>NC_092878.1:9945926-10551482 GCF_028372415.1 Notamacropus eugenii
ATATCAGGGGAAAAAAATTCACATTATATACAGTGTTCCACACCTATGCACCACTCAGCGCCTCTGAAAACTAGGGAGAAGGTGTCATATCTCTTTGGGGACTAGAGCTTATATTCTAATGGAGGATACAGAAAACACATAAAGTGAATAAACGTGTAGTTAAATAAATGGTAGTTTGGGAGCCTTGGGAGCTGGCTGGGGAGGGGAAGGGAGAGTTTCTAGCCCTTGGCCACATCTGGAAGAGCTTCACACAAAAGATAGTGCTTGAGAGTTGACTCTTATGAAAGAAAGAGGCTGAGGCAGATGTGTATTCCAAGCCTTTGGACTAGACAGGTCAAGATCCTAGAGATACGAGATGGAGCTGGAGGACCTGGAGATGGCAAATTTGTATCTCCAGAGTGAAGTAGTGGGATATCTATTGAGGCTGGAAAGATAGTTTGGGGCCTGGCTATAAAAGGGTATTAAAATGCTAAACTGAAGAGTTTCTCTTTTCCTCTAGAGACAATAGAAAACCCTTGGAGCTGATTAAGTAGGAGAGTCACGTGGTCAGATCTGTGCTTAAGGTAAATTATTTTTGGCTGCAGGGTGTAGAATGGACGGGAGTGGTGAGAGGTGAGACTGGAAGACCAATTAGGAGGTTGTTGTAATCATCCAGTCGAGGAGTGATGAGGAGCTTAACTAAGATGGTTGTTGTCTAAGTGAAGAAAAGGGATTGCATGTAAGAGATGTTGTCTAGGTATAAAAAGCAAGATTTGGCAACTTACTGGACCTGTGGGGTGAGGGGGAATGTTAGGAACTGAGAATAAATGCTGAGGATGTCTCCAGGACATCCTGTTCAAAATGTCCAAAATGCAGGTGTTGATATGGGAATGGAGCTTGGAGAAGAGCCTGGACCTGGACGCACGGATTATGAAACGTCATTCCTATACATACATAAATGTGTTTGTGTAGCTGTATGTGAGTCAGCTGCCTAGAGATGACATTTTCATCCTGGTGTCTACCGCATTTTTGAGCTGACACGTGGATTTTTTTAAAGTCTTTTGTGGGCTTAAAAAAAGCTTCTCAGCTGGTTTTTGTTTGTAGTATGGTCGATCGATTTGCAAATTCATTATGAACATTTACGAAGTGGTTTACAAATACTATTTTCTACACAGCAACTCTGGGAGGTAGCCACCGTAGAAATTATTATCCTCAACTTCATGATGAGGAAACAGGCTAAGAGACTGCCAGCTCTTGCTCCCCCATGATTATGCCACCGAGTGTCCAAGGCAGAATTTGAATCTAGAATTCTCTTAACTTCAAGTCCCACACGCTCTTTTCATTACAGTATACTTCCTCAGACAGCCACACTCTAACAGGACTGTGCCCATCTTTTGTTTTTATTCTCAGTTAAGATTAGTGACTAGTAACCAGGTGTTGAAGAAAAACAAAAAACACAGAACACAGGCAAGTCCATCCCCATCTTGCCTCCCTCCACTAATCTTAGTCCTCCCTATCCGTCAACACTTAAGTCAAATTTCTTTATAAAAAATGTAATTCTTACTGATGCTCTTTGTTATTATATCAGATTTATTTCTGAATAGACCCTTCCCATGTAACAAGTCCCTTGTAATAAGTATTTTTTAAAAGGAGAAAAAAGCAGTTCAGCAAAACTAGCCTAGACTGGAGACATCCATTGTCACCTTCATCCCCACAAGGGAAGAAGTAGGTGGATTTTCTCTCTCCCCTCCAGGTCCAAGCTGTCACTTTGGTTTTTATTGTTCTCTATTTAGTTTGTGTATTTTTCTTGATTTTGCTTACTTTATTATCAGTTTCTGTGCTTCTCCCCTTTCTTCATATTCATTGCTCAATTTCTTTTAGGACCTCATTTTGGAGGGGTGGACAGCCACAGACCCCTCTCTGTCCCCTCCCCCCAAAGTTTCATTTCCCTCCTGGCTGTGCTTCTAAGGATTTCCATCAATCCCTTCCCCCACTCCCTCTTCCAGCTCTCTTTCATGTGCTGTGTTTCCCCATTAGAATGTAAGCTCCTTGGCCTGGGACTCTTTCTGCTTGTATTTTTTGCCCAACATTTAGCACAGTGCCGGGCACATAGTAATAAATGGTGCCTTCTTTCTATCTTTGTACTCCTTGGGGTAAATACCCAGCAAGGCAATGGGTCTGAGTCAAAGGGCATGGTTATTTTAGTCACTTTCTTAAAAAAGCATTATTCCAAATTGCTTTCTAGAATGTTTGTGATTCATCCAGGATTGATCTAGAATGTATTGTGATCTCCAATCACAGGGCTTATTAGAATTCATGTCACCCCACCACAAGCAACAAACCCAGCTCAAATTTCACTTGTTCATGAAGACTTCTCTGATCATCCCAGATCAGTTATTTCTTCTTCTGCCCTTCTTTAGATCATTATCTGTACAATCCATTTACCATATCTACTGCTTTGTACCATTTTTCATATAAATGTATTTTTCATCTCAACTAGTTTGTGTAAGCACCTTGAGGGCAAGAATGATGTTTCCTATCCCCTCACAGTACCTACCATGTTACCCTTAACATTATATGAACTTAATCAACAAATACTTATTAATTTACTTGAGTGAATTTAGTCAAAAGAAAATAATTGAATTTTAGAACTTGAAACGGTCTAGAATATCTTAGAATATCATACATCAATAATGTGTGTGAGGAACCGGAGGTTCCAAGTAGCAATAGCTAACTTAGTGCCAGAGAAGGGCTCCTTCTGATTAACACACTGGATGAAGGTCTTCTTTCCTTCCCCAACCCTCCACCTAGTTAGATTTCTAATCCTGTAACCTGTCAGGAAGAACACAGAGTAAAGATGTGACTCTTTAATGGACGCAGGGTATTTTCAAGGACTCAGCACATTGTCCCCTGAGGCTGCTCTGGCTGCCAGTCAGTGGGTGGTTTTTGGCACTAGTCATCTGGTCCAAAATCTGTGTGAACAAGTGCTTTCCAATTACCTTCTAAAGCAGGCATGCACCAAGTGGGTGCACAATAAATACTTCTTGAGATGCAATTATCTCTTTACCGCCTACCTAAGGCACCTACAAATTACACCTGGACGCGCAGCAGTCTGGGTGAATTTTGGAGTCCTGGCCCTATATGATGCTATGTCTCTGCAAAGGTTGAAAGGAAGGGAAGTGCTTACTCTTGGGACCATTTTTTAATATTACTACTGTACTTATACTCACTCCACTTCCAAAGACCACAGCAGTTTTGATTTTCCAACTTGGGAAATAGTGTTTAAGCTGACCATGTTGACCTAGTAGCAAGCTGGTAGGCAAGAGACCGGAGCAACAGGGCTCTCTAAGCTGCCTGCTCCTTTTCTCCCTTCAGGAGCAGACCTTAACTGTCACAAGGAATCTGTCTTCTTCCTTCATTTGACTTTACATCATGAAGGCTGTTTACACAGTGTGTCCTGGAGAAAGCAGGGCAAAGTCAGCAGGGCGAGTTTCCCACTCTGTAGTAAAAGGTCAAGGACCTACCCCAACTTACCAGTCTTTGCCTCCAAGGCAGCTTTCATGGTCCTGAAATAGCCCAGTGGGAATCTTCCTGTTATTATCAGCTTGAAAGAGCTGAAATATCACTTTGTACTTGGTAGCATGTACACTCTGGCCCCATTGCCTCCCTCCTTCCCTTTACTCTCTGTGTCTATAAGCAGCAAGAGGATTTTAAGAGGTGGATAGTATCCTTTAGGTCACTGAGCCAAAACCCCACAATGTACAGATAAGGAAGCTGAGGCCCAGAATAAGTGGTTTGCCCAAGATCACCCAAGTAGTAAGGAGCAGAGCCGTGATTTGCCCTGGACTTGGAGTTAGAAGACCTGACTCTCCAGCATTTGCTTACAGAATAACCTTAACTAGATCATTTAATTATCTTCACCTGCAAAATGGAGGTGATAAAACAGGTGGTACCTCACAGAATTGTTGTGCATTCATCTTCATAGAAGATAAGAATAATGGATATGAAAAGTGCTTTATAAACTGTCAAGTCTTGGAGCTGGAAGGGACCTTAGAGATGTAGTTCAAAGCTTTCATTTTCCAGTTTGGGGAAACTGAGGTGCTGTCGGTAAGGTATCATTATATTGGGCCACCCAACTCATGTCTCCATTAGGGAAGAGGGAGAGAACTGACAGGTTGGGAGCTCATGTTGGATTTTTTTTTCTTCCTTTGGGCACTTTTAAGAATGCCCTGAGAAATATTTAAGAGGGATGATTTTTATTTACTCTTCCATGTTCGTTAACTGAATTCAGCAGCCATGATAAGAGATAAAAGAAGATGACTTCTGTATCAAAGGTCAAGCATCATTCTGCTTCTGGACATTCTGTTCGATTCAGTAGCACAAATATATACTATGTTCTGCCCATTGCACTGGGCACTGTGGTGACCCAAGACTAAAATGAAACAACCCTTGACCCAAATGAGATCAGTCTCCAGGAAATCTTACCTTCTAGGGGACGTAAGTGTAGCCCAGGATAGAAGGATGATCAACGTCCCCTGAAATCACTGATGGTATAAGAAAATTAGGCTCTCATGAATTGCATAGGTTGGCAAAGGCTTTGAGTTGTCTACTCTGATGGCTATACAAATATTCTAGTGTGGGCAGGCCCGGAGGTGAGTAATTCCCCAGCTAAGCACAGTTTGGGCATTGGCATCTCACCTAAGGTTTAGCAACTATTTATGGCAATTGTGAATTTTCTCAATTCCAGTAGTTTTTCTTGTAAAGGCTTGCCCACTGATAACAATAGTTGGACCTGCTTTCATGAGGTGATTTGGCTTGGCTTAGCTTTTCTTGGGTAGGAGAAGGCCAGCTGTTATCCTGGGTCATTGGAACCTATTGTTCCCCTGGAGAAGACTTATGTAATAATGCTACTTACCTTAGTGCTTTGAGTGGACCAGATACCTGACCTCAAACATTACAGGAATAGCCTAGAGGTAGGTACTGAGTTGGAAAGTAGGATAAACAAAGGAATCCATCTATCTCCACTAGAACACTTCTCCCCTTTAAAACAAACAAACAAAACAATTCAGCCCAGGAAAGAAATCTCCTTTTCCAGCTTCCTTCAGAGCCACCCAAGAAAAGGCTCCTCTCTCTGTTTCTCTTTCTGCCATTTCTGTGCAATTCTACATAATCCACCTGGAATGCAGCCATTTGGTCTTAGTAAATATTTCTTAAGCACCTGCTAGGAACTGTATTAAGTGCTGGCGGTCCCCCACCCACCCAAAATAAAGGCCAAAGGAAAGTCCTTGCCCTCTAGGGCAGTGAGATGGACCTCACTATCTAATGGAGGCAGACAACAAAACAATAAAAAGACCATAAAAAGACAATAAAAAGAAATTGAAGAGTCAGAGTGGGGGCAGGGCCTGAGGCAGGAATGACTAAGTGCGGAAGAATGTGCTGGGTGAGAAACAGAGATGGCTATTCCTGGGGGTGCTTTCACCTCCTCCAAGCAGAGGAGACCCAGGGGCAAGGGCTACTTCTGGAGGCAAGAGCTCCCAGCTTCCTGTGATTGACCAAAAAGAGGAGGTTCTTGGGGGAAATGCACTTCATCCTTACCTTGGCCTCAGTCGCTTTCTTCTTCAAGATGGAGCTTAGGCACCAGATTCTTTGAGTTTTATTTATTTATTTTTATGATCATATGTAAAAACAGTTTTTAACATTTATTTGTAAAAATTTTTGAGTTCCAAATTCTCTCCCGCCCTTCCTCCCTCATTGAGAAGACAAGCTGTTTGATATGAGGCACCAATGGACTTTGCATGAAGCCATCCCCGCAGCCGATCCTTAATGCCTTTTCTACCAAACCACCCTGTACTTATTTGTGAACTTTGTATCTATGCTGGATATAGATCTTAAAATATGCTTATCTCCTTCATTAGAATGTAAATTCATTGCAAATAGGGATTATTTCATTATTTGTACTTGTATCCCCAGCTTTAACAAGGTTCCTAGTCCTAGCATAAGAAATGCCTGAAGAATGATTGGGGTCTGATGGAGGGATAGGAATCTGGAGCCTTTTACTACCAGCACTTAGAGTGAAGTACATCGAACCGATTACTGTGTACAATGAAATCCTGAGTTCAAGTCTCATCTCTGACACTTGCCACCACTCTGGGCAACTTACTAGAAAAGTCCTTTAATTTCTCATATTTCTGGGCAACTCTTAAGATTATAAATTGCAGAGAAGAAATTGACTTACTTGTTCTAGGAGTTCTCTATACCTCATGAAATCCCTAGTCTAATCCCTATGCCTGAAGTATACATAAAATGGTTTAGACATACCGTACAGTTTCTGTAAAGGAAAAAAACCTAGTTCTAGGATTATAGATTATAGTCTTGAAAAGAACATCAGAGACCATCTACTACAGTCATGTCAAGCATGTGCCAGCATATTGACTTAGAAAACTTCAAATTAACATTTTCTACATTGTGTTCTATTTTGTTTAATTTGTTAAACGTTTTTACCAAGTAAATTTTAATCTTGTTCTGTCTAGACTCCAAGAGTTTTGCCAGGCTTGAGTTTGTCACCTTAACCCTTCATTATACAGATGAGAAAACTGAGACCCAGAGAGTTTTACGAGACTTGTCTAGGATGCAAAGTAGTAACTGGATTGGAACCCACCTTCTCTGGCTCCAGATCCAATACCCTCCTTTGTTATACCTTGCTACCTTCCAAGTCCCACGAAGACTTGGGCTCCTGTAATCATGGTTTTGGTTTGGAGTAACTGACTTACCCCCTCAAGTCTTCATCGTATCCAGAAGCTTTAGATCGTCATACCAGGCAGCTTCATGTTGGAAAATGCCCAGAGCTGCTCTCTCTTTAATTTGAAGGTGATAATAGCTGTCCTGCTTTCCTCATCCATAAAATAAGGAGAGTAATAGCTACCTTACTTTCCTGATTAATAAAATGGAATTTTTGCATGTATTACTTTACAGGACTGTGAGGATCTAACTTATTGAAATAATATTTTGTGGTAAGCATAGCTCAAAATACCCCGAAAGGGGAATAAAATTCTATTATCTCAATTATTTAATTGCAGAGTGTCACTCTTCTAATCATTTAACTTCAGTAACTTCCACCATTACCTTGACTGTTTGGTTTTTTAACCCTTCCATAACCTGGTCCGCTCCTCATGTACTTTGTGATCCAGTGACTGGCCTCCTTGCTAATCCTTTCACAAGACTTTCTATCTCAACTCCTGGGCATTTTCACTGATTGCCTTTCATGCTTGAACTTCTCTCCCTGTTCATCTTCATTTTCTAGCTTCCCCGGCCTCCTTCAAGTTTCAGTTAAAGTCCCAACTTGTGCAAGAATCTTTTCCTCGTTGCCCTCCATTCTAGCACCTTCTTCTTCATCTCCAGTTTATCCCTGTGTATGTCATGTTTGTGCATAGTTATTTGCAGATTGTCTTCCACATTAGACTGTGGGGCTCCTTAGGTGTCTTTGCATCCTCGGTGCCTCGCACCTAGTAGGTAGACTGAGTGAATAACCTGAGCATATTTAGGAAGGCAAACAAAGGTTTGGGACTTTGATCATGTCTCCTTGAGAAATGCTAATTTCCCTACAGATATCTCATTTGCAAACTTTCAAATAATGAATAAATACTACTTGTTAATATGTGTTGGACAGTTCATTGATTTATTAGCAAAGTAGGCATAATAAATGGGTCAATGAACTCAGAGTGAGACAGGTTTTTATGTATTAAAAACAATTAAAAAAATAAGACCAATTAATTCAAAGAAAACAGGACACAAGGTCATAGGATTTCTAACTAGAGGAAAGATTAGGGGCTTTCCAAATTGGGAGGGGGAGAGAAAAGAGGTGCAATTTTCTGAAGTCAGGTGTTCTCCCCAAGTGTCTATATTCAATCCAAGGAATATGGAAACAATACCTGATTGACCAGTGCGGTACCAATTTTCAGATAAAGATATTGGATTACTTGAGATTTATAATTGTGAAAAATCTCCTTACATCAGTCTTCAGGTCTGACTGGGCTTCTGGTGAATGATATCCTAGGTCCTTCATTAAGGAGACTCTAAACCACGGGTAGAGATGGTTCAGCCTCCCAGCCACACAAGGCTAGGATCAAATAATACAATAAGGTTTTCTCACAATTCCCATAATTGAATAAGGTTTTCTCACAAGATGGAAGTTGGACTAGACCTATAACTGAATAGAAAGGGAGCTGTGCTATATCCATGACTGAGTCGCAAGATGGAGTCAGTGTGGTTCACTCAATTCCCACAATTATCATACTGAACTGGGAAAGCGAAAAACGTCTCTCTCTGACTCCTAGTGCTTTTAATACTTAACTACTAATAATAACTGAGATAGTATTTAAATTTTGAAAAATCACTTATTGTGGTTAACAGGACAGGTGTTGTCATCATCACCATTTCATAAATGTAGAAACTGAGGCTTATATAGGTTAAGAACATGTAAGTATCTAGTAAGTATTAGAGGCAAAACTTGAACATAGGTCTTCCAGATATTCTATATTATGTTGCCACTTAGTGGATGAATTGGAACAGTCCCCTCTTTTCATGAACCTCAGATTTTCTTAAGCTTGAGGAAAGAGAAACTGAATCTGATTTTCTAGATGGAATATCCCAAGGTTTAAGATAGCAAACTGTTCACCTTCCTCTTACCCAAAGCATGTAGTTCAACTTTGGCCTGAGAACCTCCTTAAATTTTAACTTTGCCCTTGGGATTTTGATAAAATGAGGACCTTCGTTCCAGTCTTCCAACTAACTCCTCCAAGTGTTTGATATGTCAGGTAAAAGGGATGGTGCTGTATGCTATTTATTCATCCCCAAATGAATGAGTGAAACTTTTTAGAGGTGAGAAGCACTTTTCTCAATGTTTTAGCGATCTGGGGCAATCCAAGAGCTAGAGAAAGGACAGAAACATTCTAGAAATGTCAAGAAAGAGAGATCTCTGATTCAGATGTTTATCTTTCATGAACTTTTGGTGGAATTCTGATGCCTCTCATTCCAGAGGATCAGATCTTTTCAGCAGCAGTCACCTCCCTCATTTGCCCTCAGCAAAGACAGTCCTGACTCAGAAGAAATACCTTGGTTTACTTACTTACTTTCAGCACCTTAAGGACCAAAGTCAAACCTTGTTTTTCCAACCCCTTGAGCTACTTTTATGACCCCTGGTTCAATTGCTTTTCTCTTGCTGGCTTGAAATGCCCTATAGATCAGTCATCTGATAAAATCTTGCCAAGGCAAGGAATTTAAGTTTACCATCATGTTTCAGCCTTGACAGCAGCCCAAGCTTCCTTATTTGCTCTCATCCAGGTACTTTGTTACCTCCTGTATGTCATTGGCCAGTGAAGAAGACATTGGACATTTGTCAGTCTGAGATCCTTAAGGCTTTTAATAGCTTAATTGAACCAGGAAGGGGTCAGCTTCTCATAGCTACTAATTCTACACTAATGGAGTAAGTTAAAGCCATAGATTTGCAAAAACAAAATCTGGAGAATAGCTGGAGAGGATGGGGGACAGCTTCATATTATCAGGAAAACTTAAACTTTTTTATATTTTCATAAACTCAGAGAACAGGATCAGTAAGTACTCTTGCTTTAGTTGAGTTTGTGGGCAGTAGCACCAACATTAATGGTTCTGGTGGATGGGCTCTGATCACTAGAGAAGGAAAGTTCCAGACAGACTGAGAGAGAAATGAGCTCCTTCTGTTTCTTTAAGTGGACTCTGTGTCCTGACTCTTCCAGTACTGATCTCACACTGCACCATTAGCATTTTTGACATCAGAGAAAGCACAATGTATTCTGGGGCCCAAAGGAAGTAGAGAAAGAGCTGCCTCCAAATGAGGCACTCTCATTTCCTTCTCTGGTTGTACGAGAGAGGCACCAGCTCTTAGGAAGCACAGTCTGAAACCATGACAATTGCATAGAAATTTTGAGATGAAAGTTCAGGTTAGGATTAGAGATAAAGTTTGCATTGCCTATGAGGTCCATGGTTTTTGACTGAAGTTTGTGAAATCGGATTTCTGGCAATCAACCATAAAATGCTATGCTCCCTTCACCTACTCTATTGGAACATTAGTCCCAAATTACTTGGGAGAGATGAGGATGGGGATTAGAAGGATTTTGTGGGCTATTTTCCAACAACATTGGCAAATCTGATTTGGAGACATTTCTAATTTCTCAGTTTAACAATCTCTTCTGAATATGTTTTCCAGTCAGTTAGTCAAAAAAGTATTTCTTAAGTTATAATTGTAGCAGGCACTGTGCTGGGGAATCAAGCAAAGGTAAAGACATTACCTGGCCCACAAATTCTAATTAAGAAGATAAACCATTATGGACAGACAAAAGTTTATATAGGGCAGGTGGAGTACATTCTCAGAGCATAGCCTAGCATTGAACAGGAGCAGGAAAAACTCATTGAAGAAGGTGGGATTTTAGCAGATTTTATATTTGATCCTGGAGGTACTAGGAAACCAGTGGGATTTATTGAGTAGATGGGGGGGGAGGGGACAACATGTTCATGTCTGCATTTTAGGATGAATCCCAAAACCTTGGCACTTGGATAACTCTAGTTGTCAGGAATTTTTCTTTTATATCAAGCCTAAATCTGCTTCACTGCAACTTCTACCCAGAGCAAGTCTAATCTTCATTAGAACTTTGCCTCCCAACACAGCTCCCCATGATCTCTTTTCAATCAACCAGAGGTATAGGTTGCACCTGCTCCTATACCACACACTGCTAGACTGTAGCGATACCAAGAAAAAATCAAACAGCTCTTGCCCTCAAGAACCAGGGATTTATATCTAATAGCAGGAAAAAACCGTGCATTCATATAAGCATTATTATGCTGGAGCCAGCTTGGACCCATGGGAGAGAGCTGATTGTTAGGTTTTCAGTGTAAAGCATTTACACCCCAGAAACTGGCAAAAAAAAAATACATACACATATGTACATATATATGAAAATATATATGTATATATATCAGGGCTTGATTTATTATTCTGTTGATGGTTTATATTTGCGAGCGTTGGAGAAATGTTAAGAATGTACATGAAATTTCAGTGTTTTGTAGGCACATGTTTTTCTGGAGAACCAGTTGTTAAGCATTTGCCAGTACATCTTTGTTGTTATTTGGTCATTTCTGAGTCATGTCCAACTCTTCGTAACCCCATTTGGAGTTTTCTTGGTCAAGACTTGTCTTTCAGCTTCTGCAGCCTAACCATTCCCAATTCATGGAACTGATTCTGGCATGGCATAGTCTTTGGTCTCCTTCAATCCTGGTTGCCCTCTTCTGGACACATTCTGGTCTCACTATTAGACTTGAACCCAGGCCTCCAGGTGTGTGGTCTGACCAGGGCAAGGTAGAACAAGATGATGGCTTCCCTCATTCTGGGCCCCTCTTACTCTCAGCGTAAATAAGATGCCATGTCACAACGTTGACTCAATGAGTTTCTAGTCAAATCCCTAGGTCTTTTCCCAATGGACTTAATCTAGTCAAGATTCTCCCATCTTGTGCCCTTGTTAAGTTGAATTTTCCTTCTCTTTAATCATAGTCAACATTATAGAGAATTTTAAGGTTTATAACAACATGCTTAAGAGCTGATGTCATTTGATCTTTATTCACCTCAATCCTGGGGAGTAGGTCTATGATTGTTACATTTTACAGCTGGGGAAACTGAAGCCCAGAAGGGCTAAGTGAGCTTACACATGGTTACACAAACCAGCAAGCCCAGTTCTTTCTAGACTAAAAGTCTGGTGCACCTTTCACCATGTCCTGTCTGGTAGAGCCTCACTTAGACCAGGAGGTACAGAAGCATTAGAAGCAGAATTTATCCTCAGGCTATTTCTAGTTCTCAGGAGAAGACCAACCCATTCATTAATATTTCTTTCTTATATTTATAACTAATTATTTTGTTAGGACCAAGGTTTTTCCTCTTTTCTACTTCCTTATCCAGAAACCAACCAGGGTGGAAAAATTCTCTTAAGAGATTTATTCTGGCCAAGATCTAAATAAATTAGACAATAAAAGGAATTATAAGTTTGGGCTATATTCCTGCTCATTGTGTTTGCTCCCAGGTCCTGGAGGAAAGTTGATTCTCCCTATTATCCAGACAGGTGATATGGAAATTGATGTCTCTTTGACCTAGGTTTGAATGACCTAAATCAAGTACTCTGGGACCTTCATTTTAATATAACCCACACCTCCTATTGTGTTAACCCATCCTGTAGATTGCCATCCCTTTCAAGAACACCTACTCTTTTTTCCATCTTTGTTCTAAAAGAGACCTCCAGATGAGCATCCTTTATTAACAGTGTGGAAAAAAAAGTCCACCTCCTCTTGGTTCAGACCCTAAAGAAGTGATATGATTTGGAACAAATGGTTTTACTCTTGTGTGATTCAGTTTCCTCATCCATACAATGGGAATTCTAACACTTGTCCTGTTTAACTTGAAATTATTGTCACTCCCAACACTTGGGGCTAGACCAGAATGGAATTGGCTATCTCCCCATCACTGGAGCTCTGTAAGCAGATGCTGGGTCACTCCTGATCAAGTGTATTTCTTGACTCTAAAATTCTGTGATCTTGAGGATCAAGTGAATGTAGAGTCATCCCATACTTCCCAGTGGGAGTAAGTCTGTTGTCTCTCAGGGAGATCATCTAAGGAATCTTTTTTTAATTTGCTTTTTAAAAAAAATTATAAACATTATACATGAACAAAGAGGAGTATTTCAATTAAAAAAACACAGAAAAGTATCATACAGGAAACTATGAATGTCTAATACATTATAAGCAATAATGAAACTATTCTGCTAGTCTCTTTTCTGTGGATTTTTTAAAAATGCCTCATTATCACAGATTTAACCACCACCCTTCTCCCATAAAAGCCTTCCCTTGTAACTTGCCTGAATATGTTTATAATCGGTATATTCCAACAAAATAATTCAATACATTCCCTAGGTCTAAAAATGTACATCTCATCCTGCACCTCTCGCCCATGCCCTCTCTGTCAGGAATTGAGAAGCATGCTACGTTATTGTTTCTCAGGTCTGGATTGGTCCCTTCAGAGATAAAACTTTTGACATCTTTCAAACTCACTGTCCTTTACATTTTTATTGATTGTGCAAATGATTTTCCTAATTCTTCTCACTTTACTCTGCATCCAAGGTTCTCTGAAACAATATTTGTCATTTCTTAAGGTGCAGTAATAGTTCTATTACATTCATGTACCATAATTTATTTAGCCATTGTCCAGTTTGTTGACCTGAAAACTCGGTTAAAGAAAAGGCAACAGGCTAAATGCATACATTTTATAATTTAATTGATTAATTAATCAATTCCCTATTAAAGACAACGGTAACATAATGCATTATGGAGCCAGAAATGTTCTGGCTTTTATACATTTTGCCGTGAGAAAGGAACTCTCCTAGTTGAACAAATCATAAATTTAGTAAGACAAGACAATTAACAAAGTAATGTTGGTCAGGCCTTGTGATTCCAGGCTGGGTAAACATATGTCTCGGTGACAAGGAAGAAAATCCCACCACTAGTGAGTGGCAGGCTTCCTGCCCTAAACAGATAACTGACATAGGAAAGGGTAAGCAAAGTTCAATAGAAATTACGACCCAAGATGTCTATATTTTCTTTACCATTAATATGCCATAACATAGTATGTGTCTACATATAATAAGATATAAAGGAAAGTCCCATTATTCAAGATAGTGTCCTAGATTAAAGATCTCCTAAGGAATGTAGAGTCAGCCTTGGCTGGCTTTGTTGACATAGGAAGAGGCACCATCTGAGTTTGCTTCAGAGAGAACAAAGAGATTATTCCAAAATTTTATATTAAACATTATCAAGTTAAAGGGCATGTAATTTCATATAATTTGTCACAGTTTTTTGCTGTGACAATGCCATTCTAAATATTTTTGTGTATCTGGGCCATTGTCCTCTTTCTTTGATCACTTTGGGATATAGACCAGTAATGGTATTGCTGGGTCAAAGGGCGTGCACAATAACTGCTTCCCAGAATGTCTGGGTTAATTTACATCTCCTCCACTAGTGCATTAACACACCTGTTTTCCCACAAGCCTGTACACCATTGGACATTTTCCTTTTTGTCAGCTCTACTAATCAGTCAGTTGTGAGGCAGAACCTCAAAATTGCTCTAAATTTGCGTTTTCCTAGTTATTTGTTCTTTGCAGCATTTTTTCATATGACTATATTCCCCCCACCCACAAGTGCTTTCCTTTTGAAATTACCTCCTATTTAACCTGTGTTAATCTTGTTTGTACATGGTAGTTATGCTGTTTCCTCCATTAGACTGTAAGGTCCTGGATGGAAGGGATTGTTTTGTTTTGTTTTTTTATCTCCAGCACTTAACACAGTACTTGGCACATAGCACGTACTTAATAAATAAATGCTAGTTTACTTGATTTGACTTGAGTTTTTCCTTTCTATCTTCTCTCACAGGAAACATCATCGGCTCGGGAATTTTTGTCTCACCAAAAGGTGTTCTGGAGAATGCTGGCTCTGTGGGCCTTGCCCTGATTATATGGATTGTAACAGGGCTCATCACAGCTGTGGGTGCACTCTGTTATGCTGAACTTGGAGTTACTATCCCTAAATCTGGAGGTGACTACTCTTATGTCAAGGACATCTTTGGAGGTCTAGCAGGGTAAGGTTATTCTCTGGGGCGCTGGGTAACTTTGGGCAGCAGGAAATGGAATAGCCTGGGAATTCTAAGCAATACAATTCAAGATCTCATCATTGGGTTCCTTGTTCTCTTTCTTGGGTGGGCAACTGGGAATCCTCAATGACTTATCACCAGACTGCAGAAGTCTCTCATCTGACTCAGCCATGCAACTATAAATTTGGAGTTGGTGCCTCTTTTTGTCTATTATTATAATAAGATGCCTCTCCTTTAAGAAGTGGTGTTGGTGCATGTATGACCTACATCAAATTGCTTATCCTAGGTGGGGGAGGAAGGGAGAGAGAAAATTTGGAACCCAAAATTTAAAAAAAATTCTTAAAAATTGTTTTTAACCTGTTATTAGGGGGGGAATAAAATATTTTTTAAAAACACAAACCAGCTAAATAAATAAATATACCATTTTATATATATATATATTTTTAAGACTATTGTTGAGATGAGGTGGATAGATGTCCAGATTTCTGTTGGTTTGGGATAAATGTAATGATAATTCAGGCCAAGTAACTCCATACCAGAATTAGACTAACTTTAATATAGGAGAGAGTTGGCCAATTTGTCTAGTACCTAGAGTCATTTCCATTATGTCCTTTCTTGGGACAAGTGAAGCACTGCAGAGAACTAGAAAGGGGGATTTACCAGTTGCCTCTGAGACCCTAATGTTGGTTTGACTCCATGTTGGGACTTTTCTCAAAGTTGTTCCAGTTTGATAGCATTAGCAGAATAAGGTACAGTTTTCTTAAACCTGTCACCATCTTATTGGAGAGTGCCTCAAAATGAAGACCACGAGCAGAACAAAGAAAACCACACAGCTCTCATCTTGGACTCAACCTGTGAGAGCCCTGGGCAGTCTATTGTTTTTGTTTATTCATCTTGACTAATGAGACTGATGGGAGATCTTCCACCACTGGAAGAAACACAAGTCCTGCTCATCCTACATTAACAAGGCTCACTGCTCTGCGAGACAAACTAAATGATATATTCTTAGGTTTCCCTCAAATGCCAAACAATATCTACAGTTGTTTCAGGAAAAACTTAATAATCCCACCCTAAAGAAAAGGTTGTAAAGAGCTCTCATTCTCTTCAATCCCACCTATTCAGTTGCTTCAGAGACTAGCCTTCCTTGCTTGGTTCAAAGGGGGAATTGTAAGAAATATGTTTGGATCCTTCTGTCCATCCCCCCATCTTTGAAGAAACTAGGAGCCCGGGAGGTAGAAACCTGGAAAGGGGAGGGAGGCAAAGGAACACTGAAATCTATGCTAATAAATGCCTATGCTATTACTTGCTGAAACATTAGCAATAATTGCTAATAAAACACATCACAGCCTGAAAGGACATGCTTCTCACTTCTTTGTGGTTTAGCACCTTCATAGACTTGAAGATAAAGGGTACTCCCTTCTAACACCCTCCCTTTGCACGAAGGCTGCCCTCAAGTTTCCCAGGTGTCCCTTTTTTGGAGCAAGTTGTACCTTGGCTACCCCTGAAGGAAGGGATTCATTCAATTCATGCCCTGTCTTCTTCCTCCCATCAGGTTCCTAAGATTGTGGATCGCTGTGCTAGTAATCTACCCCACCAACCAGGCTGTCATTGCTCTTACCTTCTCCAATTATGTGCTGCAACCACTCTTCCCCACCTGTTTTCCTCCAGAGTCTGGGCTACGACTTCTGGCTGCCGTCTGCTTATGTGAGTAATTGCTGAGTCTTCCTCCTATTCAACTGGGTGCCCTCCTTGCAGCCCTTGTGATCCTGATTCCCTTAGCCTACATTCCACTTGCTGGCGTCTTAGACAAACCCATGTATTGGCAAGTGTCTAGTGTGGGTCTCATCAGATTTGTCAGATTTCATGGCAGCGGGCCCATACCTACTTACCCCTTAATCTATGAACAGACATTTCATAAGCACCCATACAAAGTACAGATGAAGGAGAGGCAGTATCTAATGTAACTCTGTGACTACAAGTTAGTCACCTGAATTCATAGAGCTTCAGTTTCTCCAATCTGTGAAATGGAAATGAGAATACTTGTACTATTTTACTGACCTTAGAAAGTTGTGAAGAAACTGCTCTGTAAAAAATGTAAAACATTATATAAATATGAGTTGCAGGAAATAACCAGAATTATAAGTACACATGCATGCACATACTCACCCATACATGTATTGTATATATGTACGCCCAAATGTACATATACATAGCAGCTTGGGATAGGAATTAGACCCATGGTTGATTTCATCCATATAGGGAACCCCCAGATAAAGAAATTCAGATCACTAAGGTGGGTAAGCACTCTCTGCAACTTACAGTCTTAGAGCCCTGAGTAGTTAAGTGAATTGCCCAGGGTCACACGCCCAGCTCATATCAGCAGTGGGAGACTTGAACTTGGGTCTTCTTGGATCCAAGACCAGAATCCACCACACCACATTACCTCTCAAGTATACAGTTGTCCCAAAAGTTTTGGTGCAATTTTAAGCTTGGTCTAGGAAACTCCTACCAGCTTAAAACTATTTTAAGATCTTTGGAATATCATGTATAGTATATATCGTATATATGTGTGTATGTGTTCACATAGTGTGCTTTCCCGAATGCAGTCTGCCCTGTGAGCTTTGGAGCAGGAGCATATATATGAGTATTCTTTAACTTGCTTCCAGTTCCCTTACTGCATGTCCTTTTGGCACCTGAGCCAGAACCAGTTGTGCATACAAAAAGACTCCGATGGTGCCAAATGGTTGTCTCTTTCTCCTGGTTTGTGTTTTGAGTGAATAGGCAATATCTGTTTTAAAGACCCCAGATACAATGAATGATTTACTTTTAGGCAGTTTAATGGGAAGTGATTTAAATATCACCCAGCCTGTGCTAGACCAAATGCTGGAACTGGTTAATGTTTTTCGCTGAAGTCCCTCTGACTTCATCCCAACTCACAATGGTCTTTCCTTTCTATGAAATCTTACAGCAGTCTTCCCAGTTTAGAACTTAGCAGTTAATCATAATAATTATATGCCTAATATCGATACAGATAGGGATTAGATTGCCAGATTTGGGCGGATCTCCATGACAGATTTATAGTACACGGACAAAGGTCCCACGGAATAATCAGGAATTGGTAGATGTCAGTCTCCTTATCAAGGGAGTACTTGAATTGAACAATGTTTTTTTAAAGGCCCCAGTTCCAGAGTTCTAGCACTAACTAAACTGTCTCTCTACCCACCCCCCCACCCCCCCTTTCCAATATCATGTCCCCAGAGCAGTCGTACACTTAATTTACTGATGCTATACTACTTAGGTCCCTTAATGCAGCCCTGATTGGTTTATAGGTTTAGATTATAGATCGGTAACCATTCAAAAGTGGTGGTGGTCCAAGGTGCTGATCCCTTTTGCTGGGATATGTTGGTGAAGGCTGAGGAGGTTTAAAGGGATAGTGACTGTTAAGGCCTGACTCTCCTGGATTAGACCACTCACTAGTACCGACTCTTGCAATGTGTGGGCCATCATTGGATTGTTTTCATAGGTTGACAGTCCTTGTCACAGGGCATTGCATTCCAAGGAACTCTTATAGTTGGGAAGAGCTGTTGTTCAAGTTAAGTAAGGAAGATAATATCCAATGCCACTAGAGGATTTCAAATACATACTCACCTGTTTGTGCTCCAGATCTGCAACGTTTAGACAACATCGAAACAGCTAAGCACCCGGGGACTACCTGGGTCTCTGGAGCATTGTGCCTGCCAGTCAGAAATGCCTGTAGTTCCATGAAGGAACTCTTGGGAAGGCAAGAATAGTTTTCTGCCTTTTGCTGCTGGACAAACTTACTTTTGGTGGAACTCTGAAAAACAACCAAAATGCTGGCCACTGCTATTTCTGTCTCAGGAGTGAGCACACAGGCACACAATTTCCTCTTTCTTGCTGATGTTGCTGGAAGTATTTTGGGCTGGAGCTAGACAGTATCATGGATTCTTAGAGCTGGAAGGAACCTTTAACAGTCATCAAGTTTATACTCTATGATTAGATAGCTTCTTCATAACAGGTCAACAGGTAAGAGTTCCCAGCTCTCATTGTTATTCTTCCCTACATACTCCAAAGCTTATGAAGTTCACATTATACTTAGGCTACTGGGCACATCCCCTCTTTGGAGTATGTGCCTCATTGCCTCCCACAATGGAGCCAAATTGCTCTGAGCCTTTTTAGATGGATAAGAATCTCTCCTGGTTTTTAATAGATCCAGAGAGGTAGATTTCACAATATCTGTCAGCAACCTATTCCAGCATCTGACAAGTGCTAGGGATGGAGCCAGGGAAAGAATTGTAAAGCCTGACTTGTGGCTTTGATCACAAGACCCCTAGGCTAGGAAGGATCCCTAAAGGTCATCTGGTCTGTCCCCCAGGATTTCTACACACAATTGTATCTATATTATCTCAGATGGTCAATTATCAACCTATAAGCCTCCAGAAAGAATAATTCAAAAATCTCCCTTGCTAATACATTCCCATTTCTCTGCACTCACTGGTTATAAAAAAAGCACCTTTCCAGTTGGACACCCAAATCCTTCTTGCTCTAATTTGAACTTAATCCTTTCCCGTGTTCCTCTAAAGAAAGTAGAAAAGAGCTGAGTCTGGATCCCACCTCAGATTCTTTCTTACCTGATCTTTGGCAAATCCTTTAACTTCCAATCCTCAGTGTCAAGGGGTTGGACCTCTAAGCTCCAATTCTATGATCCTATAATGGGATGATCTTTAATGATTCCTCCAGAGCTAAATCTATGGAAGTTCTGATTGCAATTGCCTATATAATATCCCTTTATTTAACTTCAGACCACTATTATATGTCCTTTCCCCTACTCAATTGATCAATAAACTAAGCTCTTACTATGTTCCAGATAACCCAGCTCCTTTTTCCATTTCCCTCATATCCTTTTCTTTAAGCCAAGTACCCCAAATTCCTTTAACCTGGCTTCAAGGAGTCAGCTTTTAAATCACTTCCCCCTAGATCTTCTCCTCTGGAGTTCCTCACATTTCTTGACGTATAGATAATATATCTAATGTAACTAGATATCTAATATAGATTGGGACTAGGTTGCCAGGGGAATTACCTTGAAAAGGCAGCTTTCTTTAAAGGGACAACCTGTATCACAGGTGACCTACTTAAAATGCCCATTGTTATTTTGAGCTGAGTTTGACAGCATGTGTCATTTTTTTTTCAGATTTATGGGACATGGAGTGGTGGAAATGGGAAGGGGAAGCTTTTAGAGTGCCTAATATGTGTCAGGTGCTGTTGTGCAAAGTAAGCACTTTCCAAATATTATCATAATCCCAGGTGGTGGTAGGAACTGTTAACGTCCCTCTTTTACAGTTGAGGAAACTGAGGCAAACAGATTACATGAACTTCTGTGAGAGTCACATAGCTAGGAATTATCTGAGGCTGGATTTGAACTCAGGTCTTCCTGGCTCTAAACCAGCACTCACTCTATCCACTATACCACTTACGGGAATGATTTATTTTGGAAACCTAAATTTATGCTATTGTATTCTTAGCATACAGGATGGTAGATGCAAAAGGGATCCAATATGGTTCCTTGGAATGCCCTCCACACCCAGATCTGGGATCTGGGTTCTAATCCTTACTGTACAGGTGTGATCTAGGGCAAGTCATTTTTCTCTTCTGGGTTTCAGTTTCCTCAGGTATAAAAGGAAGTAGGATGAGATGGATGGCTTCACTTCTAATTCTTTAGCTCTATGATCTTCAAGTCCAACTTTTGATTTTTACAGATAAGGAAACTGATCCCCAAAGAGGGTGAGTAGTATAGTTGGTATATATAGTTTTAATGAATTTTTTTCCCTTGAGGGGGAAGTGGAAGATCCCAAAACCATTCCACTTTCAACCCTCTTTCTTTTCACTATTTCCAACCATAGGAAAGAGATTTTTTTTTTAAGTGGGTAACATGGAAAGTTAGAGAGGGAAAAACTGCTGTGGAAAAAGGAACATCCAGTTCAGTAGATCAGTGTGTGGTAGGGAAGGCATGAATTAGGAAATTCAAAATCTTAGCACTGTGCCTGAATGTGGGAGGTACTGGAGATGGAGTAACTGTTATGGGGCTACTTTGGAAGCGATCTGAGATGTGAAATGCCAGAGTAGGGAGGGAGGAAAGAACCTGCTGCAACCAGTTTGTTATTGCTCTGCCTTGGTGGGGGGAGAGGGGAGGGGTGGAGACTGCAGACGTGGATTTGTGCAATACAGCTGCTGCATGGTTCAGGTCAAAGCTGATCCTTCGCTGCTGAGTCAGCAAAATCTCCCCAACCTACGCAGTGTCAGAAAAGAGACGGATTGTACAGTATAATTAAATGAAAAGCTCTTCTCCCATCCAGAGAGTGTGTGTATTTGGTGGGAGGAAGGAAAGGCAGAGGGGAACAGGTCTGTGTGTGTGTGTGTGTGTGTGTGTGTGTGTGTGTGATAAGAATGTTAAAATTGTTTTTACATGTAATGGGGGGGAAATAAAAATATTACGTAAAAAAAAAACTGCTTCTGGTTATAGCCAACTTGAAGTGGTGGCTGCAGAGAAGAGAGCAGGTTATCATTCACTCCCTCTTTTCCTGCTCTCTGGGGGCCCCCCATTCCCACTCCTTTCCTTGATCTGTTTGTCTGCTTCTGTATTAGGGAACATGCTGACCCTGCACAGTTAGTTAATGCAGCTCCTGGGCTCCTTCCTTGCTTCCAGGGTCATGGTTGTTTCCCACTCGCTCTGACTTGTTTTTTTCTCTCTCTTCCCACCTTTCTCCTTCTGTACAGGTTTCTCCCTTGCTTAACGAATGAAAGGCCCAAGGGAAATAAATGTTTCTGTTTAGGTTTCCATCTTTTCTCCTGAAATTCCAGAAGGGCTAACTTTCCTTGGCTTTAAACCTCTACCTTGTCACTTTAAGGGAAAAGGCTTTCATTTCTCATGTGTAATTTCTGACCCTGAGCTGCACTGCAGTTACACAACAGATTAGTCCTTGAGCAGTGGTTGGAAAGCTTTAAGAGGTAATAATGAGGATTCTGTTTTGCATATCACTTACATATTAATCTAACACCCAACTGTCTCTTCTCGCTCCTTGGAACTCCTGAGTCCCTCTTCCTTTTCCATATCACCTCTTTACCTGTGCCATGAACACTCCATGGATAATGATACGGACCTCTCTTCAGACTCTTTAGACATCAGCTGGATGTCAACCTAGACTCAAGGGTCAATAGAATTGGGTCATTGTTTATTCCAAGACTGTATAACCATATTCATCCTAATAACCTGCACATGTATAGACCTTTAAAAATTCCCAAAGTGGTTGTAGTGACTTCAGTCTTTGAAATGCCTGAGGGAGGTCACTAGACTTTAAATATCCTCTAATTCAACCTCATTTTCCAATTGCAGAAAATGGAGAGACTATGTGACTTCTCATTACAGATAAGAAAATTGAGGCTCAGAAGGGATTGTCTTGTTCAAGATCGCATAGCTAATAAGTGTCAGCCAGCATCAACTCCTGACTTGAAGTCCAGTGTTTTCCTCATTCTATTATACTGTACCGGTAGGCATTTATAGGTACAAAGAACAGGAAGATGCAATGTCCAGTTTTGTCTAAATTAGGGAATAACCTAGAGATTCCTTGGTAGAGGTTCCTATGACCATCAGCTGAACTGTAGCCTTTTTCTTAGCTCTCTTCCTTCTTCCTCCCTGATTCCATAAGAAATCTGTATTTCTTTCTTAGGTCCATAGCCCTTCTAGTCCTAGTTAAAGACCCTGGATACATCAGCAGCATTTCTTTCAGTTGCCAGATCCTGCTTTTCCATATTCAGTAGTCTCTAAGAATCAGTTCAAGGAAAGGCATATTTATACTGGAGGAGAGGAACTGGGAGGGATTGGGCAGAGCAACTTAGGATAAGATAACTGCCTTCAAATGCTGAAGAGTTGTCAGTGAAAGAAGAATTACACTGGTTTAGCTTGGCCCCAGAGAGTAAAATTGAGGAGTAAGGGGGCAAAAGGGCAGGTAGGTGGTGCAATGGATAGGCCACAGGGCCTGGCTGGAGTCAGGAAGATGAATCTTCCTGAGCTCAAATCTGGCCTCACTTATTAGTTGTGTGTCTTTGGGCAAATCATTTATTTTCCTCAGTTTCCTCATCTGTGAAATGAGCTGGAAAAGGAAATGGCAAATCACTCCAAATGTGGAATGTGTTGTTTTGGGAGATAAGCTATTACCCACCATTGGAATGAAGATTGGATGACCATTTGTCCAGGATGTCACAGAGGGATTTCTGGGCTTAGGTATAGATTTGTCTGTATGTCCTCTGAGAAAACCCTTTGAACTCAGATTTCTACATGCCAACTACAAGTAGGGATGACCAGAGGTTTAGACCAGCCCTTCAAAAATCACTCTAGATCAGAGGTTCATAACATTGGGAGTGTCAGAATTTTAAATGTATAAAATACATAGGATTACAAATGAAACCAATTAATGTGAAGTAGTTATCAAAAAAAATTTATAATGTTCTTGGGCCCCAGATTAAGACACCATCTCTGGACCAAAGCATAACCTCTTGTGTCAAATCTTGGTCTGTCCTATCCATCCAGTACCTGGCTGTTGGCAGATTGGTCTGTAGGGGTTAAGGAATGAGTTGACATTTATCTAAGAACCTGCCTGGCCCACCCTGGGAAAACAATTAGCTATCAAGGAAGTCTCCACTGGGTTCTTATTTCTGAGTTTTTTTCTGTCCTCCTTTCCATGGTCAGGACAACTTCTGGCTAGTAGAGAAAAAGAGAAGTACTTAGCTCTTGTGAAATGCTGAGCACTGCATTTGGGCTTCTTGGCTGATCCAGGCACAGGCTGGTGATTCAGCAGAAACTACTGGCCCAGCAGCTGGCACTGAGAGATCAGGATAAGATGAAAGAGGAAGGCAAAATGAGAGTGAGGAGTGAAAACTGGCCTGAAAAAAGACAGTGGATTAGGAACTAAGAAAGGCCACAGGTTACATACAGTGGATATGGGCATGAGCAAGCATTTAGAGAGCCAAGTACCCAGCTTCTCCATTTGGTTTGATTTTAGGGAAAGTTAGGTCATGTTCTCTTATGGGGTTGTTGTGAGGAAAACATTATAGACCTTAAAATATAAATTATAAATGTGAGCATTTGTGCTGGAAGTTTAGAAGGAGTAGAATTTCTCTGAAAATCAAGTACCTCCCCTGCGCCCCTGACATTAAAAGGGTGAAAGCATTGCCTTAAGTTTCCAACAGTATCCGGGAAGTCCTTTATATGACTTGTCTAACCTTTATGAATGGAACGCTGACTTAGTTCTAGACTTCGAGGAAATGAGGTCGGAAACTTAATTGAATGGTGAATAATATGGAATACTATCATAGCATAAAAGAGGGCAAACAGGATGGTTTCAGAGAAAACTGGAAAGACTAGTATCGATTGGTCCAGTTATGGAAGTGGGTCCAGGAGAACAATTTTATACAATAACAACGCTGTAAAAACAGATAGCTTTGATTTAAGAAATGTGATCATTGCAGTGACCAAGTATGATTCCAGGGGACCTGTGATGCAGAATGCTACACATCTCCTGCCAGAGACTCAAGATGCAGAGAAAGACAAACATTCGTGGGCATGGTCAGTGTAGGAATATGTTTTGCGAGACTTTGTATATTTGTTATAAGAGTTTGGTTTTTTTTTTAAGTAGAGGGGCTGGAAGGGAGAGAAAATAAGTATTCAATTAAAAATAATCCTACAGAATTTTAAGAATGGAATGAAAACTTCAGGGACCTGCCATCTTCTGTTTTACTTTTTTCAGGGCCTCTGTAGGTGTGGTGAATACTGCCTGTTCTCCGTGAGTGGGCCAATGAAAAGAATCTTATCTGAGCTTTGGGCCAGACTTTCAAAGTCAAACAAGTCTTGGTATTTTCTTTGGCCTAGCAATGTCTTTTGGCCCCTGCTGTTGGTTACCTCCTAGGTCTCTAGAAACTCACTGACATCAGGCAGGGGTGTGCCAAGGAGGCTGTTTCAGAATTAGAAACACGTGCCCAACTCCTTCTAAGAGCTGCGGTGCCTTCCAGGGAGAGCCTCTCCAACCTATCACTTTGGTTTCTGAATACACACCCCTCCCCCTGTGGCCCAGTGAGGAACCCCTACAGTTTCAGAGCAACCACGAAGAAGGCTTCTGTATAGGACATCATGAACCTGTATCCTAATAGCTTTTCCAGATGCAAATTAAATTACTTATCAGAGCAAGTCGCTGAGGTACTAATGTGTTGGGCCAGATATCTTGGAAGCCAAATCTAACGCTGTCTACTCTACCCTACTGCCTCTGGGCTTCAGTTTCCTCATTATAGATGGGTTGAACTGGATCAGTAATGGCTCCCAACTTTGTGGTCTTTGGATCTTTAGGAGACTTCAAGAGTTATTTGTAAAGGGTCCACATAACGGGTATCTAATGGGAGAGTCAACAGGCAAACATAGGTACAGACAAGCTATATGTAGGCTAAATAGGAAATTATTAGAAGGAAGGCACTAGAATTAAGGGGAGTTGAGAAAGCCATCCTGTAGAAGGTGGGATTTTAGTTGGGACTTAAAGGAAGCCAGAGGAAGCCAGTGGGTGAGATGAGGAGAGAGAATTCTAGACATGGAGGACAGCCAGAGAAAAATGCCCCATGGCTGAGACATGAAGTGTCTTGAGCAACAGCCAGGAGGATAGCGTCATGGGATTGAAGAATACATGGTGGGGAGTAAGGTATAAGCAGACTAGAAAGATAGAGGCCTTAAATACTAAATGGGATTTTAAATTTGGTCGTGGCAGACATTTGAGGAGGAAAGGATGATTTTCTTAATCAAAAGATACTAATAGTATGATTGCTATCTTGGGGCAAGGGCATATGAGTATTTTGACGTTAAAAAGGGAGTCCTTGAATAATAGACTGGAGACTGTTGGCAGCTAGGTGGAGTATAGTAGTGAATTTGGAGTCCAGATGCTGTCCCAGATGCATACATACTAGCCATGTGTTCTTGGGAAAGTCACATCACTCAGCTCAGTTTCCTCATCTGTAAAATGGGGATACTAGCACTTTCCTCCCAGGGTTATTAGGAAGATCAGAAGAGGTAATGTATGTAAGAAGTGCTATGTAAATGACATTATTGTCATTATTAATGTTCCTAAGATCTGTTCAGTATCTCTTAAGTTCCCCTCCAGAAGGAAAAAAAAAACTGAGACTAGGAACAAGCCCTTTCTTGGATATCTGTTATTCCAGGTAACGTTTTTTCTAGAGGGGAAGGGGATCTCTCTGAGAGAAGGTACTTGTTTTGGTTTTCCGAAGAAGAACAGGGTGTTCTAGTTAGTAGAAGCTGGTGTCAGCTGACAGTCCCCCCACCCCCTTTAACAGCTGTCTGATGCATTCCACCACCTTTGTCTCTGCTTCTGCTTCATTTGGTCTTCCTTCCCCCCACCTCCCACTTCAGCCTTCTGTCCTCTCTGTCACCCTTTCCCCACCCCAGCTCCCTGTTGTGTTGTGGTCTTTTTCTTTCCTCTTCTCCCTGCCACCCCTCCCCAATTATATCTCCTCCCCTTTTCCCCATCTGTCCCTGGCTGTGTGTGTGTGTGTGTGTGTGTGTGTGTGTGTCTGTGTGTGTGTGTGTGTGTGTGTGTGTGTGTGTGTACATGCGCATGTGCCTGTTTTCACTTATCTGGAGGAGGAAAGAGAAGCCAGGATTTGGAAAAGGAAAACAAGCTTCCCCCAGGCCACCCTGCAGTCTGCTCCTGTGAGGGGAGTTATGCCAGAGATACTAAGAAATCCAACATAGAGTTCCCTGAGTTCTGGGGAACCACATGATTGTGATGTTAGCAAAGGGGCCAATGGGAGGGGAGGTGAAGCCAGAGGATCATAAGTTCCAAGTGAGGGAAGCAAGTTAGGTTTTTGGAGGAAAAATATTTTTAAAGAGACCAGGGGAGTTGAAGCATATCCAGTTCCTATTTCCTCTACTATATGTCATATCAGTATCTCACTTCCTGCTTCCCTGAAAGAGATCTGAAATGAGTTCAGGGTTTAAGAGACTCATTGGCCCTGGGTGGTAGCCCTTGAGAGCCAAAGGCATAGGTTAGGAGAAAGTAAAAAGGGATAGAGTGTGAAAGAAGATAAGGGAATAAGGGGATCTAATAGGTGAGTTGTGGTAGGCTATCACTAGATGTTGTTTCAGGCAATGGTCTAACCCAACTTCCAACACTGGGTTAAATCAGTGACTTATCTGATCCATTCTTCTAACTTTTGCTCTTCTCATTAAACTAATCTAGGCTCCCATCCAAATGGTCCTCTGCCATTTTTTGACTTAATCGTATCAGAATAACAATCCAGTGAGTCTTAATTGCATGCCTTCTGCTATACCACATCTGTCCAAGAGACCATCTTTGATCTGTTTCTTTGGTGTCTCTGGTAAGGTCAAGGTATGTTCAGCCCAGTTCTCTAAGGTAACACTAAGAGAACAAGCTCACATATATTTATAGTAGGTGTTCTTTGACATTTTGCATTACATTATGGACCCTCCTGCTAGTCAGGTGAAGCCTATGGATCCCTTCTCAGAATAATACTTTTAAACATACAAACTAAAATAAATGGAATTTTAAAATGAAATCAATTATATTGAAACACATTTATCAAGATATTAAAAAAACCAAGGTCATGGGTCCCAGTTGAGAGCCACTGATTTATAACAAGGAATAAGCTCACACAGCCTCTGGGGAGTTTGCCCAGTCATTTTGCCTGTGGAGTGTGCATAACTTGCACTTTGGAAACTTTCACTGGGGGTGGAGGTGTTGGCAATGGC
This sequence comes from Notamacropus eugenii, assembly GCF_028372415.1. Lineage (NCBI taxonomy): Eukaryota > Metazoa > Chordata > Mammalia > Diprotodontia > Macropodidae > Notamacropus > Notamacropus eugenii. The sequence continues at coordinate 9,973,454 of NC_092878.1, forward strand.
TCATCACACCTGGGAACCTAGCAGAAAGAAACCAAGCAGTTATGTGACTTGCCTAAGGTCAGTCAGAAATAGAAGCAGAGTTAGAAAACAGCCTCCTGATACTCCACCCATTGCTATTACCAGTGCCCAAGTTTCCATGTTGCTGAGTTGGTCAGTGTGATGGAGTTTGATTGAAGGGACTCATCTACCACAAATCACTATTGGAGAAATACATCCCAGAGTAAGAGGTTGAAGTAAAGGAGAGTAAATGGGGAGGGGGCTGGAAATGAAGGAAAGAAGGGACAGGATGGTTGTGTGATTTGAAAACAGAGTACTCCTCCTAACATGCCATCTTTCCTCCCTGAGCACTGAATCCCCAAACCATAAAGCAGGTGAGGCTCCTGAGTTTACAGTAGCTACCAGAATTCGGGGTGGTTCCCTTAGGACTCCAGTTAATGTTAATTTCCCCTGAGGTCTGAGGTGGATCTCTTGCCTTTCTCCCCAGGAGCTTAAATAACCCTCTTACACCTTAGGTTCAGCCCTCCTTTGCCTCTTTTGGGAAAAAAGAAAACAACAACAAATAAACAGTTACTGTCCTTCAGTGAATAGATGCTGAGCAAGGGTAGACAGAGGGGAAAGGAGGCTACAGCTATTGGCAAAGAAGTACAGAAAGAGTGTTGGCTTTCCAGTAGAGGACCTTGGATCTAATATGAGCCAACCCTCTTGCTACCTCCAATCTTTAGTTGTCATTTCATGTCTCTGGGCCTCAGTTTCCTCAACTGTAAAATGAAGAGATTGAAAACAATTTATGATCCTATCTTCTTTTTGTTTCCTTTCCTAATTTCTGGGAAGGGAAAGGATCATGACTCCACTTGGAGTTTTCTTGACAAAGCTACTAGAGTGGTTTGTCATTTCCTTCTCCAACTTACTTTAAAGAAGAGGAAACTGAGGCAAACAGGGGTAAGTGATTTGCCCAGGGTCACACAGCTAGTAAGTGTCTGAGACCAGATTTGAACTCACAAAATGGCTTCATGACTCTAGGCCTAGCACTTTATCTACTGTTCCACCTTGCTGTCCTACGTGTTCATAGGATCACCATTAGGATTACAAGGTTGTAAACCTGCCAAATATACCAAAAGGGGCAAGTTTTGAGGAGAAGGAGCCCATATGTTCTTCAGTTTCTCTTTAGTTGCTAGCTTGTTTTTTCTCTCTACTGATGTTTCATGTCAAAAAAATGGAATAAATTGTGAATTTCCTTATTTCATATACATAAAATTTGCATGGTTGGTGTTTTGGGTCACCTCCATTCTTCCTGAAATCTCCAGATTCTTTCCCCCATATGCCAAAGTACCTGCTGAGTCAGTTAGGTTGAGCTAGCTGGGCCTAAAGAACTACATCCTGGACTCTCTCTCCCTAGCTGTAACCAGCACTGACTGCCAGGCCTAGCTCAGTATAGCTGACTATATTTCTTGATTGGAAAGCCTAATAAAAATGTTGGGATAAAGAACAGACAAGATGTAAAGTTTTAACCTCATGGGATCCTCATTGTCAAAAGTCTATCCATAAAGAGATTTTTACTGACCAATAGTGTGTACATTTACCTCTCGGTTTTGTCTGCGTTTGTGTTTGTCTGAGGTCTGTGGAATGTGTGCATCCTATTTCATATGACAAGGGATGGATGGCATGGGCTCCAGATGGAGGCTGGATCTTGTGTGTGTTTGTATGTGCTTTTACCCTGAAGGAGAAAAAGAGGAATGAGACAAGCCAAGGTTATTATAGGACAAGTCTGTTTGCTGCAGGATTGAATTACTATGAAAGAAGAGGAAGCAGTGGTGTGGAAGCCATAAGATCTGGAGTGTATATTAAAGCTGCCATGTTATGGTACATTGCCAAATAGGACAGTACATTTGTGATATCACCCTTTCCATTCTATTCCTAGAATCTCATAAGATTATAGCGTCACCGACTTAGAACCAGGTGTCGTCAGAGATGACTTAGAGCCTATCTAGTTCAATCTCATTTTACAGATCCAACAAACATCTATTATCGGAAAAAGAAACTGAGGCCTAGAGAACATAAGTGACTCAAGGTCAGATGGGTAATATGAAAAAGGGCCAGGAGGATTCAAAGCCAGGTTCTCTGACTCTAAAACCAGTGCTCTCTCCACTGCCTGGTGTTTCCCATTCCCATGACTTCCCTCACTCCTGTGATTTAGGAAAATCACTTTGACAGCCTCAGGGAGGATGGATTGGATTGGGGAGACTTGAGGCTGTGAGACCAATCATGGAAGGCTATTGAGAGGGCATAAGAGCCTGAACTAGGTTAGTGGCTAGGTGAGGACAGAGAAGGGAATGAATACAAATAATAGTTCTGAAAGTAGATATGGCAGAATTTGATAATGGATTGGCTAATATGAGAAGGATGAAAACGAAGTTGAGGATGATAAAGAGATTGCGAGTCTGAACAATTGTAGGGACAGTGGCATCCTCAATAGAAATGAGGAAAAGGGGAAGGTTTGAACATGTTTGAACATTGAGATACCTGTGGCACATCGGATTCAAAATGTCCACTTGGCAATTGGCAGTGCTGGAGCTCAGCAGACATTAGAGATGGCCCTGTCATCCTGGGAAACACCACCTAGAGATGGTAATCCATCTTATGGTAGCTGGTGAGAATCATAGAGGGAGAGAAGAAAGGAAACCATGTGGATATCTTGGAATATACCCATATTTCAGGATCTAAGCTAGCTGATGACCTAGCAAAGAACGGGACCAGCCTGGCTGGAAGAACAAAGATTAAACAGGGTCATAAAAAAACAACATGCAAAGTAAATACAAAATATTTCTCCCTCCCTCCCCCCAGTTAATAGAATGCAAAGTACTTTAGAAGAGGCAGAGGAGTCATTGACATCCGGAAAGAATCAGAAAAAAGTCTTGTATAGTAGGGTGTTAATAAAATAAGACTTAGGGTCTAGGAATTTCAAAATGTAGTGGCAATTATTCCAGGACTATGGAGTCAGCTTGGGCAAAGGTGCGAAGGCAGGAGATGGAATGAGGAAATGGGGAGTGGCTAGTAGGGCAGTATAGCTTAAATGCAGGGACTAACATAAAATATGACTGGGAAGAAGTTGGAACTAGATAAAGCTCTTCAGACCTAGTAAGAGTTGGAATCTTGGAAGCACAGGAGCACGTAAGGAAGCCGGTGGTGCTTTTTGAGCCAGGAGAGTGACATGATCAGGCCTGTCCTTTAGGAACATCAGTTTGGAATCTGCATGGAGGATTGGAAAGGGAGACCACTTGGAAGGTTATTAACAATGATTGAAGGGCTGAACTAAGGTGGTGACTGTGAGTGTGGAGAAGGAGCTGAATGGAAGAGACGTGATAGAAGCAGAATAGACTTGGCCACTGATAGAGTGGCTATGATGAGGTTTAGGGGTGCCTGGGACCCCAAAATATCAACAATGAATGAATTCGATTCAAGCCTTCTTAAAGCCAAAGAAAACAAAGTTTATTAAAGATGCGCCAAATTGGGTTGGCTCTTAAGGAGCCTAAGCATTTGTAACGTGTTTTTCACAAGAAGGCCAGATAGAATCTCAGCTAGACAGAGACTGAGCTGAATTGAATCTGAGGGCCTTCATGGAGGCGAGACGGAACTAAATGCAGAAAAGACTAGAGGAGGGATCTGGGGGTGGTCTGGCAGTCCAGGGTGATGGGAGGAGGGGTCTAGGGAGGGTCCTGAGGAGAAGTCCTAGGAGGGAATCCCAGGAGGATCAAAGGCTGGAAACAGCTGGAGGCTATCAAGAGACTTCTGACCATGGAGAGCCTAGGTGGGAAGCAGGTGGGGCAATCAAGAGGTAATAGACCATAGCCACAGATTTGAGTATGAAAAGCCAGGTTAAGTGGGGAGATTCAAGGGGAGCTCAAGGAAGTTCCCAGAGTCTGAACCTCATCAGCAGGAGCCCTCAAAATAGGGAAGCTAAGATGATAGATATGTGCCATGGGAGAACTAGTCTACTTCCTTCATTTTACAAATGAGTATGCTGATGCTCAGAGAAGTCCAGTTTCTTCTCTGAGGTCATGTAGATAAGAAATAGGAAATTTTCAGTTAGGTCCTCTGACTCCAAATGCTGTATTTCTCTACTACCATGCTGCCTTCACCTCACCCAGATTTTCTGCTAGTCCTAAGGCAGGGTAACCCCCTCCTCCAGTTTTGGCTAATTGGATCCTTTTTAAACATTTGTTCTCCACAGGAGGGACCTCTCTCCCCGGTTCAACTTTAATTCCCGGTACCTGGCCCCACGTCAGATGTCATAGGTTCCTGTGGTGGCTAAATACAAAGGTTTAGGGGAAAACTTCTCCAATTAATTCCATCCCACCCCCACCTCCCCCAGAAGGCATTTGGTAGCAGGATATGCACAGTCATCAGTCACCAATTGTTTTTCTATCTTAACCTACCGAGTTCGCATGAATAAAAGACATCAAATCCTTCTAAAGAACAGATTCCTCCATAGCCCTGGGCCATTGAATTTGAAGGCTTCAAGTTTCTTTATTTCTGCCTGTCTTATTCTTTTTTCAAAAAGGAGTTAATTAAGTAAATACACTCTTCAGCATCCTCCAGAGGTCTTTTGTCATCTTGGCTTCCTTCCACCTTTTCATGGTGGAAACAAAAGGTGAATCAAAGGCAGGAGGGGGAGAGTGGAGAGAGGGAGAGGGTGCCCTTAGCACATTTTAGGAAGTCATGAAGAATTAGGGTCTAATTCCCTCCACTCTCCATTCTTTATAGACTGCTGAAACAAAATTTCGATATTACATAATGCTGCATTATGTAATCTGCATTAATTAATGCATTAAGTTGTGTCCTGCCAGAGACCCATGCTGTTCTAGCTCCTTGCAAGGTCAGAAGCCCCAAAAATGCACTGAATCTCGGGCATGGAGGGAGGTATCCTGCCTATGCAGTCACTGAGCTTAAAATAAGTCCAGGAACAGCCCATGAAAAAGCAAAAACTATCTCTGGAATCCTGCATCAGGTGCTAAATGGGAAAAAAAAGCTAGGGTGGGGGTGGAGACAATCGTCATCAGTCACAGAAAGGTCTCTTCATGACCCCTATGCAGAGCAGGAGAGCTGGCAAGAATCCTGCTGAGTTGTGCCTGTGACTGCTGACCTTTCCTCTCTGGGGAGGTGGCTCAGGTTTCAGTCCTTCTGTAAGAGGAGGGAATCATGTTCTGTTGCACTGAGAAGATTGCCAATGAGCACCCTGCTGTCTTTCTGCTTCTTTCCTGCCCCTTCAATCACATGCTGTTATCCCTGCCCCTTCAATCACATGCTGTTATCCCTCTGCTACAGCGTGAAGCGTTAAGACTTGGAGGAATACAGCCCTTGTGGACGTGAGGTGTCACAAGAGCCCCAGAGTAACTGTTTCATCTTCCCCACCTCATTCTCTTTCCTTATTGCTTTTTTAAACTAGCTCACTTGAAATGAAAGCTTAATCATAGTTGGGAGGGGAAAAGTTGCTACCCTAAGAAAAAGTCCCTGAGAATGAAAAGTTTATAACCCAAGATTAAGAACTTGTATCTTTATTACATTTCAAAGATGTAATAATGGAATAGACATTCCATTATCAGTTCTGAATTCTCTTTCTCCCTCTCACTGAGAAGCTAAGAAAAAACAAAATCCATTACAAATGTGGATAGTCTAGAAAACAAATTCAGACATTAGCCATGTCTGAAAAGTAAAAATGCTTTCATCTGCACTCTAGAGTCCATCAGCTTTCTGGAGGTGAAAAACATGTTTCATCATGAGCCCTTTGGAGTTGTGATGGTGATGAGGGTTGGAAAAATAAAGGAACCCCAAGACTGGAGTTCCCTGCTGGGGCTGTCTGGAAAGAAATCGAAGACTCAAACATTCTTTAGGTCAAGGCGGTAAAGATGAATTACGCTTTTCAGCACGCAAGAGTTCTTAGGGAACCTGCAAACTTAGAGGGGCACAGTTAAAGTTTGTAGAGGATATTCTGCAGTAAAACATGTGCCAAATAGGCTAACTAGGTGATTCATGGCAGGATTAGGGAGTGGTTAAGGAATGGTTAGTTCTTACAGGAACGTGCACTTTTGGTATCTACTGTGCAGGTATTTTACCCAGAGTTCCTCAGGAAATAGCCCAAGGGGTGGGTTACCTGAAGGAGTGATTTTAGGCCAGTTCAGCCAGTACACAGCTGGTTCAAACTAATAAATTCTATAGGTCCAGCTGGCTACTATATCAGGAAGAGAGATCTAGGACTGGGGAGAAAACTACCTGGGATTGTGTTTTGAGGTTAGGGAGAAATATGCTTTTAGGATTGGGGTCCTAGCACCCTATCAATGGGTCATTGTGTTCATCCAGAGTTAACAAGACTTTCAAAGTTTTCCAAAGCATTGTTGTTATTTGTATAAGTTGTTCTTAGTTTTTCCTGCTTCACTTTGCCTCAGTTAATACAAGTGTTCCCAAGTTTCTTTGAAACCATGCCCTTCATGCCTTCTTACAGGGCAATGGTATTCCATTACATTCATATGCCATAACTTGGTGTCCTTCAGGTATTTCCCAGCTGATAGGCATCCCCTCAGTTTCCAGTTCTTTGACACCACAAAAAGAGCTGCTAGAAATATTTTTGTACATTCATGTCCTTTTCCTTTTTCTTTGATCTCTTTGAGTTATAGATATAGTAGCAGTATTGCTGGGTCAAAGAGTATATGCAGGAACATACTTTGGGCATAATTTCAAGTTGCTCTCCAGAATGGTCTGTCCATTTCCCAGCTCTCCCAACAGTACACTAGAATACCTGTTTTCCTTCAGCCTCGCCAGCATTTGTCATTTTCCCATTTTGTCATCTTAGCTCAACTGGTAAGATGTGAAGTGCTACTTCAGTGATGTTTTCATTTGCACAATGTTTATCTTTTAAGGAAGCCTTACTGATGGAATGATAATTTGCTTTCAACCCATTCAACTTATTTTTTTTAAGATAGGTGGGAATAATGATAGCACCTACTTCCCAGAATTGTTATGAGGATTTGATGAGATGATAATTATAAACCTTTAACACAGTACCTGCTACATAACACTTGTTCCCTTCAGCCCTTCCCTGTGGAATGAATGGTGGCAGAGCTTCATAGGAGCACTTCCCTTAGGCACATTTTTTTCCATTCTAAATTGTTTTTGCTTGTTTTGCTCCCAACCGGATCATTCCCTTTCCCCATTTCATCTCCATTTACTTCTACCCTCTTTTTCCTTCTCTTTGATAGCCGCTGCTCTTCCCCTCCTTTGGCTCCTTATCTTCCACCCTGGGCTTCCTGGCTTTCTCTTTCCTGCCCAGTGCATTCCATTACCTTCCTTTTGGCTTCTCCTTCCTTTCTCTTCCATTTTGTCCCTATCTGCTTTCTCCCTCCTGTTTCTCATTCATTTCTCTTCCTCTGCTTCCTCCGTGGTCTCCCTCTGTCCTCTGTTGCCCTTTGCCATCTTTCTGATTTCTTTTCATTTTTATTCTCTTTCTCTCACCTGGAGGCAGTTCCTAGAGCTGCAGGACTTGGTCAGAAATTTACCAGGTCTGTGGGACATTTGACCTCTCTCAGCCTCAGTTTTCTCATCATTTTTACCCTCTAAAATAAGGGAGTTAGGCTCCATGATTCCTAAGGTCCCTTTCATCTCTTAAATCAGTGATTCTATGATCATTTCTACCCTTCGCTCTGTCTCCTCCTTTCTCCCTGGCTCTGCCCTTTCCCGGACCTCATCCGCCTTTTCCTCTCTACCCTATTCTTAAGTGTCTCTCTACTATGGGTCTCAGAAACAGATATCCCTTAGTTGATAATCTGAACTTATTTCTCAGCAACCCAGTTTTGTCCTTTAATCTTCTCTCATAAAACACTTCCCTTGATCTTTCCAGCACTAGCTTAGCTGTCTGTTCTGAATTCCTCATATGCTGTCATCATACAGGATTTGACCGTTCACTGACTTAACCATTGGGGTCCAATGGAAAAGTTGAGATCATAAGCCCAGGGATTTTAATCATGAGGTGATTTTGGTTGTACCCTCACTTATTGAAATCCTTATTATATTATATAAGATTAAAGCAAATGTGTGCTTATCTCCCATCTGTCTCAGTCCTGTAGAATACTCAAGTCTTTAGAAAATGTTCTCTGTTCAGTCACTCAGAATACCACTTCTCACAACATGTTTTCATTCTGCTGGCATAGATGCTATCTTGTGGAACAGCTTACCCACGGGGTGTCGAGGATTTCTGCTTTTGAAGACCCAATTTGCCCTAGTTCAGTCTCTTCCATAAAAATTAAATCAGTTGGCTGGTCGTTTTATAGATGTTGGTGTTCTGTTATAGGTTGGGAGAGGAATCTGAGAGATGAAACTGGGGTGTCAAAGACAACATGGGAAAGCGATTTGCCAGGTTCAAAACAGTCAACAAATACATACCTACCATTAATGTGTCTACTCCAGCAGTTTGGTGATGATGGATAAAGGAGGGAGGGAGCTGCTGAGAAGGGGGAGGGCAAATGGGATGTGATACAACATCAAGCTTGATGTTGGGGAGCATGAAAGATTAAGGGTTATGTCTGCCAATTAAAAATGAAGCAATTAGTGCCAAATAAGTGTTGGCAGCAACTAGCTTTCTTGGGCTTTATACTGCCACCGCACCTTCCCATACTGTTTTTATCAGGTCCTATCTCCAGAGTATTGGGGCCTGACAAGTCCATGAGACAAAGGGAAGAATCAGGCAGTCACTCAGTTCTGTGGAAATTATGCTAAGCTGAAAACTTAGAGATATAGATTCTATTTTTGACTATTTTGATTCTATTTTATTCTATTCTATCTTTCTGATGTTGGGTCAATCAACAGAACTGTTCCATTCCATGGTTTCTCCAGCCGTAAAGTGGACATAGTAACACTTAATACTCTATCTTGCTGGGATAATGTAAAAATAAAATAAGAAAGCATTTGCAAATAAAAATACTATATGAGCATGTATTTTCATTGCAACATTTTATGCACAAAAGACCACTTTCTTTTAGCTGGAGTCAACTGTCTAGGTTAAAGTCTGAGGAATAAATGGAACATTAATTAAGTTCTTACTATGTGCAAAGCTTTGTGCTGAGAACTGGAGATTCAAACAGAAAAGTATGTCAGTCCCTGCTCCCAAAGAGCTCACCTTGAGATGACCTTGGGAAATGGAAGATTTCAGCTGTAAGTTAAATGGAAAAGTCCCTTTGTCCATGGGATGGGTACAGCAGCAAAGCAGATGGTAATGCCTCTTCTTATCATTTCCACTCATAAAATGCTATCAGTTTCTTGTGTTGATCCATTTGACAGTGCCAAGCTCTTCTTTTCTGGCTCTTCAGTAGCTATGAGTACAGAATCTAGAGAAGTAGCTACCAGGATGCATTTCCACAGGCCTTGCTTCTAGGATGATTGATGGCTGAGGGTACTGGCCTGTGAAAGTATAAAGAGGAGCTAGAAACAGTATCCTTAACTAACAGTAGGTCAGTGTGTACATGCCTGGGGTCTTCCCCTAGTCCCACAACATCATAAATTCCTGGTCTCTTTTTTTTAGAGGAAAAGACTTCAGGGTTATCCCTTATTCAAGTATATCCTAGTACCATTATAGGGTCCCTAGGGCTAAAGTAATCAGTTGACCTCCATACAAGAAAAATGGTCCACTGGGCTTTTGAAAAAAAAAAAATGCCGCAGAGTATGGTGGAAAGAAGGCTAATTTTGGAATTAGAGGACCCTGGTCCAAATCCCAGTTCTGCTGTGTTACTACTTGTGTGACTATGGATCAGTCACTTCTCAAATGTTCAGTTTCTTTATTTTTTAAACAAGGAGGGTTAGATTAGATGCTGCCTAAAGGTCCCTTCCAGTTCTGAATCTCATGATCCTATGCGTGTGAATGGAACAGGAGATGCCTTTCTCTCCAAGGGAGTCTTTCCTTACTTTTTCATTAAATCCTACAGTTATAGAATATCAAAGCTGGGGAGATCTTAAAAGGCAATCTAGACCCCCATTCCCTTCATTCTTCAGACATGGAAACTGAGGCCTGGATAAGTTAAGTGACTTGCCCAGGATCACACAAATAGTAATTATAGGGTCTAAATTTGAACCCAGTCCTTCTGACTCCAAATTCTATCTTTCCATCATACTGCTCAGTTGAAATGGGAAACAGTTCTATGTAATAGAGCGGTCGAGATTTCCTCTAACTCCTTACCTTAGCAAATGGGGTCCTGAGAGAGTAATCTAGGATATATCCAGAAGTTAGACTCCCCTGGACACACAAGGACTCCTGTATAATTGATCAAATTGTGAATTTTCTAAAATCACTGTCCATATTTGCCTACCTTTGGGTCCTTGCCTGCATCTAGGAATGAAAGTAACTGGGTCCAGTTCATAATGCTTTTGCCAAGCTGTACTTTCTGGTTACAAGGATCAAACTGGAATTTTTTTAAGCCCTCATTAAAATCAGACTTGCTGTGTATTTGTGTCTTTGCATATTGGGAATACACATCTCTGTTGTGATGCCTGAAATTATTGTCTCTTAAGTATGCATGTGTGTGGAATGTCATTTCAGTGCTTCTCACATGGGTCAACTGTGCAAGTGTGCGATGGGCCACCCGAGTGCAGGACATCTTCACAGCTGGAAAGCTCTTGGCCCTGGGCCTGATTATTGTCATGGGGATTGTGCAGATCTGCAAAGGTGAGGCAGTGGGAATGTCTGGGTTTCATACACTTTCTTCTACATGTATACCTGTACACACATACCTGTATATGCGTACTATAAAACTTCCAGTTTCTATACTGGCACGATTCTTCTTCCCTTGCTTTAATGCAAGGGTGAGAAACACTCATATTCTTTTCTACACATGTTGGATTATGTCTGGCTGTATCCTCAGCCACAGTGTTTCTTTCAGTGGTGCTCTCTGGCATGGTGCCTTACCCCACCTAGGAGAGGCTTAGTCAGTGTTCTGTAACTGAATTGACTTCCCTGTCCTGACCCAAGGAGAGCACCTTACTCCTTTATATTTATATTAATTATACCTGAGGGGAATGTATATCTTTGACTTATTTTGTTTTTTAGGTTTTCAGTTTGTTCATAACCTTTAAAATGCCAAGAGGTACATTCTTGGGTATTGTGCCAACATTCTCCACTAGATTTATTCCTTTCCTTGCCTGGATTCTCTGTTTGGTTTCCATGGGACTTATGGTACCACCAGGCTCTGCCTAATATCACAGCTTTACAGTCAAAGTCAGGTGACATATAGGGAGGGAAGTTTCAGTCATTGGCTCAAACTCCAGGTATACAATTTGATCTTTTCCCCACGAAATATCAGCTAAGTTCTTTGCATGACATTCTCATAAAATAGATGCCTTTGTTTCTCCTTCGCAATCTTATTTAATTGTTATACTTTCTAAGAGCCAGAAAAGATTGGTGTATGTACGATTTTATACAATCAAGGTGTAGTGGAAAAGGACCCCAGATTTGGAGTCAAAGGACCTGGCTGACCATGGGCAAGTCACCTCTGCTCTCTGAACCTTAGTTCCTCCTCTGTAAAAGGAAGGATTTTAATGAAGGCTTCTTCTAGCTCTGAACTTACTCTAAATTTATGATCCTATGTCTCTAGACATAGAGTCTGTGCTTTCCAAAAATTACGAGCATCCCCTGGTCACGCCAGTCTTGTCAGCCTGCCCCCAATATATACCTGACATATAAAATGGAGAAAGCCAACTTTACAGAAGAGATTGGACTTAGCACGGTGCTCATAGCAGGCCCTTCATACATGTTTACTGATTGACTGAGACAGGACAAAAATTACATAAGAAAAAGACATTTGAAAAATGAAGCAAAAAACAAGAAGAAAAAGCAAAATCCTGTAAACATGGAACAGCAGAGTGTGGTGAGAATTCGGGAAGGAAATAAATGCTCCATGTTTTTCATGATGAAAATATACAGAACTTGGGTGGAGACCAGAGAAGAGAAGCAAAGGAAAAAGGGGTAAAACGAAAAATCCTCATGTTGTGCTTGCCCCATCCTCTCCCTCCTTCATTTCTTTTCCCTCTCTGACTGACCTTTGGCCTTTCCAGGTATCTCAACGTAGGTTTTAAAAAGAAAACATTGGGAAAAGTGTTGTGAATTTGAAAGAAGGATCAGGGTTTGAGATTTTAAAGTGGTGTCTTTGGAATTGTTTCCTAGAACACTTTCTGTTGCCTTACCTGTCAGTCTGAAGCTTTGTTAAGGACTATGTCCAGAGATGGCTTGGTGTCAGTCAATGGGGCCAGACTGGCCAGCCATCAGACTTCATAAATTGGAGGTGGGGGGAGGGGGGCACTGGTATAAACAACTCCCTGTCCCTTGTGTTCACAGGACAGTACTTCTGGCTAGAACCCAAGAACGCATTTGATAATTTCCAAAAGCCGGACATCGGCCTCATCGCATTGGCTTTCCTTCAGGGCTCCTTTGCCTATGGAGGCTGGAACTTCCTTAATTATGTGACAGAGGAACTGGTTGATCCCTACAAGTGAGTAAGGATAAAGCCCACTTTGTCTATCATACCCCTGAATGGCGCACTACTCTGCCCGAGAGACTGGAGCCTGCATTTCTCCTCATCCGAGGAATTTGGACTATTTTCGTTCCACCCATCCTGGGGTAGAAAGTGCCCAGCATCTATGGTCAGGAAGCCTGGGCTCTGAATCCTGGTTCCCACACCCACCAGCTCTGAGAGTATCTCTCTGAGTGTCAGTTTTCTTCTGTGTCTGGGTTAATAATAGGTATGCTACCTACCTCAGAACTGCTTTAAAGAAAGCACTTTGTGTGCCTTAAAAGTGTGTGTGTGTGTGTGTCTGTACATTTATACTTAATGCCTATATACAGTATAGGCATATGTGTATACATATATCCATATACACATACTACCTGTGTAACTTTGGGCAAACCATTTAGCCTCTCTGAGCCTCAGTCATCTATAAAATGAGGGAGGTGGAACAGATGACTCTTAGGTTTCCTTCCAGCTCTCTATCTCACAATCTAGGATCCTTTCTTGGAAGTGTAGGAAGAAAATGATCAGATTTTCCCGGCAGACTCAGGTTAAAAATTGCCTAAAGTGTCAATAATGTAGACCAGGAAGAAAGTGGAGAACAGTGTGGAAATAACTGGTTATTACCGAACTCTGCATAGAATGTCAAATTTGGTTAGTTTTGCTAAACAGTTTCCCTTTTCTCTTTTATTCATAAAGGATAGCTGTCTGGGAAGAGGGGGTAAGGATGTATCAGGAAATAGAGGGGACAAAAAATTTTATATATAAAAAAAAGAATTAAGGCAGTTAACTTTTAAAAGGATATATTGAGCTCTGGGAGGTTTATGATTCATCCACCTGTCTCAGAGCAGGAACATGACTGCCTAGAACTTGTGGGGGAGTGGAGCATCCTGAAGAAGGGAGCAAGGGATGAACCTCTTTGTATCAACAGTAGGTTTGGAATACATCTCTCCAAGCTGTTTCATTTCTGTCTAGGCAGTCTGCCCAGACTGAGGCAGAATTCATTTCCAAATGACTTGATTAACTTTGAATATTTTCCCCAAGGACAGGCTGTGAACTTGAAGCCTCAAAAGAAGAATGGAATCCCAAACAGAACACCTTTATTCCATGTTTTGGAACCTAGGGAGATGGAGGGGGTGGGGTGTGGTGAGTGAACTTCTCTACGTAGTGATTTGTCCCCATTTAATCTTATCTCACTCTGCAGGAACCTTCCTCGAGCTATTTACATCTCTATCCCACTGGTCACGTTTGTGTATGTCTTTGCCAACATTGCTTACATCACTGCGATGTCACCCCAGGAACTGCTGGCCTCCAATGCCGTAGCTGTGGTAAGGAATCCCATATTTCTGAAGCTCCCTCTGAGACCTAGGACCCTTTGAGCCAGGAAGTTTGAAGGAAGTTTGGCTGAGAGCACTTTTTCCCAGTAATCTGAGTCACATGGGCAGGAACCTCCGTAAGGGTTCAGTCCCCAGTTGGGAGTAGTTGCCGTTCACTCTTAAAAATCAGAGCAAGCAGAATCTGGAATAAGCAGGGAATTCCAGTCTACCTCCTAACTTTCTTCCCCCAAATTCACTAGTTCTTCTGCCAGCATCAGCACAGTGACAGTGACTAAATGCCACCCGGACCATGGAGCCTGAGCATCACTTCCAGCTCTGCCTTAAGGAGAAACAAAAAAACACACCCAAAAAGATGTCCCTTCAAATAGAGCTGTGTTTAAGGTGGGACATCCGCCATCTAGTGGACAGCACGCCTGGGTTCAGGTCCTGGCCCTGCCACTCACTGTCTGTGACTTTGGACAAATCCCTTACCTCTCCGACCATCAGCGTCCTTGTCTGTAAAATGTGGAGTTTGGAATGGGTGACCGCTAAGCGGCCTGTCCTGCTCTAACTTCTGTGATGATGCATTGAGGACAGGACCTTGGTTCAGACCCAGCTTTACTGCTTAGTAGGCAGCTAGGTGGGCCTAGAGCAGGAAGACTTGAGTTCAAATTTTGCTTTAGACACTAGCTATGTGATCCTGGGCAAATAGTTTAACTTTTGCTTGCCTCAGTTTCTTCATCTGTAAAATGGATGGAATAGTAGCCCCTACCTCCCAGTATTACTGTTGTGGGGATTAAAGTAAAGTGTGTAGCACACAGGTGCTACATAAATGTCAGATATTATTACTACCTGTATAACCTTAGAGTAGTCATTTATCCTCTCTGGGCCTCCACTTTCTCAATTGTAGTATGTGAGAATTTGAATAACGATAATAATAAAGGCTTGTAAACATGCTTTATGAATATTTCATTCTATCTTCACAACAACCTTGGCAGGTATGTGCTATTATTTTCTCCATGTTGTTGCGACATCACTTATTTTGTAGTGTTTGATCTTTGTCAGACTGAGGTTTTCTTGGCAAAGACACTGAAGTTTTTTGCTTTTTACTTCTCCAGCTCATTCTGCAGAAGAGGAAACTTGAGCCACACAGAGGTTTAGTAACTTGCCAGTAAGTGTCTGAAATAGGATTTGAACTCAGGGCCACCTAGCTGCTTAACGTTCCCTTCCAATTTTAAAGTCTGTAATTATATGAATAAAACAAGAGCCCAAGGGAGCCTGCACTAAAGAGTATACTCTAAAGACAGATATGAAAACTTCCCCAGTACTTCTATTATTTCTTCTAGAAAGAATGGTCTTTGACCCCCTCTTAAGAGAGGAAACATAAGTGAGGGTAAATAACCAACATGGAGGAGAAAGTTGTGGGCTTTTTGGATGGAAGAGATCATAAAGTTTAATCCCTCAGAACTAGAGAGACGTTGGTTTATCCCATTCTGCCTGTACCCACTAGGTATTAGATGGAATCTCTCTTTATCGTTAAAGGCCTTTGGAGAAGGGAGGGTCACATCACCTCCTGTATTCCATTCTAATTTTTTGTAGTCCTTATTGTTCGGAAAATTCTTCCTCTTGGCTAATCAAAGTCCCCTTGGCCTGACCCTAGAGACTGAAGAATAATCAGATCTTCTCAATAACCTTTCAATTCAAGACTTTTGTCACCCAAGTTCTTCCCAATAATCTTTCAATTCAAGAGTGTTACTATACAACCCCACAATTCCCTTTTCCCCACACTAAATAATAGCTGGTTCTCACAGTCTTTCCTCATAGTAATATTTTCCAACCCTCTGTCTGTGGTGGTAACTCTATTGAACCCTCTCTGGAATTAATTCTGTAGGTCCTGCCTTGTCAGCCAGCTTAGGTCTGTTAAGGATGAACTCTTCACTAACATGGAACAGAAGTTGCTGGTTCTATACTGTGACAGGAGCAGTTGCATTGTTACAGTGGCATTGTCTAGTTCTTCTTTCAGAAGGTGGACAAGAATTTATTTTTTAATGAAGTCACTTTGTAAACATGATGCAGCTGACGACAGTCACAATAGCCAAAGCTAGCTGTTCTATGGTACCTGTTATGTGTCCGGCTCCATGCTAAATGCTTTGCAATCATGATCTCATTTGATCCTCAAGACAACCTGGGAGGCAGGTGCTGTTACTATTCCCATTTTATAGTTGAAGAAATTGAGGTTAAGAAGTGACTTACCCAAGGTCACACATCTAGTGAGTAGTGTCTGAAACTGGATTTGAAATTGGGTCTTCCTGATTGTAGACCCAGCACTCTATCCACTGCACAGCCTAGATCCTCAGGTGGCAGGGAGCATGGATGAGTCCCTTCCTTTTCTAGATGGGAAAACTCAAGCACAGAGAAATGAAAAACCTGGATTGTGACAGCATTACCTGTACCAGGGACTGTTTCACTTTCTTTCACCTTTGTAACCCCCATAGTCTTCAACAGTGCCTTTCAGGGAAGGCACTTAATACATGTTTGATGAATGGAATTATTTATCACCTGTGGATCACCTAGTAAGTCAGTGGTAGAACCAATCTGAAGCCAGTCCAACGTAGCAAACTCAGGCCAGTCATCATCTCTGCTGTCCTGAAACACAGGCCTTACTGTTTATCTCCAGAGGGGACGGAGCCTGTGATATCTGGAGCCTTCAAAAGCCTTTCCTCCTTTGGATGATTTTCCGCTCATGAGATTGCATCAGAGCCGGCAGCAACAATTTTTAAATCTCCAGGGAAGCAGAATTGTATCATGAATATGCTTTAATATAATCTCAACTCCATTGTGAGTCCTTACTTAACAAATAGTCACCAGCTAGTCGTTTAACTTTCATGGATTTTCTTCCCTTCCCCTAACGTCCCTTTCCTTTTATAGGAAGGCTAAGCAAACTACAACTAAATGTGGCCTGTTGCAGGCTGAGAATGGACTTTACAGTTTAAAATACCTTGGCCTAGGCTACAATTTCCTGACCACTGAATTAGCCCACAAATAGTAACTGAATGTCCTTTGGGTGGGCCATACTGGGATAGGGGCTGTGGCAACTACCAAAGAATCTTAAGACACGGTCCATCCCCTGATCAATGAACAAGTATTTATTAAACATCTGTGTGCCAGATACTGTGCTAGGAGCTCAGAGTACAGATACAAAAACTGAAACGAGACTCTGCCCTCAGTGCACTTTACATTCTAACAAGAGGAAGAACAAGTAAATAATAAGTGTATTCAGGATAAATATGAAGTGGTTAAATATAGGATAGTTAGGGACAGAGGGAGGACACTCCCTAGAATCTGGAGAGATGAGGAGGGTGTGCATTCCAAGCATGGGAGGACAGCCCCCAAAAGGCATAGAAGTGCCATGGAGTGTCGTGTGTGAGGGACGGAGAGAAGCCAGTCTGGCTGGATCAGGGTTGCTCCATATATGCTGCAGAGAGAAAGATGATGGCAGCTGAAACAACAGTGTAGGCATCGTATAATGAAATGTAGAATTAAGGGCCAGATTGCGTCACAGGAGCTCTGAAGAGCTGCAAGAATTCAGGAGGAAGAGTTTTTTTCCTTTATGTGTCTTATCACTGGGCTTTGCCAGACCATTTTTCTGGGGGCCAGTCTGTTGCTGAGAAAAACAGAAGAGAATGGGAGGGGATAAGGAGACGAAGAAGAAATAACTTTGGAGGGCATCGTTGTAATAAAGCAAAAGCTATTATTATAATTTTTGCACTAGATTGTAAGTTCCTTGAGGTTAGGGGTTATATCCTTTTTCATGTTTGTATTCTGAGTGCCTGACCCAAGGCCTAGAACCCAGTAGATATTCAATAAACATTCATTGAAATTAAATGTTAGTGATACTCATGGTAGTTAGGAAAGGAATCCTGGAAGGTGGGTCTTCAAAGCAACCAGGGCTTGAGGGGAAAGGGGAAGACGTTCATTCCTAGGACTTGAATCAACATTTGATCTGGATCTATCCTATCACTGCTTTCAAGGAACTCCTGGTGAGATCTATCTACCAAAGCAGATCAGCATCTGTCCTTAGCTGCCCAAGGGTCATAATCAGCTTGTGGCGGAAATGGGACTTAAACCCAGACCCTCCTGACTCCCAGATCAGATCTCTTCTCCCACCACCATGCTGCCTTTCATATGAGTGAACACTGGGAGACAGAAATGTTCATTGAACAGTGAGAAGATTTTCACGTACCTTACTCTAGCCAAGTATGCATGCTCAAAATAGTGGGAGATCAGGTTCCTCAAATGAGTTTTTATAGGTCTTTGGCATCTTAGAAGAGCCATCTTTTTTTTTTTTAAATCTCCTTCCAAGGTAGGATTAAAATCTGGTCTCAAACTATCCTTTCCAATCAGCATTTGCTAAACGTATCCTGTGTAAGATACCGTGGGAGGCTCTGAAAGTAGAAACAAGATGAAAAAGGTCCATGCCCTCAGGTAGCTTCTCGTGGGAGGGGGAGATATAAAAAGTAAGCAGATAAGGGTATGGATGAGATACTATGTGAAAGGGACAGTTGGGAATCCCTTAGCTTAGATAATTGCCGAGCTGAGCCTGGAAAGAAACTGAAGAATTCTATAAGATAGAGGTAAAAAGGATGTGCCTTAGAGAGGCAGGAAGGGTAGAGGGGATACCCTGAGCAAAAGGACCTGGATATTCTATAAGCCTAGAAAGATAGCGTGAGGTAACTGAGCAGGGCAGTAGCATGGTCACACTTTTGCTTTAAGAAGATTATTTTGGCAATTATAAGGGTAGATTGGAAAGAGGAAAGAGTAAAGGCAAGGGAAATCACTTAAGGGGTAGTTGAGAGGCACATTTGAGATCACTGGAAGATGGGAGTTCAAATCCAGCCTCAGATAGATTCTAGCTGTGTGACCATGGGCAAGGCACTGAACCTTCTGTGTATCAGTTTTCTGTCTTGCAAAATGGGGGAGAGTTTGGTTGTCCTCCATTCTTGAACCAAAATGACATCACTATGATAAAGTCAAGTTTCAAAGCGTCCGACTGGCTGATCTACCATAGATTGGGCACAGATAAGTTAGTCTTTTTGGCAAGCATGCATTTTGCATTCAAACAACGTGGCCATCCTATCGGAGTTGCACTCTGAAGCATAGTTTGAATGCTTGGCAGTTTAATTTGAGCAAGGACCTCTCTCTGGTACCTTATCCTGCCTAGTATCTCCCTCCCTTACACATGCCTGATTTTAGCTAAGAATTTGTGTTCAAAATAGTGGGAGATCAGGTTCCCTTGAACGTTTTCTCATTTGTCCTCTGGACTCTGTTGATGTGAGGATAAAATGAGATTTTGTAAAGCACTTTGAAACCTTAAAAATGTCATATAAATGCTTTGGTGCTGTTGAATTGTTTCAGTTCTGCCAGATTCTGTGTGACCCTGTTTAGCATTTTCTTGGCAAAGATACTGGAATGGTTTGTGATTTCCTCCTCCAGCTCATTTTATAGATGAGGAAACTGAGGCAAACAGGATTAAGTGACTTACTAGGGGTCACACAGCTAATACATATCTGGAGTCATATTTGAACTCAGGCCTTCCTGACTCTAGGCCTCTCAATCCACTGTACTACCTAGCTGCCTCATATAAATGCTAGCTATTTTATTATAATGATCTGGATGAGAGGTGATAGTTTGTTTGAACTCAGGTGCAGCTGTGCAAATTGAAGAGAAAAGGGATACATTGCAGAGATGTGGTGTTAAACAACTTGTGCTTGGCAACGGATGATTTGTGGGCAACTTTGGACCTAGCAAGGGAGTGCTAAGGGCTGTTTGTGTTGGCCCAGGCAGTATCCTATGGAGGTGGATAGGACTATGTGAACAGGAGCAGTGGAGGGAGAGAAAATTGAGGAAGACACAACACAAAGAGGGGCAAACATGGGCAGTGCCCCTTCTTTCTGTATGTGAGCCCAGCACACGGTTTCCACCTATCCCTTGTCTCCTCTTTCAGACCTTTGGAGAGAAGCTTCTTGGGGTCATGGCTTGGATCATGCCCATTTCGGTCGCTCTGTCTACATTCGGTGGAGTCAACGGATCCCTCTTTACATCCTCCCGGTGAGTGCAGGCTTAACACTGTCTGAGTGGAGTGGGGCAAGTCTGACTTTGTGTGCAAAAATGTGTGTTTGTGTGCGCTTGCATGTGCGTGTGTGCCCACATTTTTGTCAATTCAGGCATATGACATGTGAAGGTATGTTTCTGTGTAAATTCTTGATCTCTGTATATCTATGGGTTTACAGAGAGGCATGTGCCTCTGTATGTACATGTGTATGTACATGTGTGTGCGTGCGCATGCGCGCGTGCTCATGCATGTACATGAGACAGCAATTTCCAAGGTTCTCACCATTGGGGTAGAAAAAGAAGCACCTTTACTGTTTCAGACTTCAGTGAACAAATGCCTCCAGCCTCTTTCATTCCCAGCTTTGATGACCTGTTAGGAGATAGAAAGTCTTGGGACCTCCTTAGTTCATTTTGTCTGGAGATCCAAAAGCAACCCTGTATAGTGAGGAGTTTAGATGGTGTCTGATTTTAGAAAAAGGGTCGAAGTCTAAGGCTTCCCTCTTTTGGACCCTCCAGGGCCAAACCTTTTTGGATATGAATGTTTTGGGGGGACCAATACAGGGAAAGGGGGCATCTTCTCCCCTTCTTCACTTTGAACTGAATGCCACAGGGAGGCCAGGAAGGGTTCTAGCCAAACTCTAGGTCTGGGTTGGAACTGAGTCACCGAGTGATCCTGGGAAGGTTCAGGGGAGCATTCATACCCAAATTTGAGTCAGTCATGCAGTCAGGGAGGCCACATGCTGTCTTACCCACTATATTAGGCTCATTGACTGGGCTGCCAGCTTAACTTGGCCTGACTTACAGCCAACATAGCACTACCCCAACAGAGACAAAATTTTCCATAAGGGTACCAAGGTGCCATGTTTGGAGGGCCTTGTACAGAGAAGGTGCAGAGTCCTGGGCATCACATACTCACCCATGGCAACCTCATGTGCCTGTTAAACAGGAACTGCAGCAGCCTGGAAATCACAGCGGATGGCCCTGGAAGAGAGCCCGTCCATCACGGCTCTCTGGGAGTGACTAAAGCCAATTTAGAGCTGGGTTTGTCCCTCCAGGCAGGTCACACAGAGGCAGGTCTGGATGCACGTGGATGGGTGTAGCTGTGTGTGTGCATGCAAGTGATGGGATGGATGTGTGCACCAGTCATCTGCACACATCCTCGAGGGGTGGGATGTCCTCTCATCCAGCCATCCCTAATGTCCTTGGAGGAAGGACCTTCTCTGTTCATTTACTCACTTTTCCCTTAAAAAGGTTTGATTTCAGGTATGGAATAGGTGGCTCTTTGCCAAGGTGTAGAAGTGTGTGTGGGTGTGACACCCTGTCCAATTTCTTCAGTCATCAGCTATAGAGCAGGGATTGTCTTTAGGCAGCCTTACATTTAGATACTGGGATAATAGTTTGGGGGCCAGGTGGCAGGGTGGTATTAGCTGCACAAATAGGAAAGGCAAACATAAAGCTGTGCATGAAGACTCAGCTGTATCTGGGGCTGTTCTTGACGCATGACACCATCCTGTGGGGGTACTCACAGGTGGGCTGGAGCATCCAGGGCATGTGTATGGCTGCATGTGGGGGGGTAGGGTGGCCAAAGCAGTTGGTGGCAGAGGGTATCTGGTACCACACCCCAGGTTCTTATGCTTCTGTTCTGTACACTGACCCAGTTCTAGCAGGGACCACGTTTTTGCCTTCCTTTGTATTTTCAGTGCTTAGTGGAATGCCTAGCATATAATAAGAGCTTATTAAATGCTTGTTAACTGACTGACTGACTCATGAGCTGACATCCTTGGTCAACACCTCCCTATTAAGGTATAAATGACCAATGAGAACTTAGAGCTTTCTCTTCTGTTCCAAAGACATTTGTCCTTTCAATAAAAAGGGGGAAAAGCATGGTACAGTTAACAAATATGACAAAGTAGGTATTTTAGGGAGATGACTTTCCCAGCTGCTCCTGATATTATTTCAGGCATATCCCTGCCTTCTCTGCCTGTGCTTAAAGCTGACCTGCTCACTCTCATCTCCTCTTACTACAGCCCAATCCCACATAGATTTCAAACTTGAAGATGGTGTGGCCATTAACAATCTAGACCCCAGACACCAGGTGTTCCCAGGTCACTCAGCATGGAGACAGATAAAAACAATATGTGCATATGTCTTGGGTGATATGTGTGTGTGCATGGATGGGGAGGAAGCCTGTTTACTGGGTCCAGCTACTGGGGGAGGTTGAGGATGGGGCACGCTGCAAGGGGAGGAAATGGGGCTTCCAAGAGTCTTAGACTTCTTTTGCTTCCTCCTTTGCTCCCCTTACTAGACTCTTCTTTGCTGGAGCCCGGGAGGGCCACCTGCCCAGTGTGCTGGCAATGATCCATATCAAACGCTGTACTCCCATTCCTGCTCTCCTCTTCACAGTAAGTAACAGTCAAATCCTCGGCCCAGTTGCGCGCCCTATCTTTCCTGCTTCTGTTCCATTTGGGGCCTACCTCATCCTGTTCTAATCAGCACCTGAGCAGCCAGTTCCAATCTTTCACATGAACCATTCCATCACCTTCTTCTAACTTTCTGTTGAATTATATCGAGTTGTAATTGATTTGATAGGATGTTGCATGTTCTGAACCTGTGAATTCATTAGTATAGGGAATTCCAAGGGGAGGAAATTCCCTCCACCAATAAGGTGCCCCTTTTCTGTCAATTATTGTCTTACGACCTGCCAGCGAGTGATAGTAAGGGCCCCAGTATGTGTCAGGGGCAGGACCTGAATTCAAGTCTTTCTGACTTCAAGGAGCATCTTTCTATCTGTTACCCTACACTGCCTCTTATGGAAAGACCTGACATCTAGAGGTAGTTAGGTAGAACACTGGATCTGGAATCAGGAAAACTTGAGTTTAGATTTGACCTCAGACCCCAGTTATGTAATCCTGAACAAACCAGTTAACCACTGCCTGCCTGAATTTCTTCATTTCTAGAACAGGGATAAGAGCAGCCACCTCCCAGGCTCCTTGTGAGGTGAGGTAATGTTTGCAAAGTGCTTTGCAGACCTTAAATTTCTGTATAAACTTTAGCTATATTATTAGCAGATTTTATAAAGAGGCTGCCAAACTGCGAGAGGAGGGGTAGGGAAAGTTTGAGTTCTAAATTCTCTCCCTTCCCTCTGTACCCTGACTCCCCATTGCTTGAGAAGGCAAGCAACTCCGTATAGGTTATACATTTGTAGTTATGTTGTAAAAGAAAACATAGATAAAACATACACACACACCCCATTCCCCCCTAAAAAAAACTCAAGGAAAATAAAAGAAAGTTTTAAAAGTATGCTTTAATCTGCATTCAGATACCCTCAGTTCTTTGGTGAAGGGCAGCATTTGTCATCAGAAGTCCTTCAGAGCTGTCTTGGATTGTATTGCTAAGAGAGCTAAGTCATTCACAACTGATAATCCTACACTATTGTTGTTACTTTGTATACAGTACGTTTCGCTTTGCATCGGCTCATATAAATCTTTCGAGGTTTCTCTGAGAGCATCCTGCTTGCTCCTCATTTCTAGAAAAGGGAAGTATAAGGATTCCACGGAAGAAACAAAGAACTCTTCCCATTAGCTTCTTTGAATTATTCCCTTCTTCCTGTCCCAAATGTACAATGGAAAATTTCTTTGGGGTATTTGAAATCTGGTCAGAAATGAGCAGAATACAGTTCGACGTAGCCAGAGACAAGGTAGTAGTACACTTTGGTAGAAGAAAGGACAAAACTCAATAGTTCAAGGTGTAGATATGGATGGTGTAAATGGGGCTAGAGACAATGCCAGGGTCCTAGAGGACCACAAGTAGTACTTGAATCAATGTTGTGATGCAGCCATAAATCTAACTTGTTGGAACCGGGGAAAATGCCCTCTTCTTATCTTCAATATTGATCAGATTCTTGGTTACCCCACACTGGACTGGACTCTTCTATCCAAGAGTGGTGGAGAGAATATATTCATGAAAATGATTGGAAAACTCAACCAATGAGAAAGGTGTAATGGGGGCTAAAATGATTAAATTGAGAGAAAACACAGATGAGAGAGGGGCTAGTTTCGGTTTTTTATATTATGAAAAAGTATTTTACAAAAGCTCCATCTCCACTCAAGAGAAAAAGAAAATTTTCATCAGTTGTAACTGGAAGGAAAAATAAGTTAAGATATTAGGAAGAAATGCCTAACCTAGAGGGTCAGGAGAGCAGCTTATTGAAGGAAGTGTGGGAATCTTCTCTGGGCATCTTGGAAGTGGCATCATTTAGATTCTGAGGCTATCAGAGATCAAGGAGATCTGTCAAAGACCCTTCTAACTGAATGACTCTAAATACGGTTTGGATCACTAATTCAACCAACTTCTTTTCAACCTTATAGTGTATCTCTACCCTACTGATGCTGGTGACCAGTGACATATATACACTCATCAATTACGTAGGCTTCATCAATTACTTATTCTACGGTGTTACAATTGCCGGGCAAATTGTCCTGCGCTGGAAGAAACCTAATATTGCTCGCCCTATCAAGGTGAGATTTTTGACCATTCAAACCCCCTAGCCCTTCAGCTTTTTCTGGCTAAGAGCAGCCCTTGTCCACAGATCTGCTTCTGTTCTTTGAGCAGTTACTTTTTAGATTCCACATTTGTATCTGTAGAAACTCTTTGAGAATTAGGAGACCTGGAGACCCAGAATGGGTTCACAACTGCAACAACAGTGTTCCAACTCTCCTACATCTCCTCCAACACTTATCGTCTTCCTTCTTTGTCATATTAACCAATCTTGTAGGTGTGAGGTGGTACCTCAGACTTGTTTTAATACGCATTTCTCTAATCAATAGTCATTTAGAACATTTTTTCATATAACTATAGATAGCTTTAATTTCTTCATCTGAAAACTGCCTGTTTATGTCCTTTGACTATTTATCAATTGGAGAACGACTTGTAGTCTTAGGAAACTGACTCAGTTCCTTCTGTATTTGAGCTCGAGGCCATAATCAGAAAGATTTGCTGGAAACATTCCCATCTTTCTGCTTTCCTTCTAACCTTGGTTGTGTTGGTTTTGTTTGTGCAAAAACTTTAAATTGATGTAATCCCACTTACCTGTATAGGAGAAGGCTGTGGGTGTTGCAGGGAGGGGAGAGGAGATTAGTTACTGGAAAATATTTGGGAACTCATATCAGTTAAACCCTCTGCCTCAGTGATTCCAAAGTCCCTCAGAAGAAACTAGTGCAAAGAATATTCCCCTCCCTTCTTTGTGGAGGTGAAACACTCTGACTCTGGGTGTGGAACGGCGCAGGCCTTATCAGGCTTGGTTGATAATGTTGGGTGGTTTGGCTGAACTTTTTTCCCTCTTTTTACTCTTTGTTATAGAGCTCAAGGAGTGAGGGAAGGGATGAATTTCAAATAAGTGGTACCCATAAAGAATATTTAAGATTAAATAAAAGAACCAGCAAATGTTTTCAAGTTCTTGGTAGGCCTGAGCTTTGTGGGCAGGTCCTCTGATGTCTGGGGCTGAATCATAGCCTTATCATGACTGCAGATTGGGCTGGAGAAATGGCTACTCTAATCCTGAGAAGCAACAAAAGTAGTTAGATATTTCCAGAGCAGTGGGGGGGGGGGGGGTTGGATGTTCTGCATTGTCCCCATTGTGTTCATGAGACTTTGTGGCTAACAGAATCTCAACCCTGTCCACCAGATAAACCTGCTATTTCCTGTCATCTACTTGCTGTTCTGGGCCTTCCTGCTGGTCTTTAGTCTGTGGTCAGAGCCCGTGGTATGTGGCATTGGCCTGGCTATCATGATGACAGGTGTCCCTGTCTACTTTCTCGGTGTGTACTGGCAGCATAAACCCCAGTGCTTCAATGACTTCATAGGTAAGTTTGGGCATGGCTTCACAGTTGGCCTGAGGGAGTCTAGGAAAAGATCCTTTTACAAATTCAGATCAGCACCTGCTTCATAAATGTATAGTCATTCAGTCAGTTAATAACCTTGGGATGTAAGACCCTTTTAACTAAGTAATGTCTTATTCTTTGTACTTGTACACCCAGGCCTGGAGTCCTACTGTAAGTCTTTTTAAAGAGTTGCTTGGAGACACAAGAGTTTAAGTGACTTTCTCAAAGTCCTAATAGCAAGTGTGGCTCTACAGTTTGGACTTGAACTCATATCTTCCTAGCTCCAAGTGTGTGACACAGTGGATAGAGTGCCGCTGCTTAGAATCAGGAAGACCTGAGTTCAAATTTGATCTCAGACATTAGCTATGGGACTCTGTGCAAATCACTTAACCCCAACTGCCTCTCAAAGAGAAAAATCAGTCAGTCTCCTATAGGAATGGGCCTAAGCTAGGGGAAATGCCCCCTTTGGACTTACTGAGGAGAATGAAATGCCTATAGAGCAGTGATTGGCAGGACTAGGGCTGGAAGGAGTTAGTAGTCTTAAGGACAACAGGCCACCAGATAAAGGAGTCTGTCCATTTTGATCCTAAGCTGAGGTACAGGTGGGTGGAGCTTATGGGAGCCCCATTGGAAGCAGGGTTGCAGTAAGAAGAGTTTTGGGAGCCAATCCCATCTCTTCTTCCACAGTGAGAAGTTCAATCCCAGGAGCTGATCTGCATTTTTTCCTCCTCAGCATCCCTGACCTCGGTGAGCCAGAAGCTGTGTTTGGCTGTATATCCCCAGGTGGATGAGAGTTCATCGAAAGAGGAGGAGTCTATTGATGACATTAAAGAACAGAGCCAGCCCATCTACAAATCCACTGCCCCCAGTGGGCCAGAGTCTGATTCATCACGACCCTGAGTCTGAGTGGCTTTTCTCTGAGCTTCTACCTTTGATTTCCCCCCTCAGCCCCTCCTTCATTCAACCTCCTTCTTTACCCTCACCCCCAAAACTGTTCTCAGGCAAGAGCAGTCAGAGAGGTAGGGGAGGGAAATGATAAAAACAATTCAATTTGTACCCAAAGAACCAGCCACAGTCTACTAGGGTCTATGTAGAAATACATTCATTCACCAGTGCTGCTGTCCCTAGGGAGGGAAAGCCCTCTACTCAGACATTTAGGGGAGAGGGAGTCCAGCCAAGGGATACCTCCTCTGCACAGACCTCAGCTTTAGGAGTGAAGGCCAACAAGCATGCAAAGACCCCTGGAGCAGCATCCTCAGGAAACAAGTTTGGTATTACCCTCTGTTTTCCCTTTCCAAGCCTAAGGAACAGAGGCCTGAGTTGGGGAAGTGGAAACAACTCCACCATGGCAGCCTCAGTCTCTGAGGGAAGGGGAATTGATGGTGGCAGCAGCTTGTGAGCCTGTCCCAGGGGGCAGGAGTCTCAGAAAAGGAAGGAGACAGGTGTTTTCCCACATACTTGGTCTTGTCTCACTTGTGGCTCCTGGCCAAACATGTACAAATTCCCTTTAGGGTTATGGACCAACAGAAGATGAGTACTGCCTCTTCTTTCCCTGTCTCTTCCCTCCCCCACCCCAAAACACACAAGCATTCAAGCATACCCCAAGCCTGTGGAACAGATTTAGAAAGGCCCAGATGATGGGCACTCTATACCATTCCCTATATCCTGCCCCCAGTTTGGTGCCAAAGCGTTCTGAACCCAGACAGCCTTGTTTCCTGATTCGTTTCGCAGAGTGGCGTTTTCTTTACTAGCAACAGGGTTTAGCAGCTCCCTTCTCCACCTTGGGTCTGCCCTTAGTGTGAAGGAGATGTTTGGTAATTGTCACTGGTATTTACCCTTCTCTGTCCCCCTGGATTTCTCTCTCCCAACTCCACCTTTCAGTGCTGCCATTTTTGCAGAATAACACTCTCTCTCTCTCTCTCTCTCTCTTTCTTCCCTGGGGTAGGGCCTCTCCCTAGGGGTTGACTCTGAGCTACCCAAGTCCCCAACCTGAGGCTGGGCCAACTTCTATCATCTTCCACATCAGGATCAGGGCATGAATCTTCCCAATTTTCTCTCTTAGGACAATCTTCCTTCCCTGCTGGAGCTACAGAGGATCTCATTTTATTATGTCAGATATGAGTATCTGAGAGGTGGGGCTTGGGAAGGAATATGTCCTGAGGTGAGGGCCAGTGCCATCTTATCTCCTCCTTTCTTTCCAAGCAACCCTCTAGACTCTCTCCCCCTATAAATACACTCCAATCCAAACAATACTTCCTCTTCCTCCTTCTCCCTTCAGGACTTATTTCCAAAGATAGGACATACCACTAATGTAGCAATGGGAGGATGGAAGCTAGCTTAGAGAGATAGATCTGAAAAGCCTATCTAATAACTCTATATCTAATTCCTTCTTACTAGGGAAGAAAGGATTTCATCTAGCTGGCTAACCAAGATAATGGAAATTCAAGTCCTTCACTATGTCTTGAGACAGATATTCTGAATGTCTTTTAGTTGCTTTTCCATGTATTTCATAGAAAAATGACGTTGGTTCTTTGTCATAAGACTAATTTTTAATTTACCGTATCTG
Source organism: Notamacropus eugenii (assembly GCF_028372415.1). Classification (NCBI taxonomy): domain Eukaryota; kingdom Metazoa; phylum Chordata; class Mammalia; order Diprotodontia; family Macropodidae; genus Notamacropus; species Notamacropus eugenii. The sequence goes on from NC_092878.1 coordinate 10,001,862, forward strand.
CGGTTAGAGATGGTGGGTCCATGGAAATTGGATCCCCACAAAGCTTTCTGAGATCTATTAATTCCTTGTTCTCCAGGCTTGGTCCCTTACCACTCATCCCCACATAAATCTAGAGCTAGGAAATTTTCTTCCCAGTATTCCTTCTGGTACCTTTTTTCAAATCTCCTCAGTTCACTCTAAGGACTGGGAATTCCAAGGACAGCTCCATTTCTCTTCCCCCCTGCCTTTAACCCCCTAGCCTGCATTAGATTACCATCTTTACCCCATTGCCTCACAGGATTAATCAAGGCCCAGATTTTGATAGGAGAAAGCAGCCAAGGTGCAGGGGAGGGGGTCCAACCCCTTCCTATTGACCCTTCTATGTCAACCTGTTCCTCTACTTGTATTGTCGGGTTTTTTGTAAAGTGGATGCCTTACTTTTTTGGATAAATATTTTTGAAGCTGGCATTTCTATTTTGTTTTTTAGAATGTTTGCAGATTTTTTTTTTTCCAGGTTAGACAAGAAAGCCTGGATTATGATCTTGTATCTTTGGGATGGTTTGGGTTTGGTTGTATTTGGTTATTTGTTTTTGATGTAATAAATTTTTAAAATGAAATGGTGCGGTATTTGGATATTAAATGATCCTCCTTGGGGGGGAGTGGCAGGGTCCCATCCAACCCTTCCCACCCAGGATTGTATATACCAAAGTTTACCTCAGGGTGACATTATTAAGCACCTACTCTTTGCACAGTGCTCCACAAACAGTAGGTGCTTAACTGCTTTACAATGATCCTGTGACTGATGGTGCCTTTAACCCCATTTTACAGTTTAGAAAGTTGAGACAGATGGTTTAAGTGACCAAGTATCACATAGCTAGTAAGTGAGACCAAATTTGAACTCGAGGCTTCCTGTGACTTCAGGCCTAAACTATCCACTGCACCACTTAACTGATTCATATACAGTATATGCTTTTAAAAAAAAGTGGTAAAAGTATTATGCCCTCTTAAAATGAGGAAACAGGCACGGGTGGGGGAGGCGACATCAAGTGACTTAGACATAATTTCACAACTAGTCAGTATCTACTGGAACTTGAGTCTTCCTAATATTTCAAATCCAACAAGTGTTAATTAAAATTTTAGAATGAGCAAAATTTTTATATTTTTTAATAGCTTTTGGTTTCATAACCATTTTTGCATACTTTCCTCCCGACTCCTTTACCCAGCAGCCTATACCTTGCAACAACAAATGAAAATAATTTTTAAACATCAGTCCATCAAAACTAACCACATTCAAGGATGCTGACAAGATATGCAATGTTTCAAACCTGGAGTCCCCTTATCCCACCTTTCTAGGATAAGTTCCGGAAAGCATTCCTTGAGATCCACTTAAATTTGTGAGACTCCTCCATTGGCTGGTTGTGGAATGGAGGTGACAGTTCTCCAAGGCTATACCAGCGGAGTCCATGCAAAGCCTAGAATGTGAAGCTTTAAGGCACACAATATGTGCTTAATAAATGCTTGACTGACAAAAGAACTGTCTGCATTCTGAGGCTCATAAGAGCTCGTAATAACCTCACTAAATCTGGAGTCTCATAATAACAGCAGGGTTGTCTACCACTGGATTAGTTCTAGTAACTAATAATTAAATTAGAGGCAGTTAGATGCAGTAGACAGAGCTCCAGTCCTGAAGTCAGGAAGACCTGAGGTCAAATCCAGCCTCAAATACTAGCTGTGTGACCCTGGGCAAGTCGCTGAACTGGCTTGTCTCAGTTTCCCTGTGTGTAAACTGCAGGTAATATTAGCATCTACCCTTCCTGGGGTTGTTGGAAGGACCAAATGAGATTATCATCAAACGCTCAGCACAGTGCTTGGTACACAGTAAGCTCTGTATAAATGTTCATTATTACTGTTACTAGGAGCCCTAGGTGGTGGGATGGAGAGAGCTCTGGTCCTGGAGTCAGAAAGACCAGTTCAAATCCAGCCTCACACCAGCTATGTGATCCCAGGCATGTCACTAAACTCTTGTCTATCTAAGTTTCCTCAAATGTAAAATGGGGGTAATAACACCTGCCAGGATTGAGGTAAGCATCAAATGAGATATTTTTAAAGCAATTAGCACAGTACTTGGCACACTGGAGGCACAAAAATGTGAGTTATTTTTATTGCCTCAAGGAACTAATCAGCTGCATAGACTGGGATCTCTCTGGTTGGAAGGAATATCCATATTAATGAATCCCCAGCCCTTAAGGCATTGTAAGATATGTATCTCCCTCGTAGAAGTCCTGGTGAAAACAAAAAATAATAATCCTTTCCTCAAAGAACTTGCAATCTCATTGTAAAGAGGAGATGAACTTTAAAAAAAATGGGCCCAGAATTTCATTGACAAAAACAACTCTAGATTTGACAGTTCTCTCTGTAGGAGTTTATCAGCCTCTGCTCTTCCACTTCTGTTGCAGAGAGATGGAGGAAGGGAAGCCTCGAGGGAGGCCACTTGGGGCCCTCTAGGGCCTCATAAAACAAATCCTCCTAATTAAAGGATTGGCTCTGTAAAACTTGGACTCAGTCAGCAGGCTGCACCCAGGGATCTAGGAGGCCACATGTGGCCTCAAGGTCAAAGATTCCTCACTGCTGGACAGGTCTCAAAAGTCTAGATAACCTAGATTTGTATCCAGATTCTGACATATTAGTTAAAGGAAACTTAGTTGGGCAAGTTGTTTTAATTTTTTGAAACAATTAATTTTTGAACAACTTTCAAAGATAAGCATAGAATTAGTTAAATGAGAGGAAATGTGATGCGCTCCCATCTTTTGAGTTTATACCCCAAAGATCTTATTGACAACAAGAAAAAACCACAAAAAACATTGCAGCAAAAAAAAAAAAAAATGAAACACTGGATAGTGGCACAGTGGACAGAGTGCTAGGCCAAAGTTACACCTCAGTTCAAATATGACTTCAGACACTTACTAGCTGTGTGACCCTGGGCAAGTCATATAACCCTGTTTGTAAAAATGAGCTGGAGAAGAAAATGGCAAACCACTACAGTATCTTTGTCAAGAAAACCTCCAGCGGGGTTGATGGGGTGCTTGGGTGCATGTCTTTGGGCCCTGTTCTAAAATCACATTCTCCCTAGCCTCAAAACACTATCCCAGGCAGTTTCTCCCCAGCCCGAGGACACAGCCTGCCCCAACTGCACCTATAGAAGTTATTAGTCTGAACCAACTATGTACTGACTCAACTGGCTGTGCACTGGGTCAGAATGACATTTACTACTCGCTGACCAATCATATGTGCCCTAGACTTAGACTTACGGATACTCCCTTACATTTAGCTTGTCTAACAAGACATTGATGAGAGCAACCTGGTATTTCTGAGCCAGCCCTGACTGTTGGTTGACTTAGTGAGGTTTCAGGCCTAAAACCACACCTCCAGGTAGCCCCGCCTTGGGCTATCTCCTGATGAACTCTGGGTAAAATACCTGTGCAGTAGATACCAGAAGTGCATATTCCTTTAAGAACTGGCCACTCCTTAACCACTCCCTAATCCCACCCTAAAACACCAAGTTAGCATATTTGGCACATGTTTCACCACAGAATATACTATAGAATATACCAATAATATAATAATATAGAATATACTATATAAACTTTCCCTGTACCCCTCTAAGGTTGCAGGTTCCCTAAGAACTCTTGCCTGCTGAAGAGTAATCAATCTTTCCCTTGACCTCAACAATGCTAGAGTCCATGAATTCTTCTCCAGGAGACCTGCCCTGGTACCCCGGTGTTGGTGGGGGTCTCACACCCCCCTTCCAGCCCTCATCAGGGTCATGAAGAGACAGACGTGACTGAAAACAAATGAAACAACCACAAAATTATAAAATAATAATTCCTATCTCCAGGGTTATCGCAAGGATAAAAGGAGATGTTTATTAAAGCACTTTGCAAACCTTGAACCATCATATAAATTCTAGCTATCAAAATTATTATCAAAAGGGGTGTGGGAGAAGGAAGAACTGCTGCTCTAGGCATGTTTAGTCCCGATCATCCTTTACTGTTGTTTCAGTTCACTGTTTTTTGAAATTATAAGTTGTAGAGCCTTCATTTGGGAGCAAGGTCAGGGTCTGCATGTTGAAATAAAACTTATCCCCATCCCCTCTAAAATTTTAAAAGGAATAGGGAAGAAGAGTGTGTCCAAAACACTCCAGCATAAGCTATATACATAAATGCTTTGCGGGATATTTGGGAACGAGGTGGTAAAATGGCAAGAACATCAAGCCTGGAGTCAGGAAGACCTGAGTTCAAATCCAGAATCAGACACTTACTGTGTGGCCCTGGGCAAGTTATTTACCTCTGTTTGTCTCCTTTTTCTCATCTATGAAATGAGCAGAGGAAAGAAATAGCAAACCACTCTAGCCAATAGCAAACCACACTTTGCCAAGAAAAGCCCTAAAAGGGGTCACAAAGAATTAGACTGAACTGAATCTGGGATGTTTAGTCAGCGGGGGTATTGCAGAGGGGAGTCAAGACAGATTTTAAAGACATGGATGGATGGGAATAGGTGAAGAAGTCAAGAAGACACTCCAGTTAGGGCTGAGGGGAGAGACTGAAGGGGAGGACAGAATCAAGTCTGGTCTCTGATGTAGAGTCTAAAGACGGTCTCCAATGGTGACCTTGGACAAGATGGAAAGCAATGAAAAATGAGGTTGATTAGGAAAGAGGGTGAAGGGGAGTGAATTCTGGCTGATCCAGGAGCCTTGGATGATAGGCTTTTCAAAGATAGCATAAAGGATAAAATTCTGGAGGAAAGGTTACACAAACTAGAATTATTGGAGACTGGTGACCAACCAATCTCCATTTCCAAGAGGAAAAGATATGGAGGCATAAGCATAGATTATAAGAAGAATAGATTTAGGTTTGATAAAAGAAAGAACTATCGATATGAGGGAGGAGGCTGAGGTTGGTTATAGAGTTACTTTTTAAATGCCATCTTGTTGGTCAATGCAAGATTGGATACATTCCTGCGCTGGGAGGATGGGGACGGCTGCTAGCTGACCTTAGGACAAGGTTTCAGTTAACTTTTCAGTCAGCCCCAAGGTCTGGAAAGCCCCACAGAGCAATGACTGTCCAGCTTGAGGAGCAGGACTGGTGGGGCTATGAAGTTCCCCTGCACTTTGGCAAACCTCCCAAGCCCCCCGCCTCTAGAACAACCACACCCTTAGACTTCCATAACTTGTAGCATTGGAAGGGGTTTTGGAGATCATCTCAGTGCAAAGAAAACCAGCCTCAAACATTTACTGAGCAAGCACTACGTGCAGTTCAGAGGTCCCTTCTTGCCCTCCCTGGCTTACCTGAAGCTACCCCTGGCAAGGCTGCTCCCTACTGGCTTGAGTCTGGAAGAAGCACCAGGCTGGTAGTCAGATGGCATGGAGTTTTAGCTCTGATTCTGCCACCACCTGGCAAGCAGATTAATTCATTTCTCTGGGCGTTAGTTTTACTCACTTGTCAAATGAAGGAATTAGCCAATGAAATGTGTACATACACATACACATACACACGGAGGCAGGACAAGACAAGCAGAACATCTTTGTTGCTACTAGGTTAAATTTAATATCTATTTTTAAATACTGCACAAAATGATTTTATTTCCATTGAATTAGAGAATTGAGTCAATCCGTCGATAGTCCGCCAATAAACGCATTTATTAAGCACCTACTATGTGCCAGGTACCTGCTATGTGCTGAAGATACAAAGATAGTCCCTGCCCTCAAGGACCTTACAATCTAATAGAGAAGACAACATGCCAACAAATACATACACACCAAGTTATATCCAGGATAAATAGGGAATAACAGGGGAAGGCATGGAATTTAATCTCCCCATTGGTGGAGGTGAGGGAAGCATGAGGAATTTCAGAGGAATGCAACTGGATGGGAAAAGACAAGAAGGCCAGCCTGGGAGCCCTCCAAAAATGGGGGGGACTCTCTTTGATTTCCCCCCTTCCCCCTCTCAGTCAAGTGGGGTACCGGGCAGGTATGAGTCCAAGGTTGATACGATCTTGTAGGACAGTGAGGTTCTGTAAGGACATACATGATGAAATCCAGGAGTACAGCAGCATGGGAAATGAGTAACAGTTTCACTTCAAAACCAAAACCAAAAAAAAAAACCAACCCACAAACCATAGAAGTCCATGCTTTCATATGCAATCCTCTTCTTCTGTGCTTCTTTGCACATTGAAACATTGTTACTGGCTAAGTTTTAACAACAACAATTTTTAAAACTAACTCCCAGTGTCAGATTAAGGTCCCTCCTCCAGCTCAAACACTGTGTGACGCCCCCGTCCCCTGGGATTCTCTATTATGCCATAAGGTAGGTCAGGCAGAGGAATAACCTGGTGAAAAAGGAGTTTGCTTTCTTTTCTATCTCTCCTGCCCAGCTACCCACTATGGAATTCCATCCATACTGCCCTCCCGAACCCCCAGTAAAGCTCAGTCCTCCCAGTCCCCAAGTAGCCTTTGCAATTTCATTTGGCCAGGTATCCAGGTCCCAGGGTGATTTGTTAAAAGAATCTGTTCTGAGCATGTGATTATTTATTTATTAGCTAATTTTTTTAAATTATTGAACATTTATTTTAAGACTGAATTTTCTTCTCCCTCTCTGGCAATAGCTACCTCCTGACCGGGGTCTTCTGGAGAAAACGACTTTAACCCAAATCAGTGACTCCAGTAGGAAGACTTGCAGGCCCTCATGGAATGCCAGTGGGGGAGAGATATTTGGGGACTGAGAGGCCTTTGAATAATATCCCAAAAGTCATTGCTCCCTACTCTGAGGCCTGACCTGATGAGAAGAGAAAGAGCCTGAAGAGGGCACTGATCTTGGAGTCAGAAGAAGTGAGGCCACATTTTGTCTCAGACACTTTTTATCCCTACATCCTCTTAACTCCTCTGGGCCTTTGTTTCCTCATCTGCAAAATAAGAGGGGTTGAATTCTAAGGTACCTTCCAAGGTACCTTCTAAGTCTAAAGGTATTACGTATGATCCTAAGAGATGAACGCAGCTCATCTGGAGTCATCTCAAAGGAAAAAGGGCACCTGGTTCCCCTCTTTCTAGAAAGGGCTTTTCTTTTCTTAAGAGGAATTGGTCTTCCCTGAAGGCAACTGCAGAGTTCAAGATCAGAATACCTTCCCCCTTAAATACTCTTGCCTCATTTAGAAGGAATACCTATTTGTTTCTCTGGGTGCCTACCCCATCCCCCTCTATACCACCTTTCCTGTCCCATCCCCTTTCGGAGAGGCCCCAGGCTGAGGCTCTGCTCCCTTCCCTGAGCCCCTTGTTACTGGGGAAACACTGATGTCAGCAGGGTAAAGACCGCCAGCTGCCAGCCTGGAGATGGGAGGATCTGATTCTCTCTCATCTCGCTGAGGTTCGTCAGAAGCTGCTGGCGTTCTCATTTCCGGTCCAGTCTATTTGCGCATCTCATGGTTTCCTCTGGTCCTCCTTCATTATTGACTCATTCCCGCCCCTGGGCTCTTCTCCCCCTCCTCAAGTGGCAGGATGTGGGGATGAAGGTCATCTGAATCACACAGATACTATCTACTCTCCCCTTCCTCCTAGTCCCAACCTACCCCCCTACTATTCCAAATGTCTCTAAAAACAAACCCTGCACTGTTTTCCTTGGTGTAGGCATGGCTCCAGAGATCAATCAAGCACCTCCCTGGTCTGCCATCATCTGTGGGATAACCTGCCCTTCATTTCTTGTGTGACCCTAGGCAATTCATTTATAGTCCCTCTGTGTTTCAGGGGCTGATAACATCCAATCGACCTTTCCCACATGGTTTCTGAGAACAGGAACTGAGAGAAGGACCCACTTTGAAAAGTAGATTTACAGGTAGAAGGGCTTTAGAATGAGGTTGCCAGTGTACTACTTGTGTGACTATGTATTTTACTTTTGTGAGCCCCATCCCTGCTATGGGGGAACCTGGGCAAAAGTCCCCTCCAACTTTAGCTAGATACAGTGATATTGTTCAGTCTTTCTGTCATGGTGTCCAACTCTTTGTGATCCCATTTGGGGTTTTCTTGGCAAAGATACTGAAGTGGTTTGCTGTTTCCTTCTTCAGCTCATTTTTACAGATGAGAAAACTGAGGCAAACAGAGTTAAGTGATTTGCCCAGGGTCACACAGCTAGTAAGTACCTGAAGGCAGATTTGGACTCAAGATGAGTCTTTCTGACTCCAGGCCCGGCACTCTATACACTGAGCAACTTAGCTGCTCTGAGAAGTCCCAGCCCTTGGTTTTTTACAGGTAACTAGGTGGTGTGGTGGTCAGAGCACTGAGCCTGAGTTCAGATTTAGCCTCAGACAAGCTGGGATGACCCAGGGTAAGTCACTTAACTGCTATCTGCCTCAGTTTCCTCAATTATAAAGTGGAGGTAATACACATACCCCAGGATTGTTGTGAGGATGTAGCTAATATTTGTAAACTGCTCTCTGCAAACCTTAGAGATCTAGAAATGCCAACCGTTATTCTTTTTAGTAGTTTGATCTGGGCCAATTCCTTAAACTCTCTGAGCCTCTTTCTTCACCTGTCAGGTAAAGACGATCATACTTCCAGTGCTATTTAGGAAGACCAAATAAAGAAATGAGGGTGTACATAGGGTGTTACCTCTATAAAAACTCTAGGTTAAGGTGAGTTGAGGGTGTCATTAGTTATGCCTCCATCTTCACTTCTCAACTACTTTCCCCTGACTTGTCCTCAGGGGCCCTCCCTGTGGTCTTCACTGTTCCACTTTCTAGCAGCACACAGCATTGCTTGGGGTTCCCAGGGTACTGAGAATCTACCTCCTCCCTCTTCTCACTTAGATAACAGAGGTAGCTATTTTGGACAAGCACTACCATCTGGTGGTCAACCTGGGGTACTACCACTTGGATGGCTTTATCCTTTGTGGACACATCTCTCGCCATTCAGGTCACAGTTTGGGGAGAAGATCAAGCATGGCTGGCTGTAGGTATGGAGTATGTGGGGATAGGCACAGTGTGAATTGAGATGCAACAGAGTCCTGATCTGGTGCCAGTTCAAATCCGACCTCAGACATTTGCAAGATGGGTGGTCCTGAGAAAATCACTTAAACTCTGTGGGCTCAGTTTCCTCAGTTGTAAAATGGGGTCCCTAGAAAAGGAAATGGCAAACCAGTCCAGTATCTTTGCCAAGAAAATCTCATTTAAAATGGAGTCATGAAGAGTCGGGCACAACTCAGCGATTCAGAAATGATATGAGCTGGGAGAGACGTCATAGTTTAGCGCATAGAGTATTGATTCCTAGGATGGGGAAGAACTGGTTCTGAATCTTGCCTCAGATGTTTACTTGCTGTGTGACTGAGCAAGTCACTTAACTGCTCTGACTCAGTTTCCTCATCTGTAAAAGTAGGAGATTAGATAAAATCTAAGTCCCATTCTATAAATCTATGATCCTCTGGTCTATGGTCACCTACTCTAATACTCTTTTAGTTGATGAACAAAGAAATTGGAGTGTGTTCTGAACTGTTTTCTAGTTTCAAACTAGAAAAGTAAAAAATTATTTGACCAAGCTCACACAGCAAATTTGAGTGAGGGTTAGAACTTAGGTCTATGGTTTGCCAGTGTAGCACTTTTCTTCCAAATATATTACACTCTTTCCTTGCTGGTGAAGGATCTAACTCTGGCAGGAAAATTCTGACACTTGGGATCCCAGGCTGCCAACACATGTGAATAAAGGTTCCAGACCTTTGGATCTTCCAGTTATGTGGGGCTTCCTTTTTTGAGCTAGTCCCAGGCAGTGCATCTTTGGCCCTGGGACTACTGATGACCTTGAACTGGTTTTTAAACTATGTGGATCACTGAATTTCAATCTGAGGGCTGGGGTCTCCTGAACTCCCACATTCCCTGAGCTTGCCTGGCTCTCTGGTTTCAATGATTTACTACAATAGGTTCTTAAATAACTTTCTTATCTTTTTTTGTAAATTTTAAAATTCATTTTAAACTTAAAACACAAAACAAGAAAAGAAAAAAAATTGCCGTGTACCCAGCAGAACATAAGAGAGGATTCAATATGAAACAAGAAGTTTCTATTTCAAGAAAACCTATGTACTAAATACTGTTTTTTTCAAAACGACCTAGCTTTTCTTTGCTTCCTTGTAGCTTTTCTTCTGCTGTGCACCATTTACTCTAATTTTTTCCCCCTTCCCTTGCCCCTTCCCTTAAGGAGGCTACAAATAAATGCAAGGATAGATATAGATATGGATAGATAGATAGAAATATATACTCATACATATATGTAAGACCATGTTATGCATATTTCCACCTGTCATCTGTTTCTCTGAAAGTGGATAGCCTCTTTCTTCCCAAGTTCAAGTCTTTCCTGTTTTTCTAATTCAATCTACCCATCATTTTCTACAGCAATAGTGTGCAACACAACCACATACTATCTGAGATTGTCTATGAAGGTTGTCCCCCAATTTTCTGCATTCCCTGTATTTCTCTTAGTTAACTTTCTGATGCTGCCACTATAACTGGATGCCAGATTCTGGGGTCTGCTTCCACTTTCTTTTCTACCTTTTATCTGCCCGGCACTCCAGAGAATAAGCATGCACTTGGAGTGTTTATTTACAGAGTGAAAAGAGAACATACCAAATCAGAGTGACGAGGTTTAGGGGTGCTGGGAACCCCGAAATACCGACAATCCAGGTCATGCTTGAATGAATTCAACTCAAGCCTTCTTAAAGCCAAAGAAAAGCAAGTTTATTAAAGATTCGCCATCTTGGGTTGGCTCTTAAGGAGCCTAAGCATTTGTAAAGCTTGTATTCACAAGTGGGCCAGATAGAATCTCAGCTAGAGTCTGAGCTGGATTGCATCAGAGCACCTTCATAGAGGCAAGATGGAACTAAATACAGAAAAGACTAGAGGAGGGATCTGGGGGGGGAGGGGTCTGATGGTACAGGGTGATGGGAGGAGGGGTTTAGGGAGGGTCCTGAGGAGAAGTCCAAAGAGGGAATCCAAGGAGAGTCAAAGGCTGGAAACAGCTGGAGGCTATCAGGAGATATCAGACATTGGAGGGTTTGGATGGGAAGCAGGTGGGGCAATCCAGAGACCTTGATAGGGGCTGTATGGGAATGAATAATGGGAGCGGTCAGCAGCCTGGGGAATGGCGCTTTGATGGGATCAAGGGTGGGGGGGGTGCAACAGAGACCTGAGAAGAATGATAAAGAAGAGTCCATGGGCTTCTAGAGACTGCCGGAACAAACGGGAAGATTAGATTTGAGTTAGCAAGGCCAGATTAAGTGCGAAGATTCAAGGGGAGAACAAGGATATTGTTTGGGAAAATGCTGAGTAGGGTTACTATATATCAATCTTGTTTTCACAAAACACCTGGCCAACACATTGTGGCCTTCGATTCAGGGCCTGCTGGCCAGCTTCCAACCTTCCAGTTTGCCCAACTTCAAAAGGGAAGCAGTGTCACCCATGTATACATACACTGCTGTCCTGCTGGTCTAGGTCTGAGGGTCATGCCTGCAGCCCAGCCTCCAAAGAAATAGTTCAGGGAGTCATCTGGTTTTTCCCACATTTGAGCACTGATACAGGAAGTGATCCCAAATATGTCAGCCATGGAGAACCCAAATTTTTCAGCCCTTGATATTCCTTCAGCAGATGATTCAGGTAGGACAAACACAAGGTGGTAGGCGGATGCCACCAAGCATATAGTGGCACCCATCTTGGTGGTGACATAGGCCTTGAGGTGGCATCCTGGGAATGTCCCAGCATTCCTTCACCAGCATATACGCCATGATCACCCCTTGTCTCACCCCAAGGGCAGCTACTCCCAGTCCCCTTATAGAGTCTTATGGCAGTTAGGTGGTGCAGTAGATAACATGCCAGGCTTGAGTCAGGAAGACCTGAATTCAAATCCAGCCTCAAACACTTAGCTGTATGACCCTGGGCAAGTCACTTACCCCTGTTTGCCTCAGTTTCCTCATCTGTAAAATGAGCTGGAGAAGGAAAAGACAAACCACTCCAGTATCTTTGCCAAGAAAATCTCAAATGGAGTCATGAAGAGTCACCCCTAAAATAACTGAACAACAACAAGAAATTCTACCTGACATCTCTCTGTATCCCCTCCCCTTCTTTGCAGTCACACAGCTACTGACACCGTCTCTTTCCTGGACTTTTGCGATCGTCTTCCAAACTGGCTCCTGGTTTAGCCTCTCCTGTCTTCAGTGTTTCCTTCATATAGCTGCCCAAATAATCTTGCTAAACAACAAATGTATCTGTTTCTCTTTTGGCTCTCTGTTGTCTCTAGAATTGCCTCTAGGATAAAGTACAGTCTGTGTCATGTGTAAAGCCTTTCACAGTCTGGCTCCAGCCTGTCTTTCCAGACCTCTTTTACATTGTTCTCCTCTCCTCCCCCATACAATCTACATTCCAACTAAATTTAACTTCTTGCTCTTTGAAGAACTTAACACTACATCTACTGTCCCCCTACTGTCCTCACCATATAGAAGATCACTGTCTGGTATACATGTCCTCTTCAGCTCCACCTACTGGAATCTTCTATCTTCCTTTAAGCTCACCAGGTGCTCTTACAACAGAAATTTCTCGATTTTATCTCACAATGCCCCAACTTTTTTTTTTTTTGCAAAAACAAAATATTGTCAGATATTTTTAATAAAATATTTTTAACAAAAATGATCTATTCAAATAATTTTAGCTCATATTTTTACTCAAATAAAATTAAGAATTTATTATAATTTTATAACACAAAAATCTTAACTATCCAACAAATGTAACATACACAACTATTGACTATTCCTTTTCAACTTTCATATTTAAAATACAAAAATGATCACTATCATAATGATATTAATGTGCTGGGTGGGTTTTTTAGTGCAAAGTTTTCAAAACAGTACATTGATAACATTACTGCTAACATACATAATTCAGCCACTAATTGAGATTGATATTTTGAATTTCCAATCACTAAAGCTGAAAAAAAATATTTCATCAAAGTAAAATGTTAAGAACACTAGTCAAATTTATAGAAATCACTTCCATAAATCAGAGAACTCTTTCTTTACCTGTAGCCAAAACATAACAAGGTTTTCAGATTCAGATAAAATTATTCATTTTTTCTATTCAGATGGAGAAAAACAGATTTTTCATATATGTCCATTGCAAATAGGTTCCTTATTCATTCATATGTAGAAGTATCTTGGTCCTTAAATTGTAATGAGACTGGCTTTTACAGACTGGCCAAGTGATTAATGGGAAGGGCTTTCCTTCTATTTCATTTGCAGGGCAAGTTGGGTTTTTTTTTTCACATTGAGAAACATAGCAAAACTTTTTTTGTAAATTTATTATCCATAGCTCTAACTTTTTCTAAATCCAATTACTCTATCTTTGTGGAACAGAGTATGATATTGAGGACCTTGCATGGATTCATTTTGAGTGTGGCTTTCCAAAAAAAATCGATCAAATATACATTTCAGCCGGGAATTTTTGTTATAAAATCAATTCTACTTCATCTTTATTATTGTCACTAAGAAAAATGACAAGTTTTCATTCATTTTAAATGCCCTCAAAGTACTTTAGTATAAAAAGTTACCATGTTCTGTGATAATGTGGAAGTGCCCTATGCTCCGTCCTCATACTGTCGTACAATTTTGTAAAGAGCTTTCCTTTCAATGGACTATTTATTACTAAGTTGGTTATTCTTGAAACAACTTGAACTTATGTAGCTCCTCTTGCGTATTTCCTGATACAAGTTTGATTCATTCTTGTGGTCCTACATTTTATCTTAACATCAATTGGACTTCACCACAAAGTCTGGAATGATCCTGCTATTTTGTCATTTTCACTTTTGTTATTATTATCATTAATTTGGTTGTTTTCAGTTTCCTACAATCACTTCCATAAGTCTTAGATTTTTTCCCCCTCCCTCTCCCCTCCCTCCCTGAGATGGAATGCAATCTTATATGGTTTCTGTACATACATTCTTATTAAACACATTTTGACATTAGTCATGTTGCATAGAAGGATGAAAATGAATGGGAGAAACGATGTGAAAAACCAAAACAAAAGAAAACATAACACAAGAGAAAATATTCTGCTTCATTCTACCATCCAATTCCATAGTTCTTTCTCTGGACGTGGATGGCATTTTGCCTCAAGAGTCCATTGGAAATGTTTTAGGTCCTTGTGTTGCTGTGAAGGCCAAGTCAACTAGAAAAATTCCTCTCACGCTGTGATTGCTGCTGTGCGCAGAGTTCTCCTGGTTCTGCTCCTTTCACTCAGCATCAGGTCATATAAGTCTTTCCAGGCTTCTCTGAAGCCTTCCTGTTCATCATTTCTTATAGCACAATAGTATTCCATTATACTTATATACCATGACTTACTCAGCCATTCCCCAATGGATGGGCATCCCCTCGATTTCTAGTTCTTGGCCATCACAAAGAGAATTGCTAGAAATATCTTTTTACACGTGGAACCTTTTCCCATTTTTATGATCTCTTTGGGATACAGTCCTAGAAATGATATGGCTGTATCAAAGGGTATGCCATTTTCACTTTTAAAATTCTATCAATTATATTGAAATTTTCTCTGGATGTGGCACTGTCACCAATAGATTTGCAAAAATAACAAATCTTCTCTAACATTAGTTTCAACAATATATTGCACATATTCTTTCATATGGGTGTCTTTACATCGCTTTTTTCACCTAGAATACAAAATAGCAAGACTTCAGCTTCTCAATGAATGGACCACAAGTATTTTCAAACATATAGACAATTCTCCTTCCCACTATACTATCTGCAAGTGAAACTATTAAGTTTGCTTTGCATGTTGTTCCCTAAGGATGATTTTGATCTTATCCGTAGCTGTAACATTTTTCCAACTAAATGTAGCTCTTTAAGCTTAGAGACTCTATAAGCAACCTTGTATAATTCAAGCAATCCTTTTGAGGCCACAGACTTTTTTTTTAAAAATGTTTTCCTTATTAAAAGTATACAATATTCAAAAGTACATAATAGTGAAAGTACACATTTTTTCTGAAAAAATTTCTTGTATTCTGCAAATGCATCTTCAAGATATTCCAATTCATTGGTTTTCTTATTGCTTATAGAGAAAGTACATGTTCAAAGGAAAACATAGTAGCAAAGCACTTAGTACAGTACCCACCACATGTTGTTCAGTTGTTTCTCAGTCATGTCCAACTCTTTGTGACCCCATTTGGTGTTTTCTTGGCAAAGATACTACAGTGGTTTGCCATTTCCTTCTCCAGCTCATTTTGTAGATAAAGAAACTGAGGCAAACAGGGTTAAGTGATTTGCCCAAGGTCACATAGCTAGTAAGTGTCTGAGGTCAGACTTGAACTCAGGAAGATGAGTCTTCCTGACTCCAGGCCTGGCACTCGGTTCACTGCTCCACCTAGGTGCCCCCAGGCACATAGTAACACATAATAAATGTTTGTTTCCTTTCCTTCCCTTCCCCCCTTTTCTCTCTACCAACAATATTTGTCTTTCCCAGTCTTAAATCCAGTACATTGTATTTTTTAATTTGGGTTTTTTACTTTGTGTTTCGTATTTCTACTAACAGACAATCTCTATTGTTTTTATTTATGTAAAGGGAATATCCAACATGGACACTTGATCCCCCCCCACTCACTCCAAACTACACTCATGCTGGCAGATGAGGGGTAATTTTTATGATAGGGGAAGGGAGACTGGCTACAGTGGACATGCTGCGACAACTCACACTCAGGATTCTAGAGAGTAACCCTGGTGTAGGGAAAAGTATATATCTACATTCATAATTATATTTTCTAAGCTCCTAAGGATGTACATTACATTAGTAACATAAATCAGCACAGCGATACCATTAAATGTGAACATTTATTAAACAAGAAGAATCTTAACATTTAATAAATAGAAAGCAAAAGCAGGAATAATTAAAACAACAGTCCACCCATAAAACTGAATCACATGATTATAATCATATGACCTAGCATTTAAATAGTGATTTAAGGTTTGCAAAGCACTTTACAAATATTATCTCATTTGATCTTCACAACAACCCTGGGAGATACTTGCTGTATAATTATTCTCATTTTACAGATGAGGAAACTGAGGCAAGTAGCAGTTAAGTGACTTGCCCAGAATCACACAGCTAGGAAGTATCTGAGGTTGGATTTGAACATAAGTCTTCCTGACTCTAGGACTCCAGTGCTCCCACACAGTATCCTTGGGAATCTGAGAAGTTATACATTTCTCCAGGGCTTCAAGGGAGATTCCCCTCTTGAGCCACAGAGGGCAGTAAAAGGCAATGTAGGGTTTGGAGGGCTTCCCCTCTTTCAAGCTATGAATGGAAGTGGAGAGCCTTCTCCAGGCAGCTTTTCATACATCAGATGCTGCTTTCTCCAATCAGCTCCCAGAATCTTCCAATCAGATCGATTACCTTCATCATCTACAGACCTTGTCTGTCTCTTGTCTGCCAGAGTCAGTTGTTCTTCCCCCACATTGTCCCAGAATCTTTTCTCCTGGCTTTGTTGGTTTCTTGTTTTCTGTAAGAGCTTCTCTAGTCAGTTGCTCTGAGTTTTCTCTGGCTTCAAACTCAAAATCCACATTTCTGTCAGAGATGATGTAAATTAAAATATAATATCCCCAAAACAGTTCTTTGATTCAGCATTTCCAAGCGTAAAACTTCAAAGTCCCCAAAGTAACCATATATAAATTAGCTGCTGGGAAACAGTGCACATCAGAGATTTTTACTAATTATGAGTATTTTTACCTCTGAGAGGCATGCTCTCATTCCAGTCTTCTCAGAACTTTAAATGTCTCTCCTCTACTTTTATCTGAGAGGCTGCTTTTATTTTAGATTCTCCCAGAATTGTTTGCATTTCTCTTCAAGCTGCATAAAATTGAATAAAATATTCTTTTTCTGCTCCTTCCAGTAATCAAAAAATATATATATTTATAATATATATGGAACAATACCTTACATTTGTACTAGCCTCAGCTGTTCCAGACGATTTTCTCTATAAACTGTTTATGTATTTATCCATCACAAAAATATCATTGCACCATAAAAATTTAAAAACACCCAAAATCAAGACAATTAGGTTTAATTTTTGAAAATTTCAAATTATTTTCTATAATCATTCTGGAGTTACGTCAGTTTATTTAGAGTTGTAGTGTGTGTGGAGGATTAGTTTTGTGATTAACAATCAACATGGCAATGAACAATAGTGAGAAATGCTATTGAGAAATGTCCCTCGTCGAGTTTAATAGCTCTAAGCTATTAAAGCTTACAACTAGTTGCCTATGGCTTTTGGAATGTACTATACAATAGATATTGTGGTACTTTTAATTTTGATACAAAAATTGTATAGTCTTGAGTAAATGTGCAAGCACTTCATATTCAAGTGCAGCAAATATAACTCTTTTGTGTCATATGTTTATTTCACATGACTGACTGACTGACTGACACAGGAGCTGACTCATGTTTGATCTGGTTTGCCCATACTGTATTAATAATCATTGTGCTATATTCACTGTCACTTGGAAAGAAGGCACAGTATACTTCTATTCCTGAAGTCTAATATTACATTAACTTTTCTGATTTCCATGTCACATTATTTATCATATTGAGTTTGAGGTTCATTAAAAATCCCACATTTTTTTTTGTTTTAAAATAAGTTTTTATTGATGTCTCTTTAAAAAAAAAGAGTACCATCGTTTCTCCCTGTATTTTTCCCCCTTTGCCTCCCAAAGAGTCATTCTCCCAGATCTTTTCCATATGAATTATTGTCTAGTTATATATCTCCCTCAATCTGTCTCTGCAGTTGTTTTTCAAAAAAACTAAATGTAGGTTGTGATAGCAAAGAACTGGAAAGAAATAGATGCCCACTGACTAAGGACTGACTAAACAAACCACAGCAGATGAATACCACCATGCTGAAATGACAAATGTGATGAATACAGAGAAGCATGAAAAGATTTAGATGAACTGATACAGAGTGAAAGAAGCAGAGGCAGAAAAACAATAAAAACAATGATTGCAACAATATTAATGGAAAGAACAACCACAAAAGAATCAAAATATTGTATTGTAAAATTATAAAAAGCAAGCGAAACCTCGAAGAATAGATATGCAAACACATTTGCCCTCGTTCCTATGGAGGTCAGGGTTTGCAGTGAGGAACATTGCATAGCATATCACACCAGATCTTTAAAAATGTGTTGATCATTTTGCTAACCTTTTCCTCTTCTTTTTATTTTTTAATTTTAAAAAAATCTTTCTTATAAGTGATGGCTCAGAGAAAGGATACAGAAGAAAATCTAGGCAAGATGAAAAATTAAAATGTATCAATTAAAATCTATCTTAAAAAAGAAAAAACCACTAGGTGTAGAATCTCATATTTGTCCCTATTAAATTTGATTTTGTGAGGCAAGATGGTATAATAGAAGGCCAACCTTAGAGTCATAAAGACCTGAGTTCAAGTACTAACTCTACTATGCAGTAGCTATATGACCTTGACAGGGCAGCTAGATGGCACAGTGAACCTCTAGAGCACTGGGCTTGGAATCAGGAAGACTCATCTTCCTGAGTTCAGATCTCACCTAGGACATTTTTTAGCTCTGGAAAAGTTATCTCTGTTTGCCTCAGTTTCCTCACTGGTAAAATGAGCTAGAGAAGGAAATGGCAAACCACTCCAGTATCTCATTCAAGAAAACCCCAAATGGGATCACAAAAAGTTGGATGTGACTGGAAAACAACTGAAATGCTTCAATCCTCCAACAGATCCATGATCTCACTGATGTGATCACATGGTACAGATTACAAGTCATCTATATCCCATCCTGTATAATTCTTGTCAACGTCCTTCCACAAATCCGTCATAAAAGATCTATTCAGAGTTCTGGAGGCCTTCTTTTAACCTTTTGTACGTACAAGACTGGCTATCCATCCCTGCTTGTAGTTATCCAATCAGCCAACCTCCATTTCCAGTCATCCTTTCCAAAACTTTTTCTTGATAAAATCTTTCAGGCCACTTCTCGTCTATAAGTTATCATGGGGAATGTAGTGCAGCCCACTTACAACCACTACAGTCTCTCTGATGATTTTTGGTCACAATTCTGATTCTTTGAATATGGTAGCATTCCATAATTCATAGCAATAAGACATCTCCAAGAGTCTAGGAACACTGCCAAAAGAAGGAAATGAGGGGAGTCTTTTGGGATGGGCCCAAGCTGGCTAATGGTGACCATGACTGCCCATTCTAAACACTCATAAGCCTAAACATTTAATTACAAATAGAATTTTCCTAGAATCTCTGAGAAACTCAATAGCCATAGTTTGAAGAATCAACTTTCTTCCTTATGAAAACTGGCACATTTGCACATCTTCAGTCCTGTAGGATCTTTCCTGTCATGTCATCAACCAGTCAGAAGGTAGAAAGATGGGTCACATCTGATCTCCTCATGATACCCAGTTGAGACATTTGTCTCCAACATAACCATTCTGACCTTTATAACCCCAACTCTACCATCTCCCTTTGCCATGGAAACTCCAACTTCTGAGCCAAGATTCAGCCCCTTAGGGCAGTTATAACTAAGTGGTATTCATAGCAATAGCTGTGCAAGGGGCATTAGGAAATTACTTCTCCTACTCCATCAGTTCATGGTTATGGGAAGTTGCCCCCGCTGAGGACAGGTGTTATGTTCTGGGGCAGTGACCAGCAAATGATTCCTTTTTAAGTAAACTAGAGTGAGTCATCAAGATAACCAAGTATGGAAGAATTGCAATCTATACAACAGACCTCTTTATGTTATCTTTGTCCCCAAACTCACCCCTCTTCCAAATTTTCCTGTTACCGTCAAGAACACTACCATACTTCCAGTCACTCAGTTTCACAACCTCAGTGTTGACTTCAATACACTCTCCCCACACAACCAATCAGTTGCCAAATCTTTTCATTTCTCCCCCTACTCTACTTCAAAAACTCGTCAGGTTTTTTTCAAAAATCTCTCCAGGTCTATTGCAATAGCCCCCTAATTGCTCCCTCTGCCTCAATTCCTAAAGTGTGAGTCTGACTATATTATTCCCCTACTCAGTAAAGCCCCACAGAGAATCCCTAGAATCTCTGGTTCTAGGCTAAATTGTTTGTCTTTATCTCATCCTTTTGAAAAATATCTCTTTTGTGTTAAGTTTTATAATGCCCATAACTATTAGTAGCATGTGAATGAAATTTATAATTAACTAAACATACACAGGGGGAAGAGGGGAGGGTATGTGCTTAAATTTTTTTTAATGGTAAGGGTGTGTGATCAAAAAAGTTTGACAACCATTGGTCCTTAGGGTAAAATATAAACTTCTTAGCCTGACATTTAAAGCCCAATCACAATGTTTCTCCTACCTACTTTTTAGGGATGATTTTGTACTATTACCTTCATGCACTTTCCATATTCTATTTTCTTTGAGGAATTACTTTCTTCAATGAGTTTTTGTACCTCCTTTTCCATTTGGCCAATTATACTTTTTTAAAGAGTTGTTTCCTTCAATGAATTTTTATTATTTTTTTATTAATTTTATTTTATTTTCAATGTTCCACAATTGCTACCATTTAACTTAGATTTCTTTTTCCCTCCCTCCACCCTTACCTTCCTCCTCTCTGCCTGAGATGGCATACAATTTTACATAGGTTCTACACATACATTCCTATTAAATATATTTTCACCACAGTAGTGCTGCATAGAAGAATTGAAATGAATGGGAAAAATCATATAACAAACCAAAACATAGTAGAAAAGAAAATGATCTGCTACATTCTGCAATTGAATTTCATAGTTCTTTCCACATCCACTGGATGTGGCTTCAATGAATTTTTGTACATCTTTTCCCATAATTTTTGTGCTTCTTTTATGAAACTGTTGACTTTTTTCATGATTATCTGCATCACTCTCATTTCTTTTCCCAATTTTTCTTCTATCTCTCTCATTCGATTTTTAAGATCCTTTTTGAGCTCTTCCAGGAGTTCCATTTGAGCCTGAGATCAATTCACATTTTTCTTTGAGACTTTGCATGTAACCATTCTGAAATTGCTGTCCTCTTCTGAGTCACCACAGTACCTTTCTATGGTGATGGGTTTTTTGGTTTGTTTGCTTATTCTGTTTTGGTTTTTTTTCCAACTTATTTTGTAACATTTAACTTTATGTTAAATTTGGGCTCTGCTCCTGGGGTGAAGGGGGCACTGTCCCAAACTTCTTGCACTGGGGAAATGAGGCCTCTCTGTTGGTCTGTCCCAGGGTTACAGACCTGGCTGGTGGCTTGCTGGGGTGCAACCTGCTGCTGGCTTGGTGGACACCACCTGTGCTGGACTGCGCTCTCCTCTTACAGCAATGAAACAGATCTTTTCTTTCAATCTTCTAAGTTGTCTTGGGCTGGACAACTGTTTCATCCCACCCTTCTGTGGGTTCTGTCACTCTAGAATTCATTTTGAGGTATTATCTCATAGTTCTTTAGAAGTAAATTTGGGAGCATTCAGGGGAGTCCCTGCCTTACTCCACCATCTTGGCTCTGTCCTCTCCCTACTTCCCATATTCTAACCAAACAACTGTGGTTGTTGCTGTGTATAATGTTCTAAACAGGAGATAATTTAACAGAGGAAAGGCATTGTAATTAAGAGGGGTTAGGAAAGGCTTCCTGTAGAAGGTGGGATATGAAGTGGGACTTAAAGGAATCCAGGGAGGTCATAGGGAGCATTCTAGGCATGGCCGCCAGCCAGAGAGAAGCCCTCCAGAGTAGAGAGATAGAATGTCTTATTTGACAAACAGCCAGCAGGCCGGTATCACTGGATGGAAGATTACACCTCTGAAAGTAAGGTGTTAATATGGGAAGGAGCTAGGTTATAAAGGGTTTTGATGCCAAACAGAACACTTTGTGTTTTACTCTGGAGGCAATAGGAAGCCACTGGGGTTTACTGAATGGGAACTTTAAAAGGGGATGAAATGATCTGACTTGACTTTTGGGAAAATCACTTTAGTGGGTGAATGGAGGATTGTATAGACACTAGATCTGGGGTCAGGAAGACCTAAGTTCAAATTTGACTTCAAATACTTATTACCTGTGTGTCCCTGGCCAAGTCACTTGATCTGTCTGCCTCTATTTCCTCAACCGTAAAATGGGGATAATAATAGTACCTCATAGGATTGTTGTAAGGTTCAAATGAGATAATATTTGTAAAAAGCACTTAGGGCTATGCCTGGCACATAGTAGGTCCCTTAGATTCCCATCTAGGATGATCTGAAATATTTAGGTTAGTAACTTGAAAGTATAATCTTGACATTATTCTTAAAGAATCATGCCTCCTTTAGTACTTATTCTCAGTTACTTACCCTTACTTCCATTTCCTGCACATATCCTTTGAACCTCTTGGTCATTTAGTTCCCTATAGCCACACCAGACTCTTTAAGTTGCTTCCCTTTTATTAAAATTATTTGTGCTTCTGTTGTCAGAATTTTGTTTCTAGGAGTTTCCAATTCCTGCCTAAGATAGTTTCCCTTGTAGAATATTATGTCATGTGATCATATCTCTGAATCCTTAGGAACCCAATCTTCTAGAACCTAAGGTCTCCATCAGACACCATGCTTTCTCCCTCCCCACCCTACCCCCAGATGTTTTATCTCTCAACTCTATGATGGTGTGGTTACTTCCTGGCAATTCTACTTCAGCAACCGATTCTTCCTTTTTAGACAGAATCAAGGCCAGAATAGTTCCTTCAAAAGACAATGGTCTCTTCCCTTCATTGCTTTTCCATTCTAAAGGATTCATTCAACATTCATTCAAAAAAGCATCTATTAAATGCCTATTGTGTACCAGGTACTATATTAGATGCTAAAAATTATTTGCAAGGCAAATCAAGAATTTCTTAGCTGTTCTGCTTTTAGATGAGAGACAACCTAAGGTGGATTGAAATTCTCCATTGTTAGTTTATCATGCCTCTATGACAGTGTTGTGATGAACTGTCATTTATCTATTTCCCCTTTCTGATGAAGCATTGTACATGTATTCCTACTACACTACTCTGGCTTCTGTTTGTCCATACTTTGATCCTCTCCCAAATACTTTCCACCTATACTTTCTCCTTCCTCTTTATAAATTTCATCGAAAGAATATATCTTCTTGACATAAAATACTCTTCCAAAACCTAAGTCAAAGTCAAAAGGCATTGATCAAATACCTCCTATGGGCCAGGTATTGTGCTAAGTGCTGGGATACAAAGAGAGTTAAAAAAAAATTTCTGCTCTCAAGGGGTTTCTAGAGCTGCTATGTACAAACAAGATAATGAGGATACATGGGACATAATCAGCAGAGGGAATATACTAGCATTAAGGTGAATTAGGAAAGATTCTTGCAGAAGGTAGGCCAAAAGAAAGAAGCCACAGAAGCTAGAGGGTAGACGTGAGGAGGGAGAACATTCCAGGCCTGGAGACAGCAAGTGAAAGTGCACAGAGCCAAGAAATGAAATGTCATGTTCAAGTAACAGCAAGAAAGGCCAGTGTCACTGAATCCCAGAATATATTGGAGGAAGGAAGGTATAAGAAGACAGGAAAGCTAAGAAAAAGCCACATTAGGAAACTCTGACTTTGAATGCCAATCTGAGGATTTTATATTTATGCTGGAAGTGGTAGGTAGCCACTGGATTTTATCGAAGGAGTGTGACATATTCTATCAGTTTAACAGATGAGTGGAGGATGAATTAGAGTGGGGAGAGACTTGAAGCAGGGAGACTATTCAACAGTCTAGGTATGAGGTGAGGTGTTCCCAAACCAGGGTGGTAGAAACATCTGAGAAATTAGCATATATAGGACCTGGCAACAAATTGGATATGGCGGAGCTGACGATGACATCAAGGTTATAAACCTGGGTCACGGGAAAGATGGTGGTACCTTCAACAGTAATACAAAAATTGGGAAGATAGAACAACTTGCAGGAAAAGACAATGAATTCTGCTGGACACATTGAGCTTAATATCTCTTTAAGAGATCCAATTTGAGATTTCTAATTGGAAACTTTAGACACAAAAATGGAGGTCAGCACAAAGGTTAGAGCTAGATAAGGAGATCTGAGAATGATCAGCATACAGATGCTCATTGAGTCTATGGGAGTTGATCCCCAAATGAAAGAGTACAGAGCAAAAAGAGGAGAGACCAGAACAGAACACACACAGTTAAAGGCAGTGACCTGGTGGAAGATTCAGCAAAAGGGACTGAAAAGAAATCAGACACATACAAGAATAAGGAGAAAGTAGTGTCACCAAAACCTAGAGGAAAGAGACTATCAAAAAGAGAGGGATCCGCAGTATCAAAGATTTCAGGGAAATTAGGAAGAATGAGGTTTGAGAAAATTTGGTAATTAAGAGATCAGTAGTAACTTTGAAAAGAGCCATTTCAGTTGTTAATGAGGTCAGAAGCCAGACTAAAGAGAGTTACTGAGTTAGAGGAAAGGAGGTGGGGGTACCAACTGCAGACAGCCTTCTCAAAGAGTTTAGTAACAAAATGGAGAAGGGAAACAGAACGATAGCTAGCAGGGATGAACAAATCATATAAGAGATTTTTGAGGACAGAGAAGAAATAAGCATATTTCTAAATACTAGGCAAGCAGACAGGGAGAAATTAAAGATTAGTGAGAGAGAAAGAATGACAGAGGGGAAATATGCTGGAGAAGACAGGATGGAATGGAATCACTCGTGTATGTAAAGAAATTTGCCTTGGCAAGAAGGACCACATCTTGTTGTGAACAGGAGTGAAGGAAAAGATGGTGTCAGAGAATGCTTGAGTGGCGTGAGGTGAGAAGGAGGAGATAAGAGGCAGCTGTTGGCAAATGACCTCAACTTTTTTCAGTGAAATGAGGCAAGTTTCTCTCAGTGAAGAGGAAAAGGGGAAGAAGGAGCCATTGGAGGTTTGAAGAAGGATAAAAAAGGTTTGGAAAAGCCACCAAATTGAATGGGATAGTGAGTTGATTAGGGAAATGTAAAAGGATGACTTTGCAGCATTGAGGGCCCAGTTGAGGCTATGTAACAAGAATTCATAGTGGACCCAGTCAGAATGGTATCACATTTTCTCCACTTTTCTTCACTAGCATGAGATAAGGACAAAGGCAGCAGATGGTGAAGCAATCCAAAGTTGAGTCTTGGGTCTTGGCAGGGCAAGGTCAATAATAATAAGATAAAGGGACAAGGAAATCAAGAGGATAGTGCAGAATTGAATTGGTTCATCAAAAGATCAAGAGGGAGAGTGGGAAAGACTATAGCCAGAGCAGGAGTGATTGTCTGGGAGAGAACTGACCTATTGAGGGGTTGGACGTCACCATGTGGACAAAGAAAAGGGAAAAGGGAGAGGTGAAATGACAATAGATTGTTATCAGATAAGAAAATTTCTGAGTTCATGAACATGGAAGTGGTTCATTTGTGGGTGATGGTTGTGCTTGTCCTTTGTTTTCAAAGAAGACCATGACATCAGAGATAATAATGCCATGACTTGCACTGGACTTTGTTTTGAGTGAGGGAGGGTTGTGCAAGGTCACCAGCCTCACTTTCTCTTACTGAGCCATCTGGATCCAGGGACTAGATATTCATCAGGATGACAGAAGACGGCCCAGGATACAAGGGGGGACCTTGGCCTTTTCAGGTATTCACTTAGAGGGAAGTAACATCCATTGAGTGAATAGGCCTCTTTAAGAAGTAGTCAGAGAATAGCCCTTTTAATGAGCAAAAGAAAAAAAATTAACTAAATGAAGCTGGGAGGGAAAGAGAAACTGTTACTATTGATAATCACTCTAAGCCAGCCATTAAGTGGAACTTGGGCATTGAAAATGAAAAGCATTTTCACTAGAGGTCCCTCCATGGACTCTGAAACTGAGGCCTAGAGTATCTAATGAACATTGTATGTGCACCCACAACTGTCCAAGGACAAAAAGTGACAAGTCCTTCATAGGCCTTAGAGTCCAGACCCTCTATGTGATTCAAGGGTATGACCAACACTATGTAGCTGAGGTAGGCTGGAGCCCTAGACCATAGAAAATAAACAAGATTAGGAACTGGAAGATGAGAGTGATTGAAGGATTATCAATATGCATATTGAAATCCCCTTGTATGAGAGCAGGAGTTGGGGAAGAGAGAAAGACTGTGAGCCAGGCATTGAACTAATTGAGGAAAGAACAAGAATGTCCTGGAGGTCAGTACATAAGGGCTACCAAAATCTCAATTGGGTGGCAAATACGGATTGAGTGAACTTCAAAAGGGGAGACATTATTTAGTAACTGGATTAAAAGGAGTGCTTGGAAGAGGCAATGGGGAGCAAGGAATATTGCAACTTCCCCACTTCAACCAGTTTGGGGTTGGGGTAGGAGTGGGAGGGGGTAGTAGGAATGAAAAAAATGTTCAGTCAAGTACTAGAAAGGGTGTCCCGGCAAGCTCTGATGTCAGAAAGAAGCCAGGCAGGTCACAAAGATAGAAGGAGACAGAAAAGAAAACGTTTGAGAATAAAGCAAGTTTATTCCCATGGAACAGGCACTCTAAAGACATGGGGGAAGGCACAGGTAGATTTAGGATGGGACTTTGGGGATGGTCAGTTGAAAGTAAGTGATAGAGACAGAGAATAACGTTTGAACAATGACAGCCAGAGGTTCAGAATCCCTGGGAGGAGGATGGGATGATCCAAGTTTGTTCATCATTAAGAAATAAGTTCAGATATATTACAATCATCCCTAAGAGTTCAGTCACGGGGTATAGTTTTCCAAAGGCATTCACAGTGGTGGGTAGCTGGAAAGCTGGAAAGGATAGGAGGTGGGTATGAGATACCCCTACCTCACTCAGGTGAGGCCATTGGTAGAGGTGGACTTTCAGGAGATCACAAAAGAAGGGAGTAAGATGGCAGTCTGGGACACTAGGAAGCTCCTCTCCTTCCCTGACAGGATTCAATATTAACAAAGGCAAATAATATAGGCTGGTGTAACAATGATTATTCTAGTCTCTACTGCCTAAAGGCCAGTTATGTTATATTTCACCCCTCCCCCAGGGTTCTCTAGTACCCTTAAGGGGGCTTTAGGCATCTAGACTCTCTGCAAATGGCTCTTGTCCCCACTGAAGGTGTTCCTTCAATTGTGGGTAATAGGATCCCTGTGCCCCAGTTCCATTTAACCACTAACAGCAGAGACAACCCAGTGGTACAATGGAGAGAGTACAGGACCTGGAATCAGAAGACCTAAGTTCAAATCCAGCTTCAGTTACTTACTACCTATGTGACCCTGGGCAAGTCACTTAACTTCTGTTTGCTCCAGGTTCCTTATCTGTATAATAATAGCATCCACTTCCCAGGGTGGTCATATACGGATCAAATGAGATAATAATTGTAGAGTACCTTGTACAACGCCTGGAAAAAAAGTGCCTTATCAATATTAGCTGATATTATTATTGTTACTAATAGTCAGATCAGCTTTTACAAAGGAGTATTTACCTCAAATGGTATAATAACAAGTATAAAAACAGTTTAGCTCAATTTCTATAGGACTCATTCCCAGT
Organism: Notamacropus eugenii; assembly: GCF_028372415.1. NCBI lineage: Eukaryota > Metazoa > Chordata > Mammalia > Diprotodontia > Macropodidae > Notamacropus > Notamacropus eugenii. The sequence continues at coordinate 10,029,436 of NC_092878.1, forward strand.
TCCAAGTCCAAACCCCCTTTTGAGACCCGTAACTTCTCTGGGCTTCTCTATCAGGTTGACTGGCTGAAATATCTCACCTAGGTAGAAAGACATATATGCTCTAGCACTTCCCCCACAGCCCACAAAATACCTGTAAAAAATGACTCTCAAAGAATTCTAGAGCAGCAGAAGCCACAGAACAACAGAGCGAAAGAGGTTTCCAGCCAAGGGTAATCTGGAAGGCCGACTGGAAAGGCCTGTCTCACAGGACACTGAGCAGAGTGGAGCCCAGCCCTGGCCGCAGCACTGGGAGGAAGAGGACCTGAACAGACCTCCAGGGCAGAATTCCCAGCATGGAGGGTCCCAGATCCCTCAACCCACAAGTGACAAAGAAAGCTCCAAAGGTCAGTGTAGGAGGACTTTCCCAGAGAGGGGAGAGAGGGGAACAGGTTTCCCCAGCACTGGCCTCAGATGGTAGCATAGGCTGAGGCAGCAGTGGGAGGTGGGCAGCTACGGTGGCCGAGGAAGCAATCTGGATCCATTGTCCAGGCAGCTCAGCTTAAAGCCTCTGATGAAATTGAGCAGCTGATCTAAACCTCAGCCTTCAGTGGCAGCCCCGCCCCCACCCAAAACCCCCCCAGGGAATTGAGCAGCTCATTTGAATCTCAGCCTTGTACTGGGGAGAGGAGCCTCCTCTTGACAAAGGATTCAGAAGTCAAGTAACTGGTTGAGAAAGTGGCTAAAAAAGGGAAAAAAAATAACACCATAGAAGGATACTTTCTTGGTGAACAGGTGTCTCCTCCCATCCTTTCAGATGAGGAGGAACAAGGCATACTGTCAGAGGAAGTGAAGGCCTCTGCCTCCAGTACCCCCAAAATGAATATGAAATGGGCTCAGGCGATAGAAGAGCTTGAAAAGCATGTCAACAGCCTGCTAAAGGAGAACCAAAAAAAATGCCAAGGAAAATAACACCTTTAAAAAGAGGAATTGGAAAAAGAGGCCCAAAAAGCCAATGAGGAGAAGAAGGCTTTAGAAAGCAGAATTAGCCAAATGGAAAAGGAGGTTCAAAAGCTTGCTGAACAAAATAGTTCTTTAACAAAGAGAATCGAGTTCAGGGAAGCTAATGACAATGAGATAAACGAAGCAGTTAGAAAACAAAACCAAAAGTCTGAAAAAATAGAAGATAATGTGAAATATCTCATAGGAAAAACAACTGACCTGGAAAATAGATCAGGAGAGACAATTTAAAAATTATGGGACTACCTGAAAGCCATGATCAAAAAAGAGCCTAGACATTATCTTCCATGAAATTATCAAGGAAAACTGCCCTGATATTCTAGAACCAGGGGGCAAAATAAATATTGAAAGAATCCACCAATCATCTCCTGAAAGAGACCCAAAAAGACAAACTCCTAGGAATATTGTGGCCAAATTTCAGAGTTCCCATGTCAAGGAGAAAATACTGCAAGCAGCTAAAAAGAAACAATTTGAGTATTGTGGAAATACAATCAGGATAACACAGAATCTGGCAGCTTCTACATTAAGGGATTGAAGGGCTTGGAATAGGATATTCCAGAAGTCAAAGGAACTGGGATTAAAACCAAGAATCACCTACCCAGCAAAACTGAATATAATACCTCAAGAGAATAAATGGTCATTCAATGATATAGAGGACTTTCAAGCATTCATGATGAAAAGTCCAGAATTGAATAGAAAATCTGACTTTCAAACACAAGAATCAAGAGAAGCATGAAAAGGCAAACAAGAAAGAGAAATCATAAAAGACTTTCTAAAGCTGAACTGTTTACATTCCTGCATAGAAAGAAAATATTTGGGGGAGGAGCCAAGATGGCGGAGTAGAAAGATACACATATGCTAGTTCCGAACCCACAGCCCATAAAATACCTGTAAAGAAGAACTCCCAACAAATTCGGGAGCAGCAGAAGCCACAGAACAACAGAGTGGAGGAGATTTCCGTTCCAGAGAGACCTGAAAAACTGACCCGAAAGGTCCATCGTGCACTGGACCCGGAGCAGAGCTCAGCCCTGCTTTGGCCGCACGGCACTGAGAGGGGGATATGGAAGCCTTGAATCTGGACTAAACCTGAAAGAGAGCACAGAAAAGAGAAAGACTGTCTCAGTGTGACCAGTGTTACAGAAGGGCCAGTTCTTGCTGCACAGCCAGCCAAAGGATTCCCCTCCCACCCATGTAGTAGGAAAAGGCAGGATACAGTATGCCTCCCTGTTTGATCTGGGCACTCAAAAGTCAAATCCCCTTCACTTACAGCTAAGAACTTTCCCAGAAAAGCTGAGCATAATCTTAATAGAGAAAAAAAGTTAACCTTTAATGGAACAGAGGACTTTCAAGTGTTCCTGATAAAAAGACCAGAACTGGGTAGAAACTCTGAAATACAAAAGCAGACTCAAGAGAAACCTGAAAAGGTTATTTATTAGAGTAAAAGGCTAAGAATCTTGTAGGGAAAGAAGAACCTTATCGTCTTCCGAGAAAATGAGGGAGTTAAAGAAGGGGAAGGAAAAGAGAATAAACATTTGCCTATTTTTCAAACATTATCTCATTTGATCCTCACAGCAGCCCTGAGAGGGAAGGGGTATTATCTTCATTTTACAGTTGAAGAAACTGAGGTAGACATAGGTTAACTGACCTGACAGGACGACACAGCTAACAGTTGTCTGAGGTCATATTTGAACTTACATCTTCCTGACTCCCGGTCAAGCATTCTACCTGCTGTGCCCTCAGCTGCCTCAAATACAAACAGAAACACATGACTAATGTGAAAATGTGTTTAATGAGAATGTGTGTGCCGAGCCCATAGAAGATTACATGCCATCTGGGGAAGGAGGAGAAAATTTAAAACTTACGGAAATGATTGTTGAAAACTGAAAACAAACAAATAAAATTGAAAACAAACAAAACCCCTTTTCTTCTATAACAAAAACAGAGAACCTGGGGATGGATGGGTTCTGTTCTGGGGGGAAAGAGAAGGGATAAAAGGAATACATTAGTGTAGAAAGGAGGAAGAAAGGGTTAGAACTTGCTTTTTCTCATAATTTGTTGTGAGAAAAGAAAAGGAGAAACAAAGATGGAGGAAGGAGAAGGAGTGTCATGGCTTCGATGTCGTTCTAGAGAGACTGACTGAGCAGATGCTCACGGTAATTACCCAGCGAGGCTTAGTGGAGAGCAAGGCCATCAGAGGAATAAAACACCAGCTCCCTTTTAACTGAAAGCAGAACTGAACACACTCAGAGTGTGGTGAAGAAATATAACCAACTCAACAGGGAAACAGGTGAGAATGGGGGAAGAAAATTAAGAGGGAAGATAATACAGAGCAGGGAAATAGTCAGAAGCAAAGCAAACTTTCCGATCTTAAAGGGAGGATGAAAAGGAGGTAAAGGCAAAACGATGACGAATGGTGGAATACATTCAGATATATGAGTGTAACGATATATTACCGAACTGTAAGAAATGCAAAAAGGGACAATTTCAGAGAATCCTGGAAATTAGAAATGGTTGCAGAGTGAAGTGAGCTTAACTAGGAGAATGGTTTGTATAATGAGAATTATATTATAAAGAAAAACAATATCGAAAGACTTACGAACCCTGATCAAGGCAAAGACCAGCCCCATTTCCGGGTGACCTGTGATAAACATGTCACAGAGGCGGTGGAATCAAGTTGCGAGAAGAGACATCCATTTGTGGACATGACCACTGTAGGATTTTGTTTTCCTTGATAATGCTTTATTTATCACAAAGGTTTCTTTTTTTCTGTTTTTTTTTGGGGGGGGGAGGGTTATGGATGTGATGCAAAAAAAAAAAGAGAAAAGAAATAGAAAGGAGTGCTATGGAAATATTGTTCAAGTGTATAGAGTACTACAGAAGGAAGCACGGATTAAGTAGGACAGTTTTGAAAGTAACTAATTGAATGTCATAAGAAAAATAATAGCTGGTATTTATTTAACACTTACTGTATTCCAGGTACTGTGCTAAGGACTTTACAATTATAATCTCATTTAATCCTCACAACAACCCTGGGAGGTAGGAGCTATTATTATTCCCATTTTTGACAGATGAGGGAACTGAGGCAGAAGTTTAAGTGACTTGTCCAGGGTTACACAGCAAGTTTCACATGCAGTCTTTTTTTGTGTTCTACTTTGTATGTAGAAGTGCTCAGGGTTGGGTTGGGAGGAGTATTACTTGTTAAGTTCAAATTTTTTTAGAAAATTACTTAAAAAGAGAAAAAAATACCTAATAGTTAACACTATCCAGAAGTAGAATGAACTGTCTTCAGGAGACAGCAAGTTCCCCCACATTAATGATCTTTAAACAAAGGCTATTGGCGATAATATAGAGGGGATTCTAGGTCAGGTCTAGGTTAGACTGTGCGGCCTCTGAGGTCTCTCCCAACCCTAAGATTGTGAGATTCTTCATGGATGTGGTTTTCTGTAACTACTAGGCACTTCCATGCTATTGTTTTTTCTTTCCATATCTGCTTCTCTTTGTATCTGGCTTTACACATCTGTGTAAATAATTTTTTCTCTCTTGACCAGATCTGCAAATCTCTAGATAAATATATTCTCCCTGGTCCTTGTTAACACTCACCCCTCCTCTTCCCTTCCCTGATTTTTACCGTCACACACACACACACACACACATACACCTCAGCAATGAACAGGATCAAATCAGCAATAATCTTGGGTCCAGTGTTTTGACCATACTTTACATTCTCTACTTTGAAGTTTACTTTGTTGTCAAGTTTTATTCCACATTGGACAGTGAACTTTTAGGAGTTGCAAATTAGCACCTTTTTTTCCCTCTTTTTCAGCTTCTGGGGTCATAGGATTAAAACACTAGATTTACCTTTAGAAATGGAAGAAATCTGAGAGGCCAAACTAGTAACTCTCTCATTTTACAGTCAAAGAGACTGAGGCTCACAGATTAAATGACTTGACAATGATCACCCAGATACTGTAATAAGTGACAAGGGGAAGATGTGATTCCAGGACACCAGTGTCCAAGTCAGACTTTATGTCCACTAAGCCATGTTGTCTAAGATAGCATCAATTATTTCAAACCAGCTTAATTTTCTTCCCCCCGCCCCATTAATAGCAGCAAACATGTTTTTGGGGAAAGCACTATTGATTCTGTGATTCTAAGTTCCTATAAACAGAGGGATTTGGGCAATCATGGTGGAGGGGGAAAGGGAGGTTGGACAGCCAGGGTTGCACGAAACCAGGAAGTCCAAAGTGAGAGGGGCCCGTGGCGTTCTCCTAGAGTTCCCTGAGAAAGAAAGCCCCACGGAGAGGTGATTGCAGAGACAAAGGCTTTTGAACCCCATAAGAGGAAGTGGGCCCCCAAGAGAAGCGGTAGAGGTAATCCTGTTCTCAGAAAGGGGGAAGGCAAGCCAGGGGTGGAGGGAAAATTTCAGGGTCTTGATGAGGGGTCCTGGGATCCTCTTGGAAGGGAGAAGGGAGATAGGGCAATGGCATTATCCTCTGAAGGTTGTGATCTCCAGGTCATGACAAGAAAGATAGACTGATGCAAAGTTGTTTGCACTGCTAGAGCAGGGCAGGGGCTTCTCTGGGGTATTTAGTCTGAACTCAGTCAGGATCTTGTATAATTCGATTCACTTCAACAAGCATTTACTAAGTGCCTACTATGTGCCAGGTACCATTCTAGGTGCTGGTGAAAATGAAAACAAGAATGAAATAGTCCCTACCTTCAAGAAGTTTGTATTCTCTTGAGGGGACATAACCTGTACATAAGGAAAATGAGAAAATGTGAATTACTGGGGCAGACGGGGGTTGGAGGGGAGGAAATAAGGGACAGTTAACTGGAGAAGGTAGGATGCAAGCTAGAGGTTCTGAAAGTCAGCAGTGAAGAGGGAACAAATTTCAGGTATGGAGGGCAGCCTGCAAAGGAAATAGCTATAAAAGTAATGTAAAGTATGGAAAGGTGGGCCTGGAGCCAGATTGTCCAGAACTCTAAATGAGAGGTGTTTATATTTTAATCTAGAACTAGGGGCTATAACACGTGCCTTCTAAGATGTTTGAGCAAGAGATTAACATGGTTAGCCCTGGCTGGACTTTACAAAGCTGATTCTACCAGCTGCTCAGAGGATGGATTAGAGAGGGAAGACAAGAAACTGGGAGACTAATTGCTAAGTTCAGGCAAGATCATAGGATTTAGAACTGGACAATTCTAAAGGGCTCATGACAAATGCTGTCCCACTTCCAGAGAGAGAGAACTAATGGGCTCTGAGTGCAGATGGAAATGTATTTTTTCACTTACTTTATTTTTCTTGCTTTTTTTTTCACTTTGCAACATAGCTAATGTTTTGAAAATGTTTCCCATACGTATAATGGACATCATAGAGCTTGCCTTTTCAGTTGAGGGGGGGATTGAGAAAGCAACAGAATTTGGAACTAAAAATAAAAATTTTTTAAAATAATAACAAAGAGACCAGTAAGTCCAGCTCCCTCATTTTATAGATGAGGAAACAGGTGGTGAATTGACTTGCTGAAAGTCACACGGAAGTAGGCAGTAAGAGCCAGTGTTTGAACCCAGGTCAGCTAGCTGTCACAGTGGATAGAGCTCTGGGCCTGGAGACTGCAAGACTGTCGTCCTGAATTCAAAACACTTCCTAGCTGTGTGACCCTGGGCAAGACATTGATTGTCTCAGTTTTCTCATCTGTAAAATAAGGTGGAAGGAAATGACAAACTGCTTCAGGATTTTCCAAGAAAACTCCAAATGGGTCAAAAACAACATCTGCCTACAAGTTCAGGGCTCCTTTCCCTATTCCAGCTATCCCATTAGAGTAAGCAGTGGTTGCAAAGACATTGTATTAGCTTCATGACAAAGAGTGTTCACTACTTCTGGGTCAACAGCACTCCGTGAAACAAGTCAGCCATCTCTTTCCCAGTCCATCTCTTACTTCCCTTCCCTCCATTGTCCAGCTCTGTCCTACCCTATCTTGCCTGCCTCCAGGAGGTTGTCTAAGGGAGGGGCAGGAGTTATCCCTGAGATAGGTGGAGCCCAGGCTGAAGGGGGCAGAGCTACATCAAGGGTGGAGCTCAGACTAGTCTAGGGGTCTGCCAAGAAAGGGTTTTCAGTGCTCCCCTAGAAGCTGAAACCTCATTCTACTCAAAGCAATTTGGGAGCCAGAGGAACAGACAAGGGAGCCTGCAAGTAGGACTCAGGATCTCACGCGATGAGGGTCTACTTGGAGAAGCACCAACACTCATCCATGCCAGGACCCTGATGTCCCCCTTACTCCCCAGGTGGAGTAGAAGACATAGCACCAGCAAAAAGAGTGACAACTTGAGCTGCTGAACAGGCCAAGGACTTCATTGGTGTACCTACCTTCAAGTTTCTACTTCCAGGACTCACCTTGTCCCCCTGTGCTAGCCTTCCCTTCTCTGCTCCCCCCCCCCCCAACATTGCACCAGGGAGAGAAGGGGGGAAAAAGGGAAGAGGAGAGCCACTGACCGCAGCAGAAAGGAAAAGGAAGCAGCACAAAGGAGGGAGGAGAGAGGCCACAAAGGAGTAGGAGAGAAGAGGAGAGAAGGCAGGAGCCAGGAGAGGGAAGATACTGAGGGAGAGGAGGTGATAGAGTTGAAAAAGGACAAGAAGGGAGAGGGAAGCCAGACACCCAGAGGGGGAGTCCTCAGACAGGGTGTGTGGCCAGAGGGCGGGGAGTAGAGGGGGGCGGGCGGTCTAGGTCATGTCCCACGGGATCTACTACGACTGTGAGCAACGAGGAGGCCAACCGCTCGAGTTCCCAGGCAGCCGAACTGGGCCAGGGGAGTTGGGGGACATGTGTGACCACGAGGCCTCCATTGACTTGTCCGCCTACATTGAATCCGGCGAGGAACAGCTCCTCTCTGATCTCTTTGCTGTCAAACCACAACCTGAGCCTCGTGGCCTCAAGGGTCCTGGAACTCCTGCCTTTCCCCACTACCTCCCACCAGACCCCAGGACCTTCGTCTATCCAGCCCATGCCTTTGGCCCTGACCGGAAGGGCCTTGGGCCCAACTCCTATAGCCCAGCAGAGGGCTATGATCCAAGAGCAGTGTCAGTGAAAGAAGAGCCAAGGGGGCCAGAGTGTGGGAGAAGCTCCAGCCGAGGCAGCTACAACCCACTGCAGTACCAGGTGGCACACTGTGGGCAGACTGCCATGCATCTGCCCCCAGCTCTGGGCACACCCAACCAGCCCCTTCGAGTCCTCAAGGTAAGAGGTTAATACATTTACTCTTGGTTCCTTGGGACCCTTATATTCAAGGGATCAGAGGTTGATAGGGGACCCTTAGACACTCCCTTAGGTGTCTCTAAGGTCAGACTGGGCCATTCTGTCTCAAATGACATCCCTCTTTAAAGTGCTATGGATTATGATCCTGAGTCCTACCCTCACCCCACTCCTCTCTACACTTCTGAGGATTCCGATGTACAACAAACCCCTGTCTACAGCTCTTCAGGTTCTGACCCACTCCCCTGTCCCTCTTTCTATGGCTCTGCAGATCCTAAATGACTCCAAGACCCTGAGAATTCTGAACCTTTCCATACCCCTGAGGACAGCTCTAGGATTCTGACATACCAAAGGCTTCTCCATAGAGCTTTGCACATTTTGAGGCACCCCAAATCCTTCCGTGGGGGAGTTCTTTGAATTCTGACCTTCCCAGTGGCCACCCCATCAAACACTGCTCTAAAGGGCTCTGTGGATTCCAAGCTGTCCGGCTAACCCCCCTTCAGCCTTGGCCGCCTGCCTTTGCCTTCTGTCTGGCTGGCTGGAGAAGAGGAAATGCTCATAAATTTCAAAGCGGGAGATTCAGGATAGCTATTGAGGGCAATGTCCTGGGCGGTGTGAGAAAGTGGAATGAGAGGCTGAGGAAAGCTGCTGGGGGTTCCTTCCTCTGAAATCTTTAAGACAGGGAACCCTGCTCTGGGCTGCAGTCTTGCTTGGAGGCAGGGGGATGGATGATTTGATATGAAAGGTTCTTCTTGACCAACATGTATATTGAAGGTGGCAGGGGGAGGGATCCGCTGGATACTTTCTTCCCTTTCAATCCATTGTCTTGCCCCCACCCCCACTGCCCTAAGTCTGTCAGTCCCTGTGGGTTGGTTTTTTCCTTTCTCCCCCTCGCTCCCTCTCTCTCCCAGTCCCAGTTCTGTACCTGGACCTCCGCGCCCTGTGCCTGATCTCTGGGTACCTCTCACCCCTCCCACCACAGGGCCCCTTGGCTGCTGCTGCAGCCCCTCCCTGCAGTCCTCTCCTCAAGGCGCCCTCTCCAGCCGGGCCCCCCCATAAAGGCAAGAAGGCTGTGAACAAAGACAGCCTGGAGTACCGGCTGCGGCGGGAGCGCAACAACATCGCCGTCCGCAAAAGCCGGGACAAAGCCAAAAGGCGCATCCAGGAGACGCAGCAGAAGGTGCTAGAGTACATGGCGGAGAATGAGCGACTCCGCAACCGCGTGGACCAGCTCACCCAGGAGCTCGACACCCTGAGAAACCTCTTCCGCCAGATCCCCGAAGCTGCCAGCCTCATCAAGGGAGTAGGCTGTGGCTGAGCCCCAGGACTGATGGGCAGAGGGGTGATCCCCTCCTCTGGCTCTGAGGGACTTCTCGACGCCCTGTATCCTTAGGGGGAGGGCTTCACCTCAGGCTGGGCTTTCTCGCCACATATAGGGTGCGATCGATGCCCTCAGACAGAACAGACAAGACAGACTAGCTGCTGAGCCAGTCCCAAGGCATTTGGGCAGCACCCTGGGCAGGGTTTGGAGATTGCGCTTGCCCAATACACTGAAATACTGCATCCCATGTCCTCGGAGGTTTTTAGCCTTCCTTGTAACACAAATGACAACTCACCACAAAATAAATACTTTATGTGCCATGGACCTAAGTATTTCCTGTCATTAAACAAGGGCATTTATTAAAAGTAATATTTAAAAGTGTCTTTCCCTGAATCTTCTTCACCCTGTATTATTACACCCTAGGTGGCTGCCTCCCTTGCTGTGACAGAGGATAACAGTGATAAGAATAGGTGATATTTACACATCAGGGTAACTTTTACAAAGTGCTTTTCGATCAACAATCTTGTGGCTTAGGTAGCGTAGGATGAGGAAATACACAGAGAATTTAGGTGGCTTGCTCCCACTCACTGGGCTAATCTGTTGGGAGACTTGCAGAGTAGGGGTGACAGGGAGGGGAGAGTACTGTGGATCTGTGAAAAGAGCTGGTATCATATGCCAGGATACCATACCATACCAGATATTGTTCCATACCTCTGACAGAGAGGGCAAGAGACATGGGGAATACCTTTGTGTAGGTATTGTATGCTAGGTGAGTATAAATTAAAATGAGAGGTCATAATAACGACTTATTTAAATAGCACTTTAAGAATTACAAAGTTTCAAGTGTTCTGGGCAGACCCAATAATTAGCACCGTGTTGAGTAAATGCTTACTAAACACCTGTTGAACCCAGTAGAATTAAAGATCATGGAACATTAGAACTAGAAGACACTTTAGAGACCATTTAGTACAACTCCTTAATTTTAGAGAAGTAACTGCAGCCTAAAGAAATTAAGTGAATTGTCCAAAGTCTCACACCTAGTTAGTGGTGAGACCAGTGTTAGAATCAAATAATCACAAATCTTACGTTGGGATGGGACTCCCAGGTGACCCCACAGCTATCAGGCCGGCATTGTATTATTATACTCATTGTACAGATGAAAAAAACATATTTAAAGAAATGAGGCAACTGGTTATCCAGCTTCTTAGTGGCAAAGTCCAAACTAAAACCTAGATTTTTTTTCCTACTTATCAGTTGTATGTGGAGTAGCACCTAGCCCAAGAGTAGGCACATGCTGGATATTTAATAGGTATGTGATGAATGACCGCACCAACAGCATAGAGATAGGATGAAAAGAAGCAAAGTGAGAAACAGTGGAGTAGCCGAGATCTCTGCTCTCTTCCCAGCTTAACACAGCTTGGAAAACTGATATCAGACATCAGAAAGAATTTGTGGATAGGGAAATGTGTGTAGCAGATTTTTTTCCCCATATAAACTTGTCCCAGAGAAGAATCTTGGGGGGTAGGGTGGAGTTCCCTGTCTCTCCCATGTATCTAAGTCTCTCCAGACCTGCTTCTTTCAGGTCTCCATTTTTTTCATGTCTCTGGGTCCCCTTAGGTCTCACCTCCCTCATTCTGGTTAGTATTGGTAGGTTTCTAGCTCAGCTGGACAGGATTTACTTCCTTGTTGTGTTAAAGGCTTGGTTTTGGAGTTGATGGGAGCCTTTTGCGTTGGGTACAGGGTCTCTGTGCCTGCCTGGGGGAGCCCTAAGGGACACTGGCACCTTCTTTACAACCCTAAGGGACAGATTGCATAAGGGGGGTTGGTACAGAGCGTGGTGAGTGACTCAACCTCCGGAGCAAGTGCGGTTTGGGACGGGGAGCAACCAGTTCCCCTCTTTTCTCCTCCCCAGCTCAATCCTACTGCCCCTTGCTTTATTGTCAAGGCTCTTTGTGAAGTGAGACCTGCAAAGATTAGGGATAAACTCCCGGTCTTCCTTCCTATGACCCTGAACTGTGTTACCCCAAATTCCCTTAGAGCTGGGGTCTGTGCTGGGCAAAGTTTACTAGAAATGAGGATGTGTCATCCTCAATATCACCACCACTGTGGTCATCTTTGTAATCAACGGCATCAATTTCAAGCTCTTATTGTTTTACTTGACCTGATTTTTTTTCATTTATCAAGCATTTATGTTTACTTGATCTGATTTTAACTATGCAGATGAGCTAACTTCATTTCAATCGTCTGTTGTTGAAATAGGCAAGGTGGCTTGACAGGTAGAAGGCTGGTCTAGGGAGTCAGGAAGTTCTGGGTTCAAATGTCACCTTTGTCACTGGTTTATGGTTTAACTGGTTTATGACTCAGGGCAAGTAATTTAATATCCTGGTGGTCCAGGCAATTCTTTAAGTTAATAAATTTCAGAGCAGGCACTGATCTGCATTGGTAATAAGAGTTTCCTCCTTGAGAATTTTCTACACCAGTGAAGTTACAGGTCCAATTCAAAACAAAACCCTTGGGATAATAATATATTAGTGATAGGAGATGTATTCAGAAGTTTCACTCTTTCCTTGGACCATGCATGGGCAGTCTCCAGCCCTCATATATCTGTGTGTATGGGAAGATGGGGGTGGGGACAGTGAGAGGAAGAAAGGGTATTACCATTCTCCTAGTCATACAGGTTGATAACCTCAGAATTATCCCTGACTCTTCTCTCTCACTACACCTTCCCTCACATTCAAACAACTGCCATGTCTTTTCTATTTTCTCTACATCTCTTGTGTCCCTCTTTTCCCCTCCAATCACATAGCCACCACCTTATTCGAGGCCCTCATCACCTCTCACCTAGACTACTGTTAAGTTTCCTCTGATTTTCCCTGCTTCCAGTCTCTCCTTTCTCCAACTTATTCTATCTCCAATTTATTAAGTAAGATAATATTTGTAAAGTGCCTAACACAATGCCTAGTCCATAACGGGCATTTAATAAATGCTTATTTTTCTTTCTTCCAGTAGCCATCACCTTCCTAAGCCTTACAATTCTGATCACTTATTACCTTGTTATTTATCTAAAATAAGAACTCACTAGTTTTGTATTTAAGGCCCCATGATCCGTCTCTCACATACCTTTCCAGATTTCCTACTCTCTCACATACTCTACCCTTCAGTCAAACTGGATCGTGAGCCATTCCCCATGCTTGGTATGTACCTCCTCTTCACCTGTGGGAATCTTTGTCTTCCTTCAAGGCTCAACACAAGTGTCACCTTCTCTGTTTTATTCTGACACCACCACCCCACCTCAAATTATCAGGGCTCTCCTCCTTCCCTGTTTCATTTACTTTGTACTATATTTATTTGTGTACACGCTGTATCCCTTCTCCCCCTCCCCCCACAGTAGAATATAAGCTCTTTGAAGGCAGAAATTGTCTAGCACAGTGATTTGCACATAGTAGATGGTTTCTAAATCTTTTTTTTATTGAACAACAAAGGCCCTGGGGTTTTTTTCCTCCTTTTAGAATGGAATTGCCCCCCTCTTTATCATCCTAGCCTTACCTGGTAGAACCTATTCCCAACCTTGGACTCTCCTCAGCCTTGGGAGAGGGAAAAGTCCTTCTCTTACGGGGTCCATTGCTATGTCTCAAATTTACCCTTTTAATATAGGGTGATTCTTTTCTTTCTATTCTTTTCTTTCTGAGATAGAATTCATGACCCAGAAGGAGGAAGAATTGTTTCTTCTGTCCTCTGAGTCTGTTCCTGACAACTAGCATCCACCCTAGTCACCACTCTTACTTTCCCAGAATTCTCATACTAACCCACCTCCATATGAACTGCTCTGTGTGTGTTCGTCCTTCGTTGCCAAAGAAGATCATGCCATCAGAGAAATGATGACATGACTTGCACTTGACTTTGTTTTGAGTGAGGAAGGGCTGTGCAGGTCACCAGCCTCACTTCTCCTCCAGAGCCATCTGAATCCAGTGACCAAGATATTCATCAGGATGACTGGCAATGACCCAGGATGAGGCAATTAGGGTTAAGTGATGTACCCAAGGTCACACAGCTAGTGAGTGTCAAGTATCTGAGGTGAGATTTGAACTCAGGTCCTCCTGACTCCTGCCCTGGCGCTCTATCCATTGCACCACCTAACTGCCCTGAACTGCTCTAAGAGAGAGAGAAAGGAGGAGGAACCAAAAGGTACAATAGTCAGTGAACACCTGAGTGGAGCCAACCAGTACTTTTTTTTTTCTGAGCTTTACAACCCAATATAATTGATGTACCAGGGACTGGGAGGCATGGGTAAGGAGGGAAAAAATTAGCACACTGAATGAATGAATGAATGAAGCATTTATTAAGCGCTATGTGCACTCTATCAAGCACTGGGAATACAAACAGAAAAGATAGTTCCTACTCTCAAGGAGCTCACATTCTAATGGGAGAGAAAACCCATATTAAATGAATGCCTTGAAACCAAAGATCAAAACAACATGCAAATGACCACCCATGACTTTGAAGCAAAACAAAGGTACATTTCCCATAAGAGATGGAGTCCTGAGTACACAAGAAGTGAGAAAAGGTCAACTGGAAGGAGAGGAAGGGGAAGATATGGGGAAGAGGAGGCAACAAAGGGAGGGAGCTGCCCCAAGGTGAGCTTGCCAAGGTCAATATCTTGTGAAAGTTACTCCCCCTTCTCACTTGCTGGTCCCCCTCAAGATTGCCACATCCTGGGGCCCAATCCCAATGTCGCAAGATCCCGGTTGGGGTTGTGGGGGCTGGGAGGGGGGTGAAGGCAGAGGGGCCCCCTCACACCTCTTAGTCCCATCCCCCACCAGCAAGGAACTAGATGGAGGGGACAGGCCATTGGAAAAAAATAATAGGTGTGAATTTGCCTACCTCATATTATCTATTTCATGTCCCCTGTCATAGACATTCCATCCTTGACATTGCTTCTCTCTACTCAAGATTCCATAGCCCTTAATAACATTAACCTTAAATAACCCAATAGCATAACCCTACTGGATATATGCTTATGTCCATGTCTAGCCTCATGGTTACTAGTTGTGTGACCCTGAGCAAGTAACTTAACCTCTGTTTGCCTCAGTTTCCTTATCTGTTGGAATTGGTGGCCTCTAGCATCCTTTCTCGTTCCAGATACATAATTCTGTGACCCTTTGATTGGGTTCTGCTAGCATCAGTTTGGAAGCAGTGGGGAAGGGGAGAGAAGGCTCAATCTTGTTGGAAGGCAGTCAAGAAGAGATTTCATAGCGTAATGGAAAGAATGCTTAGTTGAGTGACAGTAGACTTCAGTTAGGAGTCAGTTAGATGGTTTAGTGGATAGAGCACTGAACCTAGAGTCAGGAAGATCTGAGTTCAAATCCATCCTCAGACACTTACTAGGTGTATGACCCTGGGCAAGTCATGTAACCTTGTTTGCTTTAATCCAGAGAAAGAAATGGAAAATCATTCCAGTATCTTTGCCAAGGAGATCCCCAAAGGGATCACAAAGAGTTGGACGCGACTAAATGACAACACCAATAAGACTTTGGTTCTATTAACAGTTCTTCCACTTAACGATCCATGTGATCCCCCTTCAGTAAATTCCTTCACCTTTCTAGGAGTCATTATTCTGATCTGTAAAATCAGTGAGGGCAGGAATTGGATTAAATCATCTTACAGAGTTGACATTCTATGATCATATAATTAACCTTGCTCAAGGGAAGCTGCACTGATCGTGGGCATGAGGGGGAATTACATCATTTGGGAATACTTAGAGATTAGAAAACTAGATGAGGCTCTCAGTTCTGGCTCCAGGGCCAATGTCAAGGTCCGAGGATGCTGATGCATGGACCTGTATCTAAAACAGACAGTCGTGAAGAGATGAAAACTCTGAGATGCATAGCCCCTAAGACCCATTTCAGATCTCTTTCCACTTTTAGGCAGAAATGGGTCTGAAACTGACCCATAAAACAATGTCATACAATATTAGACTTCAGACATTTAAAAGGAACACCTCTATTTTCCAAGAAGATGTCACCTCTTTCTCCTCTCCCCCCAAAATGAGGTCCCTCTTCTGAAGGCTTTGCACTCCACAGCTCCCTATTATCCATAGACTCATTGCTCCACCCTTACACTGGTCCCCTAGCCTGTCACTCCTGGTCAGGCCATCCGACCCTGCTGCAATCGGGACGGTTTGCAAAACCCCCGGTTGGCTCCCGCTCTGTCACCATCTGAGGTTAGGACTGTCCCAGAAAGATAAGCTATGGCCCCACCCACCTGTCCGGCCCACAAACCTCACAAACAGCCATGACCACAAGAAGCACAGGTCTCCGGAGAGCTGGCTCAAGTTTCAGAAAGCCCTTACCCAGTCCAAAGACCCCTCCCCAAATGCAACCCTAATCCACTCATTCCTTACTGGATTTTCTCTGTTCATACCCCACCATTTATTCTTACCCTCTCTCACTCCTTAGACTCTTCTCACTCCCATCCTTTCTCCTAACACTCCCATCCTCTTTCATCCTCATCCCCTCTTCTCATACATATCTTCTTTTCTTACCTCTAGTTGCTCTATCACATCTGTCCCTTTCCTTAACCTCCACTTTCACCTCTCATTCTGCCTTCATAGTTCTTTGAACACCATATTTCTCAATTCCTTTGGCTCCATCCTCTCCCCTCACATCTCATGATTTTACTGCACACATCTATCTCCAATCTTGCTCCCCCAACTTTTCTGCATCCACCATTCTTTTCCTCATTCCCACCTTCGTTCCTCACCCTTTGTGCTTTCTGTACTCCCCACCAACCCCTCTTAATCCTTTTTCTCCTCAGTGTAACGCATATTCGTAAATAAGCATCTAGAGTGTAGAGATAAAAAAGGGCACCAACAACTGGGTGGTCAAGAAAAGCCTTATGGAGGAAATGGCAACTGAGATGTACTTTGAAGGAAAATAGGGATTTTATGAGGGAGAGACTGGGAGGAGATGGCATTTCAGGCAGGGTGGACTGACTGTGCAAAGACAAAGAGGTGGGGGAGAAAATGTCTTCAAGAAATAAACAGTGGTCAATTTTTAACAGAATTGAGAATTTGTGAAGGGGAGTCACATGAAATAAGGCTGGAAAGGTAGGTAGGAGCTAGATGATGGAAGATTTTGTATTTTGTTACAGGTGATGGTGGAAAGGTCGCTGAAGATTGTTGCGTAGAGGAGTGGTGTCGACAGATCTTGTATTTTAAGCACAGCAACTATAGAAAGGTGCCAGAAGGGAGAGACTGGAATTAGGGAGAGCAGTTTCAAGGTTATTGCAGGAGTCCAAGCAAGAAGTGATGAGGGTGCTCCCTTCTCACCTTCTCTCTTCATTCTCCCTTCTCACCTCTCTTCATCCTCCCTTCTCACCTTCTCTCTTCATCCTCCCTTCTCACCTCCACTCTCTCCTCATCTTCTTTCTTTCCTCACTTTCATTGTCTCGTCTTATTCTACCTGGTCTCTTCATGCTTATTTTCCTTCCTCACCTCCATCTTCTCTTTTTATACCTCACCCCTCCTTTTCTCATCTTTCTCCTCATCCACTTTGTTTTTTTCACCATGACCATCTGGCCTTATTGTCATCCTTTCTCCTTACTTCTCATATTCTTTCCTATCCCTTATCTTCTCTTTTCAGCCAATCTTCTGACTTCATCATGTCCCTTCACTTACTCTTTGTCTCCCATTCTCCCATTTTTGCCTTGTTACTCTATCTTCCTCCAACTTCTCTCACCATCCTGCTCCTCTCTTTATTCTATCTACTCTTTTTCTTGGATTAATCTCCACTTATATTTCCCCTTTCCTAGCCCAATTTTTTTTTATTCATAGAGTAAGTTTAAAGTCAGGAAGACTCGGGTTAGATTTCTGCTTCTGACACATTGGCTGTATGACCCTGGGCAAATCACTTAACTTCTCTGGTAACTCTACAACAAAGTTGCAGTACTGACATGCATTGGTGGGGGGATTTTCTTTACCTGAATGGTAACCAATAACAAGTCTATACCAATAACAAATCTAGTTCCCATCCTTGGGATATATCCCTCCTCCCTACCCTACCTAGAAAACCATTCTTTGTAACAAAAATTTAAAAAGGAGACAAAAAGCAATTCAGCAAAATTTAACAGATACATCCACTAAGTCTAACAATATTCAATATTCCATATCTTCAATCCCCATCTATGCAAATAAGGGAGAAATATACATTTTTTCAGCTCTTTTCCTAAGCTAAACTTAGTCCTTATATTCTTAAATTTTTAATGTGTATTGATCTTTTGTTTTTACAACCTCTTTACTTTCCATTATAGCCCTTCTCCCCTCCCCCCACAAGAGACCTATCTCTGGGTTGCTTTTAATATTTTAAAAAATTATTTTATTATAAAATTCTTTTTTTATTTGAATTCCAAATTCTCTCCCCTTCTGCACTCCTCCCCCAACCATTGAGAGGACAAACAAATATGATACACATTATACATGTGATGCAAGTTATGCAAAATATATTATATATTAGTCATGCTAGAAAGAAAAAAAGGGCAAGAAAAATAAAGTGAAAAAAATATGCTTTGATTTGCTCTCAGTTTATCAGTTCTCTCTGTAGAGGTGGATAGTATTTTATATTATAAGTCCTTTGAGACTGCATTGTTCAGAATTGCTAAGTCTTTCACAAATGATCATCCTTACAATCGTGCAGTTACTATGTACGATGTTCTCCTGGTTCTAATCACTTCACTTTGCATCAGCTCATATAAACTTTCCCAGGTCTTTCTGAAACCATCCCCTTCATCTTTTCTTATGGCACAATAATATCCCATCACATTCATATACTACAACTTGTTCAGCCAATCCACAATCGATGGGCATCCCCTCAGTGTCTAATTCTTTGCCACCACAAAAAGAGCTGCTATAAATATTTTTGTATATAAAGGTCCTTTTCCTTTTATCTCTTTGGGATACAGATCTACTAGTGGTATTGCTGGTGACCCATCTCTAGTAATAAAGAATAAAAAAGAAAGAAAAGGAGCACAGTAAAACTAACCAACCTATTAGCCCAGACCTACAATAGAAAAACTGTTCCACACTCATAATTCATTGCCTTTGAGGGGAAAAAAATGAAGGGAAATGCATTCGTGGAGCTCTCCTTTGGGCTAAGCTCTGTCATTATAATTAGAGCTTGGTTCAAGTTTTGCTAATCTTTCCATTGATATTGTTGTGGTTATTGTCTGTTACTTTCTTTTTAAAAAATTTTTTAAATTAATTAATTAATTTGTTTTCAGTTCCATATCACTTCCATATATCTTGGATGTTTCCCCCCCTCCCTCCCCTACCTTCCTCCCTCCTTCCCCCCTCCCTTCCTGAGATGGCATGCAATTTTATATAAGTTCCACACATACATTCTTACTAAATACATTTTCACCTTAGTCATGCTGCATAGAAGAATTAAAATGAAAGAGAGAAACCATGAAAACAAAACAAAACACAACATAACACAAGACAAAATGGTCTGCTTCATTCTGCCATTCAGTTCCATAATTCTTTCTCTGGATGTGGAAGGCATTGTGCCTCAAGAGTCCATTGCGAATTTTTTAGGTCCTTGCCTTGCTGTGAAGAACTAAGTCTACCAGAAAAATTCCTCTCACACTGGTGTTGTTGCTGTGTACAAAGTTCTCTGGGTTCTGCTCCTTTCAGCATTAGATCATATAAGTCTTCCCAGGTCTCTCTGAAGTCTTCCTGTTCATCATTTCTTATAGCACAATAGTATTCCATTACATTCATATACCACGACTTGTTCAGCCATTCCCTAATTGATGGGCATCCCCTCGATTTCCAGTTCTTGGCCACCACAAAGAGAGCTGCTATAAATATTTTTGTACATGTGGCACCCTTTCCCATTTTTATGATCTCTTTGGGATACAGTCATAGAAACGATATTGCAGAGTCAAAGGGCATGCACATTTTTGTAGCCCTTTGGGCATAGTTCCACATTGGTCTCCAGAATGGTTGGGTCAGTTCACAGCTCCACCAACAATGAATTAGTGTTCCAACTCTCCCACATCTTCTCCAGCATTTGTCATCTTCCTGTTTCGTCATGTTAGCCAGTCTAAAAGGTGTGATGTCGTATCTCAGAGTTGTTTTGATTTGTATCTCTTTAATCAATCATGATTTAAAACATTTTTTCATATGACTATTGATAGCTTTAATTTCTTCCTCTGAAAACTCCCTGTTCATATCCTCTGACCATTTTTCTCTTGAGGTATGACTTGTATTCTTATACATTTGACTCAATTCTCTATATATTTTAGAAATGAGACCTTTATCACAGATACTGGTTGCAAAAATTCTTTCCCAGTTTTCTGCTTCCCTCCTAATCTTGGTTGCTTTGGGTTTGTTTGTGCAAACACTTTTCAATTTAATGTAATCAAAATTATCTATTTTGCACTTCATAATGTTCTCTATCTCTTGTTTGGTCATATGTTTCTCCATTCTCCATAAATCTGACAAATACACTATTTCTTGCTCCCCTAATTTGTTTATAGTATCTGTCTTTATACCTAGATCGTGTACCCTTTTGGACTTTATTCCTGTGTACAGTATCAGGCATTGGTCTATGCCCAGTTTCCGCCACACTGTTATCCAGTTTTCCCAGCAATCTTTGTCAGACAGTGAGTTCTCATCCCAGAAGCAGGTCCTTTGGTTGATCAGACAGTAGATCGCTTGTCTGTTATTTTTGGACATTGCTGTCTTTGTTCTGATTCAGTTCATATCAGTTTTCTTGTGCTTCTATGAATTCTTCATATTCATTGTTTCTCACAGTACAATAACATTCCATTCCATTTCTGTACCACCATTTGATTAGCCATTTCCAGACTGATGGGCATCTACTTTGGCTTTACAAAGTTATTTTCTACTTACCTCCCCCCCAAAAAAAGGCTATCTGTGGTTATGTCAGAGAAGAAAATACCAGAAATGTACAATATCCTCCTCAGCCTTTCTCCCTCCTGCTTGCCCCCAGAATGAAAAAATGCAGACAGGTAAGAGGTAGAATCTGGCAGCTAGGATGGGGTTTGTTCCTGAGCTTCTGGCTACCAAAGTACAATTTCATGCTTCGTCTGCACTGGTCAGTGAGACAGCTATATCTCTGTCACTATATAATCAGAAGACTGGTAAGTAGGCTGGATCTATTTCTCAGAGTCCTCTCAATGTATGTAAGGAGGGACAGTAAGTCATCAGATTTCAGAGGTGGGAGGGGTCTTAGAGATCATTTAGCCCAATTATTCTATTTTACAGAGGTCAAGAAATGGAAGCTCAAGAGAAACTTTGGGGGATAGAGCTTTCTTCAGAGATCTCAAAGCACAACTGACCGCAGCTTCCCCTAGTGTAGAGCATGAGCATACAATTATAGCAGGAAGCATTGCCAATGAGAAGAAGAAAGCTGTATCCAGCTGAAAGTATAAAGGAATTTCAGATGGCAGAGAAGATTTGCCTATTGAGAATAATGATAGTTGATATTATTGTTATTATTTTACAGCTATATATGATAGCTGAATAATAGCATTGTAAGGTTTGCAAAGAACTTCACATATTTTATGTCCTTTTATTCTCAAAATACTGTGAGGTAAGTAGGATTATCAACATTTTACAGATAAGGAAACTGAGGCAAATAGAGGTTTTATGTGACTTGCCCATGGTCGTACAGTTATTAAGCATCTCAGGCTAGATTTCAATCTAAAGTCTTCCAGACTCATAGGCTAGCACAAGGCTAGGTTATCCACAAAACCACTTAGCTGCCTCTACAGGGCAAATAATCACGACCTTGAAAACTGGGATAGGTGGAACCAGGAGCCAACGAAAAGGAACAAAGAGGCACATTTGTCTTCAGATCCAGAAAAACTTCCTAACAATTAGAATTATCCATAAATGGAATTATCCACAAATGGGCTGCCTCTGCTTCCCTATCATTGGAGATCTTCAGAAAGAGGCTGGAAACACCTATTTTTCAAGTATGTTATGACTGAAGATTTTCCTGTGTGGTGTCAGTTAGACAACATGGTCCCTGAGGCCCTTTCATCTCTGAAATTCTGACTCTATTATAGTCTGATGTATAAAGACTCTTTCTTTGTCTTTAAACTTCTAGGGTTATATACCTAACAGGGATTTCTGAGTCCAGGAATATAGATATTAGGATAATTTTTTAAGCATAATTTCAACTTGCTTTCCAGAATGGTGAGCCAATGCGCAGCTCCATCAACAACATATTATTTTCGTCTGTCTCTCCTCAGCTCTCCCAACATTAACTATCCCCAATTTCTGTCATCTTTACCAGTTTTCTGGGTGTGAGGTCAAACCTCAGACCTATTCTGATTTTACATTTCTCTTCTTGTTAGTGATTTGTTGCAATCTTCCAGTTTCCAAAAGTTTGTAATTCTTCTTTTCAAAACTGTTTGTTCAAATCTTTCTCTTTCTTCCCCTAATTCTCCCCACCTTTTCTTTTCTTCCTCATTCAACCCTGTAACTTGTCATCTCCTTCTTCCTTTCTTCACCCTTTCATCCTTTCACCTTGCCTTTTCGTCCCTTAACCTTGCCCTTTCATCCCTTCACCTTGCCCTTTTCATCCCTTCGTCTCGCCCCTTTCTGCTCACTTCACTTTTCCATTCAAGCTATCTCACTTCAACCACCTCAACCAACGGTATCCTTTACAACTACTTCCTTCCCTAGTCGCATCTCATTCCTCTAGTGCCAGTTTCCGGTTGCCCTTCCAGCTCCTCCCTCACTGACATCAAGACCAGCATCTGGGCCCCTTAGCTCCTCTGACCATACCTCTAGAAGGCCTTAAGAGGGCGGCAGAACCTCACAAAGCTACCACGAATGGCAAGCACCAGGACTGGGAATCTGAAGGAAGGAAGTCAGATATAGACTTCATAAGGCAGAAGTCAGTCCATTTTTCCAAGCCAGGTCAAACATGATTCCAAAGGGGCACATTAGGGAAATAAGAATAAGACTAAATGCCACTCAACTATTTCTTCTCTTTTGAATTTTATGCTATCCAACTTCATGTCACCCTCTCCAGATCTCTGTCTCTGTTACCTACTGACATCCTGGACACTGGTACCATCACTCTAGCACACAGTTCAGAGTCTTTCTCTCCATCCTTTCAATATTCACATTGATGACCCTTCTAACACTCTGTCCTCAGAATTCCTTGAACTTCTCAACTCATAAGATGTCTCCCTCTCATCTACCTCAGTTACTTTCCAAGATGGTCACATCTTAGACCTCGCCATCTCCTCCCCACCAACTGCTCTGAAATTCCATTTTCTGACCATAATCTCCTATCTTTCTCACCTCTCCAAATCAACCAATCATCAAACATTTATTAAGAGTCTATGTCCTGGGCACTGTGCAAAGACAAAAATTAAACCGTCTCTGGCCTGCTATCTACTGTTATTACAAAGGTATAATCACAATAGTTAGTATTACGCAGTGCTTTAAAGTTTGCCAAGCAAACTTTACAAATGTTATCTCACTTTATTCTCACAACAACCCTGGGATTGTGATATTATATTATTAATATTATATTATACAAAATATATTACATTATATCATTATCTCCATTTTTATAGCTGAGGAAACTAAGGCAGAGGTTAAATGTCTTGCCCAGGATCATACAGATACTAAGTGGCTTAGGCCAAATTTGAATCCCAGGTCCAATGCACTATGGATGTGTCACCTAGCTGCCCAGGTATATCGACTAGATTCATAACTAATTTATGGTAACTTCACCTGATTCCTCACTGCTGAATGGCAGTCCTTTTCCTAATTTTCTGTGGCTTCTCTATTATATTCCCCACAATAAATGTTTACTTCTCAGGCCCACATGGCCATCCATATCCTTCTTCTTTAAGCAGATAACCTCACCTCCTACTGTACTGAAAAGATCGATGTTATCAGATGTGAATTCTCTCCACATTCCTCCTGCACTCCTTTCAGTGTTTTTACCCACCCTTTCCTCAATATTTTTCAGTCTTAAAGGAAGAAGTAATCCTTCTTCCTGACCAAATGAGGATCTCTACCCTAAGTCTACTCTCCACCCCCAATCTTCTCCATCAGTCACCCCTTTTCTGCCATCCATCTTAACTATCTCCCAGTCTTGGAAACAGACCATAGCAAAAATTCCTTCCTTTGTTCACAAACTTTCAGAAAAAGTAGTCCATGCTTTTGGTCTCTGCTTCTGCACCGTCTTTGCAATTTCACTTCTATACCCTGCCCTTGCGCTACTTAAAATGATCTTTTCAAGAATAATCACCTTCCCACTAAAGTGAGCATTTTTTCCCATCCTCTTATTCCTTGCCTTCTCCAGAGTATTTGACTCTCTTCTAAGCCCTCCATCCTTTCCTTCTTTGGTGCCTATGGAAATGTAATCTCCTCATCCTCCCCTTCTTATCTCTATTCTAGCATCTATATTGACTACTCTGCCAGTCTCCTAAAAGCAAGAGCTACCCAGGTTCTTCCTTGGTCCTTTGAAAGGTAGACATCACCAAGCCTCTATCCCTCACCATCTCTCTATCATGTAGACTCTCCCTTGGTAATTATATTGACTTCCAAATATTCCCTCTACACAGCTGAATCCCAAATTTATATCTGTATCCTCAACCACCCCCTAGAATACAAGTTCGATTATTTCTGTTTACTGGATATTACCCCTTGACTGTTCCACCAGCGCTTCAAACTCTACACATTCAAAATTCACATACTCTCCCCCCTCAGAACCTACACTATCTCCTAATTTTCCTCATCCATTTGGTGGCATCATCATTTTCACAATCAACCTGTCTATGGTCCTCTAAGTCATTTTTGTCTCTTCTCTCTCCTTTACCCCCTGTATCCAACCAATTAGGGGGTCTTGTGGATTCTACCTCCACAACATTTCTGACAGCCATTCTTCCCCACATTCTGACTCCCTCAGCAAACACCCCAGTTCAGGCCCTCATTACCTCTCACATGAATAGCCTTCTGATTTGTCTTCCATTTCTCCCCAAGTCTCTAATCCATCCTAGAGTATTCTGTATTATACAAAACTGACCATGTCCCTCCCATACTCAAACATTTGATCCAAATGACTAACTGAAAGGACTATGACATTTAAGACTTCTCTAATCTGGATCTAGTATAAAGCTAAAGTGATCTTAAGCTAGAGTATTATAAGATATCAGGCCTAGAGTTGGAAGGGGCCTCCAAGGCCATCATTTATAATCCCCTGATTTTAGAGAAAGAAAGTAGGCCCCAGACTGACAACGTGACTTGCCCCATCTCACACAGACGGTAAGTGACAAAGGCAGGATCTGAAGCCAGATCCTCTTTCAAACTTTAAAGTCCATTGCACCATGCTGTCTCCACTTGCATAGGAGGTGATGATCCCTCTGGTCAGATACTGGAAAATGCTGCATAGTTCTTTTGGTCTCTACCTCACAGGATTATTGTAAGAAAATGTTTGTAAGCTTCATATGCTTTATAAAATGAATACATTCTTAGCGACTGGTTAGGTGACTTATTGTTGAGGGGGCTACCTTTAAGAAGGACCCAGAAGGAGGTTCCAAGATGGTCTGAAGGCTCAAATGATGAGAACTGGGAATGTTTAACTTGGGGGGGGTTGCAACTTTCTTTAAGTATTTGAAAATATGAACATCCTTCAAGGCCTCAGAGGAAAAAATTAGAAGCAACAGGTAAAAGGAGTTAGGTAGCTAAATGGCACAGTGGATAACATTCTGGACCTGAAGTCTGGAGTTCAAATCCAGCCACAGATACCTCCTAGCTGTGCGACCCTGGGGAAGTCACTTAATCTCTTTTTTGCCTCTGTTTCCTTGACTGCAAAATGAGAATAATGAGAACAACAACAGCTCTAATAATTACACCTGCCTCCTGGAGTTGGGAGACACCACTGGTCAAGCCCTTAGCACAGTGCCTACCTAGGAGGCGCTTCATAAAATGCTTGTTTCCCTCTTTAAAGGTACAGAGGAGCAGGTTTACTTTTGACATTGTTATGGGAGAAACATCTCCTGTATGAGTTCGTGTGACAGGTAACTCTGCCAAGTAGACATTTACCATAACACAGGAATTACCGAGGTTAAAAATCTATGTTCTACTGTTAAGCTCAAACTGAGAAAAACCTGAACCCCGATTAGGAAGCTAATGAGGCTTTTCAGAGGCAAAATGACATCCGTGACAAAGAAATAATTCTTTTACATACTGAAATCTTGTACATTCCTCTTAGGCCATAAAAGTTAAAGAGAAGCTAGATCTATAATCCCATACTTCCTTTAACATCGTAAATGTTGAATAAACCTCATCAAACAAACTCTGTAGGTAATCTAAATCAGGTTACAGATTAAACAACATTTAATAGGCTGATGGAGGAGGGAGATTTACATGTTGCCAAGGTGTCAGGGACAGTTAAGTTTTCTTCTGGCTTCTTAGCTAAGGAATGTTTAAGGTTCTAAGTAAATTTTCACATGGGACAGGATTTGGTCAGGTGAGGTTAAGAGACTTTTTTTTAGTTAATCAAAATTTGCAGGAGGAATGGCCCTGAGTCCTGAATAATAAAAGTAAATCAAAATTTCCCATAACAGTATAAAATTATCGGCATCAAAATGTTGGGCTGCTAGACACAAAGGAGCTGCAAAACTTCAGCGTGTGCCCCAACCAGATTAAGATGTACTGGGAACTGTTTAACAAAATAAATACAAATACAAAGGAACATGTTGCTGCTCAGTCATGTCTACCCCTTTTGGGGTTTTCTTGGCAAAGATACTGGAGTGGTTTGCCATTTCCTTCTCCAGATAAGGAAACTAAGGCAGACAGGGTTAAGGGACTTGCCCAGAGTCATGTCTGAGGATTTAAACTCAAGTCTTCCTGATTTCAGGTCCAGCTCTATCTACTACTCCACCTAGCTTCCCACTTAATGGAACATACATAATGTTAATTTGTGGTTTTCTAAATCAATATACTATTCTGGGATTGGTATCTATTTGAGTTTGAAACAGTGTAAAATACAAAAACAATTCTTAGTAATTAGAGCTAAAAAGAGAAAGAGCAAGCAAAATGAGCTGCTTCAGGGGATAGTAAGCTCCCTCTTATTAGAAGTATTCAAAAGATAGATGAGCTCTTGTTTGGGTAGTTTAAGAGAAGAAGCTGGGTCAGATTCTGATTGGCTGGATTAGATGACCAGTGAGGTTCCTCTGACTCAAAGATTTTGTAATTCCATCATTATTACATACTATTCCATTTCACCCACTTAATGGTCCATCCAAGCTAACCTACTCCCTGTTTCTTCCTATCTTCCCATTCTAACTTGCCCCAGAGTTCATTCTTTCCTAAAGCCTGTAATCAATCAACTGACCACGTTTATCACGCATCTGCTAAGAGCCAGGCACAAGCTACAAATCAGGGATGTAAAAAATGACCAAAACAAAAAGAAAGTCCATGCTATCTAGGGAGATGTTCAGTCATATCATTCCTGTCATACTCTTCATGACCCCATTTGGGGTTTTGCTGGCAAAAATACTGCAGTAGTTTGCCATTTTCTTATCCAGCTCATTTTACAGATGAAGAAACTGAGGCTTTACATGACTTCTCCAGGGTCACACAATTAGTATCTGAGGCTGGTTTTGAGTTCTAGTCTTCTGGACTCTGCCCTATTCATTGTACCACCAGCTGCCCAGGGAGATAGGAGTACACAAATAAATACAAAATTCATGCAGAATATACAGGGGAGAAGAGAAAGGTACTAGCAACCAGGGGAAAACCTTGGAGATTGAACAAAGTTTTGAAGGAAACCAGGAATGCTGAGAGACAGAAATGAGGAGGAAATGCATTCCAGACTCAGAATATAATGGTCTGCCACATTTTCTCCTTAATGAAATCTTTCAAGGTATAGCTCAGGTGCCACCTTCTCCATGAAGCTTCCTCAGACCCCCTCAGCCAAAAAGTTCCTCCTCTGATTGATTCTTCACACTATTTTACTAGAATATCTCTCTGGACACATAGTGGGAGAACTGGTCAATGAGGAACCAGTCAGTCCTCAGAGCGTTCTCACATTGGCCTTTCCTAGTGGGTTAAACAGAGCAGAAGTAACATGACTTGCATTGTTCCAAACCAATCCTTGGAGACATGCTGAGCCTACTTCTGTCCATCAGAAAAGGCAGGGAGGAGGAGGCAGAGTCATGACTTCTGCTGGGTGCCGATGAGTTTTCTAACTGGCTGATTAGCTGGAACCAAGTCCAAATACAAAAATAAATTAAATAAAAATCTATCTGCCCACCCCTTAGCTTTTTTTTTTTTTTTTTAATTTTTTCCTCTCATAGTGCCTAGTGATCCAAAAACTGGTGTGAACTTTATGGTGACTTGAAGAGAGGCTAGAAGCTTCCTCCCTTCACCCCCTCCCCAGCTATATATTCCTAAATACATGGTCCTCGTTTCTTTTTGTGTTTATGCTTCTTTGATCCTAGGCAAAGTAGTATCTAGATAAGGAATTGAACAGGTTACTACCTCAGAGGAGCTGCCAGCCACCAGAGCCAGTACTGGAGATGCTGAGCGCAGGGAGGAGCCAGCAAAGCCAGTTGGGTGACCTGTTTGACCCATCCAAGCAATGGATTGACCTATCAGCTGAGACCCCAAGTCCTTCAAAGAAATAGCCCAGTTAAGCAAGGGAACCAACTGGTTCCTCACTGGTGGCTTGCCCTGAAGTGAATATGGAGGATATTTTGCAGAAGGGAAAAAGAGCTCAAGGCATTCCTGAGTCCCACATATTCTCTGTAGGGGTGCCCGATGAACCTAGTTCTTCAAGCCTGTGAATAAGCCCAGTCTTCCTAAGAACCTTGTCTTAATCAAGGGGAGTGCGAGCCCCTGACTGGAGAGGTGTTCTTTGCAACTTCTTTCCTTCCTATAACTTCTTAGTAAAATATGCCTTTTTTAAAAAAAACTATTAAAAAACATTTATATTTTAGTTTTCTTAATAGTATTTTTTTCCAATTACATGTCAGTTTTCAATATTCATTCTTGTAAAATTTTGAGTTCCAAATTTTTCTCCCTCCCTCCCCTCCTTTCCCTCCTCCCTCCCTCTCTTCCCTCCTCTCTCTCCAAGACAGCAAGAAATCTGAAAGTATCCCTTTTGTAAAAGCTAGTTGTTATTGACTGATTGATTGATATGGAGGGAGCACCACAGGTGGGGGCTCATTATCAAGGGTATTAGAAGTCCTAATGCTCAGAGTTACCTCAAAACCCTGAGGGGTGCGATAGTCAGCTGCCTCTGGGGAGCCAAACTGCCGGTTTGATGAGGCCAGTGGGGGTCCCACACATACCCCTCATATTATAACTTGTATTAATTAATATATAACACTTTCATGTACTCCCTCTTTACCTCTGCCTTTAAGATGTAGCAGGGGCAGCTAGGTGGTGCAGTGGATAGAGCACCAATGCAGGAGTCAGGAGGACCTGAGTTCAAATCTCACCTCAGACACTTGACACTCACTAGCTGTGTGACCTTGACCAATTGCCTCCTCCTGGGTCATCTCCAGTCATCCTGATGAATATCTGGGCACTGGATCCAGATGGCTCTGGAGGAGAAGTGAGGCTGGTGACCTGCTCAGCCCTCCTTCACTCAAAGTCAAGTGCAAGTCATGTCATCATTTCTCTGATGGCGTGGTCTTCTTTGGCAACAAGGATGAACACACACACAAGATGTAGCATCAGGCACCAAGAAACCTTCCTGATCCCCCGAGTTTCTAAGACCCCCCATAACAAACTATTCTGTATTTAATTACTTTGTATATACCCATTAACTTTACACTTTTTCTATATACGTACTCATTGCTTCCCCCCAACAGAATGTAGGTCATTTCAAGTAGGGAAACCAAACATTTGTTAAACTGAACACCAGGGCATCTGACTCCCAGTCTCTTGTTTCTTATACTCTACCAAAAGCAGTACCAGATAGAATGCAATCAAATGCCCAGCGTTGCAGCACACCCTAGAAAGGCAATAGATTGTTCAGAGAAGAAAGAGGTCCTTGCAGGCTAGTCAGAAGGACTTCATCAGAGATGTATGAAGAAAATATGGAAGCCTTGACTAATTTATCTGGCCTAAGTCCCCACTGATTGTATGAGGTCTATCCTTGGATCTTGGTGAATCAGCCTTGACTATCTTTTTACTCATGTCTCCTCCCATCTCCTCCAGGAGTTTAAAGAAGACTGTAAACTTTGAATATCAGATATTATCTTGTCTAAACTTTGCATGTATTTATATGGTGCATCCCTGAGTAGAACGTAAGTAGTTGTGTGTGTGCACGTGCATGTGTACACACACATTTTTTGTTTGTTTGTACCTGTGATTTCATCTGTGTTGGGACCTCCAGGGGAGGAGGCTTTTTTTTTTTAACCAAGGTTTTTTACTTTACCAATGCAGGTCAACTGGTCAGCAATTCGTGATCTTAAAGAGTTGGGGGTAGAGGGGAATAGAATTGAAGAGTTAAGTAACCTCCCCCTATGCACAACAGGTATGTGTCAGAGGTGGGGCTAGAAGCCATGGATATAGCAGATGTTTATTGAATGGAATTGCTGACTATACACACCACATGATTCAGCAATGAGATGTGGTTGCTAAGATAGCGACTCAAAGTTAGGGTGCATTAAGAAATGTAGGGTACTAGGGAGGGTACAGGACCACCCTGTTCTCTGCCCTGGTCATGCTGCATGTGAAATACCCTTTTCAGTTCCACAATTTGGAAAGGATATAATTAAGCTGGAGAGCCTTCAGAGGACAAGCCAAGAGGGCTAGGGACATTCACTTCACATGCAGAGTTTGAAAGAACTAAGAATGTTTAGTCTGGAGTAAAGAATTTAGGGAGGATATGGTAGCTGGCTGGTTCCAAGTATCTAAAGGTCATCACCGGGGAAGAAGCATAGGATTATGAGGATGGGTGGGGAGGGAGGAAGGAAGAGAAGTTGGAACTCAAAGTTTTAGGAATAATTGTTGAGTATTGTTTTTGCATATAACTGGGAAATAAGAAATACAGGTAATGGGGCACAGAAATTTATCTTGCCCTACAGGACAAAAGAGAAGATGGGGATAAGGGAAGGAAGTGATGTTAGAAGGGAGGGCAGATTTGTGGTAGGGGTAATTAGAATGTTCGGCGTTTTGGGGTGGGGGGTGGGGAGAGATGGGGGGGGAAATTTGGAACTCAAAATTTTGTGGAAATGATTGTTGAAAACCTAAGTAAATAAATTTTTAAAAAGGATAGGATTAGAAGCATGGGGTAGAACTTGCAGAATTTAGGTTTGATGTAAGAAAAAAATTAGGCTTGATTATAAGGGGGAAAAAAAACAAATCATTAGAGCCATCCAAAAGTGGAATGGGCTGCCCCAGGATTTAGTGGGTTTCTACTCAACCAAGGTCTTCAAGCAAAAGCTGGATAACCACATGCTGTGTTATACTGAAGAAGACAATCTCTGTCCAGACGCTGTCTGGACTTGAAGGCCACTGAGGATTCCATGATATGGCCCTGGTGCGCTCCCCAGAAAGAAAAGGAAGGGGTTGGAGCCTCAATTGGAACAGGGGAACTGTGGGGTCCAGCTCATGTGCCCTCAGCCCTCTTCCCAGTTCTCTGGGCTTTAAGAGATAGGATGATTTCCCTCAGTTATCATGTAGTCTAAAGCTTCATAGCACTCCAGGTTGCTGCCTGCACCAGATTAAAATGTAATTTGGAAAAATTTAACGATATAAATAAAAATGCAATGAAACATAGATAACATTGTGTTTTATTAAAACTAAGTCACCGCCAGCTGCCAGCAAGGATGCTTGTGTATGAATTGGAGGCCCCAGATTCTAGCTGAGTTTGACACCAGCGGTTTCACCAACACTTAGCCACAGCAGCTGCCACCCAGGGGGCTCTGAGCTGTAATCAGCATGACCTCTTTTACTAAGCTCAGTTGAGGGTTCAGGAAAAATTACCTCCCCACCCCCATGCTTTCCATTCCCGGTCCCCTGAGGAGGGGGCTTCCTTCCTCCCAAGCTTTACATCCTAAAGAAATGTTTGTCAACTCCTTGCCAGTGGCTAAAGGAGGAATAAAAGGAATGGGGAGAGAAGAGAACGGGAAAGAAAAAACCCTGTTTGTGAGCTGAGCTAGGAAGCTGGGCAGGAGACCAATGCCTAGGGCAGGCTATGAGGGGACTTACTGGGGAGGACAGTCCTCCCAAGAGAGGAATTCCCTGCTACTTCTGCTTTTGCTGCTGTTCCAGAAGGGGATTAAGGGCCGCTGTCTACATGAGGAAACACAAGGATCTGTGAGTCTTGTTGGACCACCTGCCACCCTCTTGTCTCTCAAGTCACGCTCTGGTTCCCTCTCCCATTCCAGTGTTCCAAGTCCAATTCGTGTCCAGGCCTGGTACCCTAAGGGATCAAGCTTAAAAAGTGAAACACTGTACCCTGAGAGAAACTGGATGTACTGGGAACCTCAGATAGATGCAGTTCTGAGAGAGGCCATTCATCGGATCCAGAGGGTGCTTGCAGGTAAGGGGATGGAAAAGGAGAAGGAGACATGATGAATTACAATGAAGGCTTTAAGGAAGAGAGATCGACTCAGAAGGATCAGGGATCCTAAACTGTCATAGAAAAGACTAATTGATTTCTATCTCCCCAAGTCCCACCAGTGCAAGGACCCCTTCTTCTGAGTCGTGACCCAGAACAGTATTGTCAAGTTATATGGAGGGACCCAGATTCCCCAAGCCACTACAGGTGAGTGAGTGCATGCTATAAAAGTGGTGGGTACAATTATTCTCCAGAGAAGCCCCTGAGGGTCTTGATAGCTCACTCCAGAGGGGGTTCTCTTGACAGATGCAGCCTTCTGAACCCTGGTTATGTGGGAGAAAATTGTCTGGGGGTAAGGGTAAGTGACATATCAAATAATTATTGAATCTCTGACCATAGTATCATAGATTTAAAGTAGAGCTTTGTGAGATCATCAAAGTGTAGCTCCTTCATTTTGCAGATGAGGAAACTAAGGTCTAGTGTGTATTATCTACTTGTGTATTATTCCCTCCTAAACCCTCCTCAACCCCTACATTCCCTATTATTATACCATCTTCCCAGTCCTTCTGGCTGGCAATCTAAGAGTCATTCTGGACTTCTCACTATCTCTCACCCTCCATATCCAATTTTTTGCTAAGGCCTGTTGATTTCACCTTGGCAACATCTTTCAAATACACCCCCTTTTGTCTTCTGCCATCACCCTGGTGCAGGTCCTCATTACCTCACTCAGGCCTGGGTTATTGCAATAACCTGCTAGTGGGTCTGTCTGCCTCAAATCTCTCCTGACTTCAACCCATCCTCCATTTAGCCACTAAAGTGATTTTCCTAAAACACAGATCAGATCATGTCTCCTACTCAATAAACTCCAGGGGTTTCCTATTGCTTGCAAGATCAAACACAAAACGCTTTTTG
The DNA here is from genome assembly GCF_028372415.1 of Notamacropus eugenii. NCBI lineage: Eukaryota > Metazoa > Chordata > Mammalia > Diprotodontia > Macropodidae > Notamacropus > Notamacropus eugenii. The sequence continues at coordinate 10,062,483 of NC_092878.1, forward strand.
GCATTCAGAGCCCTATTTCATAACCTACCTAGCCCCACGCTTTCTTTCCAGTCTTTTTACCTTACTCCCTGACACATATTTTGATCCAGTAACACTGACCTCCTGGCCAAGTCACCCCATCTCCCCAGCTCCTGGAACTTTCTCTGACTTTCCTCTGTGTTCTGGAATGCTCTCCTTCCTCTGCTCTACTACCTTTCCTGGTTTCCACTAATTCAGAAACAAAACCTCCCTTTTCACAGGAAGCCTTTCTCAACCCTTCTTCACCTCAGTCCCTTTCCTCTGTTATTTCCTATTTAACCTACATGTAGTTTGCTTTGTATGTATTTGCTTACATACTGTCTGCCATATGACATCGTAAGCTCCTTGAAGGCAGACGCTTTCTTTTGCCCTTTTTTTGTATCTCCAGCTCTTAGCACAGTGTCTGGCACATAGTAGGTGCTTAACGTTTACTGACTGAAGTAGCAGAGCAAGAATTCAAACACGGGTCTCATGCTCCCAAATACAATGTTCTTTCTACTACAACAGTTTCCTTCCCACCCCTGATCTTAATTCCTCAGCCCCCAACTTACTGATCTTTCTCCTACTTCCGTTTCCCAATTTGGGCCTGCTCCTATTCCATTCTCTCCAGATTCCTGACTCCCATCTCCGTGGTTATTCCTTATGGTCGGAACAAGGTCCCCCAGAATTGATCCAACCAGATGGGCCTGGAATCCCAGACACTGATTTCCTCTTGTATGTACAAGTAGCCCACACTATGAAATGCCACCGTGAGGTAAGGGGTAAATAGATTACCTTGTCTCCCTATTCACCCTCCTTTATTCTATAACTCCTCATCTGAATCTCCCACATTCTGTGTCTCTACCTCCCATTGTTACCTTGCTTTCCACTACTGCCTTTGTGTTTATCCACAGCCCTCCACCATTGCCTATGCTGCCTGCTGCCAGCTGGATGGTGCAGATCGGCCCCTTGCAGGCACTATCGTCTTCTGTACACACCACCTCAGTGGCCTCCACTACAGCCATAGTGACATTGTCATGGTGACTAGATTGGGACAGGAAGGGCACAACAGGAAGAGGGTCACTTATCTGGGAGGGAGGGGTACTTTTATCTGTGCAGGGTACACAAGACATAGTCATTGAAAGGTTAGAAAGAGAGGATTCTGGCCTGCCTGCCCAGCCACCCCACCCCTGGATCTGTTCTTCCCTTCTTCAGGCCACAATACATGAATTGTTCCATATCCTGGGCTTCTCTGGACAACTCTTCAAGAAATGGAGGGATTGTACTGCAGGCCCGAGCAGTGAGTAAATGGAAAGGATAGTATCGGGGTTCCTATAAACGACTTCCCTTCAAACTCCCTTGTTTCTCTCATGTTGCCCCTTCTCCCCAATCCACCCTTTCTATTCCTTCTGTCTCTTCCTTTACTCTGAACCTGCTCATCAGTTGGAGAAAAATGTTCCCCAAGACGACAAGTGACCAGAAGGGATGAATGGGGGCAGTTAATTCTTACCACCCCTACTGTAAGCCACAGCCTAGCCAGGCACTTGGGAGTCTCAGAAGCCATGCAGGGAGTCCCCCTGGAGGAAGAGGTGAGAGCAGAGGTTAAATAAGAGAGCTGCAGAAGGAAGAGCAAGATCCGAGGTCAGTCCTAAATATCCCTTATACATTCTGGTTTGCAGGGTCCATCTTCCTCTCACTGGGAAGCCCGTTTACTTCAGGGCTCTGTGATGACTGCTACTTTTGGTGGGGCTCACCGTACCCAGATTGACCTTATCACTCTTGCTGCCTTTGCTGATTCTGGCTGGTACCAAGTAAATCACAGTGCCGCAAAGGAACTGGTTTGGGGTCAGGGTAAGGAATAACGCATCAGCTAGTCTGCAGGTAGCTAAGAAGAGGGTTGCTACTAAGTGTGAGTCAAGGTGCTACAGGAAAGAAAAACCTTTCAGGTATACCTGTGCTTGCCTCACAATCCTGTAATACATAACACAAATATTTTAATCCCAAATTTAACAGTAGTAATGGGAGAGGAGAAGAATGTTATGGCCTTCTTCCAGCTTCCTTTGCAATTCTCCAAGCAGGATCTGGTTTGAACTTTGGATTGGTGACATCCTGTAGATCTGGCTCCTCAGACTTCTTCTGTGTCGGCAGGTGGGTACACTGCACTCAGACAATGCTGGATAAGAGGGCTGCCTCTGACGTTAGCGTCACTCCTCTTTTCCACAGTGGGCTGGGCTGTCACTACCTGCACTTTGACAAGGGGAAATGCTCATCAGACCCCCTGCTGGAAGGCTGCCGCATGTACAAGCCATTAGCAAATCAAGTATGTAACCTGGGAAGCTGGGGTAAGATCAACGTCACTTGAACAGTTCAGAGATGAGGCACATACAGGACTGGAGCACAGACTCTTCCATCTCTTGGCCCTCTTCAGAGTGAATGCTGGAAGGAGGGAAATGCACCCCTTCCTGCGGCAGGAAACCCACATGGGGAGATCTACCATCCCCAAAGTCGCTGCTTCGTTGCTAACCTCACTTCAGCCTTGGTGCTCAGAAATGGAACCACACCCCTCCCTCAGGTTCTGCCCTTCAGGCAGGTGGAGCTCACTGGCCGATGCTACTTACATCGATGCACAGAAGGAAGTGCCTACTATGTGCAAGCTGCAGGATCACCCTGGGTCCCCTGCTTCCCAGGGAAGTCTATTCAGGTAGGCAGGAATTGGGAGTAATCGCTTAGACATTCGTCATTTATAAAAGCCTCCCTTAATGGTTCTGTTCTAGACTGGACCCCCTCCTCTAGAACAAAGGCCAGAAACCTGAAGTTGGGGCCTCTAGCTGTATCTTTACTCCTCCTTACAGGTCCCTGGGTATCATGGCCTCCTCTTCTGTCCCTGGGGTCGGTTCTGCCAGACAAATGAGGATCTCCTAGCTCTTCCTCCTTCAACTACAGGCCCTTCATACCCAGGTCTGCTGATTCAGTTGGCCCTGGGACTAGCTGGGTCTCCAGCCTACGACCTGAACAAAACTCAGCAGCAGGAACTGACCCACGCTATACTGAAGGCCCTGGTGATCAGAACAGGCACCCACACGTAAATATTTAAGGTGTACCATGTCTAAGTCAGGATTGAAGGGGTCCCAGGATCTAACCTCTATATCCCTTCTGAAAAAAGCAAAGCTGTATTTGTCAACACCCAATTTTCTAAATGGCCTAAATCTAAAATTTATTCTTCTGGGAACTTAAATTCTAAATATAAGAAAAATGTAAAACTCCTTTACCTATTCTATTTTTCTTCTAAACATCCATTCAGGTGCCATTTCCACCATCCATCGATAAACTCCAGTCTGGTGTTTACTGTGCATATGTGGAAGTTTCCTGGCTGTCAAGGGCCCCCAACTGAGATCCTACACAGAGCTCTGAGCCAGTCCCTCAATGATACCCCATTAAACGTGGACTATGGTGGAGCCACCTTTACCACAGACTACAGCAGGTAAGAAGCCACTCCAGAATATGCTCTTGGGCACTCCTAGGACCCAGATAAAAGAGCAGCATCTAACGCTCCCACGGCGCTGTGCTACAAACGTAGTGAACCATGTCTGAGGACATGGCCGCTGACTTCAGGGTGCTTAATTCTTGCTAATCAGGTGAGATTACAGAATTTCCCCATTCCCAAGCTGAAGGGACCAGAGTCTCTTTTTTACCCCCAAGGTTTCCTTTACCCAGGATCCTCTTCTATTCAACTCTGCTTTTGAGATCAGTGGTCCTGCCTCACCTCAAAATCCACCATCAATACAGGCTAGGGTAGGTCTCCCTCCTGATGATTAAGTTGCCTGAAAATGACACAAACTGAGGTGCTACTATATAAGAACAAAGGATTTAGAGTTAGCAGGGACACAAGGTCTTCTACAACCTAGTTGTCACTTTTCTCATTTTAGAACTCTTCCTTGTGAAAATTCTGACTTAGGTTGGGGGTAAGGAGGTGGATGCAATGAAAATTTCTGTAAATAAACTAATCATTAAGTGTTCCTTCTTCATATGCAGGTGGCTGGCTTCACCAGGCCTCATTTCTCCAAAACTGGGTATAATCCTACCCATAGGCCTCAGCCTAATGCTACTTATTCTGATGGGTACAGGGGGGACTGTGACCTACAGGAAATACCAAGCTTCCCTTCGCGTTGCCCCATCAGCCTCTCATCCTTCATCAGGACTCCCAGGATCAATAAGCACATCTGACGGAATGAGGGAAGCACAATGTGACATTATCATGAACATGAGCTGACACAGTAAATGGATTATGAAGTATTACCAGGTCATTCCTCTGCTTAGGAAGCTTTGAGAGCTGCCTATTGGTTCTAGGGCAGAATGTGACTCTGTCTAGCATTTAAAGCCCTTTACAATCTGGTTCCAACCTCACTTTCCAGACCTATATGACGTACCCTGTATTTCCATCTCTATGTTCTTTTTCACAAGCTATCCCTCAGGTTTACTTTCGCCTATAGTCACTAGGTCCCTGGAAGGTTCACTTTAATGCCACCTCTTACAAGAGGCTTCCCCCAACTGTCCCCAGTAGTGTCTGGCCTCTACTGACTGTGCATGTTATATCCTTCCCACTCTCCCTAAGAATCTAAATTTCTCAAGGGTTGAGACTTGTGAATTTTTTTTATCTATTTCCAAATGCTTAGAAAAATCCCTGGCAAACATTAGGTTCTTAGTATCTTTCCTGATGTGGGTTTGAACTCCTTTTTTGAGCACTTCGTCATAGGTTCTGGATCAACCTGCAGCCTTGAGGCCACAGGTTCCCCACCCCCGACCAAGAGTAACAAGAATGCTTTTCCTCTGTCACAAACCGATGGGGAGGAAAAAAAAACCTGACACTGGGTCACAGTTCAGAATTTCATTCAAGTGGAGAAAAAAAAAAGATGAAATCTTCAGTCACAAAAACTTTACAGAAGTGGGAGGAACCACCAAGAAGATAAAGATGGATTATACCTAGGATTCCAAGCTTCTGCTTGGCCTTGGCTATGCTCCCCTTTACCAGGGCTCTAGTTCAATTCTATATTAGGTCCTAGAGGGGAAAAAAGTAGAGATCATTTAGACTAACAAGAGCATCCTTTTATTCTGGTACAAGCACCTGTAGGCCAATTGAGGGCAAAGACCTTTTGTTTTGTCTCTGTATTCCCAGCACCTATTATTTCTTGAATTACAAAAATAAACTTTCCATCCCATAGGACGGGACATTTGCTATCATAAACTTGGTAGAACTAAGTTATGAAATAAGAATTCTTGCTACTGGCTCCAAAAATACTATGAAACTTTGATAAAAACCAGGGCTCTTAGGCTTGGCAAATAATCATCTGTACTCTAGCCCTCCATCTGACTGACCCATTGATACCCTAACACTTAGCTTACAAACCACACCAGAGCAGGGTCCAGGAGATCATTGCTCCAGATTTAGCTAACTCTTTGAACTGATACCCTGTTGATATCTTATTGCCTGGAGCTTGCTCCCATAGCAAGAGCGTTTCACTTACTCCCCAACCCTTCATCCTCTCCAATGGACCAACTCTAGGGAGATCTGGGTTTCTCATATTTCAATTCTTTTGAGAGACAGCTTGCAAAGGAAGTCAGCAGAGTCATAGGAATTTTAGGGTTATGTGGAAGAAGCAAAATAATAACCAATGACTTGGATTAGTTTTGTTTTTAAAACCTATAGTGATCTATAGGCTATAAGTCCAATAACAATAACTCTGAAAACAGACCTGGATGTCATCCCCAGACATTTCCTTCTCATCTGGGCACTCCCACTTCCGAAGCTATCAACTCAACTCCATCAGTCGTATTGTCTTTTATGATGCTGACTCCTCTTAGTCCTTACCAGCTGTAGCAGCTACCGCTTGATAAAACTTTGCCACAAAGTCTGGCTCACTAGCCTCCAGCTGTCTGACAAACTCGTTGCGCTCCTCCTCAGCCCAGCTTCGGAACCACTGATCCCAGAGTCGAAGCTGGCAATCAAAGATGCGTGGTGGTTGGTCTGCTCCAGAAACGCTAAGCTGTTCCAATCCCTCTAGGAGGGGCTGCAATTTGCCTGGCACTGCTTTAGCTACCAAGTCCTGTAGGAAACACTCACGCTGGGGATCTGACCAGCTGGCAAACCAATGTAGGACACACTTCATCTCCTGTGAAGTGAAGTAAGACATGGAAAGGAAGGAATAATTGTCTGAAGTAGAGGCTAATGTGGAGGAAGAGGATGGGGATATCCAAGAGGCAGCTGACTTCATCGACATCCTAAGGATAAAACAAACGAGTTTTACAATGGATAAAATCAAGATCTCCCTGAGATCAATGGCTGAACAGTTGACACATGGCTCTTGGCACAAAACTCAGCTATTCAAGTACATAAAAAAAATTATTTTTCCCACTTTTCTATATTTTGGAAGATAAATAGCAACCCTTTCTATTCTGTCTTCCCCAAACAACAGTACTACATTGAGACAGTTTGCTTAAAATAATTTTATTCCAAATCTACCAACCTTACTCCTCACCTCTTCAAATGCAGAGCTTCCCTTTGGGATCTAATCCTTGTAATAATCACCAAAATAACCAATATCTCTCATTCTTCCTCTTTCTACCTAAGCCTTCCAAAGCTGGGCAAAGGCAAGAAATATATTGGTCTAACTTGTCTCCTCTAAAATGAATATACATTTAACAACAGAATTCTTTTGTATAACAAATATAGCTGCACAAGGCTTTGAGCGCTTTGGACACTGAATAAGGAATAATGTTGAAAGTCATCACTAAATTTAATGTTGAAAAGAGTCTTTCTTAAACTACAAACAGTAACTGATGCTTCATGCGGGACCCACCATCTAATTAGTTCACTGTGAAGCACTTGTTTCATTTTACAACTAAAAAATTTTTAAAACAGAGATATAAGGGACTCACCCAAAGTCATGCAAGAGAGTAGCAGGAAAGTTAAGTCTTGTGTTCTTTGTCAAAAGTTCAGGACAAACAGTATGGTTGGTTTGGTGGGCCAAGCATCTGGAAAGATGTAATGGATACTTATATTTTTACTCATTATATATTACTCATTTCTCATTTTATTTTTATGTTCATTACTCATTATATACTTACTTCATACATATATATACACACATACATAAATATATATATTACTCATTTTACTCATTGTACCCATCTCCTGTTACTCCTGTCACGTTACCGACAAATACCTGAGCTGTTGATTTTATGCTGGTGGTGTGAGGCTATATCCACTTTTACCTAAGTTATTTTAAATCCCTTAAATATGAAAATATGAAACTGCTATCCATCCAGGTAGGCTACAGTTTTTTCCGAGCAATTCAACAGTCATAGTGTCCCTCTTAGATACTGTTTCTTCTCCTGACAAATGTAAAAGACATGTAGCAACTGCAGTCAATGAATGGAAAAAGCAAGCCCTGGCTAAATTAGCACCAGCAGAGCTAGCAGCAGCAGCAGCAGCAGCTACAGTCTTACTACTCTGTCTAGGGAGGATCCCCAGGGACAGGGAAGCAGGGCAGAATGCAAACTTAGCTCTAGGAAGGAAGACTGCTACAATGTTGCCACAGGTGTCTTCCTAAGGTTGACATTGAAGTACAGGATCGCTACCTCGGGAGTTCAGGAAAACCCACTTGTCTGGATCATCCGAATTGCCTAGTTCTAAATCCTGGTCACAATGCACAGAACGGGGGGAGGGGGGGTCTCCGCTCCTTTTAGCATGCAGGTTAATAGTGCAATCTGTGGGCATTAAATATTGGAAAGCCAATCTGCCCTTCAGACCAGATGTGGAGGGAAGGCTGGACACGGGATGGGGTGGGGTTGAGGGGGTGAGCGAGGAACTTCGGATCTCTGAAGTCTGGGCCCCAAAGTTCCCACACGGCACCCCCGGTAGCCTCCTCACTAGATCCAGAGCCGATGGGAGTGAGGGTGGGGCCGGTGCTCGGATAAAAGGTAAGCTGGACCGAGGGAGGCGGAGGGGCCTCCGCCTAGCTTACCTCCTTATTGTCACCCCGGGGGACCCCAGAAGGAAGTCACAGGAGTCCGTGGGTTCCGGCTACCTCTACACCTCCATGTTCCCAGCAAACCCCACTGGGCAACCCACGCACTTCCGGACCTCGGACAAGGCCCCGAACTCCCCCAGGCGCCTCGGCACCAGTAAGCCGGACCTTATTTCCAGAGCCGTGGGTCCGGAGAAAGCCGAATGCCTCCGAATCCGGTTCTGCCAGGGCAGAGGGTTTACGAGTGCAATCTAGTTCTGGGCTCGGTGGGACGGAGACGTCCGAGCTCCGAAAGGAGAGCGCGGGGGGCGGAGCTTACGGAGAGAATGGAAACTGCGGATTGGTGCTAAGGTGGGAACGGAAATACCCGAGCGCTCTCGAGAAGGCTGAGCGTTCGGATCCGAGGACGGGGAGGGGGAAGGGTTGGCCGTGGCGGTGGGCGGGGTCGGGTCGGCACGTTCGAAGGGCGTTGGCGGAAATTACCGAAGATGCCCGAAGCCGTCGAGACGGGAGCCGAGTACCTCACACAAGATGGCGGAGCTGGAGGAGGTGACTCTGGACGGGAAGCCGCTTCAGGCGCTGCGAGTGACCGACCTGAAGGCCGCACTGGAACAGCGAGGCCTGGCCAAGAGTGGACAGAAGAGTGCCCTGGTCAAGCGGCTCAAAGGGGTAAGCAGACTGCGTCGCAGGGGCGTCGGAGGGGAGCGGACCCGGTAGAGACGAGCCGCCGCCGCGGCGCAGGCGCAGTCCCCGGGCTCGCGCGAGCTCGCTCAGGCCGCCGCGCGAGCCTCGGGATCCGCGCGCGCGGTGGTTGGCGGGGCTCGCGCCGGAGGGAGCCCGTGCCGGTTCCCGCCTTTAACGGCAGCGGCGCGAGCCCGAAACGGGAGGGTGCGCGCCGCTCTCCCCAGAGTGTCCTGCGCTTCCTCCTCCCCCACCCCCGCCTTGTTTGTGTCTGCGGTCTCGGCGCATGCGCGGCAGCAGGAGTTAAATCCCACCACCACCGGGGTTACCGACCCGTGGGAAGGCGGGGGGGGCCCGAGTGGGAGGCGTCCTTGGGCGGGGTGACAGTTGGGCCGGGTCAGGCGGCGGGGGCAGAGGGGGCTGGCCCTGGTGAGGCCGGCCCTGAAGGGGTTAATCCTCCCGGCAGCCCGAGTGGAGACAGTGAAGTTGGGGCTGGGGGGGGGGGGGGCATTTGTGGGGGGGTCCGTTGGAGGAGAGCCTTGCCCCCCGTGGAGGAAGCCCAGCCCCTTGGGGGTCCGAGAGACCTTGGATGTGCTGGACTGGAGTGGGTGTGTTGGGAAGTGGCCGTCAGGGAGGGGTCGCCGTTAGGCCCCTGATCGATGAGGGGATCGGGGCCGGGATAGGCAGGGCGGCCCTGGCCCGGCCGGGCTCAGGTGGGCGGGTGCTGGACTGACGGCCAGCCAGGCCGGCTTGCGCTTGGGCATATCACCCCCTTAGAAAGCACCTGCTCTTGAATTCAGTCCTGTCCCACGTGGTCCTGATCTCAGAGAACTTAGGATCCATATGTGATCTGTCAGCTGTTTCTCAGAGGGGTCGGTTCTGTCCAAGAAGAGCCCTTAGGTATTCATCGGGGGCTCTTGGATTGAATGGGACTGCATGGCCAGGTTGGAGAGTAACCGCCTGAGGAGCCCTGAGGGCAGAGGAACTGAGGATCCTGACAGCTGGATCTGCCACTGACTTGGTTCTTTCTGACAGGAGCCAACCGTCTTTAGTTTATGTAGTTTTGAGTTTTTGCGTCTCTGTATGGAGGGCAGTAGGCATGGCTACCTTTAGGGTTCTTCTGAAACTGTGTGAGAACAGTATTAGTAAAGGACTTGGAAGTCCTTGAACAAGAAGTGTAATTTGAGCGTATATGGTTAGTTTTTCACTTGATAAGGGGGATGGAAGGGAGAAGGTTGGATTTTTTGTGTGTTTCTGAGTTTCTTCTGTCTTTGTCCCAGGCTCTAATGCTGGAGAATTTACAGAAACACTCAACACCTCACACTGCATTCCAGCCAAACTCCCAGGTAAGAAAAAAGTTTCATTTAATAATGGTGGGCTGTTGATATGAATGTGGACACACCAATGCCTGAAACTTGTATTATGTACCAAAATCTTTCCCAGTTTACGTAATTCTGAAATGTCCCTGTATCAAAGTTATGGGATTCCATTTCAGTCGTTTACAAAATCCTAAGGAAAAGTTATCACATGGCTTTCTGAGACTCATGTATGTGTTTAACCGAGCTGTGTTAGGAGGAACACCTCACCTCCATTGGGTTCAGAAGGTCAGATCACTTATTTTCCACAGATGAGAAAATAAAATTTGTCCTGATGACACCAGATGTAAATTTGAAATGACCACCGTTAGAATAGTTTGGCCAAACACCTGTTTAAGACTGGCAAGATGAAAAACTGACAGATTTATAAATGGTAGCCAGAACAAGATCACCCACTAACTTCTCCCCCTTAATAAGAGCCTTGTAAATCACTTAGATTTGAAGAAGTAAGTTTTAATCCTTTTCCTTTTAGATATAACTAATTGTGACACTGGCCTTCTGGGTGTTCCAGGAATAAGACACTCCATCCTCCAGCTCCAGGCATTCATTCTTTCTGGCTGTCACCCATGCCTGGAACACTTTCCCTCCTCCCCTCCAACTGTCAACCTCTTTGGCTTCCTTTAAGTCCCAGCTAAAACCTCACCTACAAGAAGCTTTCCCCAACCCCTCTTAATTCCAGTGCCTTCCCCTTTTTAATATCCCCTATTTATCTTGTATATAACTTGTTCTGTATATATTTGTTTGCACGTTGCCTCCTCTAGTAGATCCTTGAGGGTAGGTACCGTCTTTTGCCTCTTTTTGTATCCCCAGCTCTTAACCACAATCCTTGGCACATAGTAGGAGTTTGATATTGTTTGATTGGTAACGTGACTTTGGACAAGTCACCGAAGCTATCTGGGTCTCCAGTTTTTTAACTTGTAAATTGAGGGGAACTGTATTTAAATTATCTGTATAGTTCCTTTCAACTCTGATAAGTCTCTGATTCTGTAGCAAAACATTAAAGGACAAACACATCCAGGCTTCTCTTATTTTGAACATTGACAGTTTTGCTATTAGATTAGGTCCCAGGATACTAGGGAAAAACAAGCTCCACAGAGGCCCCACCTTTTCCCTTGTTATCTCCTCATTAAGCCAGACAGTTCCTTAATCCTGCCAGCTCATAAAGCTTTAGTCCAGGTACTTTAACAAACCCAAGAAACTGGCCCAAGCTAAGCCATGCTCAGTGTTGTAGTGTTTCTAACCTAGCACTTCTGTTCTTACAAACATGGGCTTAAATTCTTTATAAACCTTCTGATCTGAAGTCTCTACCTGAGATCGAGGCCTTGTGAAATATTAAGCCTTATAAGAACAGGCTTGAAAACACAGTAGTAAAAGCACATACTTGGTTTTTTGTTTTGTTTCTTTACTGAAGTCATTATTTTTTACTCTAAAAAAAGGTTCTTACAAGGTAGTAGAGGAGCAAAGGAGTGTGAGGACAAGCATGGTCTTTAAGGGCTCTAGAGAGATTGTTAGATTTCTTGTCAGTAATTTTCCCATGACCCAAAAAAACCTGAATTATAAGTCTTCTTACCATATAGATGGACAAATTGGACAAGATGGACAAAAATAACCACTTCCTCTGAATTATGGAGGCTTTTAGGCTGTTCTGTGTGCTGGTGGAGAGGGGTGGGAGTTTGTCTTTTCAGCTGCCTATCTGCCTATCTTTTTACTTAACACAAATAAAGAGTTTATATTATCCTAAGTTGTAAGAGGGGTTATGGAATCCAAATTGAGTCCAACTAGAAACATTAAACCATGATTCTCATTAACTTATTTATATAGGATAAAACATCAAGTCATATTAGGTGGAACTAGATGGTTGGAGCTAATAGTTGTGCAGAATTCCTTCTGTTGCTGCCATGTGGGAGACACACAGATGCTTTTTAGCCTATTGTATGAGTCGTGTAGACACAAACCTGGCAATGGTGGCTTTTCTTAAATCTGTATATAAGAAACTATGTGTCTGTCCCATTGTGCATTCTTCCTGTGTGTTCTCTTGTATTGTCCTCTAAGATTCTTGTTCTTTCTGTTCCTCTTTGCAGATTGGTGAGGAGATGAGCCAGAACAGCTTTATAAAGCAGTATCTGGAAAAGCAGCAGGAGCTACTGAGGCAGCGCCTGGAGCGAGAAGCTCGGGAGGCTGCAGAACTTGAAGGTAACCTCAGATAGTCAGCCTCTTCCTTTCCTAGGAGTTGTATGGACAGAGCTTTGGCACAGATCAATAGGTTTTTCTGACGATGCCACCTCTCTAGTAAATGTATTTCAAGCTGAAACTGCCTCTTTTTTGTCTCTGTTGAACCATGAAACTAACCACTCACCTTTTGTCAAGAGAAAAAGAAGCTTCGGTTGACAGTCACTTTGATTAGAAGTATTCCATCATGTAGGTAGATAGATCTGGATAGAAGACATCTGCTAGGTATATAACAGAGAGAGAGAGAGAGTGTGTGTGTGTGTGTGTGTGTGTCTGTGTGTGTGTCCATAGATCTGGGTAGAAGACATATGCTAGGTATATAAGGTAGGTGTGTGTGTGCACGTCACATGAGCACTTCTTCCCTCTTCCCCCTTCCTCCTGCATTTTTGTTCTTTGCAGAAGCCTCAGCCTAGTCAGAGAACAAGGTGATCCATCCTTGCTGCCTCCGGTGTTTCAGGGTAGCCTGGAGACACCAGCCCTAGAGCTCAATAGACACTCAACAAGTGTGTATCCTTCCCCACTGCACTGCAGAGCTGATTGGGGTGGGGGAAGGTTATCACCCCTCCTTTTTTTTGTAAGGCTGCATGACATTGACCTGCCTACCATGTCTCATGGAATTGGTGTTCCTCTGATTCTGCTTTCATCTTCACCTTGTTTTACTTCCTAAAGTTGTTTAAACAACTCATTTCTTCTTATTTAAGCAGCTGTATCCCGAATTTGGCTAGCACTCATGGCAGCACTTCCAGAGCTCACCCTCACCTGGCACCTCACCTTCAGCTTTCTTGCCCAATAGGGATCTTACAGTCATTTCTTGTCTTCACCATCATTGTCAACCTCATCAAAATTTATTATGTATCTTATTGTGCCAAATAAGATGCCCTCAGTGAAGAATTAGGTAACCCTGGTCCTTACCAGCTGTGTGCTGGCAATCTAATGATAACCCAGCTATATAGATACATATAGATAATAGGATAAAGAACTAATGTATAAATAGTAAGATAGTAGCATTTCATATAAATTACGGTTAAGTGCATCTGAGGAGTAGAGGGGGAGCAGCTTGGTGGCACAGTGAGTAGAGCCCTGGGCTTAGAATCAGGAAGATTCGTCTTCCTGAGTTCAAATCTGGCCTCAGACACTTAGAGCTGTGTGACCCTGGGCAGGTCACTTAATCTTGTTTGCCTCAGTTCCTCATCTGTAAAATGAGCTGGAGAAAGAAATGGCAAACCACTCCAGTATCTTTTCCAAGAAAACCCCATTTGGGATCACAAAAAGTTGGACATGACTGAACAACAAGGAGTAGAAGTCTAGGAGATAATGATAGAATTACTAAGGGAGTTCCATACATGGTGTGGTGGATAGAGCACTAGACTTGGAAGTCAGGTTAAAAGATTCGAATTTGAATCCTTCTGGAGACACTTCACTGTGTGATGAAGTGAAAGTCATTTAACCACTTTATGTCTTGGCTTTCTCATCTGTGAAATGCAGACAATATACTACTTACCTCACAGGTCTGAAATGATCAGAGAGTATTTTCAAACCGCAAAGCACTATATAAAAGTGAATTGTTTTTAGATTAGATAGAGTTGTGGGAAATAGCCACGTCTTTGTGATCTGAGAAGGCTTCATGGAAGAAGTAAGATTTTAGGAACTTTGTTACTATGAGAATAAGACTGTTAGGTGGATTAGGGGAAAGGAATGCCATTCTAAGGATAAAACACTGCTTTGAAGAAGGATCTGATGTAGAAAGACTATTGAAAGGGCCTCTAAGCCAACAACAACCATAGTATCTTCTTAGTAATTAAGATTCAACTAAATATGTCATATTTTGGGCCAGCTTAGAGTTCAATTCTCTGACCAGCTCATATTCCACAATTCAGCTCATCTTGAAAGCAGTTCTTTTGATTACTTTAATAGCTTCCTTTTTGGGTCTAATTTTTTTAAATCATAAGCTCTTGTTATTCGGCAAATTTTATCCTTGATTATACTGTACTTTTAACTCAAATCTTTCAACTGCTGGTAAACTCCTAGAAGTTCTACTGAGTCATACATGAAATTTTTTTTCTTTTTAAATGTTTTATTGAGTCTCTCTTGTTGCTTTTAAAAAATTATTTTTTAAAAATTCTGAACTTTTAACATGGAAAACGGAACATTTCCATGTATAAAGCAGAATAGAAGAAGGATTCTATATGGAACTGCCATTCGCTATTACATACAGTAAAAGTATGTAATACATTAAGCATGTCACTTTCATAGCTGTTCTCCTTGTCTGTGTTTCCTTCTGAACTTCCCTTTGTTCTCTTTGCATTGTTGAAATGCTTCAGTGACCCTTTTTTTTGGCAACACTATTGCTAGCAAAACCTAGAAGCCAGAGTCAAACACAGTTCTTGTAACAAATAACCATAATCAAGCCACAAATTCACACATTTTCCTTGTCCAAAAATATGTCCTTTCCTGCCCCTTGAGTCCATCAGTTGTTTGTCAGCAGGTGGGTCATGTTTCGTCACTGGTCCTCTGGAGTCATGAGTGGTCAGTGTATTAATGAGTTGTTAAATCTTTCCAAGTTGTTTTTCTTTACAAAGACGTTGTTATTGTATAAATTACTCTGGCATTTCACTTCACTCTGCATAAGTTCGTTCAAGCCCTCCTTGATTTCTCTGAGGGCGTCTCCTCAACTATTCCCCCCGATCAATAGCCACTCTCTTAGGGGCCACCTCATTCTTTTTTTAACTCTTTTTCCAGTTCTTTCTTGTAACAACAAGAACTGCTATGAATATTTTTGTACACATAGGTTCTTCTCTGGTCTTTTTGGGACATAGACCTGTTAATGGTATCACTAGATCAAAGAGTGTGCACAGTGTAGTTAGTGACTTTTAAGGTATAGGTCTAAATTGCTTGCCAGAATGGCTGGGCCACTTCACAGCTCCATCAGTAATACATCAGTGTGCCCCTCTTCCCACAGCTATTTCAGTAGTTGTTTTCCTTTTTTGACATCTTTGCCAATCTGATAGATAGGTGTGAAGTGGAATTTAAGAGTTAATTTGCATTTGTCTAAATATTAATAATTTGGAGAATTTTTTCATGTTAGCTTGTTATACGAATTGACTATTAGACCTTTATCCGAGAAATTTGGTGCAAATTTTTTCCCCCAATTAACTTTCCCTTCCAACTTTCATTTTATTGATTAATTGTGGAAAACAATTTTATCCAATCATAGTTTTCCATTTTTTCTTCCTCTGATCCTTTCTTTACTCCTACCTGATCACGAATCCTCTAGGGCCTATATCCCTTTGCACCTTATTTTGTAATATGGTGGTTTTAGTCTGCCCTTGGAATTATTAGTGAGCCATTTTGGAGGTCTCATGTTAGTTCTTCCTAAGAATTCTAACTCCCTTCTTCTTAGTCATTTCTCAAATATTTCTTGAATACCTACTGCATTACCAGCATAATATATCGTCCTAGATTTTCAGGGTTCACAGACACATGTGAAGATTGAGCTGCTCTGTTAACAAGAAGCATGTCATATAGTCCCTCTCTTCCTAGAGCATTCACAGTATTCTAGCTGGAGAAGCACGACCCATATGACAGTAACTTATAAAGAAAGTCCAAATAAATGATATAGACAATAGGGAATATTGGGGGTTGAAGGAAAGAGAAATCACTGTGCACTAGAATGTTCAGGGTGGAATTTGACTCAGTCTAGCTGAAAGCTACAAGACATTTTAGAACCAGGAAAAATGTCATGAGCTAAAGATTGGAAGTGGAAATGCACGTGGCATTTTCAGGAAACAAAAAATTAGCCTGTTTGGAGCAAAGAGTTCATTTTGGGGAAGAGAGATAAAGTTGGAAGTATTGATTGAAGTTAGATTGTAAAAGGCTTTCGATGATAGGCTAAGGAATCTGTACCTTATTACTAGATCTAGACATTACTTTTTGAGTACTGGGGAGCCTGTGAGCAGGTATGAGAATGGTATGAACACATTGGAACACCATCCATTTCAGCTCTACTTTTGAGGTGAAAGTGAGAGATGAAAGGCAAGAGCTCTGAAATAAAAGCAAATAAAAAAGCTAATTTATAGGTCTAGGTTTAGCAGCGTCTAATGCTGAGGACTCATTCTTGGGCTGTACTTGTTGACACCACTGGTGGTGGTTGGGGAAGTACAGCCAGGAATCAGGGAGAAGGCAAAATAATGAAGTGTATTTATACAAATAATACATATTTATGTAGATAATATGTCTATGTAAATTAATATTTGGTAATTATTGGTGGAGTGCTCCCCATAGTGGTTGCAGGTGTCTTGCAAACTGTAAGGTTACTATCTCTGAACATGAATTTTAGAATAGGTTCAGGATTTGTTAGGAACCTTTTATGAAGCATTAGTTCATAGATCTGTCGATTCTTGATTGAATCAGTTAATTTCAGGTGTATGTCTAGAACATAGATTTATTCACGTCTCAGTTGTAAATCTGGCATGAGAGACAGAGACTTTTAGAAGGGCATTTTGGTTGTTGATAATAGAGCCTATTTATAGATTTCAAGGGATTCTCTCTGATTCCTGGTTTGAAGATACATCATAATGAACACGTAGTTTACAGACCAATCGAGTTCTTACCTAGTCTTCATATTTGTCATTCTGATAATTTGAACCTTTACTGTATCATCAAAAAGTCAGGCATTTGCCACTGTGCTAATCAGGTTGTGCTGACTTATGTGCTGTCAACTTACAGACATTTACCTCCTGTTATGTATTTCAAGAGAAAATTCTAGATTAAAAAGTATTCGATTTTTTACACCTCAAGTGTAAATCTCTTAGATTTTCACCCATCTACCCCCTGCTTCCTCAGATTTTTTTCTGGACGCTTGGGGAACAAATTTCTTCCATGATACCTCAACTGCTTTTGGTCTCTGTGGGCCCTGTCTTCTCTCTGTATCCTAACTAATCAATTTGTGGGAAAATCTTTTTCCTTAGTTCCTTTAACAAAAGGTTAGAATTTTTCCGATGGAACTTTTACCACAAAGTATGGAGGAATAAGGGAGTAAACAGTTATAGTGTCTGCTGTATGTCAGGTACTGTGCTCAGCTGTTTGCAGGTGTTATCACGTATGATCCTCATATGATACTGGAAGGTGGGTGCTGTTATTATTTCCAGTTTCTGTGGCAGACTCTGGCAAACAGGTTAAGTGACTGCCTAGTAAGCACCGGAGGTCAACTTCTGATCTCCCTGAATTCAAATAAAAAAACACAAAATAAATACAGAGACATAACGAAGACATGAATGTATAGAGTATAGCTTTCTTAACTGCAGGTGAGCAACAGATTGCTTCACAGGCACATGGACATTATTCATTTCTTATTGAAGTCTTGTCTGCTGGCAGTGCTGAAGAGTTAGACCACACTGTTTACATTTCTTGCTTAAGATAGATTTCAGTGGATGTTACTGCCAGTGTTTAGTTGGATTCTTGCACCTTCATAGAGCCTGACTCCTATTTCTTTTTTCTAGTTGTGGGTCTCCCAATTGACTGTTCTTCAGCCACACTGCCCCCTGTGAGTTTTGACCTAATTCTTGTCCTTCTGGCTTTTCATTCCCAAAGATTCCTTCTCCAGCTTTCAGGTCACCCTGCACTGAGGTTACAGGAGCTTTCGTCACCTCTCCTCTTCCCTAGGCTTCAGGAAATCCTGACCCTCATCAAGGTCCTGACCCATTTTTCTCTTATTTGATTTTCCTATAGCATATTCACCAACTCCTTGTTAAATCTGGTTCTACTCCTTGTTACATTCAGCTTCCTCACTTTTATTCATCCCCGTGTCACAGACTGCTCAGCCCCAGGCAGCTTCTGTGACCAGCCATCTTTCCCAGGTGAAGCCGCTCAAGTTTCTCATCGTTCCAGAAGCAACCTTCTAATTCGTTACCTCGTCCCATTTCAGAACTCATTCTCGCTTCTGAATTGACCATTTGGTGCCTGGTTCCTGTTGGAGGGATGCTTCTGTGCTTCAGTTAGTGTGTATACCAGTGGTGACTGGCATGTTGTTAGGGCAGTGCAGTCCCAGGCAAGTTATCCGCGCTACCTGCTTTCCCAGCTTCTTTCTAACCCCTCCCCGTGGTGTCCTTCAGATCTTCCCGAGGCTGTCACTACAGCTGTCATTTTACAGGCGCAGAGTTGTTACACAAAATAGAATTAGAAGACAGGTTCTAGTCCCAGCTCAGTCACATAGTGTGGGGGAGAGCGGATGAGAGGCTGGACAAGTCATGCAACCTCTCTCAGCCTCAGTTACTGGTCTGAAAAGGAGGAGATTAGGAAGGTCGGATGAGAGTGGATGAAGTTTTTTAAATGGTAAAGTGCTATGTGGATGTATCATACAACAGTAACATATTTGGTAAAAACAATAACTACATTTATTGTACCCTTTAAGGTTTTTAAAGCACTTTTATAAATGTTGTCTCATTTTAATTCTCAGAACAATCTTAGGAGGTAAGTGCTGTTATTACTATCATCCCCATTTTACAGAAGAGGAAACTGAAGGAGAGTTTATATGACTTGCCCAGGGTCACACACCTAGCAAATGTCTAAGGCAGGGGTGGGGAACCTGCAACCTTGAGGCCAGTGGGACCCTCTAGGTCCTTGGGTGCGGCCTTTTGACTGAGTCCAAGTTTTACAGAACAAATCCTTATTAAGGGGATATGTGCTGTGAAGTTTGGCTTAAGGACCTAGAGGACCACGTGTGGCCTTGAGGCCGCAGCTTCCCCGCCCCTGGTGAGGTCAGAATTGAACTCATCTCTTCCTGACTCTCCAGCTCCAATGCTGTATGCACTGTGCCACATATTTGCCTCTTCTACAAAGGGAAAGATGAGTTTCCTTTCATGTACCAAGATTGAAGTCTTAATTATACGGATGTTAACATATCACAGTTCATAGCATTCGGCTCCACAACCGCGTTGACACGTGACGCGTTCCTCTCTGGTCTTAAGACAGAGACGGATCAGACGACCAGCTTCCTTCCCATCTCTTTTAGCAGTTTGGCCCCAAATGTCCCATTGTCTTATTTAAACTGTTGTGAGTTTGCATTGATGATTATCACAGCACCAACAGCGTTGGTCTCTAACACATGGTTCTTAGAAATCCTCAAAGGCCTGACCACTGGCCATTCTTCTTAACCTTAGAAATTATAGGTTTAGGGAGGGTGAGGCTACCAGACTTTAGGCATTCCTCTGTTGTTAAATTTGTCATCACTCCTGCTTGAGAGGAGAATTCATAGAACTCGATCAAAAGAACTGTTGAGTAAATTCTCACCAATCTAATAGAAGCTTTCTAGCCCATTTGTCAGGACAAAATAAAACTAGGAGAAGACAAGAGCTGAGAGTGAGGGGACGTACCTTGTGCCCTCTTGGAGACATTGATTTACGCTATAATTTGTCCACTGTTGGTTTGAAAAGTAGTTTTAGTCTCAGCAATGGTGTTAGAACAAAGCTAGTTAAATATTGTCCTAGAATATTATTTTCTTCAGACTCTTTAAAGTTCTGTTTCCTTAGATATGTTTGTAATTCTACCTTATCATAGAATCTTAACACCGTATTGACCCTTTGAGGTGTTTGATTGAATTGAATTGGATCCAACTCTTTCATTTTACAAATGAAGAAACAGATGTCCAACTAGAATGTGAAATGACTTACCTTTGTAAGAAAGGAAAGAACTTTTTTGCCACCTACATATATATTTGCTTAATGAAGATCTATATAAGCAAAAATGTATGTGCTGTGATAATATGTTCAAAACATTATCAGTCAGTCAGAAATTAAGCTTCATAGGAGTAGTAGATTGATTGTGAAAATAAGAGGAATTTGTGTGCTTGAGTCCCATATAAGGAAGAAGTCCTGAAAGTTATTGTCTGTGTTTTGAAGTTAATTGCAGGGTAAAATTGCTTGTTTTAAAATGTATTACAGCTTCCTCACACTCACCTCTCCGTTGCAGGTTGATAGTCTTTACAGTTGAAGCATTACTTAGGAGAAATGGTATAAAAGGTGTCCTTAGAGAAATGTATGGCTAGAGACAAAGACAAGCCAGTCACTCAGTCAGAGTGAGAGATAATTAATGGACCCCTCATGGGCTGCACCGATAACCATGTAATGCTGAGGATTGCCCTCACCCCAGCATGAGCAGATGAACAGGTCAGGTGGGCGTGAGTGGGGATTTCTCTCTAAATTGTTGGAAGGAGTACCCATAGGAGAAAGAAAGGAACAAGCATTTAGATAGTACCTGCCACATGCAAGCACTTTGCTCAGTGTTCTAGCACAGTGCCTGGCACCTAGTAGGTGCTATCTAAATGCTTTTTCCTTCCTTTCCATCATCTTTAACAACAACCCTGCAAGGTTTTGCAAGTTTTGCTATTATTACCATTTTATAGTTGAGGAAACTGAGGTAGACAGAAGTTGAGTGACTTGCCCTAGGATCACACAGCTAGTGAGTGTCTAAGACACTATTTAAACTCAGGACTTTATGAATCCAGGCTAAAATTCTATCCACTGCGCCACCTAGCCACAGCAGTTGTACCACACATCCTTTGACTTATTTACACAGCCTGAATCGGTTTAGGAGTATTTTTTAAGTGCTCAATAGGAAGTAGAAATGAGATCCCAGTTATAGAAGTCATGGAACTTCTTTCCAGTAGATCCTAGAACCTGTAATGGTAATGAAGCAAGAATCAGTGTTTATGTCTCCCTGTTTGGGCAGGGTGGATTTCACATCACAATTAATTTCTATCAAAAAAGCAACTATGAGTTAAGGTCCCTGAAAAGATCCTGAAATCATTTACTTTTCCTTTTGGTAGGAAAAGGCTGTTCCGTCTCTGAAGAGAAAGGTGAATCTGATGATGAAAGACCACGAAAAGGAGAAAGACGGTCATCCAGGGTGAGACAGGTAACTATCTCCTGATAGAATAGAAATGCTTCTTGTCTAATGAAAATGGTTTTTCATAACTGTATGAAGACACAAATAAATGATTTCAGGTGAAGCAAACATAATTAAATACCTACTATGTGCAATATACTTTGCTAGGTATTAAGAAATATGAAGAGTAAATGACAAATCCCCTGCCCTTGTGTGGCTCACAAAGTAGTAAATTTGTGTTGTATAAATAAAATATAAAATAATTCATGACAAATTCTTAAGATCGATAGAAGCCAAGTACTGTTTGAGATTCTAAGAACAAAAATAAATTACCAATTGGGGTCCGAGGGAAGGTAAGGAAGGAAAGGCTTTATAGAGGAAATAGCATGTAAAGGTATATCTGAAAAGGGCAAGGGTTTCGACAGATACAGAAGGCCTTCCAGCAACAGTGAACAGGGAAGGCACAGAATGGAGATTATAGGGTGTATGTGTAAGCAGAATGGTAACTAGGGCAAAGGGACTTGGGTTTGGGCCTGGGGCAGCACACTCAGAAGATAGTGAAAGCACTTATAGTCTAGCAGCTTAGCTAAAACAGGGCTTAGCATGCTTCCTCCTCCACAGGAATGGCCACTGTTGTGGTGACTTCACCGGAGAGATTGCTACATGCTACCTTGAGGTTGTCTGTACCCTTTGGGTCTCAAGGTGTGGTATTTCTGATCCCAAAGTAGTAGGGGAAGGTCTTATCCACTTCTCACTCATCCACCTCTCTCACTCACTCCCATGGTATCCATGTAATCCGGCATCTCTCTCTCCATCTGGATCATTCATGAGGCCTAGTCCCACACTGGAATAGCAAAGGGCTGAGATTCTTGGTAGAAGTGAGAAGGTGTTGAGAGCTGGTGCCTTTGTTGATAATGCTGGTCCAAACTGTATGCCCTTTCTTGTTGGCATTAGTGGTCCATATCTCTTTTCTCATATTCAGGAGAGAACCTTGCACCTTGTGATCTTGCCCCTTTGTATGTGGAGGGGACAACAGGAGAAGGAGTACATTTGTTTGGCCTTCATGCCTAAGCCAATTTTTTTTGAGGATGCATTTGGTGACACTTGCCCTGGGCACAGTTTGTAATCAATAAATAATTAAACATTTATTAAGTGCCTATTACATGTCAGCCACTTTGGTAAGAGCTGGAAATATAAATGCAGAAGGAAAAAAATCAGTCCCTCCCCTCTAGGAGCTTATAATCTAATCGGGGAAGATAACACACAAAGTGAAAAACGAAGGTGAGAAGGGAGGGACAGTGGGGAAGGTACTGGGGTAGGGGCATAGTGAAGTCACAGAAGTTCACAATGAATATTGAGGGAAAAGGGACAAGGGAGGGGAGTTGAGTTAGTAACTCCACCTCCAAACCCAGGGACAGAAGGTACAGATGAAGTGTGAGTTCCAAGGCTAATTGTCTCTTTGAGATCGTGAGACTGCTTAATGATGAGGTTTCTGGGGACATGGTGGAGAAGTCAAAGAAATCCAAAATGAGTGTAACCAGGTGGAAATGAGATGTCTGTCCTATACCTCCTCCTTAAATGGAGGTTGAGTTTGTACTGCCCCTAGTGCAGATCATTTGTATATGTTCAACGATAAATAAATAGTCTGATTTGATAGTCTGTGATTCCTACTCATGAAAGGAAGAAACTAACATAAGAGACTGTGGAATTAGAATGAACAAAACTTCGAAATTTATTTTCATGGTTAATGAAAGGAAGAAGTTTGAAATGACACCATGGTTACAGAGTGTTTGAGTAAAGAGATGGAATTGCCATTTATAGAAATAGGGAAGTCAGAAGGAAGACAAGTTTTGGGTAAAAAGATAAGCTTGGTTTTGAATGTGCTGAGGTAAAGTTCCTGGTGGAACATCTAACTAGAAAATACCCTCGAGGAAGTGAGATGTGTGAGTCTAGTCTTGGAAGAAAGGTCAAAGTTTAAGGGATAGATTTGAGAGTCCACAACATAGAACGTTGAAGCATAGGTGAGTGCTTAGAATGAATGCGTTGGTGAATGTTTGTAAATTAAATTGCCAGGGAAAAGCATATAAAGAGAAGAGTTAGCAAACTGTCAGTATTCTCTCTGTTTAAAATTATATTTTGAGTTTCCAATTCTCTTCTGTCCACATCCACCCCTTACCCATTGAGAAGTCAAGAAATAATGATATTCATCATATATGTTAATATGTATGTATGTGAAGTCATGCAAAATAGTTCTACATAAAGAAAGTATAAAAAATACGCTTCAGTCTCGCTGAAGAGTTCATCAGTCTCTCTCTGGAGGTGGATAGCATTTTTCGTCATGAATTGGAATTGTGATAGATCATCGTATTGATTAGAATAGCTGAGTCTTTCACAGTTAATCATTTAAGTCTTCTCAGGTTTTTCTGAAACCATCCCCTTGTCATCACATATCACAGCTTGTTCAGCCATTCCACAGTTGATGGGCATCCCCTTGGTTTCTAATTCTTTGCCACCACAAAAAGCTGCTATAAATATTTTTGTATATAGAGGTCCATTTTTTCTTTTTTTCTTTTATCTCTTTGGGGTATATACATAGTATTGGCATCTCTGGGCCGAAGGGTATTCTCAGTTTTATAACTTTGGGAATAGTTCCAAATTGTTCTCCAGGATGGTTGAACCAATTCACAACTGCATTGATGCATTAGTGCCCTTATTTTCCCACATCTCCTCCAGCATTTGTCATTTTAGCCAGTCTGACAGGTGGGGGTGAGTTGTTGTAATTTGCATTTCTCTAATTAGTGATTTGTAGCATTTTCCATATTATTTTATTTATTTTCATGTTTATTATTTTTCATATGACTTGATCACTTTGATTTCTTCTTCTGAAAACTGCCTGTTCATATCCTTTGACCATTTATCAATTAGGGAAAGGCTCTGATTTTTTATAAATTTGGCTTAGTTCCTTTATATGTTTGAGAAATGAGATCTTTTATCAAAGAAGCTTGTTGTTAAATTTTTCCCCAATTCCTTGTTTTCCTTCTAATTTTGTCTGCATTGGTTTTGTTTGTGCAAAAACTTTAATTTCATGTAATCAAGATTATCCATTTTGCCCCTATGATCCTCTGTCTCTTGTTTGGTCATGAATTCTTCCCTTATCCATAGATCTTAAAGGCTGTTTCTTCCATTCTCCCCTAATTTGCTTATGATGTCACCCTAACTGTCAGTGTTCCCAAAACAACTTATTATTAGAAAAATCAATAGTAAGTTTCACAAACCCTGACTAGCCTGACCTCTAACACTGTACTGCCTTTCCAACCTTTTAGAATTAGGGTTGCATCACATATTTAGTTAAATGTCTGGTGTAAAAAATAGCATGCTGTTGAGGGGAAGGAGGACTCTAGTCAGAAATGAAATTAAGGTAAAAATAAAATATATAAATGAAACTTTTAAAAATTGGGCCAACCCTTTGGTCATCAGGTATCTCCCAGTGAGGAACTTAAAGTACGAGTGCAGATAAGCATTTTCTCTACGACTTTATAATCTTAAGAGAGCTACTTGGAGAACTCAGGTTACATGACTTGCCTAGGGTCATACAACCTGGTATATGCCAGAGGCAAGACTTAACTCCACTTTGAACTTTCTGACTCAAAGCCTAGCTCACTGTCCACTGTGCCAAGATACCTTTAAATAAAAACAAGACTTTTTAAAAAAGGAAATTGTTTCGTATTGTCTCACTCTTTCTAATGCTCTTCAGAGTCGATGAATTTCTTCCTCCAAGGTGTGTTACTAAATTTTTTTTTCCCTACTAGATTTGTTAGCAGGCAGGTGCAGAGCCAGTACATGTGCCTATGTGCATTTTTTTTTTTTAATTTTAGGCAAGAGCAGCCAAGCTGTCTGAAAGCAGCCAGGCTGCTGAGGAAGAAGAGGAACGAGAAACACCTTCCAGAAATCTGAGAGCCAGAGCAGATCGAAATGTGAAAACAGAGGAAGAGGAGGAGGAGGAAGAGGAAGAAGAAGACGAAGAGGAAGAGGAGGAGGAGGAGGAAGAGGAAGAGGAGACCCAAAAAGCTGTTGAACTGCCAGCTCTGAAGCAGTTTCAAGGGGGAAAGGAGGAGGCTGGAGCAGCCTTTCAGGAGGTAATGGAAGGGGTGACCCAGAGCACTGGGGTTCTAGAGGAAGGAGGAAGAACAAGGGCCCAGGAGGAGGCTGAGGCTGACCAACTAGCCAGACTGCAGCAAGAGGAAAGGGTGAAAGCATCCGAAGTAGAGGAGGAGGAGAAAGAAGGAGAAAGAGAAGTCAAAACTACAAAGTCCTCAGAAGAAAAACAAAAATCTCCTTCCCCACCTCGGCTTATCGAAGACCTGCTGAAAGTTTCCCTTAGGCCACAACCAGAACAAGTGGCCAGTGAGGAAGAGACTCCCCCACCACTGCTGACCAAGGAAGCATCCACTCCCCCGGCCCCTAATGAGCCCACCGCTGGAGAGGAAACAGAGCTGTTGGAAGGCCCAGCCCCCCCTGACCTTACCCAGAGGTCTCCTCCCTTTGAAGAGGCTGAGGCCGAAGAACTGCTGTTATCCCTACATACTACCCAAGTGCTAGGAAGGCTGCCTTCCTCGCCAAGCCCTCCAGGCACCAAAGCAAAGTCTCCAGCAGAAATAGCACAAGAGGGGAATCCCCTTCTTCTGATTGAAACAAGCACAGTGACTGCACCTCCAGCGGAGGAGGCTATCCAAAGGGAGCCAGAGCATTCTGTCCCATTGATCACTCTAAAAGCTGAGGAATCAAACCCAGTGAAGGTGAACGCTGAGGTTCCTTCTGAACAGCTACTATCTTTGGTGCAGAAGGAAAGCAGAGGAGACTCCCCTCCCCTTCTTCCCAGCCACAGGACGAAACGTTCACCCTTCAGCCAGTCTTCATCTTCTTCCTCCACTTCCCGGTCAAGATCCCGCTCTCCAGACAGCTCCGGCTCCAGATCCCAGTCACCCCCCAGATCCAAGCAGAGGGATACATCTTGGTCACGCTCTTGTTCCAACCCACGTTCAGGAACCAAAGTAGGCTCCAGGTCCACATCAGAGTCTAGGTCCCGTTCTCGTTCTCGATCCCGTTCAGCATCAAGCAACAGTAGGAAAGTAAGTATGTCAGAATTCAAAATGTTCTTAGTAGCTTCCATTTATATACCCTACTTCTTGTTTTATATCAACATTATCTATATCCCAGCCTTTAAATTTTCTTTTTCTCTCACCTTCCAGCCTATTACTATTTCTCACTTTGGGTTTTACTTTAGAATTTAGAATTTTACTTGAGAGTTCAATTCCCTGTCCTATAACTTGTACCTGGGTGGGTTCCTTTTTTATTCAGAACCTCTGTTTAGCTGAGGCTGATTCTATCTTCCAGTCTCAGCAAGTTTAAGAATTCTAGAACATTGTTGACCATGGAATCAGAGAAGTTGGTAATTCTGACAGGAAAAAGAACAAGTTAAAAATAAAGTAGTCAGATGTAAAAATACACAGACTACCATTGGGAATTGAACTATCTTAATTGTAAGTTATTAGCTTAAACATTGGGATAAGATAGGAGAATAAGTTTTCAGGGTCCCTGTAGTAAACTCAGTAAGTAGGAAGTGGGAAACTAGATAATACCTTATTGGAACCAGAGACTTGTGTTCTTATGATGTTCCCACTCTGATTTCCTCAGTCTCGGAGCCCTGGAGTCTCCAGGGATGGCAGCACCAGCTACTCCCACACCAAAGATTCCTCTCCTGGGCAGGAGGTTGCACCTCTCAGCAGTCCGTCAATGCCACAGCAGCAGGTTCTTGAATCAAAAGAGAGGACTACCATCTCTTCAGCCTTTGCCCCAGTGAGGGGTGTGAGCCAGGCTGAACCAATTGAGAAGCATAAGACCCAGAGGTTGAAACCAGAGCGGGTAGGCTATGGTACTTCCTTACCAGTCAGCAAGAGATAATCACTACCTCTCTTCGAACTTAGCAGTTATGTAGTATTTTAGGATGTACAAAGCATTTTCCTCACAACATTGTGAGTATTATAATCCCTGGTTTTAAAGAGAAGAGAGCAGACTGAGAGTTTGTGAGTTGCTCCAAGACACCTAGATCTTAAATATCAGAGCTGGGATTCGAACCTAATTCTCCTGACTCCAAAGCCCTGCTGCCTGTACCCGAACTGAACTAGAGTAGAATGGCCCCTCCTGTTGAGCTTCTACACCTAAGTAAAAGAGGAAGAAAAGGGAGAAAAAAGACAGGTTTAGGAAACCCATGGAGGAAAGGAAGGAACCCTAGGTATAATTTTAGTTTATTGAGACATCCTGAGTAGTCATTTAAGTAACTTTAAAGTATACTTAGTTGGTAATATCAGTGGGTTACATTGCTCATCTGTTAGGGCCCAGTTATCTCACATCTCATCAAATGTCACAAGATGAAAAACAAACTGTCCTTCAGCAGAACCCATGAGTTTGTGGCTCTCTTGGCCTGTGTGACCAATTCTCACCTCTGGGAACTGGCTGGAATGTAGAAAGGACTTTCCGTCAGGGTAGATGAGTTGGCATTTCTCAGCCCTCTCTAGCTCACAAAAGCTAAACAAACTTTCTCATATTCTCTTGTCTCGCTGGCAAAATCTCAGGCCCTTCTAAGAGCAAAAGTCACGTCCTGTAGAGCAGAAGAGAAAGTCAGAGCTCTGAACTCTCTGCTCCGCTAGTAAACGTCTCCTGATGTGATGCTGCTGTAGAAAGTGTCGAAGTGCCTTTCCTTAAGCCATGTTCCACTAGTGACCAACTTTTGAAAGGAAATAATAATGTGGTATAGGATAGACAGAATTTGGGTATGCCGAGATACCAGGGCAGGATATGCTCATCAGATCCAGGTAAAGGAATAAGCAGATTTCTGCATGGAAAACATTGTGTTAAGGGAAATACAAATTTAAATCTCTAAGCTCTTTGGTATGTTTGTTTTTTCTTGCTTTTTGATAGGGGAGCCCCAAGAAGTCGGAAGCCGAAGAGGCAGAGCCACCTGCCACCACAGAGACCCGTGCACCAGAGATGCAGACCCCTCAGCAGCCAGCTCCAGGAAGGCTCCAGCACACTGTGTAAGTCATACCTTTGAAATGGGCCCTCATGAATAACTGGCAGTTTAGAGCATAGTCATGTTATTCCCCTAGTTCATAAGTTTAGTAGTGTTGGAAAGGACTCTAGAAGGCAGCTAGTTCAGTGCCCTTATTTTACAGAATAGGATACTGAGGACTATAGTGGTTAAGTTATTTGTCCAAGGTTATAATAGGTAGGAAGACTGAGCTAGGAGTTGACTCCCTTGAACTTTTGACTCCAAATCTAAGTGCTCTTTTCACTGCATCATCTGTGGAGGCAAAAGTTTAACTGAACAAGGTCTAGGTTTCTATTACTATGCTAGAAGCTACTACCAGAATTCCATAAAGAAGTCTGGAAAGTGGTGTTGAGGGCAGGACAACTGAAGGGACAGATATCACAACGAGCCATTTCTCTTGTGGGTCAGGCAGCAGGGAATTGTGCTTCCACAGTCAAGACGTAATCAGTCCTATTAAGCTTATGAAATAAAGCATAATGAAATAGCAATATCTACATACTAATCCACAGTTTTATTTCTGGGATCTTAGGTGCCCCTGTCACTCTTGGGGATGGTTCAGAAGCCCCAGATTTGCTAGTTGTTTAAACTGGCAAGTGTGATGCCAGTGACTAGCTTTTAGGAACCATATTTAATATCTTAATGATGTTAAGCACTAGTGTCCTAATGTTGCATTGACAGTGCTTCTGGCTGATTCTAAGTTGTAAAAAACGTAAGGGATTTCAGGGTTGGAAGGGGGAATCTGGTCCTTTCTGCTGTAGTATTTCCTAGTCAGACCACAACTAGAATATTGGGTGTCCCATTTTAGAAAAGACGTTGACAAACTGAAGCATGTCCGGGAGAGGGTCAGATGAAGGAACAGGAGCACCAAGAGAGGAGACGTGATCAGTTCTTTAGATATGACAAGGAGCTTTCATGGGGAAGGGGAATTAAGCTGCTTTTGCTGAGATCCAAAGGTCAGAACCAGGAGCAGTGAGTGGAAATTTCAGAGAAACAGATTCAGACTTGGCTTGAAGAAAAAAAATCCCAAGTTAGAGTTGCGGTAGGCTCTTTAGGGGGGGAATGGGTTCAGTCTCATTGGACGTTTTCAGGCACAGTCTAGATGAGCCCTTGTTAAGGATGTTATAGAGAAGGCTTCTGTTCAGGTGCAAGTTAGACCCACTGGCTACCAATATATCTTCAACCCGAGATTTAGGGACCTCACATCTACTTGTTTGGTCCTATACTGCCTTTCTGGGTCTCATTAGAATAGTTGGAGACTCAGAATTACCATCTGATGCCAACTGTAGACGGAGCAGCCATTTTGAACAAAACTGGCCTGACTTAAAAAGTCACCACCAAAGGGAAGCATCATGGAGACAGTTTACTCAGCTTGGAAGCCTGCAGTGTCTGAAAAACTTTTTTCAGTGTAATACTTTATCCACAAATTTTTCCAACTTATTTCCAAGTCATTTTAAATGAACATTAATGTGATTTCTCCCTAGGTCTGTAATAGTCAGATAATTTTTTCTGAAGACCTTAACGTAATTTTCTGCCTATGATTGAGGACAGATGTAGGATTTTACCTTTTTCAGATGCTTCTAATGGATTTACTTTCCTTGTAGTTCTTTCCTTTGGATGAGACCCTCTCTGTTAATGTCATCACTGCTGTTATCATACTGTTAAGTTGCTTCTACTGCCACCATGTGGCCATGACATTTTATTTTTTAAACAGGGTTGGCACCATTTCCTTTGAGAGATGTTGATTTTTCCTCCTTGAAATGGGTACATTATTCTCTGGAAAAGAGTTTTTTTCTTCTAGGAACATAAAGTGACAACCCATCGGATCCTGGAAGGTGTTAAGGATGGCTGGCCCCAGCTTACATCTCCAGTCAGGATATGGGGTTCCCTCCTGTGCTTATCAGCCTGAGGTACCCCATAAAGGGGTGCAGCTTATTATTTGCATAACTGCAACTTTGAAGTGGGTATTTATAAGCCTGGTGTTAGTGGGTCTAGAAAATTGTTTCTTGTATTTGTTGAGTAGATGACATTTAGAATCCCAGATCTTGTCCCAGAAAGGTACTCTGTGTAATGGTGAGGCAGGCCACTCTCACTTTGGTTCTTTCCTTTACATTAGCAAACCAAAAGCAGAGCTTGTAGCCAATTCTGAATTTTCTTTTCCCCTCAAGTAAAAGTGACTTTGACTTTTTATTCTACAAGTGAAGTAGTCAGATCAGCCTGGCTCTCTGATGGGCTGAGGAAGGATAAAGGGTACAGTCTGCTTTCCCTTTGGGCAAAAAGTATGCTTGTTCATTGTTATCTAGATGAGCCATGGTGATGTGGTTACGTAACTCGGTCGTAGTTTGGAGTACAGATGCAACACAAACTGGGGAAGGGGGGAGGAAGGGGAAGCACACCAGATGCCTACTTCCTTACCTGTGCTCACCAGATGGTCTATTCAGCACTCTAACAGAAAGACTTCAAGCCAAAGGCCTAAACCACACTATGCTGGCATTGGATTCAGTAAACCAATACCTCAGGTTTTTGCCTACATCTCTGGAAGATCTGTTTTAAAGAAGTGAAGCACTTTGGGGGAGTTCCTGGGCTTTTGATTCAACCAGGAGCCTCCTGGAACCCTAACCAATTTCAAAGGAGGGATCTACAATACTGAATGAAAACCTTGTTCTTTCATGACCTGACTTCAGTTTTTCTGCCTCATCTAAACAAGTTAAGGAGTATCAGAAATGGGGGTGAGCTGTGCTACTTCTTTAAAACATTAGAAAAACCAATTTTCCTTCAAAAATCCCTCATTTCCATTAGAGGGGCTGGCTTTCACTCTCGTCTTTTGGCTACGTTTGATTCAGTTAGGCCAGGCCTTTGATTGGGAGTGGGGATTCTCACTGACGCAGCAGGGTAGGAGTCTCACATCCTAACCCAGCTGGGCCCTTCTCCAAAGCTCAGTCTTTGTGCCTGCTGTGGAAGTAAAAATAAGATTCCTCTGCAGCATCAGGTAACAGTGCTGTGTCTGTGAATGCAGGGAAACCTTCCAGTCCGATCCTGAGTGCGTAGCCATTCCTTACCTTCCAAACCTGTCGTTTGATTTATTTGAACATTTTAGAGTACAGACTTTCTTCATCTACAGACCCAGCAGCAGTAAGACTCTTAGTGTAGCTGCCTGCCCCTGTGCAGATCCACATTGTCCCTTCACATGTATGAGAAGGAAACGATTCTTTAAGAAACACCTCACAGAGTAATCTGCCCTCTCCAAATAACTGGGGCTCCCATTACCACGGTTATGTCAAGAGATAGAATTGAGTTGTTCAGTGTCCATCTGAACTTTGTGTGGAATATCAATTTTAGGGTTGAAAGCACAGCAGTTAATCCGGGATCCTTATCACCAAACCCCAGGGTTTCTCTTGTCTTTTCACAGTTTTTTTTCAGCTCCCTGGGAATTATCTGGAATAACTTTGGAGTTTGAGTTCAGATGTGTGTATGTAGTCATTTGTTTTTCCACTAGCTAGTCTGACACCCTTGTTTACATTTCTTTCATTTGGGTTTGAACTCTTAACATGAATTTCTCACCTCCAGGTTACACTGTGCTTTTCGTCTGGGCTCCATCAGACCGTACTGCTTAATAGTGGGTGGAAATATGTAAAGGGAAGTTTTCACACATTTTTAAGCTTATTAGGGATATTTGTACATGAATGCACAAAGGACAAAACATGTTTTTTTGTCTTGAGTTGTGGCAAAGAACAGCTGGGTGGCACAGCACAAGTTCACTCTAAGCAGTCTTAGAGCTAAGATTATGACAGTTCACAGTCCACCACCTCACTCTTCAGGTACTTTCAAGAACTCAGCTTTTGCTTACGTTTTCTCCTCATGAGGTTTTTGATCTCTTACACATTTACACAATCAATTAGAATTGATTCTAATAGGATAATCTGTGCATATGAAAGAAACAAACCTGCTGTGTCTTGAGAGGAATGGAAGGATGGTAAGAATTGCACAGTTTTGAGTTCAAGAAAGGTCATCATGACGATCTTACAGTTTAACACTGCATTTTTCCTTAAAGGAAGCTTTTTCTGGGGAGGGATATTAACAGTTGGAAAGTATCTCAGGATAGCAGGTGGTAATCTCAGCCCAGCTGAAATTGGAAGGTGTTGGAAGGTAATGATATATGTAGGTATTCTGCACAAAATATTTTTAGGGGAATCCCTTGTATACCTGAGATTTGATTCAACAACATCTATTGAACATCCACATTTTATCTAGAACGGCATCTTTGAAAACAACAGGCACCCTGAGAAAGAACAATCCAGCCTTTCGTGTATCCCAAAAGCAACCTGAATCATTCCAAATAAGAGCTATATTAAATGTTCACATGTTCATTTACACTGCTGGCTAAGAGAAAAAAAACACTTAAAACTTGATTTAGGAAGCCATCCAGCCAATGTAAAAGTGACCAGAGTGAGCAGATTGGCTTTTGAGAAGCAGAGACCAGTAAAGGAAAGGAAACTTATTTAGAAAGGAAGGATTTGAGGCTTTCACTGTCTTCCTGGGTTGTAGCCTAGTGTGCCCTTCGGTAGCAGGGAAGGAAACTTCCTTTCTGAGATTTAAAGTTCAGGGCTTTTTTTTTTAAAAGATGCTGGACTTTGGGTTGCACTTTTAGAAGGAAGTCTTCAGGCAACAAATATTTGAATGCCTTCTGTGCTGCATTTTGTCTCAGAGTCAAAAACAGCTGTGCTCTACACTAAACCATTGTTATGGTGGTAATGATCCTGCTTGGCTTTCTCCACTGAACTTCAGGCTGCCCCTTCCTGCCTGGCATATGCCTTTCTTCCTCCTCATCCATTTAGGCCCAAATCTTCTCACTTCGTTTCATTTCCGGGCCCCTCCTAGATAGACATCATAGATTATTAGAGCTGGAAAGGACCTTTCAGATGATCTATCCCATTGCCCTCATGTTGCAAATAAAGAAAATGGGCCCTGATGAGTAAAGGAGCTTGGCCGAGGTCCCCCAGTGAGTCGCAGAACTGGAACTAGAAGCTCCAGCATCTGACCCCTAGGTCACGTTGCTTTCTCCTGAAACAGAGGAGCAGCCTGCCTGTCTCACACTTCCCATCATTTGAAGGCTGGCTCTGGTTTTTTCTTCTTTGCCCAGGGTTTCACCCTGAGGCAAAGATGACATTATTAAAGCACTACCAAACAGAGTTGTTTGTCATCTCTTTAGAGACCCCTATCTCTTTTCTTTCCCTTCTCACTTTCCAGTAACCAGCTGTCCCTGAGAAATGGGGTGGTGGGGAGTAACACATGGTCGGTACAGCTGCAAAGCTGACCCGTTACCATGGTGACCCAGTAGTCCTGTCAATGAACACCCCCCACCCCGAGGATTCCCCAACTGCCTGATCTGGTTTCACGTTCCACGCCTGGGGAGAGGGGGGAGACACGAGCCCCTTGGCTGTATCCTGTCTGTCTGTCCATCTGTTTCATCCCTGGCTTGGTTCCCTTGTTCTCTGTCACCCCGTTCCTTCTCCTTGCCCTCTGGAAGCTTCCAAGTAAAGTAAGCAGCTGTAACTTTAAGTGCCTCCCCGCCCTGGGCCGGCTCCAGCCCGGGCTCAGCCCCCAGTTGCTACTGTAACCTGAGCGAGCCCAGGAAGGGGCCAGGCCAGGCCTGTGGAGCCAGCCCTGCCCAAGAGGCAGCCTGCCTGGCTGGCCCGCCCCCTCCCTGCCTGTCGGCTTTCCCCTCCCCTGCTGCAGCAGGGCCCTCCCCTCTGCACACACAGGCTGCTGGGTAAGTGGCAAGATGGCTCCCCTGCATGTCTCCTGATCGCTGCTGCTCCTCCAGTACAATAGAGCCAGCCACCACTAGCAGCCTGGCCTTCCTCCTCCTCCTCCTCCTCCTCCTCCAGAGAGCCTGGCCCGACCAGCCCGGGGTTTGCCGTGAGGACTTAACGCTTATCTCTTAAACGCCAGATCTATTATTTCCACCTCCCCTTCCATTTACCTTTTTTTTGGATCCCCAGTTGCTGCATCTCTTGATTTTCTCTCTCTGGATCTGGGGCCGGGAGGAGGTGGTGGGAGCTGGGGACGAGGAAGGTGATTTTGGTTTTTGGTGTTCTTTTTAGTTTTGTTTTGATTTTTTAATTTGATTTTTTTAGGATTTTTTTGTTTGGTTTTTGTTATTTCTTCCATTCCAGAAGGGGATAAACAGCACTTCCAGGGGGAGAAAAAAAAAAGCATGTTATCAGAAAGCAAAGAAGGGTGAGATCTCCACATTTCCATGTCTCTCCTCCCTCTCCCATCTGTGCCTCCTCTCATTTCTTTTTCCCTGTGGCCTTCATTTCTCCTTTGTTTTTTTAATTGTTTTTAGACATCCTGCTTTCCCCCTCTTTGTCCTTCCAGCCTAATACCAATCAAGCCCTTCCATCTGTGTGGGGAATAGGCATTTTTCAAACTAGCCTGGCTTTAGGTTTAGGCAGCTCAATCCTGTGTTTGTGTCGGGGCCTGCTAGCTGGGGGCACATTACAAATGCCCTCCCCCCACCCCGCCCCCAACAGCCTTCTCAGTCTGCTCTCTGGAGGCTCTGTGACCTCTGAGTGTCAGGCTCTCTGGGCTGCTGGGTTTCCTGGTGGTTATTATCACGCCCAGGAGGCTTGGTTTCTCCTCCAGAGAATTAGGCCCCTGGTCATATTGATTTGATTTTTTTTTAAGCATGTGGGGGAGTGGGGATGAAGTTAGGGGTGGAGACTAAAGAAGATTGGAAGGCAATTTGTTCAAAGATGGATCTCTGGAATTGTTTGCGTGGGAAGGGGGTGCAGTTTGTGTGATCCCAGAGTGGGTTTCATACTTGTGATAAAGCATCGAGGGTGTCTGGGGGAAGTGGTGGTGGTTGTGTTCTAACTGGATGCTTAGCTTTTTAATTCTGTAAAAGTAAGAATGGGATACTGGGAAAAGCGTGGTCAGCTGAACAGCAGAGTGGCCTCTGCACCTTGTGGGTAAATGGAATGAGATTCCGCCTTAAGGTCTATGGCTGGGGGGAGGGGGATGGGGACAGGGGCAGGGGAGGCCCACAAGCCTTTACTGGTGAGGTGTCCTCTGCTGGTTTTCTCCATTCCTGGTATCTTGAGATCAGATGAGTGAATGAGCCAGTTACTTAAGCTTGTGGACAGGCTTGCGAGTAGGATCTGTGACCACAGCCATGACCAGACTTGGTCAGCCTTTTGGGGAAAAGGCCCCTACACTGTGTCTTCCACATGGGCCTGGTGGGGGGTTGGGGGAACACCAGGCTTGTTAGAATCAGGAACAGGGATAAAAACCTTTGGTGAGCCTTGGTCAGTGATATTGGACTGTCCCAGAGATAACATAGCCTCAACATCCCACCCCCATCGCAGCCTTGTCCCCACTTGGAAGTGTTCATGGCCCCTTCTTCCTGACGTAAAAGAACAATCTTTTCCCTTGGACTCGGGCTAGGCCTCAAGCCCAAAGAACGGACAGTCGGTAGGGGCCAGATGCTTGAGTGATAGGGAAAGCGTCACACACGCACACCCCCATCCCCAGTGACGAAGCATGGGGGTTTCCTGACTCACGAGCTAACATCTCACTCTCTGTTCCCCTTGGTTCTTTCCTGCCCGTCCTTTCCTACCCTCCCTCCCCCTCCCCCCATATTGTCAGCGAGGAGAAGGAGGAAGTGACCATGGAGACAGCTGAAAACAGGCCTGAGAATGAGGTGGCTGAGCCCCCCATGCCCATGGCAGATGCAGCCAGCGGAGAAGAGCGCCCGGAGGGCAGCGTGGAGGATGAGGAGAAGAAAGAGGTAAATTTCAAGGCCACCTGTTGGTGAGGGGGGGGCGACCCTAGGGGAAAGGGTAGGCCACTCTGCTGACCCCCCTGAAGAGTGAAGGGACAAGGCAGGTCTGGGCTCAGCAGAGACCCGGGCCCCAGACAGGGACTGCTCAGGTAGGGCCAGAGGGAGAGTCTGCTGGCTTAGCAGGGATGCCCTCGTGTTGGGGCTGGGCTCAGCCTCCTTTCTCGTTGGGCCTCTGGTTTCACATTTGTACATTGGAGGTGGAATTAAGGGGCGCTCTGTCCTCCTTTTCTCTTTCCTTTCTTCCCCCTTGTTGTCTCTAGGACATGAGCTTGAGTCTCAGCCTCGTCACATCCTGGGGGGCTCTCGCAGGGACCGGAGTCCTTCTTAGATTTTCTTCCTTCTGCAAATTCTTTTTCCAAACTCAGCTCAGTTTTGTTGCTTAGGGATAGTCACCTCGCTTTCCCTCCTTTTTATTCTCTTAGAAAACATTGCCCTCTAGTGGGCTCGGGGGGTTTTTTCACCTCAGACTGACCATGCAGAGGAAATGTGAGTTTTCTCTCTGCCCCACCGTGGTCCCATCGCTGAGATGTACATGATTGTACTCCATGGAGATCCCTTTTTCTATTTTTTTCCATTTCTGTTAGTCACGCCATGCATCCAATTCAAGGGCTGCCTCGGTCCAAGCCAGCAAACTCTCCTTGGCTGTTGTAGTGATAGAGACAGTCTTAGCTGGGTCTGGGAGCGGGGGGCATGGGGTGGGCGGGCCTGTCGTGTGTGTAGCCTTCTCTGGTGTGTGTTGCGGGGGTGGGGGCCGGTGAAAGTGATTTGATGTGCAGAATATTATTTATTACAAGGTCCTTCTTCCCCGTAAAACTTTGTCCAAGTACCTCATGTACGGTAATCCGCCCGTAAAATATAACCCTGCCCAACTGGCCAATTGCTGCTGCTGCCTCCTCCTCTGGACCCACCCGCTGCTACTGAGCTGCCCAGTAAGAGCCGAGCCTGCTATCCTGGTGCCTCGGCCAGAAGGGGGGTTGTTGTATGTGGGCTCCTGGGGGGGGCCCCACACCTGCCTCACATACCTGGGGCCAGAAGAGCACTGTTCAGGAGAGACTTGTATTCAGAAAGCAAAGTACATCTGGAAAGGGGCGGACTGGTGCCATTTCCCTACTTGGGATGCCTCGAGAAGAACTTTTGTCAGTGCTGGGGCCCCTGTTCACATGCCTCTGCTAGGGGCTTTCTTGTTCTCTACAGACTGTTGGATTCCCTTTCTAGGGCAACAAAGCCTCCCTAAAGAGCCATGTGTGGGCATGGCAGCAGGCTATAAGATACCAAAGTGGGGCCCTCAGAATAAGCTTCAACAACTGGGGATCCTGCGGAATGTCAATGGTCTAAGCCCCAGGGACTTAATGCTGGTGACGTCCCAGTCTACTACATCACTGCTCACTCATCAGATGGACTTTTCCTCTGGTCCCTGGCTGCACATGGTGGAGGGTAGTATGCTGGCAGCTCTTACCACTTCTCCATCTTTGGAGACAGGGGCCTGGACGCATCCATCCACCTGACTGGAGCCACTGTCCCAGCTGGAGCTCTCTGAGGCGAAGCCACACACTCTGAGAAGAAAAACAGCCTAGCCTTACGTTGTCATTCTTCCCTTGGAATGTCTACCTACCATTCCAGGGGCACCTTCATCTGAGGCGCCATGACCACATCTGATCAAAGGCTTCCCCACCTAGTTGCAGGCAGAGGAAAAAGGGACCCTGGAGTCAGCCATCACCTGGATTGCAAATGTCGAGTGTTGTCATTGCTGCAGTTTGCCACAGATGGACATGGGGGCCATGTCTGCCTCTCATAATACAGAGCATGAGCCACTCCTGCCATTCAGTGGCCACCTCATCAGGGACTACAAGATGGTGCCCATACAGGGCTGGAACTTCTGTCTCTCCCCTCATTTTCCCCCTCTGCCCCTCGCTGAGCCCGGGCATCACCATTGAACTGTCTGACATCTTGGAGACTGGGCACTGCCCCCCCAATTTTTCCCCTTGCCCCCCCTTCGCCCCCCCGGGAGGACTGTGGCTCTGCCGCCGACCACCACGCCGTGCACTCACCTTTTTTGCCAACCCAACCCCCCACCAATTGCACAGCGCCTAGCAGGGAGGGCTCATTCTGATTGGACCGGCGGTTGACTAGATACAGTACACAGTGAGGTGCGATTGGCTGAACTGAAGATCCCAGGTGTGAGATGGTACCTGGAACATTTGTCATATTCCTAATTTATTTATTTTCTTCTTTTTTTTTCTTTTTCCCCCCAAAAATCTTTATTTTATTTTTCCCCTTTTTTCTTTAATTTCCTGATTTCTTTATTGATTTTATTTATTTGGTTCATGTTTTTCCTGTTTTAATTAAGACTTTTTTTTTTTCTCACTAACTTTCCCGTCGAGAGCGGCCCGGCTGGGGTCAGGCTGGCCCTTAACGGAGACCAAGGAGACTTGGTTAGATGACAGAAGCAGGGCTGGGGAGGGAGGTGGAAAGCAGAGGTTTTGTCAAGAGTCCTGCTCCACCCTTTAGAAGGGTGGCCTTAGTTTTTCCAGAAATAAGCACACAAATATGAAGCTTCTCCACTCTGTCCCCCATTCTTAGCCTTTCCCTTCTGCTCTATTCCTAGTCCCTTTCCTTTGGAAGCCACCTTCTAGTCCTCAGTTAAAGCCCATAAGGCATGAGTCCTGGTTGGAGAAGGAATGGTAAGTCCCTCATGGAGCCAAGTAGGATACCTAGGGAGGTCTAAGAACACAACTGGTGAAAAAGACAGTCCCTTTCCAGACCTTCCTGTAGTTAGCTGTGGGTTCACATGGCCTTTCGCTCACTCTCCTCCAGTCAAGCTGGCCTTGGGCTGCCTTCCTCCAAAAGATGTCAGGACTGTGGGTAACAAATCTTCGGAGTCTAACCCTCTGGAGCCCAAAAGCATCCTGCAAAGAGGACACAAGACAAGCAGAGCCGCTTGTGCTTGAGGGATCACAGTCATTTTCATTGGTAGACTGGTCATTTGAAGGGAGGGAAATGAAGATCCTTGAGGCCTTTCCCAGCCCAAAGTTGGCTTTGTTCCTTCACTTTTAACCTGAGTTAATAGGGAGCAAGGAGGACTGCATCAGCCAACTCTGGGCAGTAGAGGCCGTGGCCTCAGAATCTGGGCCGGGCATGTCTCAACCCAGAAGGACTATGAAGGGGGCATGACAACATCTTTGAAGAGCGGGGCAGGCTACCACCCCCTCAGAGTCTTCTTTCTACCTTATTTCTGGTAAAGCTAACATGCAGGCATGGTGTGGACTGGACGGACCTTTCCCCAATGTGACGTTTGGTTTTGTTTTTTTCTCTAACTTGCATCGGTTCCGCTTCCGTTTTTGCTGTTTGCCGCTTCTGTTTTGGTCTCTCTGTCTGTCTCTGTCCCTCTTACTCTGTGTCTCTGGAGCCTGTGCTGAGACTGCCCTTATCTAACCTCTCCCCCCCTCTCTGTGGGGTGTGTCTCTCTCTCTTTTTTCCCCTTCTCTTCTCTATGCAGAGCTCGATGCCCAAATCCTTCAAGAGGAAGATCTCCGTTGTCTGTAAGTCCAGACTTAAGTCACTGATATTTAGGGATCCCATGGCAGCCAGAGTTTTTGGTGGCACAGACAGACTTCTCTG
This sequence comes from Notamacropus eugenii, assembly GCF_028372415.1. NCBI lineage: Eukaryota > Metazoa > Chordata > Mammalia > Diprotodontia > Macropodidae > Notamacropus > Notamacropus eugenii. Next base: position 10,102,239 of record NC_092878.1, read on the forward strand.
TTGCTCTGCAGCTTTCTCCCTTAAGTGTATAGGTTTTTGCCATTTCTCTGGTTCCATTGAACTTAGGCCAGTTTCCAAGTAATAGGAAGGTTTACTTCTCTCCCAATGGAAATATACAGTGAGGTGTTTCAAACCCTACTCTCCTTTACTGTTCCTCCCTTCTTGTTCTTTGCAGTTCTAGAGCCCAAAGTGCTATGGAGAGAGAGAGAGAGAGAGAGAGAGAGAGAGAGAGAGAGAGATTCCTTCAAATACCTATGTTCCTAGAGCCAGAGAATAGGATTGACGGCCCTCTTGTCTCACAAGACGAGTTTCTTCCATCCTGCTAGAGGATGTTTGAGAAAAAGCACAGTTTTTAAAAAATTCTGGGCCCCGTACAACCATACATCTTTTGTTCCCTTCTCCACAATTTTAAATGTCATTTCTCTCTCCATTTGAGGGGTTTTCCTTTCCACACATCCCCCACCAAATTGTGATTTGCTGCCTTTAAGTACAGGTAGGTAGTTTCAATCAGGTCACACTGAAGACAAGTTTTTTCCAATCCCTAAGGATACTTGCCTTAGTTTAAAATATGTTAACAATCTGGATTGATGGATAGAAAATCCAAGTTAAAGGTTGGTCAGTGGGATTACAAAGGGAACCAGCATAGAGCCCCTGGCCATCTCACAATTGGGCCTTGTTTCTTGGGAGTAGCAGCTACCAAAGGGGTACCAGCTGGAAACAGTGACACGGAAGGAGGCCAGCCAGGACGGAAGAGGCGTTGGGGGGCCAGCACAGCCACCACACAGAAGAAGCCCTCCATCAGTATCACCACCGAGTCTCTCAAGGTAAGGTGGGAAAAGCCTGAGGGGTGGGATGTGGGGAGGTGGGAGTAGACGTGGGCCCAGTGTAACGGGGTGGGGGGGTGTCTGTGTCCCAGAGCCTTATCCCCGACATCAAACCCCTGGCGGGGCAGGAGGCCATTGTGGATCTACATGCTGATGACTCGAGGATCTCTGAAGATGAGACAGAACGTAATGGTGAGGATGGAACCCACGACAAGGGGCTGAAGATATGCCGGACCGTCACTCAGGTAAAATGCTCAGGGTGCTAAGGAGCCAGGTTATAGGGAGGAGTGAGAGTTTCTCTCTCCTGTTCCATTGATTCAGCGTCTCTTACTGCAAATCAGGGACTTGCGTATTTGTACGCAATGTTGAGAACTTGTAACAGATGACATGCCTCGTTTAACATCATTTCCACGATTTTAGAAAGAGCTGCTGAGGTCACTCATTCCTCCTGGTCTCATCAGAAAGAGTCAGGGTCATGGATGTGATGTGTTTGTCAGGGGATGCTTCAGAGCCTCGGATGGTCCCTTACCTTCTTCCTTTCTGTAGGTGGTGCCAGCAGAGGGCCAGGAAAATGGGCAACGAGAAGAAGAGGAGGAAGAAAAAGAGCCTGAAGTTGAGCCCCCTGAAGCACCTCAGGTGTCTGTAGAAGTTGCCTTGCCTCCCCCTGTGGAGCACGAAGTGAAAAAAGGTAATGAGGCCATGAAAGGACAGAAGGGTCATTCTGGAGAAGGCGGGAATCCTACCGTCGGGCCCTGCTGACAGCCATTCCTGGGTTTGGTGTTTGCAGTGACGCTGGGAGACACTCTGACCCGGCGCTCCATCAGCCAGCAGAAGTCTGGTGTGTCCATCACAATCGATGATCCTGTTCGTACAGCCCAGGTGCCTTCGCCACCTCGGGGCAAGATCAATAACATTGTCCATATCTCCAACTTGGTGAGTGGCTTCCATCCCCACCCCCACCTGAAGAAGGCACATTCCCAAGCCTTGTGCCTGGGCTACAGAGTATTAGACCTTAGAAATGACTACCTTCCAACCCTTCTTTCCTATTCCCTCTCCATTGGCAGGTTCGTCCTTTTACCCTAGGCCAGTTGAAGGAGCTGCTGGGTCGGACAGGGACCCTGGTGGAGGAAGCCTTCTGGATAGATAAAATCAAGTCCCATTGCTACGTGACGGTGAGGTGGAAGGACTGCTGGGTGGACAGGGCTGTGGAGGTCCTTTAGGCCCATCGGGGATGTTGTAGGACGGTGACTAAGGGGAAGGCTATAAAATGGTCTTTTTTTCCGCTCTCCTTCCATCAGTACTCGACGGTAGAGGAGGCTGTTGCCACTCGGACCGCTCTGCATGGAGTCAAGTGGCCCCAGTCCAACCCCAAATTCCTGTGTGCTGACTATGCAGAGCAGGATGAGGTATGAGACCGAGAAGGAAAGAGATGGGAAGGAGGTGGACCTCTTATCTGACCAAGCCAGGGCGGCCTTTCTCAGGGGCCAGGGGCCAGAGGCTTTCCACTCAGGGTCTTCGGGAAGAGGCCCCTGCGGTGCCCGCTGCCGTTTCCCTCGTTGAACCTGTGGCACTGCTTGAAAGATGCCCCCGAGATTCACCTGAGGCGGCGGTCACGAGCGTTTTCATTCCCCTCCTGTCCGCCCTTGTGTACCCGCAGCTGGACTTCCACCGAGGCCTCTTGCCGGACAGACCCTCCGAGCCCAAGGCCGAGGAGCAGGGCGGCCCGCGGCCCCTGCACCCTCCGCCCCCGCCCCCAGCCCAGCCGGCCCACCACCCCCGGGCAGAGCAGAGGGAGCAGGAGCGGGCAGTGCGGGAGCAGTGGGCAGAGCGAGAGCGGGAGATGGAGCGCCGGGAGCGCACGCGATCGGAGCGGGAGTGGGACCGGGACAAGGTTCGGGAAGGGCCCCGGTCCCGCTCTCGCTCCCGGGACCGCCGCCGCAAGGAACGCGCCAAGTCCAAGGAGAAGAAGAGTGAAAAGAAAGGTATGAGCGGGCAGCAGGTGGCTCTCCCCAGCCTTGGCCGGGGACGCTCGGAGCCTGACCTTGGCTGTCTTGGCAGAGAAAGCCCAGGAGGAGCCCCCGGCCAAGCTGCTGGACGACCTGTTCCGGAAGACCAAGGCGGCGCCCTGCATCTACTGGCTGCCCCTGACCGACTGCCAGGTGAGCCTCCTCTGCGGCAGCGCAGGGCCCGGGCATGGGGCAGGTCGGGGAGGGCAGGGAGGGCCCGGGCACGGGGTCGGGGTCGGGGAGGGCCCAGGCACGGGGCAGGGAGGGCCCGGGCACGGGGCAGGGCGGGCCCGGGCACGGGGCAGGGCGGGGAGGGCCCGGGCACGGGGTCGGGTCGGCGGCGCTGCCGGCGCCCTCACCCCCTGCGCGGCCCCCAGATCGTGCAGAAGGAGGCCGAGCGGGCCGAGCGGGCCAAGGAGCGCGAGAAGCGGCGGAAAGAGCAGGAGGAGGAGGAGCAGAAGGAGCGCGAGAAGGAGGCCGAGCGCGAGCGGAGCCGGCAGCTGGAGAGGGAGAAGCGGCGAGAGCACAGCCGGGAGAGGGAGCGGGAGCGGGACCGCGAGAGGGACCGGGGGGAGCGGGAGCGCGAGCGCGAGCGGGAGCGGGGCCGCGACCGGGATCGGCGGGACGCCAAGCGGCACAGCCGGAGCCGCAGCCGCAGCACCCCGGTGCGGGACAGGGGGGGGCGCCGCTAGCGGGAACCCCGCCCCAAGGAAAGCCTCCGGCGTCAGCCACCCTGCTGGTGGGGGGTGAGAGCCACAACGGGAGGGGCACCGCCACCACCTCGGCCAGGCCGTGCGCTGCCCCATGCGCCCTTCAGCCTCTGCCCCAAGCCCCATTTCTGGATCTGTGTAGGCCTGAGACCCATTCTGGGGGGAGGGGGGAGGGGGTCAAGGTTCATCTGAAGATGGGAAGCAGCCAGGGACTCGGCATGGTCCACATCGCCCGCATCCCTCTCCCGCCTTTGGTTCCCCTGTGACTTGTCCCCCGCACACCCCCTGCCCCTCAGGAATGGCCGGGGTCAGGACTGGGGCACCTATGAGCTGAATCAGCCTCTCTCCTCCCGAGTCCCCAGGCCCCCGCACTTCCTGAAGTCTGCGCCTCAGCCCCCACCTGGCCCACGAGTTCCACTTTGTATCCACCTTTTCCTTCTGTTCTATTTTTATTTTTATTTTTTTTATTATTAAATGATGTGGTCTATGGAAAAATAAAAATCTGACTTAGTTTTACCCATTGTGCGGTTGGGTTTGCTTGGGCGTCGGTCGCTTAGGAGGAGGGGGGGTGCAGGGGGTCTCTCGCCCTGGCCGGGGGTCCCAGGGCACATGTGGGTGGCAGGGTCACCGCCCGGAAAGCCGTTTGGACCTGCCTCTGCTCCGCCCCTCGGCTCTTCCAGCTGGCATCGAATCTGCCAGGGCAGCCTGGCACAGCCGGAGGAGCGGGGAGTGCTGCGGGCTCGTGCCACCGCGTGCTGGTGACTGCCCGCCTTCACCACCAGGGGGCAGCCGCCCTCCGTGCTGGCTGCTGAGGGGGACCGGCCGACCGCCGCCCCAGGAATCACGGCCTTCCCGGCCCTTCCGACCCCTTCGGGCCTCCCTGGGTAGGGTCCCCAAAGCCCGCTGTGCCTCGGGGGCCGCCCCCCCGTCCGCGATCGCTCCTGGGCTCCCCGAGGCGCCCCCTAGTCCGGCGGCAGGGAGGGGGGCTGGGGTGCAGGGGCGCACGGCCTCACCCTCGTGAGGGGCGGGGGGCGGGGGGTGAGCGTCCTGGGGGGAGGAAGAGGGAAGCCAGCCCTCCGCCCCCCCTCTCCTCCTCCTGCTCCCCTCCCTCTCCCTCTGCAGGCGGAGTCTCCCCGCTCCCCCGCCCCCCTCCCCGCTCCCCCGCCCTCCTCCCCGCTCCCCCGCCCCTCCGCGCTCCCCCGCCCCTCTCCCCGCTCCCCCGCCCCTCCGCGCTCCCCCGCCCCCCTCCCCGCTCCCCGCTCCCCCGCCCCCCTCCCCGCTCCCCGCTCCCCCGCCCCCCTCCCCGCTCCCCCGCCCTCCTCCCCGCTCCCCCGCCCCTCCGCGCTCCCCCGCCCCTCTCCCCGCTCCCCCGCCCCTCCGCGCTCCCCCGCCCCCCTCCCCGCTCCCCGCTCCCCCGCCCCCCTCCCCGCTCCCCGCTCCCCCGCCCCCCTCCCCGCTCCCCCGCCCCCCTCCGCGCTCCCCCGCCCCTCTCCCCGCTCCCCCGCCCCTCCCCGCTCCCCCGCCCCTCTCCCCGCTCCCCCGCCCCTCTCCCCGCTCCCCCGCCCCTCCCCGCTCCCCCGCCCCTCTCCCCGCTCCCCCGCCCCTCTCCCCGCTCCCCCTCCCCTCCGCGCTCCCCCGCCCCTCTCCCCGCTCCTCCGCCCCTCTCTCCGCTCGCCTAGCTCTTGCTCTCGCCGGGGCCGCTCAGACCTGCGGCAGAGCCCGGCTCCGCTGGCCGCGATCGGCTCCGCGTCCCCCCGCCGCCTTCGGCCGCGGGGCGCCAGCCCAGGTAAGCGGACCTGCGAGCCCAGGGAGGGCACCCGTGCCAGCTCCCTTGGCTGCCTCGGTGCCCCTCGCTCCTCCCTCCGCGTTCATTCATCCCCGCTCTCACCCGTCCAGCGTCCTCCTTCTTTCGGTCTGTCCCTGTCATTCTCGTCCTTCTCCTTCCTTGCCTTTCCTCTTCTCTCCTCTCCTTCCTCCCCCTCTTCCTACCTGCCCCGTTGCACCTTTCCCACATCTGCCTTTTCCTCCTCTCACCCTCTCTCTCCCTCTCTCCTCTTTCTCTCCCTCTTCCCCCGTTCCATCCTCCATCCCTGCCTCTCTCCCTTTCCCTCTCTCCCAGTCCCTGGCTTCCCACTGGATGGACAGGCTGTCAGGTGTCTGGACTTTGGTGAGGAGGAGGGGCTGGAGTAGGGTGCTCCCTGGGGTGTCCCCCTGGGGTGGGACTGGGGCTGCTCTTTCCTCCCCTTGTGTCCGTCCCTGCTTGAGCCTCTGCTGTCTGTCCCCATTTCCCCAGACTCTGAAGTTCCCTCTCCTGTCCTGGTCTGACCCCGGCTCTTGGGGATCTCCCCAGTCACCACAGGCTGCAGTTTCTTCCGTACTCCCATACCGACTCTTCTCTGGGGTCCAGCTCTCTGGATCTGCCTGTCAGTCACTCTGTCTCCCTCCTTGATCCGTTTCCAGCGCTGTCATTCCGTGTTCTCGCTTTCTTCCATCTCCCTCACTCATCTTTATGTCTCTCTCACTGGCTCCCGTCTTCCCCATTCCCCCCTTTTCGCAGCCCTGGCCCCCATCTCTGCCTCGCTCCCTACAAGTCCCCCTTGCTTAGCTCCAAGGGGTGTCACTGCGGTGCAGACTGACTGAGCCCAGCAACGCCTTTCACGTGCGGTCTGGGGCAGGATCTAGAGAAATGGGGCCTCGGGCGTCCATGTCAGGGGGCACCCCTTTTCTTAGGCCTCACTCACCTTTACCTCCCTAGGGATTTGGCTTTACTTTCCTCCCTCTCCACCTCTCATCCCCTCCTTCAGAGCATCTTAGGCCACACACCCCCTGGAATCAAACCCCTATGAAGCCTGGCCGGCTTGATCAAGCTCTTTTCCTCAGCCCCTCCTTCTTAGGCTCCCAAGTCAGAGATCCTAAAGCTGTCAGTCATGAAGTCTAGGTCACCCTGTGTTGGAGAGAGGGGCAAGCTGAGGAGAAGACAGCCCAGACTGAGGATTTCTTAGACCACCACCCCACACACACACACACACATTCTGGCCCCTTCTTCCATCTCTCCTCTCCAGCTCTCCTGCTACACCAACTGATCAGAGATTTGACAGCTTGGAGGCCAGAGGTAGATACAGGGACAGTGCAGGTGGGAAAAAGCATGGGGGTGGCTGTGAACGTTAAGTCGTGAAGGCATTGGGATTCTTCTGTTTCCTTCCCTCTCCTTTCCAGCTTGTGCCTCTCCTGTCCTATCTGTCCCTTTCTCCCCAAACCCTTGATAATTTCTTAGCACTGAATCCACTAGCAATGAAGGTATTGGGAATGGTCACAAATGTGTCCAGTTTGGGGAACTTGAAGGTCTGCACTTCTCCCTTGGTGATCAGTTCCTTTTCTGCAGGTCTGGACTGATGGGGTAACCCACACACACCTGCCCTGCCGGCCCCACCCACACCACATGGACAGCACCACCGTGGGGAGAGGGCTGGTGGGTCAGTGAGTAGAGCCTAGGCTGAGCCAACACCAGAACCGGGTGCAAAGCATGTGGGTCTTTGTGCGGCTGTTGCTGGCCTGGCTGGGGAGCTGGGGTTGTGCAGGGAGACTGCTTGCCCCAGCCCAAGCATGGGCTGGTAGCAGGGAGGGCCAGGGTCCTACGCTGCTCCGGGCAAGAAGGAGCTGGGTCTGGAACCAGTTCTTCGTCATCGAGGAGTATGCTGGCCCCGAACCTGTCCTCATTGGCAGAGTAAGAATTAACCCCTCCCATCAAAACAGTCTCATATTTCCCAACCACTTGACCCTTTCTCTACCTTGACCCATGTCACTTCCTTCCTTCACCTTGGTCAAGACCCTTGTCCCCAGGCATGGGCCTTCTGATCCCTTATGTCCCTTCCCCTTACCAAGCTCTCTCACCCCAGCAGCTGTCTAATGTCTGACTCCTAACTCCATCTCCCACTACAGCTTCACTCAGATGTGGACCGTGGTGAGGGCCGAACCAAGTACCTGTTGACAGGAGAGGGAGCAGGCACTGTGTTTGTGATTGATGAGGCTACTGGCAACATCCATGTCACCAAGAGCCTAGACAGGGAGGAAAAGGCCCAGTATGTGCTGTTGGCCCAGGCTGTGGACAGAGCCTCCAACCGGCCCCTAGAGCCACCCTCCGAGTTCATCATTAAAGTGCAAGACATCAATGACAACCCACCAGTCTTCCCTCTTGGGCCGTACCATGCCACTGTGCCAGAGATGTCCAATGTCGGTGAGAGACCCCTTGCTTTGATCCACCCAGTTTTCCTCTGGCATAAACCAGACTTCTTTCTCCCCTCATGTGTCTCCCATAGCGAGCTACTCACTCCCAGCTTATATAATCTCCAAACCCAGACTAGACTCATCCCATTCCTCCAGGCCTTCTCCCTACCTCCATTCCAAAATATCTCTTCCCCTATTCCAGGATACTCCCTTCCACACCCCCATGTGCTCAGGGCCCTCTCCAGGGCACTACCCCACCCCCCAAACCTAGACCATCGCTCAACACTTGCCCCATGGCCCACTTGCCTCCCATCTAACTTACTACAGCCTTTCCCATCCCATCACTTCCCTCACTCCTGCCCCCTCCTTCCTCCTCTTATGAGCTGGGGGTGACAGGAGACTCCCTGGCAGGGACATCAGTGATTCAGGTGACAGCTCAAGATGCTGATGACCCTAGCTATGGGAACAGTGCCAAGCTGGTATACACAGTGCTGGATGGGCTGCCTTTCTTCTCTGTGGATCCCCAGACGGGTGAGGTTTGGAAGCAGCAGAGGGAAAGGATCTAAAGAATGCCCAGGGAAGAGGGTGAGGGTGGGGGTCACACCCTTGACAGTGTCTTACCCCATCCCCTTCCAGGAGTGGTCCGTACAGCAATCCCCAACATGGACCGGGAAACTCAGGAAGTGTTCCTGGTGGTGATTCAGGCCAAGGATATGGGTGGCCACATGGGGGGGCTGTCGGGCAGCACCACGGTCACTGTCACTCTCAGCGATGTCAATGACAACCCCCCCAAATTCCCTCAAAGTAAGGACACCAACTCAGTCCCTCTTCATCCCCTTCTCTGAATTCCCAGAGTCGGCTAGATCTTGGAGGCCACTCTCTGTTTACCTCCTGTGTCTCTATTTCTTTCTCTCTCTGACTCACATTCCCCTCAGGGCTCTTCTCCTGAGAGGTGGGGATGGGGGCCCTGGAAAAGCCTTCTGCTCACCCCTACAATCCCCTAGGAACCAGCATAAAGGGAGGGAAGGAGGCACTCAAGGAAGCTTTCTAGGGAAATGGGAGGAACGGGAATGAGGAATTCTCCCAGGGTCCTCCTTTGCAGGTCTTCCAAGAGATGGGAGTATCTGGGAAAGGAGAAGGGGCTGGCTGTTCTGAGTCTGTTCCCTTTTTGTTCAAAGGCCTATACCAGTTTTCAGTGGTGGAGACTGCAGGGCCAGGGGCCCTGGTAGGCAGGCTTCGAGCCCAAGACCCTGATCTGGGAGACAATGCCCTCATGGCTTACAGCATCCTGGATGGGGAGGGAGCTGAGACTTTCAGCATCAGCACTGATGCCCAAGGCCGAGATGGGCTTCTCACCATACGCAAGGTATGCCCCATCGTCCGACATACTCTACCCCCTTCCCAAGCCAACACCCACTTTCTGTGCTCTACTTTCTGAGACATTACCCCAGATACACATTCACCTACTTAAGCACTTTGGTGGGGGGAAGGAGGGGGTTGCATCCCACCCAGCATCCCTGCCTTGTAACCATCTATACACTTCTAATTGAGTCACTCTTCTTCTTGCTTTGATGAATCCCCAGATGATTCTCAGATCAGAGGACTCCCATTCTTTCCAGGGAAGGGGGAATGAATCACCAAGTGATGTTTAGCCCAAGGCCTTGATCTTTATTCTGGGGCAGATAGTATCCCAGGCTCAGGACAGAGTAGTCTGTCCAGTCTAGGAGGGTTGCAGTGGGCTCAAAGGTCCCACCCCAGCCTCTACAGACCCGTTCCCTCCCACTTCTAGCCCTTGGATTTTGAGAGCCGAAGATCCTATGCCTTTCGTGTGGAGGCCACAAATACACTCATTGACCCAGCCTACTTGCGTCGTGGGCCCTTCAAGGACGTGGCCTCTGTCCGTGTGGCAGTCCAGGATGCTCCAGAGCCACCCATCTTCACCCACTCCACCTACCACTTGGCTGTGCCTGAGAACAGTGCCCCGGGAACCCTGGTGGGCCATGTCTCTGCTATGGACCTTGATTCCCCCGCCAGCCCCATCAGGTGAGGCTTAGGGGGCCATAGCCCTGTCATATTCAGTGTTGAATGACAGCTCAAAACTCAGCTCCTCATTGGCTTCTCTCAGGCATTTAACATCAAAGTTTAAAGACTTTTCATTCCTATTCTAGCTTCTCTCTTCCAGTGTCCCCCAGCCCCTGCTCTCCCATGTCCTATTTAGTCTCTGGCCTTCCTGTCCCTCTCCAGGAGCCTCCCAGACTGCCATCTCCTTTAGTTTCCCTTCAGCTCCTTCCCTTCTTCAGGCTTCCATTTTCCCAAATACTATTCAGATAAGAGAAACCACTGACTGAACTCCCCTCCCTCTTCATTGCCAGTCCTAAGTCCTAAGGGCTTTATGACCCCAAGCACAACCTGGGCTCGAGGGAGTCTATACAGGCTTCTCAATCCCTCTGGACGGAAGCAGGACCCTTCCCCCCCACCCTCAGCAAAACTGTAGTAGCAGTGAAGTAAATCCGTCACCTTCCACATCCCGGTCCTACACCCCTCTTCGACCTCTTTCTCCCAGCTCAAACCACCAGTCCCTGCTCAGGCCTGCCTTCCCAGGGAAGGCTCATCCTCTGAACCTCCCTTTTTACCATTTCCCACAGACACTGAACTCTTAGAATCTGCTAAGCTAATTTATTCTAAGGATCTGATCAACTGATTCCTTCCAAGGTGTTAATGACTGATAATAACTTACTATATTCTCCCTCCTCGAGGTGAATCTGAGCAGGTATCTTAACCAGAGGGTTAATTTCAGGCAAAATGACACTCCAATGAGGAGATAATTTAAGGCAAAGGGGCCTTCCCAGGGCCCCCAAAATTATGCCAGCTGAATTCTACTGGTGAAATTAGCCTTGACCCCAAAGAACTTAATTTCTTCTCAAATGCAGCTGTGAGGATTGATGTGGGAGAATGGCACTGAGGTGCTCCAAGCCCTAGTACTCATGGTGCTGTGTCGCCTGGGGCAAGTTCCTTGACTTCTCTGTATTTCCAATTCCCCATTTACAGAAGAGGTATAGTAAGCTTAATCTAGCACTGTAGAAACAGATCTGGATTTGGAATTGGGAATCTGGATTCAAATCCTGGCCATCCCATTTAACCACCAAGATGACCTTGGACGAGTCACTTTAACCTCCCTGAGCCTCATTTTCTCTTCTGTAAAATAAGGAGGTTGTTCTAGATGGCTTCTCAGCTTTCTTCTGACTCTAACACTTGGATCCTAGGCCCAGCCTACCCAGCTCAGGGCAAGGAAAGGGCTTTCTGAAGCATAAAGCCCGGTGGAAATGTCAGTTGTTGTCATTAGACCAGCTCTCAAACCTGCCCCCAGATATTTCCTGCTTCTTCCCCAGCCACTAATCCTGACACCTCTCTCTTCAGATACTCCATCCTCCCCCACTCAGATCCCGAGCGCTGCTTCTCCATTGAGCCCGAGGACGGCACCATCCGGACATCTGTGCCTCTAGATCGGGAAGCTCGAGCCTGGCACAATCTCACTGTGTTGGCCACTGAACTTGGTAAGGGAGAGGAAGGAGCTGGGGAGAGCCAGGGTCTCCAGGGGAGCTGACAGAGGAGAGGTGGGTGTTAGGGAAGGATACGGGAAGCATCAAGGGATGAAAAGAGGAATTTGAGAGTTGCTGGTGAAACGCTGGTGGTAGCAGCGGCAGTAGTGCTGCTCTCCAGCAGATATCTGGGTCCAGCCTTAGCTTTTCAATCAGGAACATGGCCTGACTTCTGACTCACCCTCCAAGCTCTTATCCCATCTCCAACAAATTCTCCACCCTGACACACCTTCTTCAGCTCTGATTCCAGCCCTGACACCCCACTGATGCCACTTCCTACTGTCCTCTCACTCCCCAATGTCATCTATCCCCAAGACACTACCAGCCCGGACCCTGCCTCCCCTGAAAATGTACTAGCTGCTGCTTCAGAATGACATCCCTGTAGCAGTTTATGGTTTGCGAACATCAGAACGACAGGTGCTATTATTAGGCCCCATTTTACAAATAGGGAAACTGAGGCTGAAACATGAAGTGCCTTGCCCAGGGGCATCCAGCTAGTACAGGGTTCGAATCCAGCTTTTTCCAAATCTGAATCGAGCATGGTATCTGCCACACCGGACCACTCAGTATAATGATCATTAACATTTATATGGCATTAGAAAGTTTGCTAATTTGACTGAAGATAATGAGAGTGACCCAGAGAGAGGCAGGGAGCAGGAGAAAGGGAAGTAAGTCCAGGGTAGATTCTGAGGGGGTGGGGCGTGATCCTTCTAGCTCCTCTCCCATCTGTCTGATTCTGGGCATTTTTACTGCTTATTCTCAGAGCCCCCGTGGGAATTATATTCCTACCTCTGCCCAGCCCAGGCAGCCTCAGTACTGCCTTCTCCTTTCCTCCCTCCTGCCCTCCCCCCTCCCCATTACATAACTGCTCTGCTTTCCCCCAGCTCCCTAGGTCCTAGCCCTGATCAGCTGTCCCCAAGGGATGGAGGGGAGGGGGAAGTTATGCCCGGTGTATTCCCTGCTTTCTGTGTATTTGTATTGTCAGTGTATATGCATGGCTATAAGTATACAAATACATGTATATCCACCTTGGTGTGAGTGTGCATCCAGATATGCATTTGTGTTTGTGTTTATGTGTAAGTCACGTACATGGGGATCTCTTTACCTTTTCCCCATCAAACCTGCTGAAACTTTCTGTGACCATATTAGATCAAAGAGGTTGTCCCATTCCCATCTCTGGGATGGTTTCTATCCTTCTTCTGGGACATGGTGAGACCCTCCCACCCACCCTTGCCAAAGCTGGCCTCAGAAACAACCAGACATAAGCCCCGTGAGTGGGGAGACACCTCTTTAGACATTTTGTCCAAGGGTTTTGTCTACCTACTCCGGGGCTTTGTCTGGGCTTCCTATCCACTTTCTCTTGGGTCTGATGTCTCCAGACCTGGAAAACAGGCATTCTTCTCATGCTCCCTTGTGCTGGTCAGGGCCTCACTGGGCCATATTTCTCCAGAGCCATATCTAGAGTTCCCAACAATAGAGATATGAGAAAGGCTGGGAGAGAGGCCAGAGGAGAGATGGAAAGGGTTGGTTGGCAAAGTTATTGGAAGTGGGATGACTCAGCGTGGGGGAAGGCGGTAGGATTCAAGTGAGAGTAGGACAGTTCATTGTTTTGCTGTGTGTAGAGGCTGACTCTCTAGGGTATCTGACCAGCTGTTTGGGTGGGCATGGACTAGGTAGGAAGAGAGAGGAGTGTATGTTGGAAGGTGAAAGGGCAAGACTCTGACTCATGCTCTGACCTGCCCCTGAGCTGTGGCCTCCCAGGCAAGGGTCTGTATATCCTGAGTCCTATAGATCATGCAGCTGCTCCCTCTCCAAGGGCAGGACAGTGGAACTAAATCATCTACAATTCCCAGCAGTGTGCTATGGCCATGGGGAAATTCAGCTCACTGCTGAAACTGGGATTCTTCTGATAGCGTGTGCTACTGGGTGCTATGCATGTGGACATGCCTTCTGTGGGTAAATACTGAGCTGAATGTGCTCCCTGCACATGGTACATGTATTACTTATCTATTTAGTGCATACCATGTGTATCACATGTGCCCTGTCTGTGGTATATATACATGTACCAACATGACATGACATGTGTGTGCCAGCATATTTGCCTGCCTGGTAAGCTGGGCTATGTCGCATCGTATTGTGTATTCTATGCTTTGTACATGTTATGCGCATGTATGCATTGCATGTACACTACATGTTGAATTCTAGCATGTGCTCTGTGTGTGCATTCTTGTTTCAGACAGCTCTGCACAGGTCTCTCGGGTCCAAGTGACCATCCAGACGCTGGATGAGAATGACAATGCCCCACAGCTGGCTGAGCCCTATGACACCTTTGTGTGTGATACAGCTGCTCCTGGCCAGGTGAGTAGGGCTTCCCAGCAGGAGCAAGGAGGAGGGGCAGGGTCCTGAAGCTGCTCTCATTCCTCTGAGTCCTCCTCTCCTTTCCCAGCTGATACAGGTTGTGCGGGCTCTGGATCGGGATGAAGTTGGCAACAGTAGCTACGTCTCCCTGAGTACGCCTCTGGGCTCGGATGCCAATTTCACTGTCCGAGACAATCGAGGTAGGTGATCCCCACACACAGAGGCCTTCAAACACATGAATGCGCACATATATTTGTTGGCATGTCTCTCTGCCACCCATCTTCCCCTGGCACACATCCATGTGTCCCTCTACCATACCTCTCCTCTCTGCCTAAGCTCCCACCCCCTTTCCCACATATACCATTTCCTGACTACAATTGATGGACGGTCCATCACACACATAACTTCCCCCAATACCCTTCCCACCACAATTCTTATACAGACTCAGACCTTCCCCCACCCTGGCCCCCAATTTAGCCTTATCTATTTACCCCCCTCCCCCAAGCAAGGATGCTGCTACAAATCAAAAATAACAGAAGGAATGGATTTGTGTTTTGTTTTGCCAGCTGCTTTTTAAAAAAAATGTGTACAGCTCTTCTCTCTAAGCCTTGCCCCTTACCTTGAAACCCCTAACCCCCTCTGCCCCAGGATGGATTGGCACGACCTGAAACATCTGTACCCCCTGCAACCCTCTCTCTCTCTCTCTCTCTCTCTCTCTCTCTCTCTCTCTCTCTCCTCAGATGGTTCTGCCAGTCTGTTGTTGCCCCACCGCCTGGTCTTGCCTCGCCAAGAGCCCTACCTGGTGCCCATTGAGTTGCGTGATTGGGGTCAGCCGGCACTGAGCAGTACAGCTACAGTGACAGTCAGCATATGCCGGTGTAAGCCCGATGGCTCAGTGGCCTCCTGCCGACCTGAGGCCCAGCTCTCCCCAGCAGGACTCAGCACCGGGGCTTTGCTTGCCATTCTTGCTTGTGTGGGCACCCTACTTGGTAAGAGACCATGTGGGTCATAGTGGGACATTAGGAGAAGCAAGGAAGGGACAGGATATATATCATGTAACCCACGGGTTGAGGAAAGGGTATGGCACTGACCTGCTTAGAAAGGTATGGGGACCAAGATCTCATTCCTTGGCAATCAAATAGACCTCTAGTGGGGTATACTTGACCTCTCCGTCCTCACCAGCCCTGGTGGTGCTGTTCGTGGCCCTCCGGCGACAGAAGCAAGAGGCACTCATGGTGTTGGAAGAGGAAGATGTCCGAGAGAACATCATTACCTATGATGATGAGGGCGGCGGAGAAGAAGACACAGAGGCTTTTGACATCACAGCCCTTCAGAACCCAGATGGAGCAGGCCCTCCTACCTCAGCTCCACCGACTCGCCGAGATGTGTTGCCCAGGGCCCAGCCCCCTCGACAGCCACGGCCCCCTGGTCCTGCAGATGTAGTACAACTGCTGGCTCTGAGGCTTCGGGAGGCAGATGAAGACCCTGGGGTCCCACCATATGACTCTGTGCAGGTGTACGGCTATGAAGGCCGAGGCTCATCCTGTGGCTCCCTCAGTTCTCTGGGCTCAGGCAGTGAGGCGGGTGGCCCCTGTGGGCCCCCTGAGCCCCTGGATGACTGGGGGCCACTTTTCCGTACCTTGGCTGAGCTGTATGGGGCAAAGGAGCCCCCTGCCCCTTGAGGACTAGTCCTAATCCTGTCTGTTTTTGTGGAGCCCCCATCTCAGCTGTGCCCACTTTACATGCCCTCTAAAAGGGAGCTCCATGGGGTCCAGCCCATGGGCCCACTGGTCCTTCCACTCCAAGTTTCTGGTCCTTCTCCTCCTCCTCTCTCTTTTCTCTAATTCTTACCCCGACTCACGGGTCGCTATCTGTCTCTGTTTGTGTGTCTCTTTCTGCGGCTCCCTACACCTTTGTCTAAATATGCCTCCCTCTCTCTCCCACTCTGCACATCTCTTTTTGCACTCCTTTGTCTCTCTCTCTGACTCTCTACATCTCTCTCCCGAGCGTGCCTCTGTCTTCTTCTCTCTCCTTCTGTCTCTTTGTCATACTTAACATACGTGTGCTTCCCTCTGATTCTCCCTCCCTATCTGCCTGTCTGTCTCTCTCACACAGCCTATGTCTATCTATCTCTGTTTCCCCTGCCCACATCCCCCGTGGTTTTCTCTGGGTCTCCGTGACCAAGTTTTAACAGCTTTTTGGTTTTTCCGTCACCCATCTCAAGAACAAGAAAACTTCCAGCCACTGACGCCCACCCGCCTATGGGGAATACTTCACCCCAGGTCAGTGCTTGACCCAGAGCTTGGTGCTGGGGATCGAACACTGCCCCTTCATCAGTGAAGCTGGGCAGAGGGACGGGTGGGCCTCCAGAGACCTCTTACTTCCTTGGGGGCAGAGCTAAGTGAGAGGGAACATTTCATGCTGGGGATAAGATAGGTGAGCGTGTAGACCTTTACCTCTCCTCTCATTTCCCTACAGATTGTGCCCGCATGGTTTCCATCCATCACTCATGGCCTCACCCTGGCCCAACTGACCTCCAGCAGGGAGAGGGAGCTAGGCCCTTGCCCAAGGGGCCAAAACCCTGAGTCTGCCCCCCAGGCCACATCCCTGGGGAGCTCTGGCCCTGGGGGTGGTCTGGCTATTGGCCTACTCTGGGCATTTCACATCGTGTGCTTCTGTGTCCCAGTGGGAAGGGAATGTCGGGGATAGGGGGTGGGGGGAGCAGCTGGGAAGGGAGAAAGTGGGAGGGAGGGAGGGGCCTCCATCTCTAATTTCATAATAAACAAACACTTTATTTTGTAAGGTCTGAGTGGTGGCTGTGCTTTTGAAACCAAGGTTTTGTTGTAGGATTTCATGGCATAAAGAAACAAGTGCCAAGGCCCTGATCCTATCCCCACTCAGCCTACTTCTGATAGGAGACTTAACTTAGCTCTGTACTCTGTCCTCCCTCTCTGCTCTTGTCCCTGGCCCCTCCGCTATTCTCCTCTTTCCTTTCCTCCCCTCCCTCCGGTGTCCCACTGACAAGCCCTTCCCTCGTGGCCAAACTAGGGGTGACTGCCCCAGGGGCTCCTATCTGTAGGGAAACTACAGGTACTGACTACGGTAGTTCATGTCAGATTTTTTTCAGTGTATCAGCTGGTTATGCTGAGGTGTTTTGTTTTTCTTCTTATTTGTTATAAGGGACAGATCTCTGAAGAGGCAGTGAAAAGGGATACAACAGTAAATGTAGGTGATAGGAAAACACAATTACTGATAAAAACTGTTTGGTTACCAGTTGTTCTATTAAATCGGTGTCGGATTGCATCTGGGAGACTCAGATTTTGAAGAGGGGTGGAGGGGAAAAGGCAGTGGAGAGCAGTCAAGGCAGGGAGGAGAAGGAATGAGAGGAAACTAAAAAAGAAACCACTAGGGAGGATGGGAGAAATTCAGCAAAGCGCTGCTGGTGGAATAAAAAATAACTCACATTTATTTAGCACTGTCAGGTTTATAAAACTCTCGTAAGAGCCCTGTAAATTTAGGTAGTGCAAGCATTATTATCTCCATTTTACAGATGAGAAAACTGAGTTTAAAGAGGTTAAAGGATCTTGTCCAAGGTTATTCATCTAGTAAGTGGCAAAAGCAGAGTTGGGGGTAATTAGAAATAAGAAAATATACAAGATACAGTGCAAAATATACAATAATGTATATTTCTGGTCTGGCAAAAGGAAGGGATTAGAAGGGATGACCAATCAGAACCATCCACAATTAAGAAAAAGGTGGTCAAGGATAATTTGGCTGAGCAGTATAAAGTTTGGGGATCGCTTACGCTTCCCTGTGGACATCGGGCTCTCTTCTTCCAGCAGGGGTCAGGGCTTGAGGGTAGGTAAGAAGGGTTGAGGCCTGTCCCTCAGGGCCTCCTCCTTCACATCAAACCCTAGTCACTGGAACCACTACAGAACCAGGACAGGGAGAACAGGAACCGCAGCACGGAGGCCTGCCTTTCCCTCCCTTCCCCAACCTTCTGGTCATTCCCTCATCTCCAATGCTCCCATCATCCTCCACCTTACTAACAATAATGCCAGGAAGGATTCAGGAAGTGATATGTGGACCTGAGAACTGGTCATTGGACTCATGAATAACTTAGCAATCTGAGGGACTGAAACTATGGAGGGGATGAAAAAAAGAGAGGAAGGAAGGGATGGAGGAGAGAGGAGAAAATAGAGGAGAAGGAGAGGCCACAGTGCACAGTGGCAGAAACTGGGGATCTAAAGGCAGAGGACCTCCATCTGCTCCTTGTTACCTGTGTGACCTTTGGGGAATTTCACCCCTCTGGGCCTGTTTCCTCATCTTCAAAATGCTGGGTTAACATGGCCTCTGAGGTCCTTTCCAGTCCCAAATCTATCATCCTAAGAAGAAAGGTGAGGGGTAATAGAAGAGAAATTAAGGAAGGAAAGAAAGGGACACATCCCATACCTTCCCCCTCTCAATCTGGGTCTGCTCAGAGAATCTTAAATGTGAAATGGATTGTAGAGGTTATCTAGTCTCACCCCATTGTGGCTTGCCCTTAGTGCTCAGGGGACCAAAATGACTTTCCCCATACATGAGGAATGATTCCATTCTCTCCGTCCATCCCATCTTCCTTCTCCTCTTGGCCTCCCCCCGCAGGATTTAAGGAGGATAGGTCTGAGGCAGAGGCCCATTACCATCTGAGAGACCACCCAAGCTACTTACTCCATGGAATTCCTTAGAAAACAGCCTCCTCCTCCCCTGCCTTTTCCTTTACCCCAGTTCTCCAGGACAGAGTCTAAACAACTGAGGAGTTGAGGAAAGGAAAAGAAGGGAACCTTTAACTGACCCTACCTCCTCCCCTCTTCTAGAGCAAGAGGAAGAGATAGCATGGAAAGTCTCCTAGAGACAATCTTCATGGCTGTGTCTGCGGGGGCTATGTGTGTGTCATGTGTCTCTCCATCTGTCCTGCCATTTTTGTGTCTAAATCTTTATATGTACATGAGCTAACACTGGTGAAGCTCACCCTCTTCCCCATGTTAGACCTTTGTAAATCTTAAAGGGCTATATGAATGAGAGCTATTATTAGTTTGCAAACAGCCCCACCCCAAACACGTGAACAGACCCTATTATGCCTGAACCATAATTCAACATTTAAACCTAGGACCAAAGTGGCCCTTTTTTGGTTCTCTCAATAAAGACAACATGGGTTGCTAATTGCCCAGAAGATCCAGACCTAACTGCCGGTCTGCTTCACCTGTATATCATCACCAATTACAGGTAATATCTCCCTTCCATACACATACAGAGCCATATGTACATATACCTTGAACGGGAGAAGCTGAGAAGTTCTCCTTCCCTACCTTCCCCCAAAACAAAAATTAGCCCTTTATGGTTTTCAGAGCATCCCCTGAATGATGCAGGTGTGCTATGGGAGAATGAAGCTGTATTCAAAAGGAAGGAGTCTTCCTCTCCATCTTCCTCTCCAGCTTCCCCCTCCACTTCTAGGCCATAACCCACACTGCCTTCTCACTTCTAGCCATCCCTCAGCCTCCTCTGCTACCTCCCCTCACTGCTTTGCTTCCCATGTCTTTCTGTCCCTCTTCTCCCCTTTCCCCCATCATTCCTTTCACCTCCTCCCATGAACATATGACATAAACTGGGAGTACATTGGAAAGTTCTGGTTCGGGGAACAACAGATTATTAAAATCCCCTAGACTCTTGACCCAGACAGGCCCAGGAGGATTTCCAAAGGGAGGTGGTAGTTGTTTTTCAGGGGAGCAGTTGAGGGGAGAAAATGAGGGTAGAGAAGGTAGTATGTAGGTAACAAGCATTTATAACACCCTAACATTCTAAAGTAGAAGACAATAGACAAAGGGAGTTTAAAATGGGGGTAGGAGGTGGGTAAAGGTACTCAGTTCTGTGGTTCTCAGCAAGTGGTTCAGCACAGCTAAGGGGGTATGAAGATTGGCCTGCCTGGGCCCCTCTCCCAAATGGAGGCCCCATGAGAAATTCACCATGGGAGAAGCAGGCCAACATGGCAATTAGATGTTTCAGGGGAAGCAGGGGAAGAGTTGAAGAATCTTTGGGGGGAATGGCCCCAAAACAAGAACTGATGGGAAGCTAGTTATAAACTTAGCCACAGGAAGGTCCCACAGTCAAAGGAGGAAGGATGTCAGAGGTCATCTAAACTATCTGGTCTGTTTTCATATCGGCAACATCCCTGACAAGAGCTGGGATACAGTAGGACATGTGGAAAAAGCTCTGGATTTGAATAGTGACTCTATCTGATGTTGTCTCCATGATTTGGGGCAAGTTGTTTTATCTCTCTGGGCCTCGGTTTCCTTATCTGTAAAATGAGAAATTAGAGAAGATAATGTCTAAGATGTTCTTTCCAGCTCTGAACATCCTGACTGAAGACATCTAGTGTAGAGGAATCCATTCTTCTGAGACAGCCTTGTTGTGTTCGTCCTTTGTCGTCAAAGAAGACCGTGCCATCAGAGAAATGATGACATGACTTGCCCTTGACTTTGTTTTGAGGGAGGAAGGGCTGTGCAGGTCACCAGCCTCACTTCTCCAGAGCCATCTGAATCCAGTGATCCCTGGCTACCTCTTAAGCAGGCTTATTCAATGTACCGGCATTACTTCACCCTAAGTGAGTACCTGCATAGACCTTGGCCCTTTTAGGCCAAGGTCTCCCAGTGCATCCTGGTTCATCTCCAGTCATCCTGATGAATATCTGGTCACTGAATTCAGATGGCTGTGGAGGAGAAATGAGGCTGGTGACCTTGCACAGCCCTCCCTCACTCAAAAGTCTGAGGCAACCTATTCCACTCTTGGATTCCCACGTTGTTAAGGAAGTTTACTCTTATGCTAAGCTTAAATCTGCCTCTCTGCAGATTACTTACTTTGTCTTCTAGTTTTGCCTCTAGGATGAACAAGGACAAATCTAATTGTTCTTCCCAATGAAAGTTCTCAAAATATGTGAATTGAAGATGTCACATTTCCCTTTTGTCTTCTGTGACATCCCCTCCAGCTGAGCAAACTTCCTGGTCCATGCTTCTGGATGAACTCTTGACAATAATAACCATTCCTTGCATAGGCAGGGAAACTACAGGTATTGAATATGGTAGTTCACATCAGATTTTTTTCAGCGTATCAGTTGATTATATTGAGGTGCCTTGTTTTTCTTATTCTTTGTTATAAAGGACAGATCTCTGAAGAGGCAGAGGAAAGGGATACAACAGGCAATGTGAAAACAAAATTATTGATAAAAATATATTTTTAAAAACATGTAGTTACCAGAACAGAAGGCAGTGCTTCAAGTGTGGTCTGACCAAGAAGGTACGAACACTCCCTTTCTGAATTATTTTCCTCTCTTATTGTAGCTTAAGTTGAATCACTTTTTTTGTTGGCTAACACATCTTGAGCTTTCTGTCCACTAAACCCAGATCCCCAGATCTTGTTAATAATAATTACTGACTTAGCCATAACTCCTCCCTACTTGAACTATACATGTACAATTGTTTTTTTAAACCCCTCTGCAAGACTTTACATTTATCCCTCTTGTCCAGCCACAATCTGCTCTGCAATCTGTGGTCAAACTTTGCAAATTTCTGGGATAGGAGGTAACATGCCAATAAGACCAACCCTTTTGCCACAAACCTATTACTTTTTCCTGCTGCTCTGCCACCTATCTCTCCACCCCACTCCCAAGAACAAACTAAGGGACAAGCAATGGAAGAAAGAAACAAAGGAAAATTTTTTTTAAAAAGAGAGAGGGCTTTAGGAGTAGTTTCAGGAAGTCAATTGAGAAGGCTAAAGGGCTAGGATGGGAGATGAAGGAACTGCCTTTGGCCTCATTGGGGGATGCTACAAGAGCTATCTGAAAACAGATATGTCCTGGCTGAACCTCCTCAAGAGATGAGGTAGGAGATGACTCTAGGGAAGGTAAATAGGATGGGACAAGGGCATAGATCACCCTATCAATATGCCTTCCCAATGAGGTGGTTGACCCACTTCATCCTGGAGTGAACCTGTTCCCTTCATAGGAGGCAGTTTATGAAATTCTCGGGGTCATGGTATTCTCAGTTCCTGCGAGACTGAGATGGTGGCTTTGGGAAGAGGAAAGAGGTTCCTGTGACTGCCCCTTCTGCAAACCTTCTTTCATGTCTCCTTAGGAGGCCAAGGACATCAGTATAGTTCATCTACATGATCAGAAATGTTGTGCCATTTGTGTACCCTATAGTCGATAATGAAATGTTCGAGAGGACTGAGCTATACCCCCAAACATGAAGTCTCTGAAATGTCTGTCTACATGATTCAGAGAAGGCTAGTTCAGATTAAGGCAAGCCTGCTAAAACCAAAGACCCAGGTCCAGAGCCCCCAAGGGCATAGCTTGGTTGTGTACCACATTCTCTTCTTTCCTCCTCCCCACCCCCCCTCAATGAACCAGAGTTCAAACCTCTTCCCAAAGAAGGGGCGGTAGAGGGGGGCTAAGAGTGCTGTTCCCTGCCCTGGAGACAGCCAAAGGAGAGTGTAGGCTCTGACCAGGTGAAGCCCATCAAGTTGCCACCTTTCCAGAGCCCTTGTAGTCAAGGCTGACCACAGAGAGGAGAAGGATGGGGGGTAGGAATATGCCCAGGACAGAGGTAGAGG
The DNA here is from genome assembly GCF_028372415.1 of Notamacropus eugenii. Taxonomy (NCBI): domain Eukaryota; kingdom Metazoa; phylum Chordata; class Mammalia; order Diprotodontia; family Macropodidae; genus Notamacropus; species Notamacropus eugenii. Next base: position 10,124,603 of record NC_092878.1, read on the forward strand.
AGATTCACATCAGTAGATTGTAAACCTCTTGAGAACAAAGGCTGTGTTTCATTTCACCTTCATATCCCTCTCCTACCACAGGACACTGTCCATACATATTGGTTCAATGTAATTTTAATCATTCGAAGATTACAGCCCTTAGAGGAAATGTTAGGCAGCCCAGCCCAGGGCTTTGTTTCCCTCCTTGTTAGGAGATTCCCTATTCCACGGCAGAGCAGGGCCACACAGAACTATAGAAATGTGGAGCTAGAAACATTGAGTCTCAGAAATTAATTAACCCCTACAGAGAGGTCAGACTCTAGCATGTCCCAGTGTAGAAATCAGGCTGGGAAGAGCAGAGGGCAGTGCTGGATGGAGGTGGAGGGACCAACGAGAGGGTGCCAAAAGTAGTTCTGCCCACAGAATTAGAGGGAAACAAAGGGGAGAAAGCAGAAGAGAGAAACAGCTAAAGGCAGGAAGGAGCAGAAGTCTCAATGGAGAAAACAAAAAGGTAGAAAGCCATGAAGAAAGCATGTGTGGGAGAGCAAAGAAGGGAAAGAGGTGGGAGGAAAGTGAATCCAGGGGACCCAGCTTACATTCTTAGGGGGAAAATTCAGAGCAGAGGAGAAGACTTGAGGGATGCTGGCATCGATCAGAGCACAAGGAGAAAAGTCAATTGGTCTGGAAGGTAGGGCTGGATGGAGGCTTCCAATAAATGGAGAGGGAGAGTTGGAGAAGATAGAGTCACATGATTTGATCCCAGGAAGGCTTCATTCACCAGGCCACCTTGTCAGCATGGTTTCCATATACTGCTACAGCTCCTCCCTAGCATCTCTCAGTCTTTTCTGCCACCAAGAGTCTCCTCTTCTGCTTCTGGAATCTCTTCCTGGACCATAGTGGCATGTCCAAATAGAAGTGGGGTAAAGGAAAAGAAGGCTCAGGGGGATGTAGGGGTGGTCTCTTCCTCCTGTTCCCCAGTTTCCTGCAGCCTGCTGTATAGCATACAGGCATCCTCTCGAGACACTCGTTCCCAACCACTCTCCTTCACATGGTACAGGTCCACAGAACCACCTGAATAGGCATCCCTGCGGGTAGCATGGGCCACAGCTTGGCGAGCCAGAGTATAAGCCTCTTCAATAGTCATGTCATAGCGGTAGCCACGGTCCAGCACACCATAGGCATAGGGTGAGCCAGAGCCCACAGAGAAGACATCGCCGGCCAGGAGGGTCCCATCACTGTAGACATAAAAGAGGGCAGGGCCAGCCTGGTCCCAGCCACACAGGGCTGTGGCCACACACAGGTCCAAGCCCCGGTAACGGTATAGCATGGTGGAGAGAAGCTTGGCAGCCCCTGCCACACTGGGCAGCTGGCCCTCCCTGAGAGCCCGAAGGCGCAGCTCCCGTTGCAGTATTCGGTACCAGGTGGCACAATCAGCTGAGGTGCCTGAAGTTGTGCCTATAAGGTGCTGGTGGACAGGGATGACCTTCTGGGAAGCAGGGCAAGCCACGTAGGAGCCACAGGAAGATCGAGTATCAGCTGCAGCAATGACCCCGTGGCGGAATCGGAAGGCTAATGTGGTGGTGCCATGGGCCAGTTCTGGACCGTGTGTCTGCAGAAAGACAGGAGGGTCACAGCCCCTGGGGACAGCCCAGTCCCCAGCCCCAGGTAGGTGAGGGCTCAGGGCTTCAGGGGCCTGCCAATCGCACACATTCTCCAGAGCCATCTTAGGAAGCAAGTGGAGACTAGAAGGAATTGGGCAAGGTTATATGGACTGTGGTGAGGTAAGGACAGGACCAGGGGAAGATAAGGTACGCTACTGAAAAGCTGGATGGCAGCCAGAGTTAGGTGAGAGTATTGAGAACAGACGCTCCTCTTCTTCTGCCTGCCCAGCCCCCAAAAAAGGTCCATCTGAAAGAGAACCAGGCATGGCTGGGGGATGCTGTCATTAGTAAGAAAGCTGCATCCTCTATCACCCATGTGGTACCTGAGAGTGACCATGGAATCACCTCTGTCATACTCCATGTATCCCCTGGAAAGCATGGAGGACTAGAACATTTCTTGGAGTAGGATAAGGAAGGGGAGTTGGGGCAAGAGCAGAGGAAGGTAGGAGTGACCTGCCTGCCTTCTGGCCTTCTTTACTTCCATGTAAAATGAAAATCATGCTACCTGTAGCACCCATCTCATAGTCCTACTGTGTGGATCAAGAGGGGTAATGCATGTCAAACACTTTGCAAACCTGAAAACATCATATAAATGGCAGTTTTTATTGTTATTCACTACTTCCCTCCTTCCTTCCTTCCTTCCTTCCTTCCTTCCTTCCTTCCCACCTTCCTTCCTTCCTTCCTTCCTTCCTTCCTTCCTTCCTTCCTTCCTTCCTTCCTTCCTTCCTTCCCACCTTCCTTCCTTCCTTCCTTCCTTCCTTCCTTCCTTCCTTCCTTCCCACCTTCCTTCCTTCCTTCCTTCCTTCCTTCCTTCCTTCCTTCCTTCCTTCCTTCCTAGAGGCATAGCCTAGCTCACACATTCAGTCCAAGAAGGAGTCCCGCAGCCTCGTCCCAGCCACACAGGGCTGTGGCCACGCACAGCTCCAAGCCCTGGTAATGGTATGGCATGGTGGAGAGAAGCTTGGCAGCCCCTGCCACACTGGGCAGCTGGCCCTCCCTCAAAGCCCAAAGGCGCAGCTCCCACAGAAAAGGGAAGGAAAATAGAGTAAAAGGAAAATTAAAGTTAAATCCCTCCCACATAAGGCAGCCTTACATAGAGGTTAAGTCTGAAAAGAATTGCAATTTGCATCTGCCCCTCCCTGCCCTAGCATTACTATGTCACAGTCCATCCTTCCCATTAAAAACAAAAAAACCTGATAATACTGACCCATCTTCAGTAGGAAGTATGCTTTGAGTTGTTTTTCCACCAGTGGGGAAAGATTTGCCCTAATGCAGCCATACTCTCATTTGTAACAAACAGCATTCATTTCCAAGACAGCTAAGTCAGGCCTAGGCTTGTAGTCTATAGCCACAGAACAGAGAAAAGCTAAGCGGTCCACGCAGGGATCAAATCTCCTCTCCTTACTAGTATCATGTGCTAACGCAGGTCATGCTAAGCAGTAGTCCTTTGGAGTCCTTAGGGGTTTTGTGGACCCTTGGAAAGGGGAGAAGTCATTTTATCACAGAGTGGTACACTGCCTCCTCTTAGATGGTGCCAAAGTAACATAAAGTATATTTTGGCTGGATCTCTCAAGGTCTTTTAGTCCAGTCCTCTATTTTGGGAAGCCTAAAGAGCCCAGAATTGTGCTTCAAAGTACGGGACAAGCTTCTCTGACTATGGTTGGTTCAGATTAGACCCCTTCCTTTCCATTCCCACTGCCCTCCTGCCCTTTGCCTTATCACCTCTCACCTGGACAATTACAGGTCTGGTGATTTCACTGATCTCCCAGCCCCCAGTCTCTTTTAACAGGTCCTGAACCCCCAAAGGCAGATTAATCTTCCAAAACCTTTGATATTTTCCTATTATTCTCCTGCTCAAAAACTTTCAGTGGGTCTCCATTGCCTATTAAATTAACACACACATCTTAGCCCACTATATTTAAGGCCTTCTATAATCTGGCCACAACCTGCTTCTTTGTAGGTCCCATTTCTCCCTTACAAGGCCCTTCTGCTGTAGACAGATGGGCCCATTCATTGTCTTTCCTCAACACATGTATACTCTTGCTTTGTTTATCTTATTCTTCGCACCATCAACCACCATCCCTCCCTCACCGTAACTGAAAAACCCTCCCTTCTCCTCCCCAATTATCTGAATCTTTACTCAAAGCTCAGCACAGATCTCACCTCCTTCCTGAGCCTTCTCTATTTTGTTCCAACCTCTTTTCCCACCTGGAATCCCCTGGAGCACTTCTCTGTAATATTCATTTGACACCCCCTATATATGGCTTTGAATTAATGAGCATTTGATATGTCTATATCTTGTCTGTAATCAGACTGTAAGCTTCCTGAGGGAAGGGACCAAATCTGATACCTCTTCAGGTTCCTACAGCTACATCTTCTCGTTTATTCAGTAGGTATGCATTGAGCATCCACTGTGTGTAAGACATGGGGGATACAAAGTTTCACAAGACAGGTCCCTGCCCTAAAGTAGCTTATAGTCTAGTAGAGGAGATATCATATATGGACAAATATGAATCTATAATACAGACTAATAATATTAGTGCCATAAGTGATATAATTTCAACAAAAATTCAGTGACTACCATGTACAGAGCATGATTTGGCACTAAGAGAGACCAATAATGAAAGAAGACAGGATCCCTGACCTTGTGGCTCCCTGATCTAGTACAGGAACATGGAACACATGCAAATTGCTATTATACAAAATGATTCATGAGAAGTGATGACCAAGTGTTCTTATTCTCTGAATAAGTATTTGCCTTTGCCTGAGCCATGGAATGCCATCATTCCAAACTCAACATATCCCTTCCCTTCCTTTCCCTTCCCCTCCCCTCTTCTTCCTCCCCCTTCCCTTCTCTTCCCCTCCCCTCCCTTCCCCTTTCCTTGCCTTCTCTTTCCTTCACTTCCTTCCCCTTCCCTTCCTTTCCTCAACATTCAAGGCTCAGTTCAAATGCTACCCTGTATATGAAGACTTCCCTGGTCTCCCTAGCTGAAAATCTACACAGTGACCATTGTTGATAAGGTGTGGATTAGGGGAGGTTTGACAGGAAGAGGAAGTGGAATCAGGGAAAAATTTATGGTAGAGGTAGCATTTGAGGTAGACCTTAAAGGATGAGTAAGATTTAATAAGGTGGGGACAAGGGGGGATGGCAGGGATTGGGGTACTATTTCACTCATAAAGAACATTTACAAAGAGCTATGGGAGCATAGAGGAAAGGAACCAGGAGTACATTATGAAAGCCCATGAAAGACAGGTTATGGAATTTGGAGTTTATTCTACCTACAATACAAAGCCATTAGATGTTTTTTGAGTAGGGTCAAAGTCATACTTCAGGGGCAATTTTTGGCACAATGAATAGAGGACTGGGCCTGCTGGGAGATCTGAGTTCAAATCTGGCCTCAGATATCTACTAGCTGTGTGACCCAGAACAAGTCACTTAATCTCTGCCTGCCTCAGTTTCCTCAACTGTAAAATAGAGATAACAATAGCACACCTCTCAGGGTGGTTGTGAGGATCAAGTGAGATAATAATTGTAAAGCACTTAGAGAAGTGCTTGGCACATAGTTAGCACTATATTTATGTTAGCTATTATTATTAAGAATTAATTTGGTGTCAAATTATAAAATTAATTGGAAGAGGATAGAGACTGGAGGCAGGGAGACCAGTTAAGAAGGATGGTACAGTCCAAGAATGAGGGATAGGGAGCTTGTGGAGATTGAAGAAGAAACAAAATAGAAACAGTGAAAACGAGAGAGAGTGTGAAGTAAGAAGTGGCAGAACATGGTAAGATGGAGGAGTCAAAGCTGACTGCCAGATTTCTTGCCTGGGTGACTGGAATAATAATGGCCCTACTTATAGAAATAAGGCAGTGGGGGAAAGTAGTGGGCACTGGAAAAATTTTTGATTGATTAGATAAATCCTGCAATTCCCTGTATGGTCTCTGTATGATTCAAGTGCGGGGAAAAATATATTCCTTCTTTTCAATCTGATGGTAGAGCTTAAAGAAGGTTGCTCGATTTCAGGTTTGAGAATTCAACATATGTAGTGTCTGAAGAGGATAAAAGCATGTGTTTGGGGAGGTGGGAAAAAGGAGGGTTAAAGTTTTGTCTTCCCCAGCAGCTGTCATGGAAGGGATGGTGCGGATGCTAGTTGGAATTCCAGGCACTTACATGCTATACCCAGAAGAGGGTACATCATTATAAACACGTGTCCACTTTCTGGTTTTATCTGGCTTCCCAACTAAGTTAAAATATGTGGAACAAGGCAATCAAAAATGTCACAGAATCACATAATTTAGATTTGGAAGGAGATCTCCTTAGCCATTTAGTCCAATTCATATCCAAAAGGAATGCCCACTATAACATACTTGAGAAGCAGTCATGCAGTTGTAGCAGCAAGCACCCTGACACATCCAGGATGGCCTGCTAGCACAGGTTCTAAAAGGAAAGCAACTTTTGAGGAGTCAACAATCTTTAATCACATATACCAACAGAGGAAATACAAGGAAAGAAATGAAGACCAACAGAAAGGGCTTCTGTCTGACCATAAGCAATACATACATCACAGATCAACAGACAGATCCAGCTGTCTGACCATTACATACCTACATAGTTACCAGGGACAGAAGCACCAACATTTGGGTTTTTAAAGGAAGAGGGGGCACATTTAACGGTTACTCAGAGTCTCATCTGGCAACGAACCTTCTTTCAAAGAGTAAGTGTGACCCAGGGTCTCATTAGAAATGACAAAAGGTGTGGACCTTCCTAAAAAACAACCCTCCCCAATCAAGCAAATCTCATTAACATTACAACAGTCTCTCTCACCACTTCTCAGAGGCATTTTTCTCCATAGTTCTCATGGTCGGAAGCCTAAATTTGTTACCTTTCCACTTTCATCAGTTGACTAGTAGGACCAAAGAGAACAATTCACATTCTACAGGACGGCCATTCAAATACTTGAGACCGCCTTCCAAATCCAAGTTCTATTTCATCGCCTTGTTCCCTGTGTTTTAATGATCCCATTTGCATGGGAAACTTCAAACAATCTTTCCTCCCAGAGATGAAAAGAACATTAGAGCTGACTTAGGTCAACGCTTCGTTTTAGGGACGGTTGTTGCTGTGCTTGTCCTTCCTTCTTGAAGGGGACGCTGAAGGCCAGAGAGATGAAGGGACTTGGCCAAGGTCATACAAGTAATTAGTGTCAGAGCTACGGAGAGCATGCATTCCTGCTCTTTGCCCTATGCTCCTGTTTCTGGGATTCCTCTAGAGGGATGAATGGATGGATGGATGTTCCTGTTGGAAAATCGCTGCTGACTTCATGGTTCAGGGACGCATTATCCAAGGGCCTTTCTCCCCCTTCTTGCTCCTGGCATTTGACATCTGGGCAGCTTCCTGGTTTATTAAAATCTTCCCAAAGAATAAGGGTAACATGAATCTTAAGTCTGCTCACTGTGCTGCTTCTAAGTCACACGACTGGGTGGAAAGGCCACTGGTTTTTAACAACAGTTGTGGGTTTACAGAGTTCCTGATGGCCTCCTTCATTAAATGGGCTTGAATTACTTGAGATTGCTCAAGTGTGGTTTTATTTAGCTCACAGCAAGCTGTCACTAGGTACTGGGTTTTGCCCTTATCCAAAATGGTAGACCGAGTGGCTTCAGTGGGTGGCTTAATGTAGGATAAGAACAGAAAGGGAAAGTGAGGGAAGGCCAGAAGAACTTCAGTAGGGTCAAAGCAGCTTTTCAGCCAGTCATTCCCTTTTCCAAGATGGCCGCCACTCGACCTGGGAGCCGTTTCCGGTGCCCCGGCGGTCCAAGTGCACTATGACCCCAATCAACAGGGCACCAAAAGCTTGAAAGAGAATAGGGCGGCTCCTCGGCGGGGGCGGGCCCAGGATGCCCGGACTCAAGATGGCTGGCCACTCCCATGGTTTAGAGGCAGGCTGCCCTCTTCCAAAATGGCCGCCGGGCCCCATATAGCGCGCCGCGAAGCCGCCCGCGCCACTTCCGCTTTCCCTTAGTAAACATGGCGCTGGCCAGCGTGCTGGAGAGGCCGCTGCCTGTGAACGGGCTGGGCTTTTTCGGGCTCGGGGGTCGCTCAGACCTGCTGGACCTGGGTCCGGGGGGGCCCGGAGATGAGCTGTGCCTGGCGGCTCCCAGCTGGGGCGCCCCGGACGAGCCGGGGATCGAGCTTCTGCACGGAACCACCACCCTGGCCTTCAAGGTGCCGCTGCCCCCCGCCTCCCCGCCGGGCCGCCTCCGGCTCCCCCTCGGACCTGGGCCTCGGGATGGGGACGGTGCCGCCGCTGGTGACGCCCGGGCGGGCCTGGGAGGCTGGGGAGCCACGGGGGGCCGTGACCGGGTGACCGGGCGACCGGGCCGTGGGGGCGGGAGCGGGCGGATGCAGGCCCGAGGGCCCCGGGGCAAACAGAATGCCAGGTCACGGGTGGGCAGCGTCTCTGCGTGGGGCTGACACCCACCCGGGGCGTGGGGAGGAGGGCCCGCGCGGGCCCTGGCCGCCTCCCAGCCCGCCCTTCCCTCCCTCCGCAGTTTCGCCACGGCGTGATCGTGGCCGTGGACTCCCGGGCCACCGCCGGGGCCTACATCGCCTCGCAGACGGTGAAGAAGGTGATCGAGATCAACCCGTACCTGCTGGGCACCATGGCGGGGGGCGCGGCGGACTGCAGCTTCTGGGAGCGCCTGCTGGCCCGCCAGTGCCGCATCTACGAGCTGCGCAACAAGGAGCGCATCTCGGTGGCCGCCGCGTCCAAGCTGCTGGCCAACATGGTGTACCAGTACAAGGGCATGGGGCTGTCCATGGGCACCATGATCTGCGGCTGGGACAAGCGCGGCCCTGGTGAGTGCTGCGAGGGCCCCCCCGCTGTGCCCTCTGGGCGCCTGTGCCCCTGCCCGGCCCTTCCTCACACTTAAAGAAAGCCAGGTGCCCCCACACGCCGTGGGAGGCCCTGAGGTTTGACAGGATTGGCAGGAGAGGTTTCCTCTGACCCAGCTCTTTCCTTCCCTCAGAGGACACGGAGAACAAGTCCTGCTCCCCTTGCTGGCTGAGGCAGACTTTTGGGGGGCCCTGCTGGATCCAAGTCTGGATGGGCAAGGAGGGCGGTGTTTGAGAGAATGCCCCATGAAGCTACGTGGCCAGGATGGTGCCACTCAGCCAGTCTGTCTCCTCCCCCTGAGCTCGGGGGGCATTTGAAGGCTACACGGATTATAGGCTCTACTTTGTGCTAGCAAGCAGCCTTCTCTAGCGTTTTCAGGCCTCTTCAGCTAGATGCTCAGTAAGGATGGTGCGTCCTTCACTTTTGTCTGCTTCCTAGCACTTGGTAAAACGGGTGCTCAGTACCCAGCGGCCACTGATTAGATACCAATTGGTTTATTTAAGTGGAGAGAGCAGATCAGGACAAATATCTTTATTTGTCATTACAAGAGAGGAAGAAGTGGTTTCATGTAGACTTTAGGAATCCCGATTAAAGATTTTAAATGTGATTCTCTCAGTTTGCCTCGTTTTTCAGTCCTGCTATCGTTATGCCTGGGAGCTGGCATCAGAATGTGCTCTGGTAGGGTGTGTGATGAGATGGTATTATCTTAACAGGTCTGTTTCCTAACTGTTTTACCCCTTCTAGGCCTGTACTATGTGGACAGTGAAGGAAACCGTATCTCTGGAGTCACCTTTTCTGTGGGTTCCGGTTCTGTCTATGCTTATGGGGTTATGGACCAGGGCTACTCGTTTGATCTGTCTGTGGAAGAGGCCTATGACCTCGCCCGGAGAGCCATCTACCAGGCCACCTATCGGGATGCCTACTCAGGAGGTGTGGTCAACCTCTACCATGTCCGAGAAGATGGCTGGATCCGTGTCTGCAGTGACAACGTCGCTGATCTGAATGACAAGTATCAGGGAGCTGCCCTCTGAAGGAGGTTGGGGGGTTGCTTTCTGGGTTTCTTGGGGTGACTGATATTTGATGCAAGAAAAATAGAGTTCACCTTCCAGAACTGGAAAGGGACCTGGCTCTTTTTCCTGTCTAGGACTTGATTATTTTTTAAAGCAACTCTTCGTTGACCTCTGTATGTTATTGATTTGTTAATAAGCTGCTCTAGAAGCAAATGTTCATTTTACTTTGTTGTTAACATTATACAACTCAACCTCAGCTAGTGTTGCGTCTTTTGTCCGCACTATCCCTCCTCCAAGCGCTACACGGTCAAACAAGCTAGGACAGTGGGAGGGATGCACTGTAATTACAGGAAACAGTGGTGTGAAAACTTTGTCTGGTGAATACATTAACGTCCCTGCTCAGGAGGTTAATAACAAAGGAGAAGGAGAGAGAGGCAGGGAGGAGGGGAACAGCACTTCCCAGTGAGGTTTGTGAAGAGATGAAAAGTTGATGAGGTGGAAAGATGCACAAGAGGCTGTGCCAGGCAGGGCAGCAGAGGACTGGGGAGGGGAGGCTGGCACTTAAAATTATAGGGGAAATTGTTCTTAGATTTTGAAAGAGGAGGGAGCTTAAGTTTGGGCCCTGAAAAGGGAGAAGACGAATGAGTATAGGATGTGGGTACTGTACCGGTACCCAGGTTGCTGGCTATCATATTTTGGGAATGGGTTGGGTTAGGGCCCACCTAAAGCTGCCAATGTAGCATTTGGGTGGGGAAGAGGCCCCATTTTGAGCAGAGATGACCGATTTATCACGCTGAGCCCTGAGGGGGTCCCCAAGCCATGGTGGCAGCAGATGGCAAGGCCTCCTGTTAGGGAAGGTCGAGAAGGTGTTTGAAGGAAGAAACCATAAAAAACAGGAGAGGAGGGAACCAGTGGAGAGCCTGACGCCAAAAAGTCTTTTCTCTTTACTACGCGGGAGTGGACTCAGGAAGGCTTAGTTAGCAGGGAGGAGGAAAAGCAGGAGGTAAGAATACTAACACCACCATCATTAATCCGAAAGGAAGGCTCCTAGCAGAAGAGAGTAATAAAGCCTCCACCCATCCACATGGCAGCGGCTTCCTCCTCTCTTTCACTCCCTCCTCCTCTTCTTGCTTAGCCCTGTGTAGTCTCTGTATTGATTGATGAGAGCTGTCCGCCAGGAACTGATCGAGGCTTGTTAATTGCATTTGTCAAATGCAAGGAAATTGGGAATTAGTGAGATCGGGAGAAGTGAGTTTGGAAAACAAACGGCTTGTGCTAAGGAGATTCATCTTGATGAAAAGTGCCTGAGGAACCCCTAGCAGCAGGGAAGCTGCTAGGATGGGTCTAGAGTAAGTCTACAGCTACTCCTGGCAGGAGTTGTGTCCTGGGGTTCTGTGGGCATGGAGAAACAGCAGATTATTGGCTATGGCTCAAAGCACATTTGCATTCATCTTTTTTCTTTGGGGGTGGTGAGGGTAGGATTATGCCTGGCCGCTGGTAGAAAGGGGAAAGAAGAAAATACTCTTCCCCTGAGTCTGGAAAGCAGAGTGCTAAAAATCAGCAAGGTCTCCCCAGATACTTCGGTCTGGAGATGAATAGAAAAAAATCAAGGGACTTGTGGGGCCTGAAGAGCTTTGTGCTTAGCTCTGTTATGTTCTTAGTGAGTCTGCAAGGGATCCTGTGAGACCTCTAGTCACCAAGAGTTTAGAGGGCCTTAACTCATTCTCATTTTTTAAAGAAAAAACACCAGCATCATGGGATACTGATGTTTTAAATTGTAAGATTTTTAAAAATGGGAAGCAAATTCATTCTATTTTACAAGTTTTTTCTCACATTTTAATTTACATTGTAAGATTTTTGAATTACCTGAAATATTTGATGGGCAACAAAGAAATGGAGCAGGACCTCACTTCTGTTTTTCCCCAGTCCTAGCTCTTGTGAATATTGTAGAGATGCAACCAGACTCTCTCCTTCCCCCACCCCCCAGACCCCCACCCCTCACAGTTAACCAAGGGAAACCCTACAGCTGAAGAGGTATCTAGATTTACCCTTTTGTTTCATTGGAAGACCCCAGTGGGCACATGCCTATAGGATAATCTAGCACCTTAAAATCTTGGGGTTTGAGGCTGGAAAACCCATGATCTAAAGTCCTGTATTATTTTCTGGAATGCCCTTTTTCTCTCCTTTCCATATTTGTAGTGAAAGGGGTAAGCTTCTATAGGTAGATGCATAGTAGGAAATCTGAAAGGAAAGAAGCAGTGGGAAACCCAGAAGCATCTCAATACGTGTCTATATATTGGTACAATGCTAACTAATTTTGCCCCGCAGCTGTGTACTTGGGGACAGTCATCTCTGGCAGCGTTGTCCTGTGTCTCAGTTTGCATGGGGATGATGGATGCCGCTTAGCACTTGGGTAATGCTGTTGGGTGGAATGTATCAGTTCAGGGACTCCCATCAGATCCATTTCCCAGTGCAGCCCTCTTGACAAAGGATGATGGAAAGGAAATTGCCTTAAATAGCTAGAAGATTAATTTCTCACTGCTGTTCCCAGGCGGCAAAGTGACTGGGCTCATCAAATGATAAGTGACTACTTTCCCTCCCTGCAGTAACACCAAACCTTAGCTCTTTGGGGCACATAGTGGGGCCAGTCTCATTAGGCAAAGAGCTATACCAGTTCAGGCCTAGCAACACCACAGGATATTTGTAGGAAGTTCAGAAGGTGGGGAGGGGCCAATACAGTTAAAACAAGGACAGAAGCAAAATAATTACTGAGTAGTTCTTTGGGCAAAACTGTGAGGGCAGTGTCTTGATATCCTCTTCAGCTAGTGAAGAGAAACAATTTGGGTGGTGAAATTTGCCTTGGTTGAGGGGAAACAAAAAAAACCCCGAGTGATTTATTTAAGGCTAAGGATTCCTGGGGAATCTGGTAAAGTGGAGGAAGAAGAGGATGGATAAGAGACAAAGTGATGACACAGCTTGAGAAATATAGATTATTTTGATGGAGTGGTGGAGGGTGGGCATTGGAGGTGGAAGGCATGACTGACTATCCTTCGTGGTACAGTTGAAATCAAGAATTCTACTACTAAGCAGCAGTTGTCAACAAAAGATGTCAAGTTCTTTATCTCCTTTTCCCTAACCCACAAATATTACAACGAAGCATCTCTGCTGCTTTTTTTTTCTTTTATCTAGTTTCCCCTCAGGAAGCAGGGATTGTGATGGGAAGGGTTTAATTATAGAGGGCAGGAGGAGGGAGCAGACACAGCAGTCAGATCTGTGCTGGATCAGCGACCGCCTAAACCCTCCTGCCAGGTCCAGGACCCTTTCTCCCCTCCCCCACCCAATCAGGTTGGTTTGTCTATGTCAGTACATCCTCTCTCTTCTCTAGCTAATATTGGCCTCAGAGCCAAGCTCTCAGATCCTGGGGCTATGCCTTCTTGAAGCATTTCAGTGAAAGCCATTTCTAAAATGTCCTGTTTGCAGTTGTTAGTGGGTCAAGCAGAAGAAATTCCAGCTATGTCAGCTTCTTGGATTTATTTAACCCAACTTGTTTCTCCCTGAAGCTTTTGCCCTGCCAAGTTAAGTGCCAAACAAAAAATTGGTGCTTAACCCTTTGTAATTCAATTGAAGACTCGCGGCTTTAATAGGAAACGTTATCTTGGTGCATCTTGTCTTTCTTTCCATTGGTTCTCCTTGGATTTTTGCCTTCTCTTACCCTTTGTTTTTGTGTTCTCTCAAGCTCTAATTTTGTAAAATTCCTTTTTCATTCCTCTGCAGAATTTAAATAACAACCAATCAATAAAGCAAGTGCAGCTTAGGGTCTTTGTAACTAGAAAAGGTTAGCACCAGCTGTGGGGCACCTGAAAAGTAGATAAGAAAGGAGGGAAACAGATGGAGTGGGAGAGATCAAGCAACAGAGAGACCTAGAGAGAAAAGACGAGAAAAGAGTTATAGGAAGGGAGAATGAAATAGGAAAAAAAAACAGGCAGGGACGGTGAGAGCGAGTCTGTGACTGAGCCAAGAGGAGAGGGAGAGGTGAAGATGGAAGAGACAGAAAGATGGATGAAGACATTGATGGACATGGCTGAACTGTGTGAAAAAGGAGTCAGCCAGAGAGAGGAAAAGGAGACTGAGAAGGACAGGAGACGCTGAAACAGGCAGGAAGGAAGAGCCAGAAGCTGATGCAGAGTAAACCATGTTCCCCCTGAGAGAGATCATTTTTCCAGCTATACCCGATGATCTTGTGCCTTCTCTTGTGCTGTGTTCACACTGTTGGAGTGATTAACATTTCTGAGAATGCCTTTCTGTCTACACTGTGTACACAACTTTCCAAACTGGAAAGATTTGAGCTCTCCCATAGTGATTTTCCTAATCCTACCAGAATAAAGAATAAAGTATGTAGAAGCCTTTAAAAGTAATTGTTTAAGAAACAGCATCCTCTCCAGAACTGTCACATTTTTAGACCTAGTAGCTTATTTTTTCATGGACATCGCAAAAAAGAATTGACAAATACCCCCTTGCCTGGCACCTTTCTTTTCTCCTGGGCAATATTGCCACTCCCATCTTTCCCAAATCTAGGATGTCATGGGGGTCGTGAAATAGTGGTAGAGGGAGAATGTATAGGTCAGAGTATTGGAGAGCGGGCATTGTGATGGGAGTGGGCTGCACCAGAAGAGGAAGAATGAGAATTATTGGGGTGCTCAAGAGGTAAGACATGGACTTCGGGGGTAATGTGTGAAAGCTAAAAGAGCAAGATGTTAATTAGGGGAATGTAGTCTCTGCTCTGCTATGGCTGTTTTTTCTGCCCTACCCCAATTATGTCACTGCCCAGGGGACCTTGAAGAATTCCAAACTCCTCCATGCATCCCAACTATCTCATGTTACATGCATCTTTTCATTTATTGCAGCTTATCTCTTATGTATTGGCATAAAGTGTCTGATCATCAAACTGTTTCAAACACTAGGGTTGTGTAGGAGGGCTGGTAATCACCCAGTCTCCCTTGGGTCTCGAGACTACAAGCATATTTTCTTTTTAGGAAAAGAAGGCAGTGAAGCATTTACATCCAGCAACACAGATAAAGCATCACCCTAAATTCGCAAGCACTTTTCAAAGGGGAAAACATCCAATCCCCAGTTCCTTTGCTGGGTGACAACTATATTCGAATTCTTACCTTATTTTACTGCGGTATTCCTGCAACATCAGAAAGCACCCATCGATTGCTCTCCCTTTATTCTACCTGTGCTTGCCTTATCTCTCCAGTCAGATAATAAGCACCTTAAAGACAGGAACTGAATCTTCTATTTCTCCATCAAATGAGGTGATATTTGTAAAGCATTTAGCATGGTCCCTGGCATAGAGTAGGGGCTTAATAAATGCTTTCTATGCCCTCATAATAGTAGAGGTACATATTTTTGTTATTGTTAAGTCAATTTTTCAGTGACTCGTTATAATCCCATTTGCAGTTTTCTTGGCAAGGTATGTATATGCTTTAAAATTCTAATAGGGATTCTCAGCCTTTTTGGAGCAGTCCCTGTCACTGTATGACTTCGTGTTGTGGAACATGCTTCAAAAAAAGTTTTGTGAAATTTTGGGGGGAATGTTACTACATCCTTGTTAATCACTGAGTGGCGTCACAAAAGCAGGATTGAATATTACACACATGCACGCACGCACGCACACATACACAGACACACACAGACACCAGTTTTGAGGACTGCTGAGGGGATTTCTGCTGTGCTAATGTTCTGCTCTTGATGTATCTCTTGAACAGGTGCTGTTTAAGGAACAAGCTTATATTCATACAAAATATAAGTTGGCTCCTGAAGCGCTGAGCTCTCAAGAGTGTAACTGGGGGAATGTTTTTTCTTACAGATTCATGAAGAGAGGGCCTGGTTGATGGGACAAACTAGGAGACTGAAAATCTGGATTCTCCCTCACGTGTGGGAGAGATTAATGCTTAATGATGAAAGCAAAGGATCCACTGAGCCCCACACTATCTGATCTTGGACAAGTTTCTCTTTCCTCTGCTTCAATTTCCTTCTCTGTTTGAAAATGCCAACACTTGCCTCTCTCCCATGAATGTAATGGAATAATTGATTTCTTGGTTTAGGTCCTTCTGGAACTTCTGCCAATTCAGATAGGTCCCTTCTCTCACACCTACATGCTCTTTGAGAATTGATTGGGTCCCTGAAAGTGGCTTAGCTTGGATTCAATTCCACAACCAATATCTGTCAAAGGTTGGACTTGAACCAAGACCTTCCTGATTTTGAGGCCAACTCTATCCACCAGACTACACTGCCCACTGAAAATTATTTTAAAATCCTCTTGTTATATTAGTTACTATTCAGTTTGATGTTTTCTGGAGCTTCATAATGTTTGAGCAGCTAGCATATTATCATTTGAGAATCTTAGAAATAAAGAAACCTTGAAAAAATCTAGTCTATTCATGGAACAAACACTTATTAAGTGTCATGGTACTCAAAACGCTGTGGTAGGTGATTTGGAATACACAAAATTTAGACAAGATATAGTCCTTCTGGCCATCCCCTTACTTCCTGGAAAGACTTGATCTAAACCTAGAATAATAGGCATCTTTCCTATTCATAAACACCTTCAAGGAAGATCTCCCAGTCCTTTATTGAATGCCAATTAGTATTTAACTGCTCTTTGATGTCAGAAGTTCTTAATTTTATATGACTTCATTTTATCCTACTGAAATTTGAGTCCCTTATCATCAACTTTCCTCAGCAGATATAGCCTTTCTTTTTTACCTTCCTTGCTTTCTTCTTTCCTTTGTCTTTTCTCTCTTTTCCTCGCAACATCCTTCACAAGAATTCTACTCTCTGACCTTTCCCATCTCTCCAAATCTCAATTCTCTTATCTGATTTTCTCCCATGTCTCTGGGGTAGATCCTTAGCAGGCTCTGGGATTCCCCTTCACTAAAAGTTCAAAAATGCTCTCAGTGTTTGTTGTTGAGTGACTGCCAGACCCAGTCATTATCTAAGTAAGTTACATTTCACTGTAAAAGAAGGTCCTTTGGGATTGTACTGAACAGAAGCGGCTTCAAATGAATAAACCGAGTTTATTCAAAGTCAACTAAGCAGCTTTTCCTTACTCAAGAAATCACCCGTGAAGCCTAACATTTGAAGTCTCAGGCTTTTTGAAACAGAAATCCAGTCATTTTTAAAAGTGGAAGAAGAGTTTTTTCTGCGATATTCTCATTATCTTATAGGAAGAAAGATCATTGCTCAAACTTTCCACCAAAGATTCCCCTTGGGTTCTGTCCAACTATGTGGTTTCAAAGGAGGAAAAAACTTGGAAAAGAAATAGCTTTGCAAACTTAAACTATGACTTCTGCTGTCATGGGACTATAATTAAATTACATCCTAGGGATCCTTGAAATGGGGCTTATAGACATTCTCTCTCCTACTCACCAGAGCGAAGACAAAGCTTTTCTTAGTATATGGTGTGTGAACTTATAACAAGAAAACGGACAAGTGACCAGCACAGCAATGTGTGACTGTTTTTAATTTCTAACATTCTTTTTCTCTTTTCACCTTAATATTTCTTTATGCTTTCCCACTTAAGTTTTAGGAGCTCTGATACCTTGGCATATACTATGAATTGCTATGTCCTAGGCATATGTGCACAACATAGCATATATCCCAATTCATGGCCAGATGTGTTATGAGATTTTTAAAATTTTAAATCATGCAGAAAAAAATTATAGAAAGTCTACAAATTTTAGAAATAGAGAAAATGCAAATGACCACTTAAGTTTCGTGTAAAAAGTAGGATTATATATAGATTTTGACCTGGACTAGGGTTACTGTCACATTTAAAAAAACAGACAATAAAGGCAAAATAGGCAGCTAGTTCTAACTGAGCAGGACGGATAGATTTTTCTGGGCTTCCTTGACATTTCATAATATCAGAACCTACATATCTAGACTAGGAAGGACTGGATGCTAATATAGAGAGATGAAGTTTGCTTTCCTCCTCAGAGCTTTTAGACACAGTTTGGGATGTGGCTGAGAAAGAAATTATTTAATCAACAGGGATTTATTGATTACTTTACTATATGTGCCCAGTATTATGTTGGGAACTTTGGGGGAATGAGAAAAGAATTAAATATGTATTAAGAAAAGCACAACATACAGGAAATAATCGGAATAAAATCAAGGGATAAATAAATTATAGTACAGAGTATGTGCAGTATAAGTATGGAGAAAGAATAGCCCAGTATGGGCTGGAGAAGCCGGAGAAACTAGGATATGAACTGGACTTAAAGGATAAGTAAGATTTCTATCAGTAGTAGAATAGAGGAAGAGTCTCCTAAGTAGGCATGTACAGTAAACAATGAGCCATCCTCACTGACTTAAAGCATAATGGGATTCCTTGTTTGCTCTGTTGGGTCACACCGATATTTCGTTTTTTACAAATTGAAGGTCTGTGGCAACCTTGCATTGACCAAGTCTGTTGGCACCATTTTTCCTACAGAATGTGCCCATATCGTGTCTGTGTGTCACATTTTGGTAATTCGTACAATATTGCAAACTTTTTCAAGATTATTACTCCTGTTATGGCAATCTATGATCTCTGGGGTTACTATTATAATTGTTTTGGGACGCCACAAACCATGCCCATATAAGACAGTGAACATAATTGGTGAATGTGTGTGTTCGGATTGTGCCAACAACTGCTGCCTTCCTGTTTTTCTCCCTCTCGTCAGGCCTCCTTATTCCCTGAGACACAACAATATTGAAATTAGGTCAATTAATAAACCTACAATGGCTCTCTAAGAGTTCAAGGGAAAGCAAGAGTCAATCCATGAGGCAAATTCCATTGTCTTATTTTAAGAAACAGCCACAGACACCCCAACCTTCAGCTATCACCACTCTGATCAGTCAGCAGCCATCAACACTGAGGCAAGACCCTCTACCAGCAAAAAGATTTTGACTCCCTGAAGGCTCAGATGATTTTTGGCAATAAAGTATTTTTTAAATTAAGTTATGTATCTTTTTAGAGATAATACTATTGTACACTTAATAGATTACAGTACAGTGAAAACTAACTTTTATATGTGCTGGGAAACAAAAATATTCATGTGATTTGCTTTATTGAAATATTTGCTTTATTCTAGAACTGAATCTTCAGTCTGGAACCAAACCTGCAATATCTCCCAGGTCTGACTGTATTAGGAAATTAGACTGGATAGGTAGGGTCAGGTCAAATCCCTGAAGAACTTGCATTTGGACTCAGTAGAATAGGCAGCTTCTGTAGAAAGTGGTGACGAGAATTCTAAAAACAGGCCCAACAAAGATTGTGAGAAAAGTTTAAGTTCACTCCTTCCTTTGCCGCATCTGACGATTTGCTACATTGCCTAGATAAGAAGTAGGATCAAATAGCTGATTTCCATTTTTAAATTTAAAAAGTTATGGCATAGAGGCTGACTCAAGGTCATGCGATCAGTTCAGTAAAGGATGTGAACACACACCAGGTCTTCCTACTCATACCTGCTGCTCGTAGCTCTGTTTCACTAGTCAACCAACTGAGCCAGTTTCTAGAGTGGAGATGCTCCAGTGGATTAGTGGGTGACTGAGGCCTAGTGACTTCTGATAAAGTACAATAGAGAAGTTATTTTCTTTAAGGTGAGGCATGTGGAGGGAAAAAAGGAATGGATTGGGGAGGGGGGGCTGGGAGGGGTGCATCGGAGGGTCTAAAGGAGTGGTGCAGGAGGTGGCAGGGCCAGCCAGCACGCTGGCTGAGATGGCCCCTAAAGGAGCCCTCTTCAGGAATGCACCTCCCGGCTGCTGCGTGTGCTCGCTGGCTGAGATCCCCAGCGCACCACCCCGCCATCCAATCGGGGCTCTGCTGAGGGGGTGGAGGGAGGCGGGGCTTGCTGGCTCTGGACTCCGCGAGTCCTCCTTTTTGCACACACACGAATACAAAGAGCCATACGACCTTCGGGTATCCTTTTCCATTTTTTTCCCTCCTTAATCTTGTGTGTGTGTATTCAAAATTAAAAGAAAAAAACATAGAAAGTTTTGGCAATGCTGGGGTGAGGAAATTGTTGTTAGGGGGAATTTGCTGTTTTCCCCATTTCTCTTTCTTTCTCTCTTTTCCTCTCTCTTATTCTTTCTTTTCTTTCCTGGTGAAGGTTTTAAATATACCAGTAAGTTCAGAGAAGCAGGACTACCATGTACAACTATTTGCAATCAAACTTGGAGGCATTTTTTCCTCTTAAACTATCACACCTTAGGGTTGAGAATTTTTTTTTTCCTGGTTGAAGGGAAGAAAAAAATTCAGTTAAAGTGTATATATAGATATATATATGTGTGTATATATATTACATGTGTGCATATGTATATGCACATATATATATGTATATATATAATCTACTGAAAATTATCTCAGTTTCCATCCCAGGTGAAGTCAAATGCAGAGATGTGAGATTCCCTAACTTCCAAAGCTATTTGGTGTGCATCTTACACACTCCCCAGTCCCCTAGCAGCAAAATTATGTGACAGTTGTCCAAAGCCAACAGGATAAAAATACTGGGATATTTTTATACTTATAATTGAGGTACCCTTCCTTTATCCCTTGGGAAAAAGTGCTTCTCTGCTTCTTAGAATGTGAGTGCTGCATTTGTGTTTTCTTTGGAACATTTGTTTCTCTGTGTTTTCTTGGAGCAAGAATATTTTGAGGTTATGTGTTCTTGTATGTATATATGTTCAGTCTATGTATATGTGCTACGTAGAAAATGTTTTATTTTCAAAAGTGTCCATCTTTTGGTTTTATGTGTACAGACTGGCTTTAGGGATACACGGTTGTCCATGTTGCAATCCCAAGTGTAACCATAACAGGATTTCAGTAGGCAAGTATGGCCAAGAAATTGTATGTTTTGTATACACAGACCCTTCTGTGAATTGGAACTTCATAAGTTGTTATCATGTGAATGTTATGTCTTTTCTTTCCATTTTCTAAGGGGTCTGATTAGTGAGTAAATAATTGGGGAAAGGGAAGGTAACCAATGATTCAGCCGTAGTAATCAAGCAATCGAATCTGTGGTTCAAAACCTTCTTTAAGGAACTGTTCTGCCTTAAGAGAAGTTTTTCCTTTTATCATTTCTTGTTTTGAAATGTACAGCTGTGCATATTTTGGCCTTTATGTGTGGTTTGGTTGGTGTGTTATGAACGGAAGTACTCTCTGGGTGATTTGAGGAAATGGTCGTTTATAGACTGAAATTTAGTTTGAAAGGCGTTGGAGTTGGCAAGGTTTCAGGAAAATAATCCAGGCAAGCCCGATTCTCAAAAAAATACTCATATGGATGGAAGGAAGAACCAAAGGCAACATAATGGGAGGGTTGAGAAATGTATTTTAGTTATGGTGTCACATTTTTGGAATGAAAACTCTTCCTATGTTGAATATGCCCAATGAAAAATATGTGAATTTGGGAGGGAGGGACTGGCAAATCACAGAGTTATGTTGGTAAAATGGAAAATGTACACAGCCTCCTAGGTATCACAGGAGCCCTGTCCACGTATAACTCTGTTAGAAAAAAGGGAACGAGCATTTTTAAGCAAAAAACAAAAGAAAAAAAACCCCAGCCCTTGCCTCTAGTAATTGCAGTAAGGACACTCTCTGAGTTGGAAAATTCCAGCTGGGAAGAGATACTATGTATCAGAGAGGAGATACTATGTATCCTCTGAGTGATTAACCTGAAATGTCACAATTGCTGGAAGGCCGGTAGGCAGAAGTAGATAAACAGGTCAGATCTCATCACAGTAAAAAAGATTTCCAGGCCCCTACCAGTGGCCTGATTAATATTTAATACAACTAAATTCCAGGAGAACCCCCAAGAATCTGGACAAGTCCCTGGAACTTATGATGGAATTTGACCTGTATGACATTCTCAAACTTCATTTTCCCATATCCTCCTAGGGGGCTTATCAGCATTTTAAAAAATGGCTTCTAGCTACTGACCCCATCACACGCGTGCCTGAATAGTATTTGAAAAACAGATCAGTGCCTCAACTTGGGCCTGAATGTCTTGGAGAGTCACGCTGCTCTAATTGTTACTGCCATCACCCTTGGGATCCTGTTTGTAGAGGGAATTAAAGGGCTTGGTGACACGGGTCTTACTTAATTCCTCTCCCTTCCCTCAGCATGGCATGTCAGGTCACCGAATTAAACCCAGGTCTGACATTAGCTTTGCCACGACTTGGCAGAAAGGGAGGGCACCTGCACCTGCCCCTTGACTCCTGGGGGGCTGGCACTGTCCTTGCCGACAACTGGAGTCTTCCACCTGGGCCTCCCCCAGAGGCTTCCCTGGCCGAGACCGGGCTGATACTGTTGGGGATGCCCACGGTGCCCAGAGGGCTCTCTGGGAGGCTGGCCTCTTTGTTAGGGAATTATCAAGGAGCCTGCGATCGCCTCCCTACAGGGACCCAAATTCTCTCACTGCATTCCGCCAGGGTTTACCGGTGGTATTCTCCATCCACCACCCCCTCCCCGCTTTGTGTGGGGAGCTGCGGAGATCCGGAGCGTGTAAACAAACACTCCGATTCAAGATGGCGCCGGGCGGCCATGAAAAAGCCAACGCCGTCGCATCCCTCCCTGAAGAGGCCCCCTCCCCTCTCCTGGCCCATTGAGTGACTGCGAATCGCGGCCAATGGAGTCCCTTCCTGCCTCCTCGCCTTCCCTTCCCCGGGCCCCCAGCCGCCTAACTGCCAACCAGAGGGAGACAAGGGGAGGGGCTTTGCCGCGTGCGCGCCGGGGTACACGGGCCGACGGCGGCGGTGAGGGGCGCGCGCGAGCCCAGGGCCCTTCCCCTTCCTTGGCCTCGCGGACCCCGCGCGCTCCTGGGCCCGCGTGCACGCGCAGCTGTCTCCGGCACACGCCGTGGAACACTGCGGGAGCGAGAGCCTGGGGGCGGGCGCTGGGGACGAGCCTTGTAGCCTCGGTCCGGGCTGCGTCCGGCCTGGCGGGGGCTCCTGGGCCGACCTTCCCGGCTGGCCCAAGAAGGAATCCCCCGGCCTGTCCTGCGCCCGCGCCCCCAGGGCTCCCAGTTCTACTAATACACCACAAAGGACTTCAGTGACTTTAGAGCAGTCCTGACTCTTGGCGGGGCGGGGGTGAGGACCAGGCAGTTTGGTGCCGCCCTGAGCCCCTGGTGCCCTGTGGTCAAGGATGCTGCTCCCCCTCCGTCCGCCCCTTGGCTCCCCACTTTCCCAGGGGTTCGTTCTGGCTTTTTCCTAATCCCAGATTTGAATGAATATACCTCTTTTTCAAGAATTTAAATCCAGAAAACATTATGAAGGGCTCAGGACGCTGTGCTCAGCGCCGAGGATACAAAGAAACAAGAAGAATCATTGCTAAGCCACGTGCCCTGTAGAAAGGGTTTACAGTAACATTTGATCATCGCTTGCGGTGTGGGCCTCTCCCTTTGGACAGAACGTGGCCTCTGAGCTGCCTTACTGTCATCTGTTGAGTCACTTTGCACCTGTAATGGAGCAGCAGCAGGAGCTCTGAGAAAGTCTGCATGCCTGTTTGCTTATTTTAATAAGGTTTGCGGTATACATGTTCTCAGCACACTTAGGAAAGACCATGGCCAGTTTGACCCTGAACGACTAAAGGACCCGAGATACATTGTCACAGCTTGAAAACTTTTATTTTTCATAGTTTGGAGGTGAAATCATTCGTGCAGAAAATGCAGGCTCAAAATGGGGAAAAAAGTGAGGGAGCTGCCAAGAGTGTGATATATTTAGTTCAAATACTAAACATGTGACTGGTGGAAAAAGATGGTTAAGGTTAGGGGCAGTCACATCCCGAACCACCTAAAAAAGATGAATTTATGTTTCTATTTTTATCTAAAATAGTATTTATGAGAAAATAGAAAATATTGAGAAAGATATTGAGTTCCTTATACTGACTTGTGTCAGCAAAGGGAGTCTTCACATGGGGAGTTCCCTACACTAATGAAATCCCAGGTCCAGATTAAAAAAAAATGGTATCCCTATTTAGGGGCTAGAACTGTGCAAAGTCTGTAGATTGGAAAGAAATTGGACTAGGAGTCAGAAAACCTGTAGTCTTGAGCCATTTCTTAGTTTTATTAACTTGGAAATTAACCTCAGTTTCCTTGTTTATAAAGGGGGGGAAATGTCTACTTCACCTACTTGACAGGGTTGTTGTTAGTATGTAGTAGGATAACGTACGCATATGTGACTTGAAAATTGTAAAATACTGAGCCAATAGAAAGAAATCTTTTCCATAGTATCTAAGCTAAAGAGAAGTATATGACTTCAGGGTGATCAGTTTTCTTAGTTCACTCTTTTTTCTTGAAACAAATTATGTCATGTAAGAGAATTATTGGCCTTCAGTTATCTATGAAATCAGCAAGTGAAGAAATTAACATTTTAAATGTTAACTCAGGGATTCGGACTGTCTCAATAACTAGCCTTACCATTGTCTTCTTGAACACTTCATGGGTGGTATGGTATGAGTGACTTGACTATGGAGCAAAAGTTACACTTATGCACAAATAAATTATACAAACACATTCACATCATACATGTACATACATGTGCATACAGTAATAATAACAGTGGCTAAAGTGCCAGACCTGGAGTCAGGAAGACGTCTTCCTGAGATCAAATCTGGCCTTAGATGCTTACTAGCTGTGTGACAAATCACTTGTCTCTGTTTGCCTCAGTTTCCTCATCTGTAAAATGAGCTGGAGAAGGAAATGGCAAACCGTTCTAGTATCTTTGCCAAGAAAACCCCAAATGGGGTCACAGAGCATCAGACATAACTGAAAAACAACTGAATAACTGAACTGAGGTTTGCAAGGAACTTTACATATATTATCTCATTTTATCCTCACAACTACCTTGGGAGGCAGATGTTATTACCTACATTTTACAGATGAGAAAGTTGAGGATGGGAGAGGTTAAGTGACCTGATGAGATTTACACAGGTAGTGAGTTTCTGAGGCAGGTTTTAAACTCAAGTCTTCTTGATTCCAGGTCCAGTGCTGTATCCACTGTATCTCCTAGTTCCTCAGACATACACACACATACACACACACACATACACACACACACACACACACACACACACATCCTAAGCATATCCATTGCTCCACCTCTGCAGGTACCATCCATGTCAGATGTGGCATCCATAACCCCTCTTTGCTAGCTCCTGGACCCTAATCTGCCCTTGCATCAGCAGGTCTATGTTATTTTTACAGAATGGAGAGAGGGAGTGGCTGACCCTCTCTCAAAATGGCCAAATAGCTACGACTAACTTGTGTGTGTTGAGGAGGGGAGGGAATTCACTCCTGTACCTGACACGTTAGCTCCTGAATTCCTATTCGTGTACTTCCCATCTATACGATATCAGTAAGTGACTCCATTGGCTCAAATGTAAAACATTTTCTAAACTATAAGGCAAAACTAACAATAATAACATTTATTCAATTGAAGGCAAAAGCAATAAAATGACATTATAGTTACTCAAAAGACAAAAAAAACCCCAAAAAGCAGGAATAATCAAAACACCACAACCTACTCATAAACTTGGTTTAGACTGTCCCATCAATTCATGCAGGTTCTGTGGGGCAAGTGAGCATGCACTTAGAAACCTAAAAGGGGGACTTCTAAATAGGGAAGCTCATGCCTGGGACAACCTGTAACTGTAGACTTTAGCTTTTGCTCTCTTTTCTTCCTTCAGGAACCATTGGTGCCACACAAAACCATTTCTGAAAGCTTCTCGTCCTCATTACTTTCTAAGCAAAGAAACTCTTCTGCTCTCAAGATGATGAAGCAGTTGACAATTTCATGTTTTAGCTCACAGTCTCCCTTATCAGGGTGCTGAGAAAGTGTTAACGCTTTTTAAAATAAAAAAGATATATCAATATTGAACTTGTTTAGTAATAAGCAATTCCCTTAAGCTAGACAACTGCAGAGTTCCTCGGGTTGACTCTCTGGGCAATGCAGACAAGCCCAACCAGTTCTTCATGCCACAAGAGTCTACTTTCTCCAGTTAGCCTCTAGCAAAGCCAAACCTTTCTGATAAGTACAGCTTACAGCAAGACAGGCACAAAACTTACTTTCCCAGTACTATTTCTCCCTCATACAGAAGAGTCATAAAGATCAACCAAGCACCCCGTAGAGGTTTTTCTCACTCAGGCTCTAGATGGCACTAGAGAGCAAGAAGCAAGACATCTACTCAGCAGCTGGATTTAGCCTTCCATCTAACTCTAACAGTTAAATTAGCAGTGCCCCTCTTTATGTCAGCAGGCTACCTCCAAAACAGTTGGAAACAGTTTCTCGAGTAGTCTTTTATGTCTTCTAGCCTTGGCTTCTTGCGACTCCCGCTGTTTTGAGTTCACTCCCCTGCTTTAGCCTATATCTTCTCTGGCTTCCTATGATCTTAGGTTGCCTCATAACTCATCTTTACCTTATGAGGTAAATTAAAAAATCTCTCTTTCTGCCATTTCTTATATAATCTTTCCATAGTTCCCAAACAAGTTATTTGATTTACAGTTTCTCAATTATGCATTTCAAGACTTTAAAAGCAGTCACATGCAAATGCACTGATGGACCCTGCAGCCATCATAAATACAGGTACTGCTCCACCTTCGAACAGGTCCTCTCACTACATTCATCTGAGAAGCAGTTCTTTATCTGGTCTCCCAAACAATTTGTGTCTCATCCACATTTTATCAATTTCTTTACAATTTATCAGTTTTCCTTACACAAATGAGCTTCTTCTGCCCTTTTGAGTAACCAAAATGTCCATATACAAGGCAATACCTTACACACACACACACACACACGTTGGTGAGTTTGTCAGTGTGAGCCATTCCTAGCATTGAAACTCTCTAGGCCACTGCAGGCAGATAGCAATCCATTTGTGACTTAGTAGATAAGTAATGGGGGATTGTTTGGAAAATGTAGAGGTTGTCGCTTGCCCAGAATCACAGAGATAATTGTCAAAAGTGGGATTTGAATTCAGGGCTTCCTGAAAGCAATGCCAACACTATCCACTATGCTGCCGTAACTTTTACATAGATATGCTGAGGTGACGGGATGGAGAGAATATGGAACCTGGAGTCAGGAAGACCTGAGTTCAGATTCAAATCCTGCTTCAGACATTTGTGACATGTGTGACCCGTAACAAATCACTTCATTCCTCAGGTTTCTCATCTGTAGAATGAAGATAAAAGCACTTAGAATCAGATGACTTAATACATATAAAGTGCTTTGGAATCCTTATAGTGTTATAGAAGTGTTAACTATTATTATGCATATACAGAGATAATATACAAATATACAAAATAAGATAGCCGGGTAATATGTGGAAGTTAGAGATGGCATTGCTAGAGGGAGTTTCCTCCTCTGGTAATTCCCTAATCCACTGAAATCCTAGATCCTATGTCTATCCCTCCTTTAGAAGGTGACATTAACTGGAAAACTTTTAGAGAGCATAGAAAAACAAAGGGAATTATATTCAATTTATTTATACAGAGGCAGGGTATAGGGAAGGACAATTCAATAAGGTACATTAAAAGGTAATATGCTGTAATGTAGTGTTAAAATAAGCATATATGTATCTATATATATCTATATATATATATCTCAAGGAAGGGCATCTTTATCCATAGAATCTTTTGGAAGGAGATTATGTGTGGTACAACTTTTTCTCTCTCTTTCCTCCTCAGTCTATCTCTTTGCCCCTAAATCCATACTCTCTTACTTCCCTCCATTATCTGAAGAAGAGTTTATGGTCTTCCTCTCACAAATTAACGTCTCAGCTTTGGCATTAGAGCCTATCCCCTCCTGTGTTTGAGAGAATCTTGGTCCCATATTTATCTCCTCTCTAATGTTTTATTCAGTCCCTCTTCACTGGTTCCTTTTCTTCTGCTTTTAACTGTGTTCAAATTAGTAACATTGTTTAGTGGAAAGAACACTGGACTGGATTCTAGGGACCTGAGTTCTATTTCTGGTTTCATCATGAACAAACTTCCCTGGGATTGGGTTACTCAACTGTAAAATGAAGCTAGATTAAATTATCTCCAGGATCACTTTCAGTTCTAAAATTCGAACTCTTTAACTTGAATTATGCTGCTCCTTTCAGATACTTTCAGTTTCTGCCCTTCCTTTCATGGTTAGATTTGTGGAATGTCATCTATTCTTGCTGCCCCACTTCTTTACCACTCACTCCTTTCTAAAGGCATTAGAATGTACTTTAATGTCGTAGACACTTCTTTGTAAAATCTCCAAGACTCTCTCCTGAGCCATTTTAATTCACTTCAGTTTCTCTATTGAGTTTGCATCATTCTTTAGCCCTTCATTCTTGAACTTTCTCTCCATTGCTCCTCTCCTACTGCCCCCACCCCCCATTATGTGTCTCTCTCGGTAGTTCTTCCTGTAGCACGGTAGATAGCTGAGCTTAGAGTTCGGAAAAACCCAGAGTTCAAGTCTAGCCTCACACACATATTAGCCATGTAACCCTGAACAAGTCATTTACTCTGTTTGCCTCAGTTTCCTCAACTGTAATATGGGAATACTAATAGCTCTTTCCTCACAGGATTATTCTGAGAATCCAATGAAATCATATTTGTAAAGGGCTCAGCAGTTTCTGGAATATAGTAGACACTATATAAACCCTAGTTATTATCATCATTTTTATTATTCACCTTGTGTCACTCAAAGAACAATTCTTCCTTTGCTGTTTTCCTTTGGAGAACACATTCGTTCTCACAGTTTCAGTTCACACCTTCAAGTCTAGCATTGAATGCACTTCACAATCTGGTTCCAATCCACTTCTCCAGCTTTCAGCTCACACTTAGTTCCCTCACATACTCTATAATCCTACTAAATTGGACTCATCGTTTCCTGAATTCATGTTGCCCTTTCTTACCTTCCTGTATTTTTGTTCATGACATCCACTGTATTGAGAATGTACTCACCTTCGCCACATCCCCTCCAGCCATACTGATTTATCGAAATCCTGCTCATCTTTCAACGTTTAGCTAAAATACATCCTTCTCCCTAAAGCTTTACCTGATTACTCAGTCGAAAAGTTCTCTCTGCCTTGATGGAGCTCTCATAAAGATGACCACCCTATTCAGTGTCAATGAAGCAGTTGGTTAAGACTGGATTTGTTGAGGTACACCAAAGAAGCCCACATACAAGGGCTCTAAGTGACTCTGGAGATCTAGATACATCTTTGCTTTGAAACTACCCCTCCCTGCTTTGCCAGGCTATTACCCTTCCCCTAGCCTCACTTTCCTCAATTTAAAATCCCAGCTCCTTAGTTCAGCTTCACACTGTCTTTGAGCCTTGAATTCCTTGCCACATGGTCTTATCTCTGCTTATCTTTTTCCAAATCCTAACCATGGATTGCATCTACCATCTGACTTCATTGTTCCTACTAAAGGCTGCTGGAGAAAGTTAAACAAATTTATATAATCCAGACTCAGCTCTCATTACTGCATGACAGTCCTTACTCCTCCATGACTGACTCTCAAATTCCAGGCCAGTAGTGGTTCAGTGGATAGAGAACTAGATCTAGAGTCAAAAGGACCTGAATTCAAATGTATCCTCAGACACATATTAGCCATGTGACCCTGGGCAGATCACTTAACCTCTGTGCCTCAGTTTCCTCAACTACAAAATAGGGATAATAATCGTACCTACCTTGCAGGGTTGTTGTGAGAATCCAATGAGATAATATTTGTAAAACAATAAAAAAAAATTGGTAGTGCACTACTTGGCATATATTGGGCAATAGACAAATGCTTATTCTGGTTTTTTCCCCTCACTAGTGAGTGTTCCAAATCTCTCCTTTCCTCTAGTCACCTATACCACTACTTGCCCCTTTCTTCTTAGCAGAGGAGCTCCCTGCATTCTTCACTGAAAAAACTGAGGCCAACCATTGACATCGCCTCATTCCCAATTCCATATTTCCAAAAACCTCGACATGATCCCCTATCCTTTCCTCCTTTGCTCTAGCCTCAGCATACGAGATGGCCTTTGCCAAACCCAATCCCTCCACTTATGTTGTTGGTCCCATTTCCTCCCATCTTTCAAAGTTTGTCCTTTTGAACATCCCCCTTCTTATATACTGACTCCTTTACTGGAGCCTTCAGTCATGCCCAGGTCTCTCCCATTCTTAAAAAAGAAAGATCTTTCCTTGACTGCTACCTTGAGTCACTCTCTGGCCCTCTTCTTTTGGATGGCTTAACTAAAAGGAGCTATATCTGTAGTTCTTGTCTCCACTTTCTACCCTGCCAATCAGTTCAGTCTGGCTTCCACATCTTGGTGGAACTACTCTCTTCAAGGTCACCAATAATTTCTTTTCTTCCAAATCCAATGGACTGTTCTCAGTCTTCATTTTTCTTGACTTTTCTTCAGCATTTGTCTTTGTTGATTCCCTCCTCCCTGAGTTTTCGTGACGTCCCTGTCATGGTCCTCTTCCTACCTCTTCTTTGCAAGGTCTTCCCTGGTTATAACCCAAAACTATCCTAGTCCCTTTTTTCCTTTCTCTGTACTTTGTGATCTCATCTCCTATAGATTCAGCTATCTTCTATGCAGATGACTCCAGAATATACATAATCCAATCCTCAGCTCCTTTCTGAGCACCAGCCCTACATACCTATATTTACCTACTAGACATTTCAACTTGGATTTCCTGTAGACATCTCAGAACTCAACATGTTCCAAACAGAACACATTATACTAATAACACCTATCTCCCAGGGTTGTTGTACGGATAAAATGAGATAATATCTGTAAAGTACTTTGCAAACCTTAAAGCACTATAATGGATGCTATTATGGTTATTATTTTTTCCTATTTCTGTTGAGGGCAGCACCATTCTTCCAGTCAATCACCCAAGTTTGTATATGAGTTATCCCGAACTTCTCACTCTCCCTCACCACAGCTGGTAAGTTTTAGTGGTCCTACCTCTTCAACATCTCTCATGTTCATATTTTTCTCTTTACTCACAGCACTGTTAAATACTGGGGATGCAAATACAAGAAAATCCATACTCTGAATGTAAGCTCTAGCAGAGGATGACATTGGTGAAGTTGGGAAGTGGGCCAAAGGGTGAGATGAGTTAGGAGCATTAGTGTTCCCCACCCCTACCACCACCCCATGACTTCATTTTGTATTATCCCGGATTTATTTATCTCTGAACCTGTCAGAGCTTAACTCCTCGAGGGTCAGAAGTAACTTATTTTTGTAAATGTATCCTTAACACCTGGCATATAGTAAGTACTCATTAAATGTATTGATTAATTAGTTGACTAATGGTTTATTCATTCTAGAATTTCTATTTTGTTTTCTGCCTTTTGGTAAAAACTTTATTCTGTAAAAACAGAAAACAAAAACTCAAAGCCCTTAATCCATTCTTATGCACTTGATCTTATTATATTTTGTATTATAGTTACTTGTCTTGTCTCCCTTATTAGATTATAAGCTCTTTGAATGAAGTATCTCTTATTCATCTTCGTATCCTCTGGCATTTAGTATTGTGAACCTTACCCACAATAGGTATTTTGTAAATGTTTATCGAATTGATTTCAGAGCTTCATCTCTAATTCTGACCTTTCACTTCTTATTCAATCCTTTATCTCTAGCTGCCTCTAGCACGTACCCCCTTGAACATCTTGTCATCACTTGAAACAACATATAAAAACAAAACGTGTAATCCTCTCTAGAATACTAGCACCTTTATTTAACTTTTTCATTTCTGACAATGGCATTACTTTTCTCCTGTTCTCCTGACTCATAGCCTTGATTATATAAATTAAATTAAATTATGAAATCATATCAATGATTTCTGCTTTTACTCCTGCCTTCCCTTATGTCCCTCCTAAATGTCCCCAAATCACCAAATCCCACCAGTTCTGCTTCCATAACTTCTGTTGACCTTTGTTTTATTAAATCCAGATCCTTCACATGTGCCCAGATCCAGTGCCTTGCTTGCCACTCCCATATGAATTACTTGCAGTTACTGCCCAGCTATTTTTCTGGCCTCTAGTCTCTTTCTCTATTTGAATTCATTCTATGAATTGCTACAAGATTAATCTTCCTAAAATAGTTTTCATTACATCTCCTAGTTCAGAAGTCCACAGGGGTGACCTGTTGGTTTATTAGATCAAATCCAAGTTTAAGGTGTTCTGGCTACTTATTCAACCTTCCTTATCTACTCATTTCACTCTTTCACAACTACCTAGCAAAACCAAGTTTGTCTGTCTGTCCATGCATCTATTTATCTATCTATCCTTCCATATGCACATATGTACTGTCTAAAATGTACAAAATTATAAAAGATACCTCGATGTAGAAACTTTGTTTTCTGCTTTCTTAATACTCAATAGGTATTTCATAAATGCTTGTTGAAAGATCCAGTCAATGTGTCACCATGTATACACCTCCTTTCCTTCCTCAGTACTTCAGTGGGTCCATTGTTTAATGGATGACTCTACCAATGCAGATCATAATTTCTAACCCCTATGCCATACCCTATCATCAGCACTTTGGCATTGTGGGGGTTAATTAACTGTCACAATGTATGATTTCTTGAGTTACTAATAGTCAATCTTTTGAGCCTCAATAGACTGAACTAGTCTGATCCTTGGAGATCAGGCACATACTCCATCACTAGACCTGTACTCAAATCTTTTTCGAAATAGTAGGACCTTCCAGAACTTAGGTTCTTGGAATAACCTTTGGGAACCCAGGATCAGCTTCCACAAAACATCTACAATAAAGTGTCAGGATTGAAGCCCACCCTGTACCTAGCCATATAAGAAAGGGACAAAAATTTATCAATCCATGTGTTATTTAATTTGTCCACCCTCTAATGGGGATACCCAGAGAATATAGTATACATATGTGTGTATGTGTATACACATGTATGTAAATATATATACATACGTATATATATGTATACGTTGTATTGCCACACTACCTTCAGTAGAGTAGACAGTTAAAATGACCATATAGAATTCAAAGGGTAAGGAACACTCAGCTCAAGTTGCAGAACCAGAAGGGAGTATATAGCAATCAGGAGTGGGAGAAGTGAATGCTCTAGGGATAGATCACCTGCGAAGGCCATTGTTAGCTGAGGGCAAGAGCTGGAGGAAGGGACAGCATTGGAAAAGCTAGAAGTGCTCTGGGGTGAGGAGCAAAATCACCAGATGTTACAACTGTCAGGTTGGGACCACAAAAGGGTTTGACAGCCCATGAAGCCAGCTGGAAACTAGGAGCCACGTGGTAACCTGAACTGATTGAATTTTAATTCCTGGTTCTACCAAGGCTGTACACAGCCAGCGCAGCATTTTGAGGCCACCCTCTACTCTCTCAAAATGCAGGATCCAGCGTTTTCTTATAGCATTTGTGTTCAAGGGTCTTCTTCCCCCACCCCTTCACCCCCATAGCATACTTTATAAAAATCCTGAGAGAACAGTGGAAGGAGGTTATTTAGGAGGAAAGAGATAACAGCGATCACTATAGAAACTGCCAAAAAAATCATATAACGCTGTTTTAACGTTTAGTTTTAATTTTGCTTTAACCTTTCACTTTAGGTTGAGTTGTGCCTTTCAGTGATTTTAATGAGAAAGGAAGCAGTAAGTGCATTTGGGTTAAGCTCTTCCAAATGTGCAGAGGCTGCGTCTGGAGGTGGAAAAAGAACAAATTAAAAGCTATTCCTTAATAACCAAATGTAATTAAAAGGAGTCATCAAATTAAGTTTCAGTACCTCAGAGGCATAGACATGTTGGCTGTTTCAGAGATGGGTTTGTGGATTCTAGAAAACTAGATCTACAAAATATTAGCCAAATTGTCTCTCGTCTTTTTAATTGTGATTTTATGATAAAATGAACAGAGTAAGATAAAAATGTATCTCCTGAGGAAACTCTAAACCTACTTCAATTTTTGTCATTTATTGAGTTCAGGGAGGATTTTTTCTTAACTACAACTCAGTATTATCTAGAAAACAATATATTTAGGATGGTCCTTGAAGTTTTCCCAGTCATAGGGACTTGGATTTTCTTTTTTTGGGTACAGGTTTAACTACTTAACTATGATAATTAAAAGACTATAATATGGTTTTTCAGTAATATTCTAGTCCTTTTTTCATCAGGGTTGAGGATCATGTGAAGGAGAAAACTGGCTTTACTGTTGGATAGATAGACCCTTCCCACAGGGAACATTGATCCTGAGACTGAGGAATTCATGAACATTAGTTCTCTGTGGTGCTGGAACTAATGGTGGGAAAAGTTGACATCTGGATACAGCATACAGGGCAGGGAAGGTGGACATTTTTTTTAAAATATTTTTTATAAAAGCATATTCTATTTTTTAAAAATAAGTTTTTATTGATATTTCCTGTTTCTTACATTACCATAGTATCCCATGTATCCTTCCCATTCCCCATCCCAGAGAACCATTCCATAGAACAAATAGTATTTATTAGAGATAAAAAAAGTTAGCCACAACTGATCAAAATATTGAAAAAGTCTGAAGACATGTGCAATGTTTTACACCTGTGGACTCCCCACCTCCACAAAAGGGCTGTCTTCGAATATGTCTTCATTCAAATCCCATTTGATCTTTATAATTTTGTTAGACTTACTTTTGATTTTTTTTTCTAGTGTGTAGTGGCTCTTCCATTTCCATTGTTGTAGCTTCTGTGTGAATTGTTTTCTCGGCACTCCTTACTTTACTTTAAATGCCTATGTTCTTAATGCCTGAAAATGCTTCACCTCATGACATACTTTTATTTGTTTTGTGATAAATCATGCTGCATGTATTACAGTGATGAATCCAAGCCTCTGGGAGATGGTAATTCAATTCAATAAACATTTATTAAGCTCCTGCTATGTGCTAGGCATCAACACACACACAAAAGAAAAGTCCTTGCCTTCAAGGAACATACATTCTCCTGGGTGGAGAATGAGAAGATAAGCATGAATATACAAATAAGTAAAATACAAACACATACACAGTATCTGGTGGTAGTCATGGCAAGCGCTAACAATTGGCAGAATCAGGAGGTAGCATTTACGCAGACCCTAGGGATTCCAAGAAATGGAGATGAGGAGGGCACAATGACTCACAGTGATTGCAGTTCTCAAACCTTGCTTAGGATACATAAATGCTGCTTTGGTTTTCTGGTTTGCTGTCTCACCTTATCATTTTGAAGGATTTAGAGAGCCAAGTGGTCAGCGCTCCCAAGTTACAGCTCCTCATTTCACTCCTTTACTGTCTGTCTTCTTATCCCCATTTCTCCAAAATAATTATTGATAGGGTGATAATGCAGTTTATAACATGAGAAACACTATATGTTTATGGTGTTTGAATACACCTTTAATAGTTAAATACATCTTTAATTTATGAAAAAGATAGTGTTTCTGGCTCTCCATGTTAACAGAAAGTAATAAGAAGAAGAATTAATAAAAATAATTAACTTTTATTAATCACTCTAAGGTTTAGGGATAGAAGGAATATGTTCTGGATTGAGAGTAAAAAAAACAAACCAGAGTTCTGTTGGCCAAGCAATAATCTTTGAAAGACACTTGATTTCTCTTTGTTTCATTTGTCTGTATTTGGGGTCAATGTGAGGATAAAATAATCTTCGTGAGGCATTTTGACCTTTTTAAAGAATGATACCATAGCTACAGGAGGTATTACTGCTGTTGTTACAGTGCTGACAGTAAGGAGACAGTCCTGCGTTTTCTTCCTTAATCTTCCAGTTTTTCAGATGATGGCAGATCCTCTTTTCTGTTCTACAGTCAGGTTTTTTGGCAGGGCTCCATGACTGGGTCCAACAAGAATCCCTCTCATCCCCTGAAAAGTGAATTCATCCGAAAAGTTCCAGCAGGCCTTATCCTCCCATGTAATCAGCGTTTGTGATACACTGTGGTGTTTTCTGAGACTGTAAAGTGGCCCAGGGACAGGCAGCCCAGGGACTGCAAACAGAAGATGAAGACATCTTTCACTGCTCTGGCCACGTGCAGGCAGCAGAGGGGTTAAGGAAAGCACCCTCCTGCCATGGACCTACTTGCCAGCTCTTTCTTCATAAAATCTACCACTGGGTGCCCAAGTTCTCCTGGCTGCCCTTGAATGAGAAGGGGAAGCATTTCCAAAGAGCCCAATGCTTGTGCTTAGTCCTGTGAAGCCAGGTTTGACCCTGGACAAATTTTGGAAAGTCCCATTGGTCTAGGCAGACACAGAGAATTATAACATTGCCTCAGTCAGACATGTCCTTCAGTGCCACCATCTTGTTTTCCCCACCTAATGGCAACGAAGCCAAATGTTGCTGTTGTGCCTGTAAAAGCGAGCCAAATGGCAGCAGCACAGGGCCTTCAGCAGGTGACCCTCAACCTTGTACCCCAATCACTGTGACAGGACATGGCCTCGCCGTGCAGAGCTCAGAGCAGCTCCTACACATTATCTATCAGCGGGTGGACAAAGCAGTGGGATTGGCTGAAGCTGCCCTGGGCCTTGCAAAAGCCAACAATGAACTGTTAAAGCGTCTCCAGGAGGAGGTGGGTGAACTGAGGCAGGAGAAAGGCCCTTCCACTGAGGAGAGTGGGGAAGATGGGTTACACTGTACCCCACCTGAGGAACCAGGATCTCTCAAGGGAAGTCCTGGAGAAGCCAGCAAGGCATTATCTGCAGCAGAAGAGGAATGTGACAGTGTGGGCAGTGGTGTGCAGGTGGTGATTGAGGAACTGAGGCAACTGGGAGCAGCCTCTGCTATTGGGACTGGACACTTGGGTTTTCCATCAACTCAGAGGGATATTCGGCTACCTGGGTGCACTTTGGCTTCCAGTGAGGTAGCCCCACTGCTCAATCCTGTATGTATGGCAACAAGGGAAGGGATACTCTCATAATTGCCCTGTACACATCCA
Source organism: Notamacropus eugenii (assembly GCF_028372415.1). NCBI lineage: Eukaryota > Metazoa > Chordata > Mammalia > Diprotodontia > Macropodidae > Notamacropus > Notamacropus eugenii. Next base: position 10,161,074 of record NC_092878.1, read on the forward strand.
GCCCTGTTTTCTCTCTTTCCTTCTCCCTTCCTCATTTTTCTAACCAAACCTTTCTTCTGGTCGTGACTATAATAGAACTGAGAGCAGTGTCACGTTTCTCTTACTCCCAGGGAAAGACATCTCTAGAGCTCTTACTTTCTTCTCGAACCATGATCTCTTTGGCAGGAGGCATTTTTGGTGTGTGCATGGTGATGGGGGTGTCCTTCCCTCCTTCTCAATAGCTCCACATGGCACATTCTCCTCAGCAGCTGTCTCTGCTGCTCCATAGGCTCTGCCTTTCCTGGCGAGAGTGCCTGCCGTGCACAGACGGCTCATTCATATTTTATCACGGGCCCTCTGCTTGCCAAGAGGAGTTCAGTAGAGAGAGGAGGATGTAAAGAAGAAGAGAGGGAGACAGAACTCCTCTCTGGGGAGGGAAGGTAGATAGAAAAAAGAGGGAGAGGAGAAATACATGTTAAGGGAAGCTAGAATGAGGAAGGGGGAAAAGTTGAAAGTAGATGGGGATGAGTGAAGGGAAATAGTGAGGAAAGAAGAAACATGGGAGGAAAATCTAGATGGGAAAGAAAGACGAGAGGGACTCGGGAAAGACAGGCAAAAGTAGTTGAGCTGAAAAAGAAGAAATACTGAGGAAAAGAGATGAGGAGAGAGTGAGAATCACCAGCAAGTGTGGGCAAAGAGAAGGGGAGAAGATAGAATGGATTTAGTGACCTGAAAGAAACATGGTGGGATGGGGGGGGGGGGGTATCTGTCCAGATTTCTTTCTTCTCCACTGCTCATGGTTATATGTAGGCAAATCTGGATTGGGTAGAGGAAAAACAAAACAAAACCCTGCAGAGATATGCCACCTTACTGTACGAGAGATAGGAGATATACAAAACTGCCTTCCTCTGTGTCCTATCTCCCCTCCACCTTCAGCTTATCCATTCAGTAACAAGTGAGGATGAAGAAGCAGAGTATACAGGCCAGATGGGAAGAATGAAACTCCCAGACCATCTGCTGGTTCTGAGAAATGAATATATAAATTCCCTTTGTCCCCCTCCCGTATGACACTGCCACTGGCCAGCTCCCTGGTCACAGCTTTGTCCTAAGGATGGAATTGTGGGTAATGGTTGTTACCTGAGCCTGGGCATGACTGGCGATGAAGTGGGAAGGTAGTGAGGGCCTAAGCTGGGAGAATCAGGGGAGTGGGGAGGTGGGGAGATGGGAGGGGGCCAGACCAGGCAGGGCCCCAAGCTGTGTGTTTTCTTTCAGGCAGGGAAGGCTTCCAAGCCGACAGGATGGAATTAGATTTCACAGCGCAGAAAGCAGCTCACAGGTCTATAAATCTCAGCCTCCTCCCCCGCTTCTTTCTGTGCTTTTTTTCCCCTCACTTTCACTGTTTTGTTTTCTTGGCTGCAGAAAATCCCCCTCCTTTCTCCTTCCCTCTGCCTCCTTCCCTGCTCTGTATGTCCTTGGGTGAGGGCACAGGCAAGTCAAGTGGATGTCAGGGCAGTGACATTCAGATGCTGCCAGGTCAGGATCCAGGTGAGAACACAGTACTGTCCTAACAGAGGAAATGGAGGGCAAGACAGCAGAACCTTCAGCTAGCTTCACCACTATTCAATGTATATCTCCTCGAGAGATTTGTCTTTAGCCTTCCCTTCCTGTCTGTTTCTGTCTTGTTCTCTCTCCTGCTTAGTCTCCTTCTCCCACCCCCCCCCTTAGACAAAACATTAACCTAGATGCATTCTTATGCCCTAGAGCAACCATCCACAAATGAGTAAGTACAAGTAAATACTCCAAAAATCTGCCCCATCCATGCAGTCAGCCACATGACAACCACATACCAGGAGAGACCTTAAACACACAAAAGACATTTGACAACTTGCTTCTAACCTAAGTCCCAGGAGAAGCAAGCTAGCGGTCATAAGAGACCCTTGTGAGGTTCCTCTGTGCCAAGGCCACGCCTTCATTACAACTGTATATTCATTATCCATGATAAGGGAATAATAGGTGATGAACTCAGTTCCCTGCCTAGCCCTCCCCCACCCCTGATCTGGGCCCTGACTGCCTAACAAGCTGTATTTTTCTGTTCTTAGCTGGATGACTACGTGGCCTCTGAGGGGGCAGTACAGCGGGTGCTAGTCCCTGCCTATGCCAAACAACTCTCTCCCGCAACACAACTGGCCATCCAGCGGGCGTCCTCAGAGACGAGCCTGGAGAATGGGACCAAGCTGCCACCACCCCGCCCAGAGGATGTGCTCAGTGCTGCAGCCGCCTTGGACAGTGCCTTGGAGGATTCGGTCCCTGGTGGGACTGGGGAGCTGAGATTATCCTTGGGGTTCGCAGCTTCTCCTGGCAGGGCCAGAGGGGGTGGGCAGAAGAATTCCAGGCGTAAGCGGGATCTGGTACTCTCTGTGAGTGTGTTGAACTTTGACAGTTCTCCTTAAACCTGAAATTACAATCAGCAGCTATTATTATTATCAACTTAAAAGTAGTGAGATCCCCTCACTAGAAGTTTTCAAGCAGAGGCTGGATGTTAAGGATGTTATAAAAGAGATTCCTGAACTGGGCAGGGATGGAGGGGGAAGGAGAAGAGGAGTTTGAACTAGACAGCCTAACTTAAGGTTCTAGGACTCAGGCTAGTGGTAACAACATCCAAGAGGTAATTTGGGAGCTGTAGCTGATCCCTTATCTCCTTCCCCTCTCTCCAATTAGGAAAAAAAAAATCTCCATTGAAAGTTCTGGACCAGAGAGGCTTTCCTGCCAAGAAAGGTCATCTGTGTAATAAATAGCACCAAGCTACAGAAAGGTTCACAGAGAAGACCCCAGAGGGAGGCCAGTCTAAAAGTAGCCTTCCCTGAGCGGATAGTAACCAAATAATTATGTTAACGGCAACATCAGCTAATAATAGATAAATTCCTATAACGCTTTAAGGTTTGTAAAGTGCTTCAGTATGTTAATATTCACCACGCTTGCTGTGATTCTATTTTTTCTCATTTCTAGAAATTGGTCCACAATGTACATAACCACGTTACAAATGACAAGAGGTTCAATGGCTCAGAAAGGTGAGTTCCTTCTAAATGGATGGTACTGGGAAAGCTGGGAGTGAAGGGGAAGCATAGGGAAGGAGGACAGAAGGAAGTCTGAAGTATTGTTACCACCGATCCCTAATAGAGAGTGAGGTACCAGGTGAGTCTAGTAGCGGTCCTGTGAAGAAATGTAGATGGGGCTTTATCCAAGCGGAATCCCTGGACCCCCTGGAAGTTTGAAGCAAATTACTTTGGTACCCATTGAGGACTGGGTGGTTTGCTTTGTCCAGCATACAGTCAAACCTACTTACTCTCTTTTTAATGTGGTAGTATCAAGTCCTCTTGGAACATTTCAGTGGTGAAATTCCTCCTGGAGAAACTCAAGCAAGAGCTGGTGACCAGTCCCCACAATTACACTGATAAGGAATTGAAAGGTAAAGGAAGACCTGGGAAGCCTCCATCTCTGACTCCTCTGTCTGCCAGTCAGCAAAGGAGCATGGCTGGGGAATGGGTTTTGGTATTAGAATGATGGCAGGAATTAGGTTTACCAAATTAGGTTTACTTTTACCCTCTTCCCATACAGTTAGCTCCTAAATGCCTATTTATCATTCCCTTCCTCAGAGTGGAAGATGAAATTAAGAGCTAAGAGCCAGAAGCTCACCAAGCATTGTGATTTTGTGTAGGAGTGGGAGTAGCAGAGAGGAAGTAGGCAGAAAGTCCTCTGGCTGAGGTCTGACTGTTGGTCACTGGATCAGGGTATCAAAGATTTAGAGCCAGGAGGGATTCCTGAGGTTGTCAAGGCCAAGTCTCTCATTTGACAGGTTCTAGAGAGTAAGTCCAGGCCCTAACCTCTTGTCTTCCTTCTCCTCTTCACTTACAGCTCGTACCCCAGGCTTGTGAATCGGAATATTCTGCCAAAGGGTGGCTTGTAAATCTTCTTTCTTCTTAGGGCTCCCACTAGCAGCAAGTAGCAGGGGACTAGCCCAGGGGCTCTGGTATGTGGTTGGGGATGGAGGAAAAAGGCCAGACAAAAAAGGAAAGAGTGCAAGCTTTGGTCGCTTGTGTGGGGAACAAAACCTCTAAAGGATCTTGTGTCTATTCTGCCTCAGCAGCCTTCAGGAACCTCTTTTCTTCTCTCACTATAGGGGCTTGTGTGGCCTACTTCCTCACCAAAAGACGTGAGTACCGAAACTCTCTGAACCCCTTTAAGGGTCTGAAGGAGAAAGAGGAGAAGAAATTGAGAAGTCGCCGATATAGGGTAAGAGGCCTTCGTGTTCTCCATTCCTGGTACCAAACCCCAGATACTATCATGCTGTGGAGTTAGGTAGAGGAAAAAGGAACTGAGAGTAGGGCTGAAACCCAGGAAAAATTAGGCTAAAGGAGAGGAGGGTAGAGCTGCCCCCCGTAAAATTGACCTGATGATTGGGACCCTAATTCAAATCAGGGCAAACAAAGCACAGAGCTGCAAGATGCAGGGGAATGTAGTGTTTTTTGCAGCAAGTCAGCCCTCTATGTTATAGAAAAAGCTTAGAGGATCTGGTAGACAAAACAAGGGGTAGTAACTTCCAGACCTTGCCTTATTCTAGTTCTGTCTCTCACACAGATTCCACTCATTCTTTCCCAGACACCCTTGTTCCCCATGACATTTCCTAAAATTTGATCCACGCTCTTGTCTCTCATCCTGACTTCTTTCCTGTGATCCTGTCTGTAGCTCTTTGCTAACCGATCCAGTATCATGAGGCACTTTGGAGCTGAGGAGCAGCGCCTGTGGAAGGATGTGACAGAGGAGTTAATGTCAGATGAGGAGGACAGTCTTAATGAGCCAGGGGTCTGGGTGGCCCGCCCACCTCGATTCAGGGCCCAGCGCCTCACTCAACTCTGTTACCATCTGGATGCCAATTCTAAGCATGGCACCAAAGCCAACCGAGTGTACGGACCTCCTTCAGAGCGACTGCCTTCTGCTGAGGCTCAGCTCCTCCCCCCAGATCTCTATAATCCCAACTTCCAGGATGAGGAAGAAGAAGGTGGTGATGAAGATGCACCTGTTTCTTCACCTTTTGACCAATCCCACAAAACCTTTTGCCCTGACTTGAACTCATTCATTGAAATCAAAGTAGAAAAGGATGAGTGAGTACTACGGCCAAAAGAAGCAGTTTGGCTTCTACCAACCCTCATGCCCTGGAATTGGGGCAGTTGGAGTTCCTAGATTAACTGCATAGTCCTTCCTTTTTGAGAAAAAGATTTTGCATCTCCATGCTTCATCTCTAGTGAAAGTAGAAACTGCTCACTGGATAAAGTGGACAGCAGCTGGGGGTGGTGGGTGGTGTAGGGAACAGGGTGATGAGAAAAAATTTATATTGAAGGAAAAAAAGTAATATCTTGAAGGGGCAAGCAGGAAAATGCCAATTTTGGGGGGATAAACAGTGCCCAGAAATAGAGATAAGGGCGAGGCAGTGGGAGGGAAAGGAAGGGAGGGAGGGAGTTTTCTAAACAAGAATGTGATGGGTCTACAAAACAAGAAACCTTTTTGTTACTTGTCCAAGCATCTCTTAAATTTCTCTTTTCTGATTTCACCTCTATCTCTGGGGAGCAGTCCTGGTTCCCCAGAACTTGGTCTGTGGTGGGAACAACATAGGGCCAGCCCAGGCTAATGCTGCCACCTGGTGGGCAAAATCACTACTGTGAGTTTGAGAATGTGGTCATGCTAGGGCAAGTAGGATCCCATGGGTGGTTACTACTACTCAGTTCCCAGAGAAGCTTCCTTGGGGTAGGGATATCTCCATGTCATAAAAGGCCTAGACTCATTCAATACAATTTAACTAATAATAGCTCATATAGCAACAAGCAAGTGCGTTCACATACATTGTCTCATTTGGATCTCATACTATAACAGTTTCGTAAGGTATCATCAAATTTAGGCAAAGGACATATTAGAACCCAGATCTTTTGGTTCAAAGTCCAGTGCTCTTTCTGGTACACTTTGCTGCTCTCCCTGGACTGAAAGATGGAAATGGCTTAGTTTAAAAAGCTCCTGCTACTTCTCAACTCTGGGTCAGTCTGAGGAGTCCTTTGCTAGTAACCAGTACAACAGTTATTCCTACCAATGCTTCTTCCTCTGATTACCTACCATTTATTTATCCTTGTGCGCACCTCAGTTAGTGGTGCAATGGAATGGAACCCCTGTTGGCCACAGCAGTGTTCTCTGTCCTTGTCCCCCTTCTCCATACTAGATGGGTCCCCCTCTTCGCTCGGACTCACAAGATTTTGGACTGGAAGGACACAAAGTCTCTATAGTATACGACTTATCTTTCCCCAGAAAAGCAACTGAAGGGATAGAAGCAGTGACACTGAATAATCACTGATATTCATTTACAATTTGTAAAGCATTTTACATACACTGACTTACTGAAACCTCAACAATCTTGTAAGGGAGTTACTATGGGCATTTCTGTCCCCATTTTACAGAGGTCACTGAGGTTGAGAGAATTTCAGTGACTTGCCTGTGGACACATGAACCAATGGGTGTCAGAGGCAAGATTTGGTTTTATTTTATTTTTTGAGATTGAGTCTTCTTATCTCACCCAGGCCAGAGATACAATGGCCACTCACAGGTTGATCCCATCACTGATCCAAATAGGACAGGGGTAGGGAACCTGCGCCTTGAGGCCATATGTGGCCTTCTAGGTCCTTGGGTGTGGCCTTTTGACAGAGTCCTATGTCTACAGAACAAATCCTTTTATTAAGGGGATTTGTCCTGTGAAGGAAAGGATTTAAACCCATATTTTCTTGACTCCAAGCCACTTAGCACTTGAATCTCTACACTATACATTGCGTTGCTCTGTGGAAAGTTTAGGAGATACTGGTTAAACTGAGTGGCTTGGCCACAAGTTCCCTTTCCTGATCCCAATGTCTCACACCATTTCTGATCACCACTTTCTGGTATCAGAGAATTATCAAGCTCAGGGAGAGATCCCAAAGCCTGACCAAGGAACCAGGAGGTCTGCTTAACAAGAGACTACAGAAAGAAGGAGACAGGTCATTAGGTATGATTAGGCTATAAAAAATTAATTTCCTAAAAAGGAAATTATCAGACAAGTTTCCTTCCCCATTCCCTAGGGCTACTTACTGTGTAATAAAAAGTGTCCAAAATGTTGACACAGGAATAGCATCCAGCTACCTATGTATAATTTGCATAGTCATTTAATATTTACTGCAAATAAATCATTCCCTACCTGTCCCTTCCTCCAGCTTCTAGTATGCTCATTTAGACAAAAATCAATCTGGAAGAAACTACTGACTAATATCCAGTTAGGTATATTCAGCCTTGGTCACTATTCCTTTTTCCCCTCACTCTCAAGCCTACCAATGTGGTGTCTCCTCTGTCTCAGTTATTTATTCTTTCTCTACCTCCCATCTGCCCTGGGCTATCTGTCCCTGACTGCCCTTTCCTGACACACCAAACACCTGAAATTGGCTTGAGAAATTCCATTTCTAAACACCAGGTGGTGTTTGTCTCGCTGCCTCATCTTCATCTCTGCCTCCTGTTTCTCTAAGCTCTCTCCCCTTTTGCTCCTTTCCTTCATTCCCTCTCCCCCAATCTGTTTTTTCTGATATGTATACATACTTATATACACACATATATACATATATGTGACCCTCTAGGTCCAAGTTTCCTTTCCCTTCCCTCTCTTTCCTGGTCATCACAGGATCACAGATTTAGAGCTGGAAGGAAGCACCTTCCACATGATCTAGCCCAGCCCCATCATTTCACAGATGCAGAATCCGGCCTCGAAAGAGGCTACGTGCTCTGCTCTTGACACACAGGTGAGGCAGCCCGCTTCTGCGGCTCAGGGCCGCTTCTCCCTCCACACTGCCTCACTCCTCCGCTTCCACAGATCTGTATTCCCGTTTCTGCGCCTGGCTCTGCCTCACCTGGCCCTTTTCCTCCCCTAGGGCAGACTCCCATTTCCTTCCTTCCCATCTGGCTCCTGCCTTATTCCTCCCTCTTTGTATCTGACAGCTCTTCTACTTCTGCTTCCCTCCTTCACTGTTTCTGTCTGTCTGTCTGTCCGGCTCTCTCTGTTTTTCCATCTATCTACGTCTCCGCGCTGGGAACAAAGTGACCATGTTTGCGCAGGACGTGCCTCTCTAGCACCTCTCACTCCTTATCCTTGGATTCCACCGTGCCCTTCCGCACATTCCAACTGCGGACAAAGAGTCCTCCCCCTGGCCCCGTAAACTATTCGCTGACTGCGTCTAAGGCGGTGCGGGAACGACTCCTTAATGGTTCCAGCTCTCCTGTGTCCATTATCAAAGACCGCACTGTGTCCAGAAGAGAGAGTTAGCCCCGGTCTCCCTCCCTCGGAAAGGGTGAACCAAAGATTCCTGCGCTGATGCCCCCACCTCTTTCCCTTCCTACGGGCACACCGCGCTCCGCCCTCCTATGAAAGTAGGTCCGGCTGAGCAGACAAAAGTTTGGGAGAGAAGTTGGAGTCGGTGCTGAAGTGTGGAAGCTGGGGGGGGGGGCAGCTAGGGGGGCGGGGGCCAAAGGGATCCGGGAGCCGGGGGAGGCAGGGCCAACCCGCAGACTGATGAACGGACAGACTGGTGGATGGAGCAGCTGCAGCCTTAGGTCCCCCCAACTCCATGTACTCACTGATGGGTGGGGGAGCTGTACCCCTCTCCCTAGGGGATGCTGTGGGTTCCTAGGCGCCGGGCACCCGGGCCGACCGCTGTGCCCCCGTGCCCGTCCAGTGCCCCCAGGGGTCTAGATTCCTGTGGCCAGGGAGAGGGGGAGCAGCCCCTACATAGCCGGGGGCCGGGGCAGGGAGGGGGCTCGAGGCCCCGGACCCGAGGGCATGGAGCGACTGGGAGAGAAAGCCAGCCGCCTGCTGGAAAAGCTGAAACTCTCCGACTCCGGCAGCGCCAAGTTTGGCCGCAGAAAGGGGGAGTCGAGCCGGTCAGGGCCTGATGGGACCCCTGCTTCTGGAAAGGGGAGATTGAACGGGTCCGGGGGCCCCAGGAAGCCTGGGACCCGGGGGACTATTGGAGAGGCTGAGGATGAACCCCTGGAAGCAGCCCGCGAGCAGGGCCCCTTGGAGGCTGAGCGAATCCGACGTTACTCCTTTGAGGCGCCGCGCTACGAAGTTACCTATCCCGGCGGGGCCCCCCAGCCCCGGGCCTTGCCTCTGTCCCAATCGCTGCTCCCCGACCTGCGCCTGGAGACTTTGGCCCCCGCCTTAAGCCCGCGTTCCAGCTTCGCCAGCAGCTCCGCAAGCGATGCCAGCAAGCCGTCTAGCCCCCGGGGCAGTCTGCTCCTGGACGGGGCGGGGAGCTGCGGGGCTGGAGGCAGCCGGCCCTGCAGCAACAGAACCAGTGGCATCAGCATGGGCTACGACCAACGCCACGGGAGCCCCCTCCCCAGTGGGCCGTGCCCCTTTGGCCCTCCCTTCGCCGGAGCTTCCGCAGGCTTTCCCCCGGGAGGTGTCCCCTCTGCCTATCCCGACCTCCATGCTGCCCTAGACCGTCTTTGCGCTCACCGGCCCACGGGTTTCGGCTTTCAAGAGAGCCGTCATTCGTACCCACCGGCCCTGGGCAGTCCCGGGGCCCTCGCCGGGGCTGGGATGGGAGCTACTGGGCCCTTAGAGAGGCGAGGGGCGCAGCCTGGACGACATTCTGTGACCGGCTACGGGGACTGCGCGGCTGGCGTCCGCTACCCAGAGGAGCTGGCAGCATTGCTGCGGCTAGCTGTGGGAACCGGAGGGCGCGAAGCAGGCGCCCACGGGGAAGCCCCCGGGCCGGAGTCGTCGGGCCCTGAAGAGCCGCCTGGCCCCTTCCCACTAGAGGCAGGCCGGGGTCGGGCCCGGGAACTTGAGTCTAAGGAGGACTACTTCGGTGAGTGAGGACGGGGAAGGGTGGACTGGGGCTGGAGGGATGAGGTGCCCTAGGGCGGGCACAGCGGAGGGTGACAGGCCCGCCACGGATTTCAGCTGGAGACAGGCGGTGGACCCACTTAGTCCAGTTTCTGATGGACCACAATATCCCAATTCTATAGGTCTCCAGGTATCCAAGTCATCCAGTCAGTCCCACTTCACCCCCACTCCCCTCCCCAAGCGATCACAGTTCTGATTCTTTTTCGGCCGCTGGAGGTGCTTCAGGGTAACAGGGTATGGGTGGGATAGACAGCACCCCCCCATCCTGGTTCCCCTTTTCCCGGCAGTGCCCGAGCAGGCGCCTGCCCGCCTTGCCCCCACCCCATCCCCAGTCTCCGCCCGCAGGAATGCGGGGAATGCAGGGGTGGTGGGGGGTGGGGAGGGCAGGCTGCGTGCTGGCTCCTGCCCGGCCCGCTCCAGGTGCCCGCAAGGCGGGGCGGATTGGGAGGGGGGTGCCTTCCTCCGCACACGCCTTGCGGCCCGTCGGGGAAATGGAGCCAGTGAAGTTGGAGGGAGTGCCTTGGGGCGGGAACGGGGACCCAGGTGCCTGCCCCACCCCGACTAGCCTGCTTTCAGACTTCAAGCATTTACTAGTAAGTAGACCTGGCAGTGCCAGCTTCATACACACTCCCCCCTCTCTCAATCTGTCCCCACCTTCCAAAGGTCAGGGCTGGAGCAGAGAATCACAGAGAGATGATGCCTAAGACACGTACATTATCATCACTGAGGTAGTGACCTGGAGGGACTGCTAGCTACAGCCAGCTCCTCAGTGACCCTGGTACTGGTCGATATTTGCAGCTGGTCCTAAAGGCCAGAAGCCCTCGACTATCCCCCTACAGTCTTCCCATCCCTAGCGCTGAGCCTGAGCCCCTACACTTCCTAACTAGAGGCTTAGGGGACCTCATTAGTCTCCTTCAAGATTTTTCCTCTTCAGTTTAATCTAGCAAATACCTATTGATTGAAGACTATCGTTTGCCTAGCTGAGGGGGGACCCCAGTAGAGTGGAACCTGACGTCTAGGAGCTTGTCAATTGCTAAGAAAATATGTGCCTTGAGGATGCTATTAGAAAATGTTAGTCCAGGCAATCAAATGCCTAGTCTTGGGAGACCCAGGCGCAGAGATCACATTCAGATGCTGAATCCTTGAATTTGCATATGATTTGCCTGCATTCTTACCTACTGGGTGGTTTGTCCCCTAGCAATTTTTCTAGTTGAAGGTTTTATTCTAGCTTCTGTGAATGTAGGTTTTCTCTCTTTCTCACCTGCCTCAATTGTCATTGATTCAAAGCCCCCTGTTCCCCCGATTAGAACTACGAGGGTTCTACCACCTAGGAGGGGGGATATTCAGGAGAAGGCTTCCAGGGATAAGGAAGCCAAGGCTGGCTTGGAGGGCATTAACAGAATTCATCTCCAGCCCCCACTCCAAGCCGGAGGCTGAAAGAGGAAAGCAGAGGATCTGATTGTTGATCTTTTTTGGTGAAAAGAGCAGATACAACGGGCAGGCAAACAGGCAGAAATCACCTGGCAGGGCCTCGTGGAACATTGCTTTTGGGGCCCAAGGAGGGTGGATGTTAGGCAGAAGCAGCCTTTGCCCTTAAACCTTTTAATGTCTAGAAAACTACGGAGGAATTCAGAAAGGAGATGATCAGTTGGAAAGGACTGGGGTGTGGGTAGTGGTGGGTTAGGAGAGTGATACAGGAGAGGTGAACATGCTTGAGTGCACTCCCTGTTTTCCCATAATTTCCACAGCTTCCTGGTGAGGTGGTTCTGACACATGGCCCCTTGAGGCATGGCTCTCCTGGTGTGGATCTTCCCTGCCAGGGAGGTTATATTCAGACCCCTGAGGCTGAGGCTCCTACCTCTCTACCTTGGGCACTAGATCTACTTTCCCCACTGAGGACCTCCTAATATCTTTTCCCCCACCCTTCTATACTCCTTGTATGATCACCCCTGTGTAAGTGCCCCCCTCACCCCCACTAGCTAGTTCTGGCCCATTTTTCCCTAGCTGTATCTTTGCCCAGCTGCTGTAGGGTGGAGGCAAAACAGGTCCAGGCCCATCAGATGCTGCAGCTGCAGCACGAGGCTCCCAAGCCCCTGGGCTCGGGCTGGGATGGGCCTCAACTTGCAGGTCGCAGCGCTGTGCTTGGGCAGGAGCGCGCCACACCACAGGGGGAGGGGCAGGCCCAGGCCCCATTCAGATCTGATCTCTTCATGAGGCTGGCCCTGAACCTGGGGGCCCCAGGTTTTACCTAGACCTGGCTTGGTGATGGGGACATGGAGGAGGAAAAAGTAGAGTAAGATTTCTCCCATACCTGGGAGAACTGCCACCATTCAGCCCCCTTCTTTCCCCAGAAAGAAAATGGAAAGGGCAGGGACATCTGTCTGTAAACTTCACCCCATCCTACCTACCTAGCCATATTTTCTACTACTTCCTAATCTTCCTCCACATTCTCCACTCCACACAGACTTGTCTCACTGTGCTCCTTATTTCTTCCTGTCTCCAGGCCTTCCTGGCCTCCTCCCTATCCAAAAAAATTCTACCTTAAGAGTCATAAGGACCTTAGACATGACTGATTCCAATTTTGTTATTTTGCAAATGAGGAAACTGAGGCCCGGATGGGTGAGACTGCTCATGCCCCCAGATCCTCACCGAAGCCTTCCCTGATTACTTCTGCTCTATTCTTTCTGAATTCTAGGAATTCTCCATCTTGTCTATGCCCTACAGTGAGGACTTAATATACTGTATATAGTCATGCTGGGGGGTTGGTCTTTCCTTCTCAAGTAGACTATATAACCTTGAAGAATTCTCTGTCTCTTCTGAAGCTTAGCCAGGGCTGGACATGTCAGAACCCAAGTGATGTATTTAATGAGTGAACAGTCGGAGGACTGCTGGCTCTGTTTTCTCTCAGCATATATACAAGATTTTCTGCTTTCTTTCCTGAGAAGGAAAAGCCTCTAAGACCATTTTCTACCCTCTGCTTCTTCCCTATGCCCAACAGGGTAGAGGAAAGGGGAGAAGGGTATGTTAAATTTGAGGGTCAAGGGAGGAAGGCTACTGGGGTGGTGACCTCTTCTCTTTTCCCTTCTCACAGGCACATGTATAAAGTGTAACAAGGGCATCTATGGGCAAAGCAATGCCTGCCAGGCCCTGGACAGTCTGTACCACACCCAGTGCTTTGTCTGCTGCTCTTGTGGTGAGTGAAGCCCTCCCCTAAACAAGTATGGATGGGGCAGGTAGAGAGGACTCAGAGGGAAGGATGGCAGCGTTTGAGGCAGGACAAGAAGTGGAGCAACAGGAGAGCTCTTGATCACTAAACTTCTCAGTGGAGAGCTTTTGGGCACCTACCAAGTATCTAGTACCTAGTTCGTTTTCCATCTTCCTTCTTTGCCTGTGTGTCTTTCTTTCTTTCCCTCTCCTTTTCTGTCTTCTCTCACTGCATCAGGTAGTCTGCTCCCCCTTCCCTTTCTTCCTCTACTGATCTGTTCCCCCCTCTTTTCAGTTGGCCATCCTTTTTTCTTTTCCCTCCTTTCTCATGTCTGTCTTCTTTTCTCCACTTCCCTCCCTCCCTCCCTCTTTCTCTGTTGTGTTCTCTGCTGCATAGCCTAGGCTCTGGGCTCTGGGCTCTGAGCTTTGGGTCCGGGCCTGCAGCCCTGTGCTTGGTGGGGTTTAGTCTTGGGCAGCCAAGTTGCCTGGGGCGACGGTGAAAGACAGGAATGTGGAAGGGGAGGAGGGGTGGGCCTAGGGAATGGGGAGCTGTGGGGGAGCTGGGAGAGGGGTTTTCTCTTGGCTGGTCAGAGTTCAGCCACCTCTCTGGAGCGCAGGCCACTGGGCCATGCCAAGCTGATGACATCACGCTACAGGAATGCCCACTGTTAGCTCAGGAGGCTGTGCAGGGGCTCCCTGTCGGCACTGACTCCCCCTGTCCCTCCCTCACTACCCCCTCCACTGCTGGTCTTCTATTCTGATTCCTTTGCTAAACCTTTAATCTCCTATCTCTGTCTGTCTGACGCTCTGACTCCCTCTCTTTTTTTCCTCTTTCTTCTCCTCCCTTCCCTCCCCCATTTGACTCTCAGTTGTCTTTTTCAGACTTTTGTACTTTCAGCTTGTACTCTTGCCTCCACACCCACTCCCCTTTCTCTTTTTCTCTTTAGTTTTCAGATCTATTTTTACAAACTGCCCAAACAGAGCTATGAATGAAAGCTCTAATGGGAAGATAGCAAAGGTGGAAAATAGGAGCCCCTCGATTCCCCTAGCCCTCTGTCTCCTGTTCCCCAACCTCAAGATCGAGGAGACTCTTTGCACTTCTTGGTGGGGCACTGATGGAGCTGAAGGAAATCATTAGAGCATTCAGGGTGCCTCCTGGGGCTGTCCCTGATCTTTGGGAAAGTTGGGGTTGCTGAGATCAAAAGTACAGCCTAGGAAGCACAGCCTGCATTGCCGCCAAAGCATTTTGTCCTGGTTCCGGTATCCCTAGATCCTCCAACAGAGTTCAGCCTTAAGAGGGAGTAAGCTAAGGGGATGGGCACAGGCTCAAGCTATTCACAGAAGCAGATGAGAAGTCTCTTGTCATGCTTTTTATGCGACTCCCAACTCAGTGTAATGTGCAGTAGGTACTTTTAAAAGGAGATGGTGGTGGTGGTGAGGATGATAATTTTTCTTTCCTGATTTGAGGGTTGGGAGAGATTTCAGAAAGTGTTTGTAGAAGAGTCTAGTACTTGACCAAAGGAAGGGAACAAGAATTTATTAAGTGCCTGCTGTGTGCTGGGCACTTTACAAACGTTATCTTATTTGATCCTATGATCATCAGTGAGGACACTGAGGTAGACAGGTAAAGTGATTTGCCAAGGGTCACACAATTAGTAAGTGTCTGAGGCTGGATTTGAACTCAGTCCCTTTTTGCTGTATTTATTTAGCTGAGCCACCTGGCTACCTCTAGGGGATATAGGTGAGGACTGGTGGTATTTCATGGAAGGAGAGGACAGAATGATATTTTTATTACTTCAGGAGTTGGGTAGGGTGGCTTAGTTTGAGTCTAGCAAGGTGACTAAAAACTGCATCATGAAATACATGGAGTATGGGCTGTGTTGGAGGGAGTAGAAGACTGAAACGTATAACCTGTTTTCTGGGAGGAACTTGTTCTGCAGTGGTAGCCTTAGAGGCCTCTTGGATTCTGAAGGATGCTGGGATTGTATAGTAGATTCCCAGTCGACCTTACCTCTGTTCTCATTGGGCTCCAGGGAGGACACTTCGATGCAAAGCCTTCTACAGTGTCAATGGCTCTGTCTACTGTGAGGAGGATTACTTGGTGAGTCAGGACTGCTTTCTTTTAGTTCATTGTACCTAAGATTGGCCCCCATTGGCATCCTTCCCTCTTTCCCCATGGAAGGGGTCCTCTTCATGAAGTCCTTTTCACCTTGTGGTCACATCACTTTCAGTTTAATGACAGCCTTTTTCTCTTTCTCCCTCTCACCTCCTACCCTTCTAGTTTTCAGGGTTCCAGGAAGCAGCAGAAAAATGCTGCGTCTGTGGTCACTTGATCTTGGAGAAGGTAAGGAAAATTCATCTGAAGAGCTGTTACTAGTGGGATGTTTTAAGAGGAGGCAAGATGGAATCAAAGGCAATGGAGACTAAAGAGTCCCCATGAAGGGGACTCTGAGGTCTTTTTTGGCTCTAACAACTGTAATTCCTATTTCACTCTAATTCTGCAAAGCCTGTCATAGCTTCCTATTACATGACACTCAAGAATCCTCCATGTTATGACCTGATTTTGCCTATCTGATTTTATCTCCCCCTGCTCTTCAACATGTCCATTTGGTCCATCCCATTAGGCTCGTCTTTTTCTAGTACTCTGCATGTACACTGTGTTCATCTTTCATGTTCCTCGGCAATATCTTCCCCTTGTCTCTCTTTCTTCCCCCAGCCCTTGTGTCCGACACATCTTTCCTTCCTCCATAAAGCCTTCTTTAACCCCAGCTCGCACTGATCTCTTTCTTCCCTAACTCCTGTGACTTCAGAGTCTTTGCAACATAATCATGTGTATTTTATTTCCTAACGTTCTGTAGGTTTTCACATATATATGTGAAAACTTTAATTATAACTTCTTTGAGGTCATTCATTCAGCAGACTTTTATTAAGCACCTACTCTATGCTGGGTGCCTGGGGGAGGTTCCTTGCCCTTTCTCTGTTCCTTGACATTACCAATCTTGTAGAGGTCTAAGACACAAATATACGTTAACATAGTTCTCTTTTCATGGGAGAAGCTTAAGAATCTTTGCTTTCAGTATAGTGAAAAGCTCACTAGAATGAGAATCAGTAGACTTCTGGGACTTTGGACAAGTCACTTAGAAAACTAAGCCTGTCTCTTCATTTATAAAATGAGGAAATTGAATCTGATGGTTTATGAGGGTCCCATTCAGGCTTAATATTCTACAATTCTTCTCTTGAATCCTCCTCTGTGCTTTACTCTGTGTGTGTGTGTCTGTGTCTGTGTCTGTGTATGCAAGACTGTGCCAACTCTTAACAAATGCTTCTTGGAACAAACAGAAGGGCAAAAGAAGATATCTGGGTTGGGGTTAGAAGGCTGTAGCCTGATGGCAGTTGGTGCCTGTCCGGGTGGAATGGTACTAAACCCTGGGCTCACACCCACACTAATCACACTCCTTTCCCCTCCTCCCACAACTGAGTCAGATCCTGCAGGCAATGGGGAAGTCTTATCACCCAGGCTGCTTCCGCTGCATTGTCTGCAACAAGTGTTTGGATGGCGTACCTTTCACTGTGGACTTTTCCAACCAGGTGTACTGTGTCACTGACTACCACAAGTGAGTTCCACCTGGGAGCCTGGGGGAGACAGGACTGGGGCCTGAGATAGGACTGGTTTTCTGAGGTCCAAGATACGCTCCCAATTTGAATTTGTCTCTGCCTTTTCTATTCCAGAAATTATGCCCCAAAATGTGCTGCTTGTGGCCAGCCCATCCTCCCATCAGAGGTCAGTATGTCTGGGTTCATGTGGAGCAAAGTGATAATGCTGATGCCAATGTTTAAGAGTGACCTGCTGCTTAGGCTGTCTATCTCCTTCCCCTCCCACAAGACACCTTCTGCAAGTGCTCATGTGGTTGAATCAGAAATGTTTCAGGCTGATTCCTGGGTGGCTCTGCATTTCACGTTGAAAAGCACAAAACAATCACTGTAAATAAATGTTTTCCTTCCTGGAAACTTTGTTTTAACGCTCCCTTTTCCTCCTACCTTATTAGGGAATATGTCACAGAACCTTTGATCTGACCACATTTAAGTAGATTCAGGAAGAGGGCTGGTAGGAAAACATCCTTGAACTCATTCTTAGATGGAATGTGTCAGAAAAGGAACTGAGGTCATTAGCAAGAGAGCTCATAGAGAAACTGGAGCCCATCAGCCCTTACTATTCTCTGGGCAGGGGTTATCTCCTGTCGCTCCCCTGCAGGCTAAGGCCACGTTCTTTGATCAAGCCCAACCTCCTTCTTTCTTATCCTTCCCCTGCTCCCTCCTACCCTCTGATGTGCAAGGCAGAACTGTCTGAGGGAAGGCCACCTAGCTCCTAGAGGGATGCCATCTCATGATGCCAGATGTGGTTATAGACTGAAGTAGGGCCACAGCAATGTGCCAGCTGGAGCTTAGCTGTGGGAGAGGAGGAGGAGGAGGGTTTGCAGTAGACACCTAAAGGTATGTTTCACTTCCCAATGGCAGTGAGGGCAGGGGGTATTTATGTGACTGACCTCAGTCTGGGTGAGATCCACTGTATATGTAGTTGGAGATTTTTGCCTCTTGTTCCAGGGCTGTGAGGAGATTGTGAGGGTGATATCCATGGACCGAGATTACCATTTTGAGTGCTATCACTGTGAGGTGAGTGTGAGGCCAAGAAAGAGGCGAGATGCCTTGGACACATGGAGGAGATGGTGATAATCGCTCTCATTTACATGATACTTGTAAACCCTGAAAGACTTCTCTCACAACAAACCTAGGAGATAGGGAGGAGAAGTGTAATTACTTAGTCCCCATTTTACAGACAAGGAAACTGAGCCTTGAAAATAGGGAAAGACACTTGCCCCCAGGTCACAGTAGCCAGTTAGTAGCACAGCTTGGATGTGAGCTCAGGTCTTCTGACTCCCAAGTTGTGTTCCTGCTCCTCCATGATGCTTGGGAAGTTAGGGGAGCCCATCACCACCACTCTTCAGACCTTGGCAGCTCAGCCTTCCGCCTTTGTTTTTTTCTGCCCCTATCCCTTCTGGGGCAATTGGGGACTCCAGCTTCAGGGAGAGGTCCTATCCCAACATTTCTGCTGTAGCAGCGACACCTGGTGTCCAGCTGAAGCATTGCCCCAGTTATGTCTGGGGAAGCCCCGGCAGATTCAATCTCATTGGGGAATGAGAGGTTGGAAGCTCTAGTCACATGGCCCTGAATACCCTGGGTGGCCCTGTATTAGGTGTGATCTGTACCCTTGTTCCACAGGACTGTCGAATGCAGCTGAGTGATGAGGAGGGCTGCTGCTGCTTCCCCCTGGATGGACATCTGCTCTGCCATTCCTGCCACATGCAGAGGATCAATGCTCACCAGGGCACTGCCAACTATGTCTGAACTACCACCTCCCATCAGTTCCTTCTGGTTCCCAAACTCCAGCAGTCAAACCCCTCCCAGGCAGTGAGCAGTGGAGAACCCATTGGGGTGGAGGTGAGGGGTACAGGAAAGAAGGCAGGGCGGGTGGATGTACTGCAGGGCAGATAGAGGATAAGCTGGAGATCAAAAGACCCAAAAAGGATGATGTCCTATTTGGGTTGGAGAGGGATCTTTCCCAATACCAGAAGAATTCTCATGCAGTGAGCAGCTAACTACAGAACCTCTCAGAGCCAAGAATTAGTCCCCTTTCTGGGTCTGAGGAAAGCATTGTGACATATTCACAAGTACACACAAAGTCACGTCCCAGAATGTGCTGCTTCCTTCAGGGCTTCCCAATTTCCCTTGTGGACATACCTGCAAAACCCAAGCGGAATTACTGTTTGGAAAAACTAGGAGAAAGCAAAGACCTTCTGAGGGCTTAGACTCTTACTTCTGTCCCTTGCGCATGGTGTCAACTACCCCTGGGGAGAGAGGAATGGGACCTGTGTTCCTTCCACCAAAGCTACAGGGCCAGCCAAGTGACGCAGTAAACCTCTTAGCCAATGGGAGAGAAGAAAGTTCTCCAGACTCTATGGGACTTTCTGTCTCCTAGTGCTGCCCGCTCTAAGGTATGATGTTGGTGCTGGCCAGTTTCCTGTTACCTTACTGCCTGTTTCTCAGGGACTCCGTGATGCAGGCTCAAGGGAGCTGGGAGAGCACATGGGCTGAATTTATCTGTGCTCTTTGCTTTCCCATCCTAAGGCTGGTGGACATAGGGAAACAGCCCAATGAAGGCCATTCCAGGGTGGCTGGTAGTTAAACCCCATAGACTGCTGTCCCAGAAAGCCTCACACCAGCCAAATGCACCCCACCCCTTGCACTCCTGCACCCATCATACCATCTCATGGTCTCCCATCACCAGTTAGCTTGAGTATCCTGTCACCCTACTGATCATTCAGGAAACCCAGAATTCTATACACTGGTACCTTACCCCACCCCAGATCCGGCCTGTGCTCCAGGGAGCCAGAGGGAAAGTAAGCACTTTGAGACTTGGCCTCTACTTAGTCATGATTCATTCTCAAAATGATGATCCCTTGGGCTAAAAATCCTGTGTTTTGGGGATGTTCAAGACAACCTGGCCAACTGAACAAGGGGGTTGAAGGGGTGGGGGCAACCTTGGTAAGGACTTTTTCCAGTGACTGGGAATGAGGAGATAACAAGTTTTGACTATACATATATACACACACACACACACATATACATACACATGTATATACAAATGTGTGTGTGTGTGTATATATGGTCATGAGTACCAGGGACCTCTAGGCTGGGTACAGAAAACTGTTCTCCTGGCTGTACCCAGGAGTAAAGAGGCCCTGTCCCTCCCCTAGGCAACTGGGACCCTAAAAATCTTACCATCATCTTTCTTTCAAAGAGGCTGTTTATTTTTTTTAGATTATTCTTTCCATTTCATTTTCTCTTCCTCTTGCCCTAAAACTCCACACTCCAAGAAGTGGCAGGATGGGCAAAATGCACTTTTTGGAAATACATCAAATTGAGCTCTGTTCTGTGTCTTTTGTTACTGAAAAAATGATAATAAAAAAACAGACAAAACGACTGGTGACTGAGAAACACTGATTAATGGCCCTCAACATAAGAAAAGCTAAAGCAGATTTTCTGTTTGTCACCTCTTCTCCACCTTCTCTTCCCCTCTCTGACTGTATCCCCTGTCTTCTTCTTCATTTTGGGTTTCCTATTTCTCTTTTATATCTTTTCTAGCCCTAAGCAGTCCATTCCCTGATTAGAAAGAGTTTGGCCTTCAGTATGGCACAGCCAGCCCCCCTCCTCCCAGTCTGACCATTCTCTGGTTCTACATCCCTGCCTCTGTCTTGGGGTCCTACCCCTTCTTGAGCAACGACAGGCTGGCACATCTGGGCCACAGAGAGCTAAATGAAGGGCAGCCTAGGGCAAAGAAGCAGTCACAAACACGTCACTGCTGATGGGCTTCCAAACATTTCCTGAGGTTGGACAACTGTCCTTTTCCTTGGTTGCCAGGGGGTCTCATGTCCTCATTAGCTCTGTTCTAATATAGAGAAAAAAGCACGGGAGGCTGACCTGAACGCAAAATGGTCCTGCCTGGTCAACCTGCTACTGGAATATGATCAGAATACAAAAATATGGAAAGCAGAGGAGTATGATTATTCCAGTTACCCACTCAGTTGATCTCAAAGATTCACATAATAGAGCTAGCTGCTATGCTACCCCATCTCCATTTCCTGAGATTTTCATCAGATAATGGACCTTAATGGTGCCTCTTTACCAGAGTAATCAAGAACTTTAATGTATTGACAATGAATTAATCTCTTCCATCATCCAGTGACATCATCAAGGAAATGAAAAAGGAACTTATTTTAAAAAAAGATTGGGGACTTTGTCCTAGGACAAAAGACAAGATGAGATTATTCTAGGCATGCAGAAGACTATATCAGAGAATTTCAGAGTCAACCATCTAGGCCAACCCATTCCTGAAACAATTCCATCTACGACATACTTAATCTGTTCATTGAGCCTTTGCATGAAGACTGCCCAAGAAGGATCTCCCATTCATTCCCTCCGGAGGGAGCTCACTTCATTTTTACTTCCTAATATTGAGTCTAAATTTGCCTCTGTAGCTTCCACCAATCATGCGCATAGTTCTGCCTTCTGGTCTAAGGCAGCAGGTCTAACCCTTCTAGTGAAAGCCCTTCAAATACTTGAAATCAGCTATCACACGCCCTCACCCACAGTCTTCTCTTCCAAACTAAAGATCCCAGTTACTACAACTGAGTCTCATGTGGCATGAGCTCGAGGTTCTTAATCATCATGCTTGCCTTCTGTCTGCTTCCCAACTTACTTTCCTAAAGTCTGACCCTAAACATCAATATAAACTAGGCGTTATAACACTCATGTGTGATATATATGATCAAAGTAGAGTATAATAGTACCATCACCTCTGTGTTGAGGTGATGGTACTATTATACTATTATACCGTCTTGAGGTCTTCATATGACCCCAAATCACATTAGCTTTTTTGGCAGTCATGGTACCCTTGAGCTTATATTCCACTAAATTCCCTTCCCCATTCCCTCTGTGAAATGTGCTATGGAAGAAAAGAATGAAAAATGGAGGTGGGTTGGGAGAAAACCAATAGAATTGAACAAGAAAATGAAAAGAAGGCAGCTAGCTGGGTGGTGGAGCGGATAGAGCGCTGGACCTGCGGTCAAAGACCTGAGTTCACATCTGGCCTTACTAGCTACATGACCCTGGAAAAGTCACTTAATCTCTTTCTCTGTTTCTCCATCAATAAAATAGGGATAATAATAGCACCTATTACCTCTCAGGGATTTTGTGAGGATTACAGTGAGATAATAATTGTGAAATGCTTTGGGAACCTTCAGGTGCTATGTAAATGCCAGCAGTTATTAAAAAGAAGCAGCTAGATGGCTCAGTAAATAGAGCAATGAACCTGGAGTCAGAGAGACCCAAGTTCAAATCCAGCCTCACACACTTACTAGCTGTGTGACCCGGGATAAGCCACTGCCTTAATCCACTGAAGAAGGAAATGGCAAACCAATCCAGTATCTTTGCCAAGGAAACCCACACAGGGTCCCAAAGAGTCAGATACAACTGGACAGATTATTAAAAGAAGCAGGAGAAGAGATACATAGTCTTGGGAAAGAGACTTTCAGTCACAAACCTGATAACCAATGGAAACGGGAGATGGGGAGATGGGAGAGGTCACTAAACTCACTTCCCTTTCTCTCCTACCTTAGAATGACAGACTAAATGGAAGGAAGGGTTTGAATTGTTTATTAGTTAACTTCTGGGTTCTTGTGAGTCCCTTATTCACTCTGGATAGCATTTGATAAAGAAATAAAGGTTTGATCCTGGAGGAAAGCATGTGTGAATTTCACTAATAGACTGATAAAATCAGAATTTTGAAAAGTCAGGAAAGGAAAAAAATTGGTATGACAATTAAGAGTTCTTTCACCCAGGAAGGACAGCAAGGAACCTGTATGGGCAAGAGAAGATGAGGAATCCAGTTAGGACTGGATGTTAGCATCATTGAATATTAACCCTGAAAGTTTTGGTTAGGGAAACTGGTTAGTGAAAATTGAAAATTACCAGAGAAAATTTTGAAGAGCTAGTTGTTCCCATCCAAAGGACTAAACAAGGATTGTGCTAGGCAAACACACCCAAAAAGATATATTTAGTGCCTGCTCTAAAGGAGTTTCCTATCCAATATGGAGAATAAAAATTGTAGAGCAGGGTCTCTATCTTTTTGGGTGTGTTTGTCTAGGACTTTGTCCCAGGGCAGAACATTTAGAGGGCAGCTACATTATGGCT
This sequence comes from Notamacropus eugenii, assembly GCF_028372415.1. Taxonomy (NCBI): domain Eukaryota; kingdom Metazoa; phylum Chordata; class Mammalia; order Diprotodontia; family Macropodidae; genus Notamacropus; species Notamacropus eugenii. The sequence continues at coordinate 10,184,028 of NC_092878.1, forward strand.
TGAGGCCATACTTACCTTTTCCTCTCTTTCCCATCCTTACTACCCACCCAAAGACAGTTTCCACTTGGGGAATGTTTCCTTTGCCTTGTGACTGGGAAATTTAGAAGGCACAGATAGTGTCATCCACCCACCCTATTTAATTGTCTCCTTCCCTCCCCACAGTGGGAGCCTCAAGGCATGCTTCCTGCCCCCCAACCTTCTTCCTTGCTGGCTCCATCTCCACCTCCACCTCAATAGCTGCTAGAGTAGTAGCCTCTCCCCAGGGTCCATTTCCTCCCTAGTAATCTGGCAACACCCCGAGATCTTACTCTTTCTTGCCCTGGGTGTAAAAATGGCTAATTATAGTGCTCAGTGAAGGAACACTGTTCTGGACAAGGGGAATTATCCATGAATTCATGAAGACAGAAAGGGCAGAAAGCAATAGAATTAATTAAATCCTTTTTTATATAGTGAAAAATGAATTGGGATGATTGGTAGGACACACAAAAGTCAGTGGCAAGAACTCTTATGAACTCCAAAGTTCTCTGTCAGCTAGCTTACATTCTTAGTAATCACCATCTTGGGAAACAAGAGAAGCAGAAAACACGGCACCTGCCCTTTTGAATAGCTTGCCATTTAGTCAGGGAGAGAAATATATAGAAGGTCTTGAGAACCATTATACAAGTGTGAAGTCCTACAAATGGAAGGGGGATACAGTGCCTGGCAGAGTGTTGGGGATGATTGTGAACCCACTGCTTTCCATTTCCCTGAGCAGTGTTTATGGTTGACTTCCTATCTAGACACACCTTCGCCACCACTCAGTTGATTCTGAGAGATCAAAACTGAAAAAAACAAAATAAAAAACAGACCCCAAACACTGAAGTAAGATGCCCTCTTAGAGAAACAGCCTGTACTTCAAAATGACCTATGCCTGTGCTCAACTTGGCAAGGTAATAGAGCTAAGGGAAACCCAGGGGAGATGTCTGTCTCACTCTGCTGCCATAGTTTTGGTTTTATAGATATATTTAGCAAAAATCCTTTTGCACAAATGGGATCTCAGGGATGTGCTAAATTGTCAATAGCTTCCCCAGGCTTTTGCTTCCTCCTAGGGTGCCTTCTTTATCATAAGCATTTTAAAAAATCAACACATAATTCAGTTGGTCACTAGGGTGAAATGCAAATTGTTACTTCGTTTATATATATCTCAGCATGGTCCTGATTGTCTTCTGTTCCAGTACAGTCTTCCTTTCTACATCACAGGGGTTATTATGGGCTCAGTGTCCTTGTAATCTGGAAAATCTGAGTAAAATTTTTTGGCCCTCCCTTTGTATCAGAGAAGTCTGAATTATTATGGTATTAAAAGAGAAAGTATGTTGATATTATACAATACTACGTATATATTTTATGCATTTCTGAGTTTCTAAACATTTTCTGGGTCATCTCCGGCATTCATGTGTGGTCTGTGGCTTCAGCAAAACTCCCTCCAAAATTCCCATTTAATTTCTTATGCTGATGAGAGATACCAAAACCGCAGCAAGAAGGGGAAAGTTGCCATGTGGAAGGGATAACTGTATAGTGGTAAGAGCTGTAGACTTGGTGTCAGAAGACCTGGATTTAAGTCTAGATTTGCCATTTCTTATCTGTATGGCCTTGGGCAAGTTGTATAACCTGAATGAACCTCAGCTTTCTCATCTGTAAAATGGGGATAACGGATGATCAGTCCCAAGAAGCAGATCATAAAGCTAACCCAGGAGCAAGATAAAGTAGGGCCTGGAGACTCCAACTATCTGGTAGCTATAGGAACTCTCTCTCTCTCTCTTTGAAAAGCAGAACAGCTGGTTAATTTCTGATTGGTATCGCTGATAATTGCTTTCTAAAGACAGAGGAAAGGAAACTATTATTCTGCGCCTAATTCTGACTGATAAGGAAAAATTGGTTGCTGAAGTACAACACAATTCAGCATGTATTAAGCCCTGAGTATGGCGAATCTTGAGAAAAATGGATCCCAACAGAGACAAAAGTATTTAATAAACACATATTATGTGCTAGGCATTGTGCTAAGGGCTGAGGGAAAAGAAGGGCAGCTCCTGCCCTGAAGGATCTTACATTTTAAAGGGGGAAGACAACACATAAAAGGGAGCTGAAAAAGAAGGGCAGGGAGAAGTCCAGGGAGTCAGGAGTGGAACCGGGAGACAAATAAGGAGAGAGCGTGGTTGGTCTGGGCGTTTCCTCAAAACAGAGGTTCTAGGAGAAACTCATCAGTTGGAGGAGGGGACCTCAAGGACAAAGGGATCTTTCAGGGTGAGACAGAGTTCATGATGGATAAGGAAGGAAATGGTAGGGATTTTCTTACAAACCCGAGGAAAATAGATTTCAAAGTTCAGAAAAAGAGAAACAGATTAAATTCCACAACCTAAAAACCTACAGAAGTCAGACCAAGAAGGATGACAAGCTCTCAAGAACTAAATTCTGATTTCACAAAGATAAATGGTTCCACTGAGGAAGAAAAGGGGGAGATGTCTGAAAAGACTGATGTGACTGCACAGGGAACTCATTCAACAATTCAGATTTTACCAGATGTGTCCAGATGAACACAAAAGAGTAGCATGGTCCTAAAAGGAAAATATCAGGAATGCTAAAGGCCAGAATCAGTTGAAGTTTATGTTGAATCGAAACTAACCCAACAAGCATTCTACATACAAGCGAGGGACGGGAATAAGCATTTATACAACGTCTACTAGGTGTCAGGCACTTTACAAATAATACCTCACAATAACCCTGTGAAGTCGGTGCTGTTATTATCCCAATTTTATAGTTGAGGAAACTGAGGCAAGCAGAGGTTAACTGACTTGCCCAAGGTCACACAACTAATAAATGTCTGAGGTTGGATTTGAACTCAAGTCTTCTGACTCCAGGTCTGGCATTCCGCATAACACACTATATTAGCTATTTGTTTGGGTTACAAAGTTAAATGAAGATCCTTCCTCAAAGAGCTTACATTCTATTAGGAAGGATGCAGTGTGTAAACAGATAAGTATATAAGTGAAAATTTAAGGATACAAAAGAGTTCGCTGATAAATAAATAGATCAGGATAGATTTTCAGGACTGCTAAGAATAATGTTTTGGTTTTTTTTTTTAAAGTATGTTGGCATTAAAATGCACATCAACTGCTTGGGGTGAGTGGGATAAGGGATAACATAAGAAGAAAAAACTACTCAACTCTCCTTTCCATTTTTTTCCACCAAAGAGATTGACCTTCAGATACGAAAATATGGAACAAAAATACTTAATATGGATTTGAAACCCAATCTAAGGAAGAAAACGGTGCAAGACCACTGATCATTCATCAATGAGTTCAAGTAAGCAGGGCTAGAAGAACTGCTGAAAGGATTTACCACTGTGACTGCTGAACCATTGTTGGTGATCTTTAAAAATATCCTTGAAAATATCTATTAAGCATTTACTGTATGGCGGGCACTATGCTAAAGCTCTAGTAATACAAAGACAGACACAAAACTATCCCTGTTCTTAAGGAACTCAGAGTTTAGTGGGGGATACAAGTTGCAAATCATTTTGTACAAACAAGCATTATGATGGATAAATGAGAAAAAATCAACAAAGGGAAGGCCTTAGAATTAAGGGGAATTAGGAAAGGCTTCCTAATAAAGGGTGGAATTGTATTTGAAACTTGAAGTCATGTGGGGGAACTAAGAGGTGGAGATGAAGAGGAAGAGAATTCCATGAAGAGGAGACTACAGTGAAAATGCCCAGAGTTGGGAGATGGCGTCCTGTGTGCCAAACAGCAGAGAGGGCAGTGTCACTAGATTTTGGAGTCAGAGATGGAAGAGGTTAGGTATGAAAACACTAGAAAACCAGATTTTAAAAAAATCCTGTTTTTTTCCCCCAATTATATGAAAAGATAGATGAAAATTTAATTGTAAATGAAATTTTCTAATACTAAAGAATAAGTGAGTCAAAAATCATAAGAAACAATAATCTCATTAAAGGCAATGACAACAATGAGAAAAAAATAAAAATGAAAATGTCCTTGATACAGGAAAAATCTTCCAACCCAACACTTATCCTTATACTTGGGAATTCGAGGGAATCTTTGTATTGAAGGTCCCTTGGATACCTTGGTCTCCCTGTTCATTAATCTTGACTCCTCTGACTTAGATTTTCCCCCTCTCTGGGTTAGTTTCTTCATCTGTAAAATGAAGGTGTTCAGCCACGTGAACCCCGCTAAGGTCCTTTATAATTCTAAACTTTTGATCCTGGGATCCTTTGATCTCCACTGCCCTAGTTATCCACAGGAATGGTCACAGCCTAGACACTGCCATCACCTCAAACTGTACCAACTCCATAATATTGACCTCCAAAGTTTCCCTCCCTGGCCATAATCTCCTATCCCTCTACCCTTCCTTTGGCTTCACTCTTCCTAAAACTGTCTCTCCACCCCTTCATTTTTCTCCCAGCCCATCACCCCTGTTCTGTCCACACTGTCCTCCCTTCACAGTCTTGATCCTATAATGAACCAGTTCAGCTCTCCTTAAATCCCTTATATCTCTTACCAGTCCTCAATCACATCCATCAGCCATCCATCTTCCTCAATCTTATTCCCCAGCTCCTAAAAGCTACTGTGGAAAGTCCAGCTACTGTGCTAACCAGGTCCACTACAAATTCATGTTGTCTAATCTCAACTGCACCCTGACTACTGACTGGCACTTCTTATATTCTTCTCTGACTGACTTTCTATCAATCTCTGTGTAGCAGCTGCTGCTCTAAATTATCTGTCTCCTATATCCTCAAGCAGTACTCCTACTGAACCCCAGTCTCTCAGAAGATAGTTTTACTTTCTTCTTTACTGAGAAAATTCAAGACCATTCATTACAAAAGTCTTCATTTCCTACACATCTTCATTAGTTCAGTCTTTTGCTCCAGCTTCTGAAGAAGGGGTGACCTTTTCCCAGTTAAGGCTAATCCTTATATTATTTACTGGGTGACTAGCACCATTTTTTCTCATAGAAAGGATTTCTGCTCAGTTAAGGATTGGGTTGAACTAGATGACCTTTAATGAATGTCTCCATTAACTCTGAGATTCTATGAATATTAATACTACCTACCTCACATAATTGTGAGGAAACCACGTTGCAAAACGTAAAGTGCTATGTAAATGTGCTAGTGTAAACAGAGAAAAAAACCTTTCATATGTAACCTGGGGTAGGAAACAAAATCAGTTTCTTCTGACTACTACCTCCCTGTATCTACCCTCCCTTCTATCAGCACCCCATTTTTTCTTGTACCCCTCCCCTCCTACTTCCCTACAGGATAAGATGGATTTCTAGACCCAACTAGTTGGGTTTGTTATGCCTTCTTTGAGCCAAATCTGATGAAAGTAAGGTTCATGCAGTGCTCACCCCCTTCCCTTTCTTTCCCTTCACTGTAATATGTCTTTCACTCCTCTTCATGTGATATAGTTTACCCTATTCTGCCTCTCCTTTCCCTTTTCTCCCAGTGTAATCTTCTCTCTCACTCATATTTTTTATATTATCTCATCAAAGTCAATTTATATCCACACCCTCTGTCTATGTATTCTCCTTCTAACTGCTCTAACAGAAATACAGTTCTTAAGAGGTACAAGTCTCATCTTCCCATGTGGAGATGTAAACAGTTTAATCTTACTGAATAACATATTTTTTCTCTCCCATTTACCTTTTTATGCTTTTCTTGAATACTGTATTTGAAAATTGAGTTTTCTGGTTTGCTCTGGTCTTTTTATCAGGAATATCTGAAAGTCTCCAATTTCATTGAACATTCATTTTTTTCTCCTGAAAGATTATGCTTGGTTTTGCTGGGTGATTGATTCTTGGTTGTAATGTATTTTCCAGAATATCATATTCCAAGCCCTTCAATGCTTTAATGTAGAAGCAGCAAAATCCTGTGTAATCTTGGCTGTGACTCCTTCATATTTGAATTCTTTCTTTCTGACTGCTTGTAATATTTTCTCCTTGACCTGAGGACTCTGGAATTTGGCTATAACATTCCTGGGAGTTTTCATTTTGGGATCTCTTTCAGCGGGTGACTGATGGATTCTTACAATTACTATTTTACCCTCTGGTTCTAGGATATCAGGGCAGTTTTCCTTGATAATTTCTTGAAAGAGGCTTTCCAGGCTCTTTTTCTGATCATGGCTTTCGAGTAGTTCAATAATACTTAAATTATCTCTCCTAGATCTATTTTCTAGGAAATTTGTTTTTCCAATGAGGTATTTTATTTTACATTTTCTTCTATTTTTTCATTCTTTCAATTTTATTTGATTGATTCTTGATGTCTTATCGGTCCTTGGTTTCTACTTGTCCAATTCTAGTTTTTAAGGAATAATTTTCTTTAGTTAACTTTTGTGCCTCCTTTTCCATTTGACTAATTCTACTTTTTAGGGAGTTGTTTTCTTTTTTCATTTTCTATACTTCCTCTTCCAAGCTATTGAATCTTTTCTCATGATTCTCTTGCATAACTCTCATTTCTTTTCCCAATTTTTTTCTACCTCTCTTACTTGATTTTTAAGAAATCCTTTTTGAGCTCTTCCAGGATGACCTTTTGGGCCTTAGACCAATTCATATTTCTCTTTGAGGTTTCTCATGTAGGTGTTTTGACATTGTTTTCTCGTTTGTGTTTTGATCTTCCCTGTCTCCATAATAGCTTTCTATAGTCAGAGCTTTTTTTGTTTTGTGCTCATTTCCCAGCCTATTTTGTGACTTTTAAAGTTGAACTCTGCTCCTGGGGTGCAGAAGGCACTGTTCCAGGCTTCTTACATTGGGGACCAAGGGGCCAGTAGCTAGCTTTCTGTGCTAGGGCCTGCAGGGCTGGCAAGCCTGACCACTAGCTTGCTGCACTGGGGCTGGAGGCCTCACAGTTGGCCCACTGTGCCACTGGCCTATTGAGCAAGGATGCCTGCAGGGCCTTGGCTGTTGATCTGTGCTGGACCTCCTGCTGGCTTGCCTAAGCACCAGCTGTTGGGTTGTGTTTCCCTTTTATCCAAGTGAGGCAGACCTTTCCTGCAGTCCTTCTAAGTTATCATGAGCTGGAGAATTGTTTCACTCTGTCCTTTTGTGGGTCCTTTTGCTTCTGACTCCATTTTGAGGCATGATTTAAAGTGGTTTCGAGGGAAATTGCAGAGAATTCAGGCAACTTCCTACCTTTTCTCTGCCACCTACCAGAATCATTCCTGAGTTGGCAGAAGAAACATAGCCAAATTTTACATCACAATGCCTCTACCTAGATTTAGGAAACACACTGTACCTAGGTCTTGATCAGGAAATCTAAGGGAAAAAGAAACCCCAGTGATTCTGTTTTTTAGCCCAGGTCAGCATAGGGATTTAGATAGAGCTGTATGTACCTACTGGGGACTGGGTCAACTCAAGAATAATTGTTCAAAGTATTCCAATACAGCGAGAGGCTGTGCCCTAGGGCAAGAAGAGGCTAAAGACAAAGCACAAATGGGCCTGACCTTGTGCAGGGTATAGGAATACCAAACAGTTGGCAGCTCTGTCACTCCTTACCCAGGTCTGGGTCACAGATCTAAAGATAACTGAGTCAGGGACCTACACCACCTAGGGTGGTGTTCCAGAGTGAGGATCAGAATATCTACTGCCTAAGGAGCAAATTCAGAAGGAAGCAGCAACTGTATGACTCTTCTCTCAGGAACTGAGCAAGATCTCAGCTCCTAGAGCCACCTAAAGACCACATTGGAATAACTAGCGCAAGAACCCCAGACCAAAGGGGAAACCATTACCCTGAAGCAGCCGAGCTTTCCAGCTGGCTGACAGTAATTTAGTCCAGTGGGAGTCTACTAGAAACCAGGGCAATCCCACAGGTACGCTGCTGAGACACATATCTAGGTCAGGAATTTGCAGACAAAGAGGCTAGCAATCAGACTCTGTCCTGAGCCAGACCACTTTGTGAACACTGAAAGCTTGCAGATCCCTAACTTGAGCTGTCTCCAGACCTTAGAATAACACAATACTCAATACTCTCAAGAAATTTGCAACAGAACCCTAAAGAATATAAGCCCAACCCAGACATTTCCTCCAGAAGTACTCAAAGCATGGTCTAACATGAAGTCCAAAGTGGGCTGAAAAAATACACAAACAAACAAAAAATTCCACCATTAAAAAATCATTATGGAAACAGGGATGCTCAACTTATCAAACTCAGAAGAAAAGAACGACTCCAAAACATTTCTAAGGAAAGCCTCAAAGAAAAATCTCAGCTTGGGCACAAGTTTAACTAGAATTCCTGGAAGAGATGTAACAAGAGTTTTAAAATTTTAATATATATTAAACAAGAGAGCTAGAGGAAAAAATAGGAAAATAAAAAAAACACTATGAAAGAAAGAATTGGAAAGGAAATTGACAATTTGGCACAAGAGTTACAAAACCTTACCCAAGCAACAAATTCCCTGAAGATTATAACAGACCAAATAGAAGTTAATAACTCCATGAGACAACAGGAAATATTAAAATAAAGCCAAAAGAAAAATTTTAAAATAGGAGAAAATGTAAGGTATCTCGCAGTAAAAACAAATTAACTAGACAATATTATTAATGAGAGATCATTTAGGAATCATTAGACAACCTAAAAGTTGAGAGAGAGAGAGAGAGAGAGACAGAGACAGAGACAGAGAGAGAGACAGAGAGGCTATTTCAGGAAATCATAAAAGAAAATTACCAAATCTCTTACATCCAGAGGGCAAAATGGAAATAGAAAAAAATCCATATATCACCTCTTGAAAGAAACTAAGCTACAAAAGGAAAACTCTCAGCAACTTTATAGCCAAAATCCAGAGCTTCCAAGGTAAAGGAAAACAGTGCCACAAGTAGCCAGAAAGAAACAATTCTAGTACCAAAAGGCCAGTCAATATCAAACAAGATTTAGTAGCTATTATTAAAAAGGAGCAGAAAGCTTGGAATTGAATATCCTAGAAGACAAAGGTCATAGACTTATAATCAGGAAAAACTTACTGAGAAAAACTGAGTATAAGCCTACAAGCGGAAAAATGGACCTTTAATCAAGGACTTCCAAGTATTTTTGAGGAAAAAAAAATCTGAATGGAAACTCTGGCGTGCAAACACAGGATTTGAAAAGAAACATAAACTATTTTGCAGTGGCAAAAAGTTGCAAGCTGTGGGAGTGCTCATCAAATGGCTGACGTGAATATAATGGAATACTGTTGTGTTATGGGAAATGATGAAGGAGAGGGTTTCAGAGGAACTTGAGAAAACTTATATGAACTGATGCATTTTAAGTTGAACTGAACAAGGAGAATAATTTATACCATAACAGCAGTATTATACAGACAGACTTTGAAAGAGTAGGGAATTCTGATCAATTAATAACCAGCTATGATTTCAGAAGACTCGTGATGAAACATGCTACCCATTTCTTAAGGGAGAAGTGATGGACTCAGAGAGCAGACTGAGACGTTTTTTGGCCATGGCCAATATAAGAATTTGTTGTGTCTAACTCTACATGTTTTGGAGTAGTTTCCCCACCCCCTTTTTTTCAAGGTGTGGATGAGAAATGGGAAGATGGAACAGGGGGAGAGAAGGCAGATTTTTATTGATTGAAAAAAAAAAGGTCAAAAATTTTTAAAAATCAGATCCTGAGCCAGAGATATAGAATTTATGATGTTTTAACTTTATGACAGCATGCTCACCAGTTCCATTTATGAGAAGTTCTATACCCACTGTACATTTCTGGCTCTACAAGGTAACACTAGTCTTCCCCTCTTCAGAAATAATCTCCTATTCAGCGTCATTTTTCTTTTACAGAAATTGTTTCAATCTGTTCCACTGCTAAACTGACTCTCCAGGCTAATATTTGTGATCCCAAATTTGCTACTAGACTTGTTTGTTTATCTGTTCACAGTAGTTTATCAAAGTGAAATCCAATTCACTCTAGCCTCTGTGATGACAAAGGTTTCCATATTTGAATACACTAGGGTGTATTTTAAAATCTCTCTAGGAAGTGTTGAATAACTGTATCCAATATCACATCACAGACATTTATTCTGAATTTGGCATTTGAGATTGTAGGTTGATTAAACATTTTCTTCAACTATTCTGTTTTTTTTTTAAGTCCTATACTTATTTTGGGCAGGAAATTTTTCTGGGAGAATGAATCATTGGGCTGTTAAGCCTCTAACTTATTTTTCCATGAGCTCACTCTAAAATAATTCTAAAATTCCTAGGTTTTCCTATAATGTTCTTATTTTTTCTTGAAACCAATCTGTTGGACTATAATATAGTTTGCCACTTCTCTGCAGAGACTTTGAAAGTGATGAGATAGACAAACATTTTTCCGAAACTAGTAGTAAGTAGAATACCAGTCCTTCAATCTCTAATGTCCTAGCTTTGTACATAATTATCTAAGCCCAAGTTTTCATGGTAGGAACTCATCTCTTTAAAGTTTCCATTATTATCAGAAATAATGAACAAAATGACTCCTTAAAAGCAACCAAACATCTGCCTCGAAACATTCTTTCATGTGTCACCTTATGCTTCAGTGAAGGAGCGTCACTGCCTGAAGCATCCACAACAGGTTTTAAGTCTTCTTTTTTGCAACTTTCAGAAAAATACACTACAGGAATGTAACAGTCTGAATAGTTAAGCAGACTCCTTTGGCACTCACATAACATTTATTATCAAATTCAAAATGATGCTAAAGTCTTTTCAGAAGACTCTCAGTGTTTGTGCTTTCAGTAGTCATGGGCTAAGATTGTAGCCTGTGTGGGTCTAGGGGGTGTTTTCAGGGGCCATCTGGGGAAAGAGGATCATGAGACCACATAGGCTCATAGACCTAGAGATGAAAGGAAACTCAGAAGCCTTTTAATTCAATTCCTTCATTCTACAAATGAGAAACTAGAGGAACAAGGTGGCCAAGAGACTTACTCAAAGTTATAGGTGGTAGTTCTTAGTAACAGGATTTCAATTCTGCATCCAGAGTCAATGCCTTTTCCACTTTCCCATACTCCCAGTAGCTGAGAGACCTAGCAACTATACAGAAACCTATGATGAACCTTCAATTGCTGTTGGCTGGAGTGGAGGATAGGAAAAATGAGGGAGATGATATGGGAAGTTAGATATCACCTAGGAAGGGAGAAGAAGGTGCTAAATATTGGTGGGGGGAGATTGGGGCAAGTGTAAGATTATAAGGATCCTGAGTTTGGCCTTAGCCTTTATCATCATCCTAAAACTATTTAATAAGTGCTTTATGATCTTGTGCTATAGCACTGTGCTGTAGCATTGTGCAAGGCAAGGTGAACAGACACTGGCAGACAGAAAAGATGAAAATCCAGCAGCCAACTTGAAAAAAAAATCACTGAACATCAATTAAATAATGTAGCAGCAACATGTACCAGGAAAGGGCGAAGTGCATACCTTCAGGTGGTAAGCGTAGGAGCAATCCTGAGAGTCACAAGTCTAGACAGGATGAGTTTGGAAGAGTTCATTGCCTCAATCCTAATGAGTTAGGAAAGGCCTTGTGGAGGAGGGGCCTTCTTAGTTACAATCTCCCAAATTTTAAAGCGCAAAGAAAGGATCCCAAAGCTTTTCTGGCTATTTTTGCCCTGTCCAGAGAACCACAGGTCTCCAGAAGGTAGAGTTATCCTAGAGTTTAGTACCTCATTCTCTGTTCCAATGTATAAGAATTCTTTGTTGTTCTGTGTTTTCACTGAGGAGAGACTGATCAGAGTTACCCAAATTTAGGCATAGTTAATTGTCATCATTGCCCCCCTTTCTATCTTTTAAAAAGTTTTACTGATGCTTAAAAAAAAAAATCTAACAATCATAGCCACTAATGAGACCAAGGATGCTGTTGGAATAGTTCAGTGAAATAGGGTCTGAACTGGGTCTGTTGCTATGTGAGAGGAGAGAAAGGGACACACACACACACACACATACACACACACATACACACACACAGGATAATATGATGACAGAAGCAACATTTGGCAACCAATTGCATATATGGAGTGAGGGAGAGTAAGGACTTATTTAAGAGGGGCTAGAAAAGTATTCAATGTAAAATGTAAATCAGGAATGTAGGATGGATGGGTATGCATTTCCTAAACATAGAAGAAATGCTTAACACAAAAAGGTTCTCACAACTTTGAATTTACAGAAAAACTTAAACAACTTTACGAAACAAACAGTACTAACCAAACCTATTTTATTCCAAACATAAAGCATTGGCCAGAATTATTCACTAGGTATTTTATATTTCACCTAGGCCCTGTACTGTACTCCTTGAGATCAATTTCTTTTGGCAAGCCAGATCAGGGATTGGGCTCATCTTCTAGTTTATGGTCACTGCCCCTAAAGTCCTACAGTTACTGTAGAGTATTCTTCTGAAGGGCTACCAGCATTGAGTAAAGATCCAGGATCTCTGAGCCTCTTAAATTCACTATGTCACCTTCAAGCCTAGACATCTCAATCTTGATTTGGTCACCTATGATCAGGTAAAGAAATTTAAAGGATAAGACGTAGTCAGAAGCCCAGGATCGTTTGTCTAACTAAGCTCTCTTGTTCTAGCTGCCATCAATCTACCACTCAATAAGCATTTATTAAGCTACTACTATTTGCCAGGTACTATAGTAAGTACTGAAGATACAAAAAGAGGTAAAAAACAAGTCTGTCAAGGAGTCTACAATCTAATGGAGGAGACAACACGTAAACAAATATACAAAAAAGTTCCACACAAGATAAATAAGAAACAACAAAGGGAAGGCACTAGAATTAACAGCAAAGTCTTCTTATAAAAGATGGGCTATAACTGGATGTTGAGAACAAATAATCTGTTGCCTTCATAGGAAAACCCAGTTACATGATACTACCAACAGGTTAGAAGGCAGAGAGACTCAGGGATGCAATCACTCATCTTTTAAAAGTCTACTAAGTTCTTTCTGCTCAGTGGTCAATAAGGAGAGCTAGCTTTGCTCAGAAACAAGCAGGGAAGCCTGACATTTTCTTTGTGCAATCCCTAATCATATACACACCACAGTCATCTCAAGCTCTACCTGGCAATCTAGAAAAACCTAAGCAAAACGGATCAACAAAGAGATAGTGCCTCAAATTGGATGCAGCATTCCACCTCTGTAGTCTCTTTACCTCCCTATTGATTTACCTCACTATTACTCATTGCAGTAATTTGAGTTCACCTACCTTTTAGTGGTATTAACAAACACATTACATTTATTTTCATTACATGTATTTTCCTGGTTCTGCTTTCTTTATGCTGCATCCATTTATAGAAGTCTTCTCATGTTTCTCTGAATTCCTCACATTCTTTGTATCTATTATCTTCACATGCAATTTGTGTAACTCTTTTACTACTGCAAAAATCTATTTATCAATATTTTCATATACATGGTACCTTCCTTTCTGTCTTTTAGCTTCTTTAGGATATGCAAGTAGTGGATCACTAAGTCAAATTATGAAGTTTAGTGGTTTTTATCCAATAATTTGGCCAAATTACTTTTCAGAATGGTTGGATCAATTCACAGCTCCATCAACAGTCAGTCAATCAATAAGCATTTATTAAGCACCTACAATATGCTAGATAGTTTTAAGTGCTGGAGTTAGAAAGAAAAGCAAAAGACAGTCCCTGTTCTTAAGAAGCTCAGTCTAATGGGGGAAACAGCATGAAAGCAACTACACACAAACAAGATACATACAGGATAAACTGGAGATAACCAATAGAGAAAAGGCACTAGCATTAAGGGGTAGATGATGAGATTTTAGTTGGAACTTGGAGGAAGCTGGGAAAGCCAAGAGCTAGAGATGAGGAGGGAAAGTATTCCAGGTACAGGGACCAAACAGCCAGTGACTCTGCACAGAGTCAGAAGGCATGTCTTCTGCGAAGTATAGTGGCATTGGATCCCAGAGTGCATGAGGAGGGCAGAGTAAAGTGTAAAAAGACTGAAAAATAACAGGGGGCTAGGTTGTGAAGTGCATTGAATGCAAAACAGAGGATTTTATATTTGATCCTGGAAAGCATCAATATTTTCCATGAAATATGAAGCATGATATTCACCTGAGATGGTGAAGGAGGAAAAGCCATGAGATATTTGAGAAGGGTTGAAAATGTTTGAAGAGCTGTTATTATAGTGAGTAGGATAATTGGGAAGGCATTAACAGACTGCCTTGCAGCAGTGAGGGACCAGGTGAGGTTATGTAATGTAAATTTGTACTGGACCCAGTCAGCCTGCTCTCATGATTTTCTCCATCCTTGTTCAGCTGAATTTGTGTAAGAGCAGAGGCAGTAGATGATGGAGTGATCCAAGTGTGGGGCTTGGGAGGGCAAAATCAACAATAACACAAGGGACAATTCAAAAGAAGAGGACAATGTAGTTTTGAACTGGTTCACCAAGAAGTCAAGATGGGAAGGGGGGGGGGGTTAGTGTAACTAGTGCAGAGGTGATGGCCTGGGAAAGCGCTGAGAAATCTAGGCTGGATTATAGTTGTGGATGTTTGTCCTTTGTTCTAAAAAAGGACCATGACATCAGGAAGGTGATGTCTTGATTTGCTTGTGAATTGGATTTAAGTGAGGCAGGGCTGCGCAAAGTCATCAGCCTCACTGTCTCCTCCAGAGTCATCAGTGTCCAGTGGCAAGACATAGGTCAAGACGACTGGTGATGGTCCCCAGGTTCTAGGTTACAGTGAGGATGAAGAACAAAGTCTGGAGTCGTAAGGCAAAGGAGAGGAAATGACAATAGACTATGATCAGATAAGGGAATTTCGGAGTTCATGAACATGGAGGTTGAACATTTGTTGGGTGATGGCAAGATCAAGGGTATGACCATCCTTGTGTGCAGCCAAAGCGAAGTGGAGAGGAGTAGGTTATGGGAAATGAGTAAGTTGAGAACTGTGAGGTAAGGGTGTTCTGTGGAGTGTTGATATATGTTGAAGTGCCTCTAGCATGAGGGAAGGATTTGGAAAGGAGGGAAAAAAGTGAGTCAGGCACTGAACTATGTAGGAAAAAAAGTGTCCTGAAGGTTGGTAAATCTGAACAAGAGCCAGAAGGTGGAAGATGTGGGAAAGAAAACAACTTAAGATTAAAGTAAATTTATCTATGAGACAAAAAGGAAACTTGTGACTAACAACACATGCCTATCTTCTCCTAGCCTCCCCAACACTCTTTCTCCTTCTTTCCTTCCTTCCTTCCTTCCTTCCTTCCTTCCTTCCTTCCTTCCTTCCTTCCTTCCTTCCTTCCTTCCTTCCTCCCTCCCTCCCTCCCTCCCTCCCTCCCTCCCTTCCTTCCTTCCTTCCTTCCTTCCTTCCTTCCTTCCTTCCTTCCTTTCTTTCCTTTTCTTCCTCCTCCTCTTCTTCTTCATCTTCTTCTTCTGTCCCTTACTCTATCTTGAACACTGTTGCTAGATGAATCTTATGTGATAGAGTACAAACTCTAACATTCAGAGCTGTTACGCAATTGGGCCCCAATCTAGACTTCAGAAAGAATTTATGTGTCCTAGGAAGTTTCAAATATTATTTCTCCTATTTTCCCACTTTCATGGAATAATTCTATACTAAAATGTATTTATGCTGCAACAGTGAAAGGGTCTTCCCAAACTTCCCCTTCCTTCATATAGCCCTGGTCACTTCACTCTCCTTCACAAAAACTCATTCCCCATTATCCATCAATTAAAGTTCCAGTTCTCTAACCTGGCCATCAAAGCTCTTTATAACAAAGGTCTATTCTGTCTGTTTGTCCTTAGGTCACTACATTTCCTTAAACAGTAGACTGGAGTCAGGGCACCTGGATTTGAACGCTGATTCGTTTTTGTTGTTTTGTTTTTTGCTATATATTAGTTATGTGCAATTGGACAAGGGATTTAATATCTTTGTACCTCAATTGCTTCATCAGTAAAATAGGAATAAAGACCTTTGTACCATTGACCTCCAAGGTGTTTATGAAGAAGATGCTATGTAGCGTTGCAAAGATGTGAGCTTTGCATAAACAAACTTAGAATCATGAAGCCAGAAATTCTGAGTGTTAATATATTACAGTGAATAGACAGCTATACTTAAAGCCCGAAAGACCTGGGTTCAAGTCCTGTCCCTGATATATGTAGCCCTGGGCAAGACACTTAACCTTATACCCCCATGCAGCAATCAAGAACTAGAAATTGTGGAACAGTTGCTGATGTACAAACTAGATGAGTTTCCTCATCTGGAAGCTCCCTATAACAACAAAATTACAGGTCCAGCTCCTATTGCTTTGCCTTTCCTTGGCAGAAACATCAAGGGGCACATAGTGAGAATGATCTCCCTTGGGAGGCAGAACTTGAAAGTTGTCAAGTATTGGAAGGGATTCCATGTAGAAGAGAGATTTGGCTTGTTCTTCTTAGACCCAGAAAGCAGAAGTAGTAACAATGGATAGAATTTACTGAGAGGCAGATTTAAACCTAAACTTGATAGAAAGAAAAATTTCCTACAGTTAGAGCCATCAAAAAGTATAATGGGCTGCCTTGGAAGGCACCATTGCTGGTGGCTTACAAGCCTAGGCTGGATGAGTGCTTGTCATGGGTGCTGTAAAGGAGACTCCTGTTCAGGAACATGTCTGACTAGATGCTCTCTCTGGGCTCTTCCAGCTGAGAGTCTGTGATTCTAAATCAACCAATGATCTAATGATTAATTCTCTTTATAACTATCCAGACAATTAGTCATCTTTTTCTCCCACTTGAAGACCTTCAGTTACAAGGTACTCACTATACCCTAAAACAGCCCATGTCAATTATAGAGAGCTAATTGTTAGAAAGTTTTCCTTACCTCAAACCCTAAATCTGTTTCTCTGCATTTTCTATCCACTCTTTATTTCTGCTCTCTGTGTGACTAAGTAGAATAAGTCTTAATTCCTCTTTCATGAGCAACTAGGTGAACTTAGGATGAGGAAGACCTGAGTTCAAATTCTGCCTCATCTACTTGCCAGCTGTGCTACTCTCTACAAGTTACTTTATCTCTTGGAGTCTCGGTTTTCTCATTTTACAAATGGAGACGGTAATAATAGCATCTACCTTGCAGGGCTGCTATGAGGATCAGAAAAGGGCTCGAATCTGGCTATTATTTCACATGACTACCCTTCAAATATTTGAAGACTCCTGCTAGAATACTCTTCTCCCCTATTTTTCTATGCTAAACAACCTAGTTTAGTTTCTTTTAATAGTTCACTTAATAGAAGACATGGTTTTTAGACCTGATTGGCCTATGGCTGCATGTGCTCCAGTTTATCCGATATACGTGATTCTCAGAATAAAAAACAATTGCTTCAGATGTGTGGAAGACTCTCTCCCTTGGTTTGAATACTTCTAAAATGTAACCTAATCACACATTAGCTTTTTTTGACTGCTATATCAGATCTACATCAGGCTAATGTTTGTCCGTAGTACATTAAAACCTCCAGGTCTTTTTTTTTTTTTTAATATATAAATTACTTTCTAGCTGTTTGTTATAAGACTAACATGTACCAGCATCTCCCCACAAATTTTACCTCCTCTCTTCTAAAACAGGGATTAGTTTCCCTAAAAGGAGACAAAGCTGTTCCTGGGACATGATTGGCTCCAGCTTTCCTGATATAGCTTCCTGGTCACCTAAGGACATAAAATTTCCCAGCCAAGTAGAGTCTGGGCCTCTTAGACTTAGTGGATGCCTGAGATCACATGAGGAACCAAACCCAGTGAGTTTACCTTAGGGATTGAGGGAGGCTACCTTTACCAAAGCTGAAACTAAATGCTACAATGCTACTGTATACTTGTTGCATATCCTTGGAATGTTAGGTCAAAATAAGTCTCTGTTAACTACTGGATGACTTATGAGTGTCTCATTTCATAGCAAAATCAAACTTTAATTAAGAGAGTTGCCAATAGGGCCACCTCTAACATAAGCCATCTCTCTCCCATTCTATATTTGTGAATTGATTTTTTTTTGGGGGGAATCCAAGTGGAGAACCTTATATTCATCCCAACTGTTTCATCTTGTCTACTTCAGCCTACCATTCCAAGTAACTAAGACCTTTTATTTGAATCCAAATTCAATTGTACAACATATTAACTATCCCTCTCAGTTTTATGTAGTCTTGATAAGGAATCCATCACGAATTATTAATAAAAATATTGAACAGAACAGGACCAAGGACAGAGCGTAGTGGCATTCTACTGATGGCCTCCATTTAGGTTGACACTGAAATATTCTTTGAGTCTTTCATAATAATAGCTCACATTTATTTAGTGATATACAATTTATGAAGTACTTTCCTCACAATCCTATGATATAGTTAGTTCAGGTATTGTGATTCTTATTTTTATGTTAGTCTGGATCTATGACTTTATCAATGTAGGAATTGCTTGATGTTAGTGACTTCTCTGCAATTTAAAGTCTTAGTTGCCTGGGACTCTGAGAGATTAAATAACTCACATTCCAGTGGTCACACGGAATGTGTCAGAGGTGGGGATTTGATCTCAAGTATCTCAGAATTCAAGGCCATCCCTCTATCCACTGCTGCCACATTCTTATTTTATAGGGGAGAAAACAAAAATGTAAAGCAGTAATGATGACAGTCATACAACTAGATATGGGCCCCAAACCTCCAGGTTTCTTGATTTCAGGTCCAGTATGATACAAAAGAAAAAGCATTAGATTTTTGAAAAAATATTTATTTTATCAATGAATCAAAACCCACCCTCTCAACCCCCAAGAACACCTTCCCACTTTCCCACTCCTTGAGAACACACGAAAATCAAAACCCTTCATTATCATGTATAGTTCACCCAAACTTTCCACATTGGCCATATCCAAAAATAATTTTGTCCAATTCTTCTTTCTGAGTCCTTTACCCTCTCTATCAGGACATGGGCAGCATGTTTCACAATAATAGGCCATCACCTTTCTATGTCATAACTTGTTCATCCTTTCCACAATTTATGGATACTCCTTCAGATTCTTCTTTTCCGCCTCAAAAAGCTATGACTATTTTTTGTATATTCTTAATTCATGTTTGTTTTGATAGAACTAATCTCTCCCTTGATCTGCTCTTTAATTCTTCCTCTCCTTTTCTCCCCTTTCCCTCCTATTTACCTGTTGAGTAAAATGAATTTTCATTTGAAGTTGTTTGTGTATAGTCTTCCTTCTTTTGACCAGGTGAGATGAAAGTAAGGTTTACGTGTCAGCAGCAAACCCCATTCCCTCCTCTTTGTATCCAGATGTCTGCTTGTGCAGCCTAATTACGTGAGATAACTTTCCCTTACCTTCCTTTCCTTTCCTCTTAGTATATTCCTCTTCCCTTCTTCTTCCTTTCCTAAGATCATCATAATGTAACAACTATTCTTAGGCTTTGTCTAATAGAATTTTCTCTATGAACTGATGATAGAGTTCATAAAGTTCTAGAGATATTGTGTCTTGAGCAGGTAGCTCTTTATGGTGGGATTTTTTTTTTTTTTTGCTCATTCTTCTAGCCTACTTCCTGACTTTGGACTTGATTGTTAAGGCCTAGCTTCACGCACTTCTGCACGGAAGGTCTGGGATGGTTCTTAGGGTATTGAGAGAGTTATAGCAAGAGAAGAAAAGAGGACTTAGGGCTTAGGTGTATCCATGAGGACACACTGACAGTAAGGGAGCCAAATAAGAATAAGAAGAGACTAAGAAAAGAACAGATAGGTAAAAGGAAAATCAAGAGAGACAGAGAGAGACAGAGAGACAGAGAGACAGAGAGAGAGAGAAAGAGAGAGAGAGAGAGAGAGAGAGAGAAAGAGAGAGAGAGAGAGAGAGAGAGAGAGAGAGAGAAAGAGAGAGAAGAGAGAGAGAGAGAGAGAGAGAGAGAGAGAGAGAGAGAGAGAGAGAGAGAGAGAGAGAGAGAGAGAGAGAGAGAGAAGAGAGAGAGAGAGAGAGAGAGAGAGAGAGTGACGGGAGAGAGACCCTAATCTACTCTCTACTATATTCATCTTCTCAGTAATAGTGGCTAGCATTTATGTAATGCTTTTTAAGGCTTATAAAGTAGAGTTTTACACATTATCCCAGTAGATTCTCACAAACAAACAAACAAAAAAATCCCCCAAACATTTTTGGGTTGATGTTTCACAGTCTGATGAAGATGCCCAAAACTTAGAGGTTCACTTGAATTTCTTCTGATGGTTTTGGTGAAACAAAAAGTGGATTTCATCAGCAAAAATTACCTTTCCCAGTCTTTAGTACAGCAGTCTTTATACTGTACAGTTTTCACTACAAGGTAAAAGACCCTCTGAAGATCTCCTCCTCTTGAGGGGCTTCCAGTGGCCCTACCCCTTTTGTAGCTCTGTGGCTTCAGCCAGAGAGCCTTCGGTGCCTGGAGTGGAGGACTTTGGCTGCCTGTTCCAAGCTAGAGGCAAAGCCTGGAGCCTGCATGGGGTCCTGCCACTCCCACAAGGAGTCAAATTTTTTCATAAAGCAATAACTATTTGTATACATGAGAAGCATTTATTTTATTAATAGCAAGGGTTAGCTACTTCAAGAAGTCTATGCTGCATTGCAGAGTAACCAGTAGTAACTACTCCCCTGTCATCAGGTCTTTCCAACGGTCTTTTCTAGTTTTCTGAGGATTAATTAGGATGTTTCACAGCAATAATTTCTTCTTTTTTTTTTTTGCTTTTGAGTTTCCACCACTCTTTGTAATTTAGGGACTGATTTGTCTCCCCATTAAAATGGTTTTTGAGAGCAGGAACTGTCTTTTTCCCTTTTTGTGTGTGCCTAGCACTTAGCTAGTGCTAGGACCAAGGACATGGCAGGTCCTTAATAATACACGTTTATTGACTGGGCTTAAATGATCCTTGCATGAGAGAGAAGGTTCCGCGTGCCTCCCACCCTCACTTGTGTAAGGGCATGCTGAAGTTTCAAAGATAAATAAGGTGGTCTATAACACTTAGGATCGCCTTTATGAAGTGGAAACATCTAGGGGTCCAGAAGGGAACTAGCTGGTTACTCTCATCAAACATGCCAACCCCAACCTCTGAGGACTTTAAATGGCTGGAAGAATCTCAGTAGCAAAGGAACTATCATAGAGGTGGAAGCCTTCCACTCCAGTGCAGGGGCTGGAGCCAAGACCCTGAGAGGGGGTGTTCTTGGGTGGGAGGTGCTGTCCTTCCTGACTTCCCTCCCCATCCCCTGCGGACAAGATCGCCGCAGTAAGCAGGACAGTAGTGTCCTCTTGGTCAGAGACTGGACTTGTGGAGATTCAGCATGGGCAAAGGGGCAAACCCTAGAAGGGAGCGGGCAGCCTCGAAGACCGGGCCTTCTTTACCACCATTCCAGACCAAACTACCAGTGTATAACTAAGTTTGGGGCTGCTCCTTCCCATGAGTATATGGGAGAGTGTGCCCCAAGCTTTTACAGGGAACGTTTTGTGCCACCCGCCTCAGCGTGCCACATTAACAAATAAATACCGGTGCCAACAGCTGGTTTTTAAGGGAAGGCACCTCGGTAGAGGAGTGAGCCAAAAGGCCAGCGACGACTCTAACACCTCTGGTATCCGATATCTCTAACGGCCATCGAAGTGTGCTCTTTAAGAGGCACAACCTGCGCATTCCTCGGGGTGAGATCCACGCTAAAGTGCCCCGGAACGAAAACAGTGCCACGTCACCTGGTCAAACCCACCCGGCCCGAACAAGCCTCCACGGAAGGCCCTCCGTGCCAGGCTCCGTGCCAGGCGCTGGAGATGCCGGGAAGGCTCTCTGCCTCTCACCATGACGTACCTCTCCAGGACAGAGGACTCCCCCGCCCCGGGGGCCACGTCTGGACCGGCACCAGACTCCCCCGACCGCCTCGGGCAGAGGTTGGACGCGCTCTCCGACTTCCCGACGACAGCCCGCCCTGAAGGGAAAGTGCGGGGGGCTGAGACTGGAAGGTGAAGAGGAGGGGGTGCAGGACAGAAAGAGGGAGTCTGGGCAGGAAAGCGCGGGGGGCGGCCTGGGGGTCGGTCACTGCGAGCCCCGGGGGCACTCGGGCGGGACGCTTCATCGGGAAAGCCAAGGGTCCAGCTCTCGGTGCCCTCGGCGCTGGGCACAGCGCCTGGCACACAGGGGGCTGAATAAGCTCCCAATGACCGTCCCACGGCCCTACGCGGGGCTGGCAGCCTTGGGGGGTGGGGGCCCCTCAATTTTCTGCTCCGTAAGGCGCCAGCGTCAAAGCTAATAACAGGGAGCACCGGAAGCTCAGCCCGCAGCCCTGGCCGGCCTCGCCTGGGAGCCCCTTCTTAGAGCGCGCCGGAAGAGGGCGTGGCCAGGGCGCCGGGGCGGGGCCTGCAGGATTTCCCGCCTCGGCCGGAGGCCGCTCGCGCTGCCTCCCCTCGCGCTGCCTCGCCTCGCGCTGCCGGGGCCTGCTTCGGGCCCTGCTCGGTCGGAGGGGCCGGAGGGCAGGCAGGCTTTCCTTGGTCCCACTTTACCACCCCCACGCCGGGTCCGGGAGGACGGTTCCGGCCCGGCACAGGGGGCACGGGAGGGCCCTCGGGGGGCCGCCGCCTCCCAGGACCGACCCCGTTCGTCGCCTCAGCGACGCGGCCACAGGATTTTGCTTCTGAGGTGTGTTTGGAAGCACTCGGGGGAGGGAGGAGCGGGCCGAGACGACAGCAGGCCTCTAGCGAGAGGTCTAGCCGGTCATCCTCCTGCCTCGGAGCGGTGGGTGGGGGCGGGGAGCGCTAGCCGCGCCGGCGCGGAACCGAACCGTTTTCCCTCGGCCTTGCGCGCGCCATACCCTCCGGCGTGGGGCCGGTCGCGCGCCCCCGAGCGGAGCGTCCCCGAGCCTGTGGCCGCAGCAGGCTGTGAGCTGCGCGCGCACCCGGGGCCGGCTCCGCCCCGCCCCATCCCCCGGGGCCGGCTCCGCCCTGCCCCCATCCCCGCCCCCTAGGCTCTCCGCCGTGTGAGTCCAGGCGTAGAGGCGAGGTGGGGGCTGGGTGCTCCCCGCGCGTCCTGATGCCCCCCGGGGCCACGTGAAACCGCGGCGTTCAGGGCAGGGCTCCTGGCACCGCAGAGAATTTGAAAGACTCCCGAGTCAGGACGTGTACAGCAATGCCTCGGGCCCTGTAGCAGCGTCTCACTGGTGTGCGCGCTGAGGGGGGGCGGTGGCACTGAGACCCCCCCCCCCCACCAGGCGCCCTCCCAGCACCCCTCCCCAGCCCGGCCCCCACGAGGGCAGAGGTGGGAAGCCGCGGCGCACTAGGCCCATTTCCGCGGTCCCGTCCGCAAAGCCCCCCCGCAGAGCCTGCCCCTGACCCAGCCGGGCCGGACCCGGATTGTGGGCGTCGGGTCCGGCCACAAGCTCCGTACATGAACTAGGCGGAAAGTTAGTCTCCGAGAGAAAAAGGCGGGTTTTCCAGAGTTAACCGTGACGTGAACGGGAGGAGTCCCGCGGGCAGCCGGGCCGCAGCGCTCCGTCCCGGGCAGGGCATATCGGGCCGGAGCGCCCAGGCGTGCCTAGGGGACTGGTAGATGCCCGGAAGCGGGCCCTGGTGGGCCTCCCAGCCTCGGGAAGGTGCTACACGCGGTAACTTTGTAACAAAAGGAGAGAGCGGGATGGAAGGATGGAGCCCCCGGGGCTGCGGAGCCCGGGCTGCGCCGTCCTGGCCACGCCCGCCCTGCCTGTCGGTCCGAGCGCTGACGGCCGCACCCCCGCCACCTCCCGCTGCCGCGCTCTTGTCTGCCCTCCCCTCCAGGTACTCCTGACCGGTGCCGTTATTTTTCCGGTGTGTCACTCCGGAGGACAGCTCTGGGCTTAATGATCGGGATGGTAGGAGTGGCTGGAGAAGCAGAAAAAGACTTTGGGAATTTGAAACTTAGCCGAGTGATCTGACGGGAAAAAGAAGCAGGCTTGGAGGGTCTTTTTTTTCTTTCCCGTTTCACTCCTAACTGGGAGGGGTCACCTCCAAATTAGCCCAGACCCGATGGGGGGAAGTAGCCCTCATTGAGAATTCCGTGGAAACACTGCTTCCAGGAGACTTCTTTTTCAGGCGGTGAGAAGTGGAGAGATTAAAGGACTCGGTTCGGAAAGGGTTTTGCCCCTCGCTGGCGGGCTCTATGGAGACAGCCAGAGAAGAGCTCGGTCCTCATGCTGCATGGCGCCCCGCTTTCTTCAAGGGCCGTTCTTGGCCTTGGTCACACTCTTGGGGTGAAGGTGCTGAGGTGCCCCTCATTCCACCCTTTGTGTTCTGCTGCTTTAGCAGGTGGAAGTCCCCCCGGAGACATGGCTTCAGGAGATTTCTGCTTCCCTGGAGAGGGCATGGAGCTGCTCCAGCAAGGTAAAGGGTTGTGTCATTCAGGGGGCACTTCTCCATCTTCTTCACTCCGTGCTCATAAGAACTGCCATTATCTGTCCCTGTGGCATCTCAGTGCCTGTGGTAACTTGGGGGAAACCAGAAGTCGTGAGGGTTAAAGGGTGCTCCCAGGAGGAGCAGAGCTTGTCCTGGGCTGCTCCCTTTGCCACAAGGAGATGCTGCACTTTGCCATCCTCCCTAAACAGGAGTAAAAGGAGATCCCAGCATGGCACAGATATACATGTGTATGGGCACCTTATGGGTTGAACACCCAGGGAACTAGAATCTCAGTGTCTTCTCTTGCATGGAGTTGCATGACACAAGCATAGCATAGCAGGGCCACAGTTCTGCAGCATCATGTGAATGAATTACTGCACCACGGCGGGCATTTAGTGACTCAACTTTTTTGGGTTATTTTTAATTAAAAGTAAAACAACAATTTGTCTTTCATCTTTGGCTGTAAATACAATAAATATTCCAAGAATACAATTTAATTTTCTGTGAAGAGGAGTTTGGGTCACGTGGTGATGCTTTTTAAATATTCCCTTATTTTCAGTACTTTGTGTAATTCTCAAATTTCACTTCCATTTTGTAAGGTCTTTTAACTTTCTTCCTTTGATGATTCATCCTGTAATCTTTTATGAAGTCTCCTTTTTTATAGCTTTCTTTTCAATCTCTTTTAACATAAACCACTTTTAGTATCTTGGCACCATTCAAGGAGTATTACCTCAAATATTAGTGAATATTATTCCAGTAGAATTTTAAAACTTATTCCCATTCCACCACCATCCACTCCCCCTTTAGCAAAAAAACTAAAAAAGAGGAGGATCTCTGTTAGATCAAGTTAGTAGGATGCTGGGCTGCAGAAGGCGGAGTCTTAACCAGTGATGCCTGTTTTATTTATCTTCCTGGGGTGGATATACCATTAAGTCTGCAGCAAACAACTGCCACCTTGTAACCTGACTGAAGAAGACCTCCTGCAGAACCCTCATTTTAGCAAGCTCCTGCTAAGTGTCTCTCAGTACATGGATGAGAGTGGTTTAAGCACCACCCTTGCAGAAGAGCAAGCTGAGGTAAGGGCTGAGGGAGAAGGTATTTCTTCACAAGAGAAGGGAAGAAGTGCTGCCGTAGCCAGAGGGCTCCATCCTAGAACCATCTGTTCTTTCAGGCATGGAAGGAGGTCAGACTACAAAAGACTGCATGGCTGAGGTCAGAAATTCTGCAGAGACTTATACAGGAAATGCTTGTAAACTACTACGTGAAGACGCAGGACACAAATCTGACCCCAGAGGATAAGAAGGTATTGTCTAAATTAAGAGAGATGAGATGAGGTTGCTTGCCAGGGATGTGTGATCAAGTCAAGGCAGGTTTTATCTGATGATGTAAGGGAGAAAGGTGAGTAGCTAGAAGAGAAGAGAAATGGAATATGGAATTTTGGGGGAAGGTGGGAGGTCCCAA
This sequence comes from Notamacropus eugenii, assembly GCF_028372415.1. Taxonomy (NCBI): domain Eukaryota; kingdom Metazoa; phylum Chordata; class Mammalia; order Diprotodontia; family Macropodidae; genus Notamacropus; species Notamacropus eugenii. Next base: position 10,209,790 of record NC_092878.1, read on the forward strand.
AAACCTTGAAAAGAAAGGTATAAGAGGAGCCGTGGGGATTGTCTGAATTGGGTAACATGTTTCCAGGCTAGAAGAATGTGTGGAGAACTGGTGGATGAGGATGAATGAGGAAAACTCCTATTTCTTTTTAGTTTCATGAATCCCTTGAACAGAGGTTACTAGTGACTGAACTGACTCGACTTTTGGATCCAAACCAAAAGAAAGAGATGCCACCTTTGCTGGGCCTGGAGAAGTCAGACTTGCTAGAACTGATGCCCCCTTCAGAGGTCAGGTGGGGGTGAGGCTGAAGCTGAGAGCTGAATAAGACTCTCTCCCCTTCTGTATGTCCATCTTCATAGTTGTGGTATTATATTCACGTCTCTTTGTTTCTGAATTGTAGGATTTTCTGAGAATGAGAGAGTGTCTCCAGCCAAAAATTGAGGAAGAACTGAAGAAGAAGTGTTTTGCTCTACTCTGCTACCATGATCCCAGTTCAGGTGAGCCCTCGCTCTGTGCTTCCTGTTCCTCATGGGCCCTCCTGGTGTCCTGTCACTGTCCTTTGGAAAAAGTCGGCATGTTCATCTTCTGAAATCAGGGGCAAAAGTTTGAAAATTTTGGAAATCTCCACTTTATTCGCTACAATAAAGAGTATAGAATTCTTCCTGTTTTCCGTTTGTCCAGTTAGGTACAGAGCAGGAAGCACTCATTCTCCTTTTGTAGAATGGATATTATTTTCCTAGAGGTCTATAGTAATATGGAAAGGGAAGTTTGGGATCAAGAGTTCTCCTTACCTTTGTTTTCAGGAGGCCACGAACACTGAATCTGGGGTTAAAGGTGAAGGAAAGGGAGCCTTTGTAATCTGGGTGGGAAATAACTTGGAAGAAAAGAGGCCCCGCCATGAGGTGTTTGAAACCTAGCACCAAAAATGGCCTTGGAGGGGCATGAAGAATGGGAGAATGCGCTCTTAGGAATCTTGTTCTTTTCTCCTTCCCCCAGATTCCGATAGCGAAACATTGAAAGCAGCAAAGGTATGGCAGCTGGCAAATGTGCTGACAAGTGAGAAACAGGAGAACCAGAATGCCAAGAAACAACAGAAGGAACAGACAGTGCTACTTGAAAAGCAGAGTTCCATCTATTCTCAGGTGTGTGTGTGTGTGTGTCTGTGTCTGTGTCTGTGTCTGTGTGTGCATGTGTGCATGTCTGCATGTGTCTGCCTCTGCATGTGTCTGCCTCTGTGTGTCTGCGTGTGTCTGCCTCCGTGTGTCTGTGTCTGTGTGTCTGTGCCTGTGTGTGTCTGCGTGTGTCTGTGTCTGTGTGTCTATGTATGTGTGTACGTGTCTGTGTCTGTGTGTCTTTGTGTGTGTGTTACGACAACAGCCTGGGAGAGTCTCTTCCTTATTTCGGTGCCCAGTATGACCATGGCCTTAAGGTGAAGCTTCAGGAGAACATTTCTGATTTCATCTTGAATTTTATTTTTCACTAACTTAAGTAATCATTTATTTTATCTCCTTGGTGCTTCAGGTGCTCCTCCGCTGTCTTTCACTGCTACAGAAGCTTCTTCAGGAACACCGGCTAAAAACACAATCAGAGCTGGATCAGATTAATGCCCAGTACTTGGAGATCAAGTGTAGTGCCATGATTCTGAAGCTAAGGTAACCCTTAGATTGGCAAGGGTGTTTGTGGGGGAGGGGAGGAGGGAGTGTCCTAAAGGAGAGTGGTTTTCTTTCTCCCATTGCCCCCTGCTGTGCCTAGCAACATGGTAAGCATTCAACAAATGTTGGATAGCATTATTAGCCTTTGTACTGCCCAGAGAATTCACCCTTAAGTTTTTAGTTCTGAGTCTTTTCCAAGATGAGTACTTTACCAGGAGATAAATTTTGTAGGGGTCCAGAGTAAAGCTGTATTGGCCATTCCTGCTCAGTTCACACACTGAGGCTGGGCACTTGGAGCTGTTTGGGTTGTCTATCCTGTCCCTAGGTTGGCTGCTGTCGTTGATTTTGATCTTCTCGGTAATTTTCTTTCCATCAGAATGGAGGAGCTACAGATTTTGTCAGACACATACACAGCTGAGAAGGTAGAGGTTCATCGCTTCATCAGGTGAGTGATACATAGTTTGGCCTGCCACTCAGCTCTAGCAGCCATCGTGTTCTAGACTCATCTCCCTTCTCCATTTGGTGTCTCTTTTTCTCAGTTGCCACATCACTTCCATTTTTCCTTCCCTTTCTCATCTTAGGGATAGTCTGGAGGGAGCCATTCGCCTTCAGGAGCAAGACATGGAGAAATCCCGCCAAGTCTTGAGCACTTATGAGGTGCTGGGTGAGGAGTTTGACAAACTGGTGAAGGAGTATACCCATTTGAAGCAGGCAACTGAGAACAAGCGCTGGGCTCTTCAGGAGTGTAATAAGTCTTACCATTGAGTTTTGTAGAAACCACGGACCTGGGTCCTTCTGCTTCAAGAGCACACATTGTCCTTGGCCTGTTTCTTCTACACAGGTGTTGCCTTCTCGCTCTCAGAGGGAGGAATGAGGAAACCCTCCTCATACAGCAATAACTCCGTTACTACTCCTAGTTTCTGTCCTGTGTTGCAATAACCTGGCCTCCTCCAATTCCTCCCTAGGAGCAGATTTGCGCATTTTGTGGCCTCTTCAGAAAACCAGCCCTGCCTTTTGTTCAGTTGTTGCCTAAATAAAGTGGTGATATGGTTTCCTGGACTATTAGTAATTCCTTTTGGGCTGAAATGGAGAAGAGGTAGTGTAGCCTAGTGAGTAAAGAGCTAGCTGCCTTTTGAGTTGATACTGCCTGGGTGCAAGTTCTAGCTTTGGCACATACTTGTTAGGCGGTTGCCCAAGTCAGTTAATCTTTTGGTGTCCCAGACAGCTCTCAGAAGACTATAAATTACTGAACGGTCGCTTACATTCCCTCCTGGAGAGCTCCTTACACTGGTAAAATCACAGGTTTAGAACAATTAAAAAAAAAAGGTTGGAAACGTTTGAAAAGGCTACTTGTCTTAGGTTGATAAGGAAGGTGTTCTGACATATGTGGAGAGAGATTTAAGGGTAGGAGGGAAGAAAAATTAGCATTCCTATGTGAAATCCTGAAGTACTTTATTCTGAAGATTGTATAACTAGGAATCAAGGGAGATTGTTTGCTCTTTAGGAAACTAAACAATTGAAATGAGTATGGAACTCCCTCCCCACCTCCAACGATACAGGAGAGCCATTCAGTGATGGTTAGTATAACCATTTCTTTATAAATAAAATTCTGTCAACTAGTGCTACCCAATTACTGGAAAAAGAGACGCTGCTAGCCTTTTTCTCACTTTACCGTATGTGATATAGATGGGGTATACTACGGATGGTGTCTGTAGAGCCAGAGTGGTAGGTATGGAATAAGAAGAACTGGACCAGAATTGCAAAGAGCAGGTGCCTAAGGAGAAATGGGCCCTGGTTTTTTGAGCCAGAAAATCCGAATAGGAGCAGTAAAGAGCACTCTCATTCAGAAGAATACGTCTAACCCAAATTACTGCCTAGATAAGGTCAGGTTTTGGCTGGCTCCTTATAATAGCTGTGGGAAGGAAATGCAGCCAGAAGGGTTTTAGTCAAGATCACAGATAGAACGTGCTGGGAATTAAAGGCAAAATGTCATTATATTACCTGGAAGGTTAGCAACCAGAGTTTGGAAATGGAAACCCTCAAAAATAGATGTTGCAACTCAATACTATGACAGTCAGCATTTATCAGTCAAGCACTCATTACACATGGATGTTGTGAAGTTATAATAAAAGAAATAAAAGAGAATTTCGGCCTTTGTGGAGTTTATAATCTATCTCTGGGAGGCAGAAAGACATCTCAAAAAAAATTCAAGGACACTTAGAAAGTGCAAAAGTGAACAGTCAGATTTTATACATAAATCCTGAGAGAATGAGGCACTAGTGCGATCTGAATTTTATAGATTTAAGAAAGGTTTTGGGGAGAAAGTAAATTCTGAATAGAGTTTTGGAGGAGGGGAGAGATAATGACTGGTAGAAAAGTAGCATTTGTACTCTTGGTTGGGTGGGGTAGTTGGATATTTGAAGACACAAGTGGAAACAAGTTATAAAGGAAAGCCTGACCCAACTTATCTTTACTCAGATAGACAGAAATTCATATCTAAATCCTTTTGCTTCAGGGTAGGACAGCCTGGCAAACTGGGATTTAGGGAAGTCACTTTCAGATTTCCAAAAGGCTTAGGGAGCAAGATGACATAGCTTCCTTATTATTGGTCTCTGAGACATCCCTCCTGCCGTTGCAGTGGTTTGTCTAAAGCACACCATTGACCAGATGTGGAGTATTTACTACGAATAGGAACCTTATTCTTATGGTAATTGACTGCTGAAGGGTACTTGGAATTGATTTAATTGTTCTGGTAAACAGTTGATATTTTGCAAAAAATAAATTACCAAAATGTTCATATATGTTGACTCCAGAGAGTCAACTAAAGGACTATATCCCCAGGAGATCATAAGCCCCTTGTGTTTAAAGCAGCACGATTCGTGATAACAAAAAATCATAAATGAAGTATGTGCCTGACCTTTGGGGAATGGCTGAGTAAAATGATGGCACATGAATGTGATTGAATGTTACGATGCCGTAAGGATCAAAAACGATGAATTCAGAGGAGTAAGAGAAGACTGGTACCAGGTGATGTCTAGGGAAGAAAGCAGAGCCAGAAGAACACTGTATAAGCACCGTGGTTACAACAATGCAAAAAGAAGTTAATGATGAAAGAAAATTCTTGGCAGGTATGTCAACATTGGTCCCACAGTCAGAAGGAAGGATTCAGCACATCCCTCTATTCTGTTAACAACCAATAAACTTAGGGATGGGGTTGGATGTCTATTATATCAAAACAAAATTTTTCAATCCATTTTTTAAGATTCCCTATTACTCCTCTGCTAACATTCACTATTAATGGAAAAAAGAGTTGGAGACGCTAGAGAAAAAATAGAATTTAGGGACCGTAGAGCAAAGAATCCCTATAGAGCGAGTTACTGTATAATTACAGTTCTCTTTTGCCCCACACTTCTCTGCAAAACAGTCTATACTTGCTTCCTCCATTCCTTTCCCTACCCTCCTTAACCCTTTTCAATTTGACTTCCCTCCCCACAAATCTACTGAAGCTATTCCCTAGAAAGTCACCAATGGCCAAATCCAGTGACCTTTTTTTTAATTTTTATTTTTTCCCAGTTACATGTAAAAACAATTTTAACATTTGTTTTTAAAACTCTTGAGTTCTTAAAAAAATATGCTTCAATCTGTATTCAGACACCATCGGTTCTTTTTCTGAGGATGGAGGGCATTTTTCATTAAAAGTCCTTCAGAGTTGTCTTGGATCGTTGTGTTGCTGAGAGCAAAGTCATTCACAGCCTGACCATCTTACAATATTGCTGTTACTTTGTACAGGGTACATTTCACTTTGCATCAGCTCATGGAAGTCTTTCCAGGTTTTTCTGAGAGCATCCTGCCCATCATTTCTTGTAGTACAATAGTATTCCATCACAATCACATACCTCAATTTGTTCAGCCACTTTCCCCAATTGGTGGGCATCCTTTCAGTTTCTAATTCTTTGTCAGTGGTCTTTTCTGAAGGACTCTTGATCTCCTTGGCCCCTATAGCACTAACCTCTGTAAAATTAAGGGGATGGACTAGAGAATCTCTAGGGTCCCACTAGCTATAAATCCTATGATCCTTTGATCACCTATCATCAAACCTCTCTACATTTGGCATCTGTGGTTCTGTACTCCAGTCTTTTATCATTCTGACCATTTTCTCTGTCTTATCTGGTTCTTTTTTCTCTTTGCCCCTCACATGTAGCTGTTCCCTAATGTTCTGTCCTTAGCACTTTCCTTTCTCCCTTGGCAATTTTATTCTGTTATCACTTGTATGCAGATAACTCCAATTAACCTCTTTCCTGAACTCTAGCTCTGAATTATTAACTTACATTGGACATTTCCTTATTCTTGTCCCATGAAACACATCAGACCCAAGGTGTTCAAAACATCTCTCTAGGTTCCTTTCCCGAAAGGAAATGGATAACTTCTGATTTACCTGTATCTGTTAATGGTTCTACCATTTTCCCAGGCACCCATGTTTGTCACCTAATTGGTTTGCCTTCTTTTTCACTCCTCCCTTTCCTTCATGCCTTCTATTCCCATCTAGTTAGTTGCCAGGCGTTTCCATTTTCTTGCAAGTTGTATTTTACATCTTTCTCTTTCCTTTAATTCCCACTGCTGCTACCTTCCTAGTGCAGACTCTTATCACCTCATGCCTGTGATACTGTAATTGCTTCCAAAAGGCTTTTTGCTGCTAATCTCTTCACACTTCCAGTTCATCTTTCACTCTAACACTAGAGTAATCTTTCCAATGTATTAACTCTGATTCTGTCACTTTCATGCTCAAAAATTTTCAGTGATTTCTCTTTGCCTTTTGAATGAGTCTAGAACTTTAGAGGCATATAGAGAGCTAGCCTCAGAAGTAGGTAGACCTGGGTTTGATTCCTGTCTCTGACACCTATGGGCTATGTGACCCCTTTAACCTCTCAAGTTTCCTAAGAACCTCCCCAAGAATATTAAAAAGGAAGTGCTGATGTGGATTGGCTGTGAAAGCTTCAAAGTTCTTTAGTCTGGCATTCAAGGCTTTCTATAATGTAGTTCCAATCTACCTTTCTAGCCTTCTTCCCTATCCGTCCCCAACACAGACGGAATGATTTGCTTTTTTCCAATATCTTTTGCCTTTTTACATATCTTTGTCTTTGCTCATGCCATTCCATCCATCTCGAAGTGGACCCAAACCTTCCTTCCCCAAATTCTACTTAATGTTTCAGTACTCAGCTTAGATGTTGCCTCTTCCAGAAAGCTTTCCTTGATCAAACAAACTAGAACTGATTATTTCCTCAGCTGAACTTCCATCGCATCTTACAGAAATTTCATAGCATTTAATGCTTTGTATTATACTTATTTATGTATGTGTCCTATTTCCTGTACTATGTCAGAGACTGAAGGCAGGAACTGTACATTTGTGTTTCACATAGTGTTTTGCCCATAGTATCTAAAAAATCTTTGTTGAATACATCAAGCATTATTGAGCATTTAGTAAACTCTGTAACACTAGGTATTAAGATATCTTCTAAGGATTTATTATATGGGTAAGCATACTGCATTATTACACAACATAGGCTAAATAATAGATGAGTGACCTGTTTGCCTCGCCACATATAAGCAATAAGAAATATTCAGAAATGGTAGCCACTGAAAGTGGACTGTTTGGGGAAGGTTTGTGGGACGAGACACTAAGACTGAAATTAGGCTTTGAAAGAAAGAAATACCCTAAATAAGGACCGGGACTTTCATATCCATTGTGATGAATACAGTACAATACAAACCATGAGCACGATCATAGTTGGCATGGTGAGGAGAGAATGGGGATGGAACCAAATTCAAGAGCTGATTTTAACATGCTCTAGCTGTAGACAAGTCACTTTACTTTTCTGAGTTTCAGTTTCTCTCAGCATTTTACATATAGTTACTGCTTAATAGATGTTTGTAGAATTGATTTGTAGAGTAGGATCTGTCACCTTGCTTAAAAAATATTTTTGAGATTTTTTTAATACCGTCTAAAATTTCCCCTTATATCCCTTTTAATTCTCCCTTCCAGAGAGTCATCTCATATAATAATGGAATTTTTTAAAAGCAAAAGAAGAAGAGAAAAAAAATCAACAAAATCAATCAATATAATTTTTTTAAAAGTTGCCAATTTGTGCAGTATTCCATACTTGTGGACCTGACCTCTACAAGTATAGGTGGAGGTGTCTTCTCATATCTCTTCTTTGGGATCGAGTTTGCTCTTTATAATTTTGCAGTGTTCACTTGTGGTCATTTTGTGGTTGTCCTTTTCATTTACATTGTGTGGTTATGTATATTGTTTTCTTGGCTGTTTGCTACACTTGACATCTTCGTTGATGGAAGTCTTTCCACATATCTCTGTATTCATTATTTCTTACATCATAATATTCCATTACATTCATGTACCACAGTTTGCATAGCCATTCTTCCAGTCACTGGGTATCTATTTTGTGTCCAGTTCTTTTCTACCACAAAAAGTTCAGCCCTTATTTTTCAGTAGAGTACTCCCTTGATTTTAAGGGATTGGAAACAATGAGAGATGGGAGCAATAAACCATTATTTCCAACTTCATCAATTCAGCAACGTCTATTTGTTTATGAAACATACTGTGTATTACAACTTTTCTAGCCACCGGGTAAGATACAAAGTTTAGATGAGAGGTAGTCCTGCTCTCATGGATCTGACCTAGTAGAGGGATAAGGCACAAACAGAGATAATATAAAATATTATATGATAGTTGCATTGGAGTTTCCAAAATTCTATATGGATTAGAGAGCCTGGGAAAGCTTCATAGAAGAGGTGGTACTTGAATGGGACTTTTAAAGACCTGGATTACAGAAGCCAAGGTATTCAATAAGTGATGGAGGAGAGAAAATATTCTAGGTGTGAGGAACCAAGAAAAGGCATCAAGGTGGGAAAATGTAGGATGTGTTCAGGAAGACAGTCTAATTTGACTAGAGTAGAGAGTTTATAGAAGGTAGCCAATGAGATATAAGAATGTAAAAGTAGGATGGCACCAGATTGGGGAGGGTCCACTATATATGAAGGTAGAGGAGGTAGAGGTGAAAATATCCCTGAAAAGGTAAGGAGGAACTTGTCCTCAAGTAGCAACTTGGAAGTGGGGGTGGGGAAGGGGAGAGGAGATAAAAGAAGAAATGGTTGATAAGTTAGTATGCTGAGGAAGACAAAAAAACAAAACAAAGGAATTTGGCTTAAGGGAGAAGGATAAGTTCTCAAGGAAGGAAACTAGTGGTCTAAAGGAAAACTGTTCCATTGCTCCCCCTACCTCTAGATAAAAACGAATCCAGTTAAAGACCTAGTCTTTATTTGGAAAGGAAAGCTAACAATAACTCCCAAAAAGTGTTTATTTTTAGCTATACTGGGGAGAAGAGAAAGATAAAAAAAGGATAGGACTGTTGCAAGGGAGTAAACGATAACTAGAAAGAGGAAGGAGGCAAAGCTCAGTTCTTATATTGCTTCTGTTTTATCTGCCAAAGACAATTATCTTTGAGCTGGAAAGGGCAGAGCCAATATATCCAGTAGGAAGATGATGTTCAAGGTAACTAAGGAGGGAGGAAAAGATTGAAAAGCAGTGTGGGTATAGGGCCACACTTGGAGTTACAAAGATCTGAAATGAATTCTTGACTCACACTAGCCATGGGCCCAGAGGAGTCACTTAATGTATCATCTTACTCAGATGATTCTGAGACTAAGTTACTAATGAGCTGTGAAACTGCATCGGTGCAGGGAATTTCCACACTGGGAGTTGCCTACCTACCATTAATGATCTAAGACATTTGACCCAGATCCTCTAGTACTGAGAGGACTGGCAGATGTGTGATTGATGAACCATTCTTGGTGTGCTTGGAAAGATCACAGAGAATAGGAAAAACAAGATAAAAAACTGCAAAATTGGAGAAGCACAAATGCTCTGATTTTCAAAGAGGGCAAGAAAATAGTCTGCAGATTATAGGCTAGTGAGCCTGACTTTAATCCCTAGCAATTTTCTATAATGTATTGGTCAAAGGACAATTAATAAAAAAAAAAATCAAAAAAGGAACTGTGGTTGGTCTCATGTTAACATTCTTATCAATGATGTGTTTTGGGAGCAGAAACATGTGTTCATCAAATTTGCAGATGACACAAAGCTAGGAGAGATAGATAACCCATTAGGGGGTCTTAACAGGTATGAACATTGGGTCAAATCATATGAGATGAGATTTAATAGGAACACATCTATGTCCAGGGTTAAAAAAATTCAACTTCACAAATGCAAGATGGTGGAGGCAAGGCTGAACATCTGAAAGAGGTTTGGAAGTTTTAGTGGACTTCAAGTGCAATATGGATCAATAATGTGATATAGTGGCTAGGAAAACTAATATGATTTTAGGGTACATTAAGAAAGGTATGAATTTCAGGAATACGAAAGTATCAATCCCTTTTTACTTGGCCATCAAACATCTGTTGTATTTGTGTTCAGTTAGAGATGCCACATTTTTGAAAGAATATTGATATTCAGGAGATTGTCCAGAGTGGACAATCAGGATGGTGAAGACCTTGAGTTCATACTACATGGGGACTGAAGGAACTGGAAATGTTTGACTTGGAGAAGAAAAGATTTTGTGGGAACATGATTGATATATTCAAGTAATTAAAAGGATGTCATATGGAGGAGAGAATTGACACCAAATGAAGAATTATTGTGGATGAGATCCTGAGTGAAAAATTGTACAAAGATAAATTTTTATAACAGTTGAGGTTATCTAAAAGTGAAAAGGTCTGCCTCAGGAAGCTATGGATGCCACTTGTTGGAGTTCTTCAAGAAAAAGCCAGATGTCAACTTGTTGGATAAGTGATCAAGTGAATTCTTTTTCTGGTAAGCTCACTGTGGTTTTTTTGAACTCTGAAATTCTGTAAGTCTGTTCAGTGAAGGCGATGAAGCATCCATATTTTCCACCCATTTTTGTAGGGCTGAGATAAACTCTTTTTTTCCTCAAAGGCATTCCTCACTCCACTGTATTCTTCTTTCTCCCTATCTCAGCCCATCTTCACAATTCAAAGTCCTACATTCCTTACAATTCTATAGGTAAAAAAAGAAATGTTTCTCCCCTCATCCTTTTAAAACAGAATATAGAAGGATACGCAACTGAAAATTGATTAAAAAACCTAAAGTCTCCCCAAAAAACAAAGATGGAAGCAATCAGTGCTCTTTACTGTGTCTTTCTGATTCTTACGTAACCGTAGGCTTAGCTGATAGTAAGGGGCATGTTCTAGGTTAATTCTATATAGCCTCTTATGCAATCAATCAATTAACAAGTCCAAGAATACGCCCAGTTCTGAATACGGTATTTATTGCCATGGGGAATACAATAAAATAGTCTGATGAGGTTCTTGTCATTCTTAGAATTTTAAGAGTCCGGGAGACTTTGAGAAGACCTCTGGCCTAATTTTGTTACTTTGGCTAAACTGTGCTCTTCCATCTCCCATTTATCCTTACCCAAAATACCGTAGGATACGTGCCTTTCCTGCTTTTGCCTGGGCCAATACCTAGGTAAGGAATGCCTTCTCTCCTCCTTTGTTGAATTTTTTCCTATTCTTTCAAGCCCAACTAAATAGTCATCCTTTCCCTGACGTTCCCTCGGCTCTCCATGTGTCAGGGATAACCTGCTCAGTGCTCATTCTCTCACATCACTGGGCAAACTTTATTTATCAAGTGTTCTTGTGTATTTCAATTTCCTGAGTATGGATCTTACTATTATGGATCCTGTTAGACTGTGGGTGCCACTGGGCCTTGGGTCTTTTCTAAACTTTCTATCTCCTACAGCACCTAGCACAATGATGTATACATAGCACTTAATGGTCATTTGAAGTCCTCAGAAGTGAAGGGACTTGAAAAAGGTCACATAGTGACGAGGTTGAGGGGTGATTGTGGACCCCAAGATACCGACAGTCCGGGTCGTGCTCGAATGAATTCTACTCAAGCCTTCTTAAAGCCAAAGAAAACAAAGTTTATTAAAGATTCACCAAATTGGGTTGCCTCTTAAGGCGCCTAAGCATTTGTAAAGCTTGTATTCACAAGCAGGCCAGACAGAATCCCAGCTAGACAGAGTCTGAGCTGGATTGAATCTGAGCGCCTTCATGGAGGCAAGATGGAACTTAAATACAGAAAAGAGTGTAGGAGGGATCTGGGGGTGGTCTGGTAGTCCAGGGTGATGGGAGGAGGTGTTTAGGGAGGGTCTTGAGGAGAAGTCCAAGGAGGGAATCCAAGGAGGGTCAAAGGCTGGAATCAGCTGGAGGCTATCAGGAGATATCAGATTAGTGTGGGTTTGGGTGGGAAGCAGGTGGGGCAATCCAGAGACCTTGATAGGGGCAGTATGGGAATGGATACAGATCTAGGGGCAGTATGGGAATGGATACAGATCTTGATGGGAGTGGTCAGCAGCCAGGGGAATGGGGTTTTGATGGGATCAAGGGGGGGGGGGGGTGGTGCAACGGAGACTAGAGTAGAAAGATAATGAAAAGCCCATGGGCTTCCGGAGACTGCCAGAACAAATGCGAAGATTAGACTTGAGTAAGGAAGGCCAGATTAAGTGGGAAGATTCAAGGGGAGCTCAAGGAGGCTCCCAGAGTCTGAGCCCCATCATTAGTAGTGAGTGACATACTCAAACCAAGATCTCCTGACTCCCTGAACTGGAACCTAATACAGTGAGATGGCAGGGCAGGGAGGATGGGAAGTTACTTACTGGTGTGATTTCTAGGGCATCAGGAAGACTCTCCCATGTAAAACTTTTCCTCCCACTCAAATACCAACATGCCAGAAATTCCTCCATTAGTAGACATCCATTTGCCTTCTGTAAGTCTTCCAAGAGGCAGAGATAACACCGGTCATCCATCGGTCTGTAATTCATCAGATGCTCTCCTGGAAGTGACACCAGGGCAGCGTACAGTCTACAGGGAACGCACGAGATATCGTTAATATTACACTGACTGGCATGAGGAGAATGGATAAGATAAGACAAACTTTCACCAGCTTTACACCTGATCCTTTAAACAAGATGTCTAGAGAACGCACCGACGCAATCAGTCAGCAGTTACGAAGCCCTTCCTGGGTTCCAGGCTGTCGTACGAAGTCCTAGGGATCCAGGGAAAGGCAAACAACAGCCCCTGCTCTGAGTGAGGCAGACCACCACCAACACGCACACGCGTGTGGATGTGGACATGTAGAGGAGCGGGGGTGCATGCACACCCACCATACCTGCAGGACACACTGGGGATCGCCTCAGAGGGGAGGCAGCCAGAGAAGATGCGCTTGGGGGAGGGAGGGTCGTGGGCCAGCAGCGGGGCGCGAGGGGGCGCGGGGGCCTCCTGCCCGGTCCTGCGCGTCGCGGGGAGCCCCTGGAGCTGCCCGAGCGGGGCTAGGCCGGTGTCCAAGGTGCAGACCCCAGGACTGGCCGCGGGGGAGGGCAGCCTGGACGACCCGCAGGACGCTGGGGGGACACCGGGGGGGCACCGGCCCGACGTGCCCACGGGCCGCGGGGCACGCCCACGTAGGTCCTGGACCCACTCTCTTCTGGGGAGTTCGGACGGAGGAATTCCGTGACTGCGCGTGAGGTCCAGCTTTCGGGAGCAGCAGACACGGCCTCCACGTCCCTTCCCTGCCTCCTCTCCCGCTGGAAGCTTCCAGGGAGCGCGGGCCTGGCGGGGTCTACCGTGAAGTAGAGTCCGAGGCCGCGTTCTTCGCTCGGAAGGCCCTTATGGTGCTGGAAGAGCAGACGGAGGAAGCGTCCATGATCCATAAGGGACCGCAGGAAAACAGCGGAGACCGAGAGGACAGAAGATGCCTCCCGAGGGAGCAATAAAGAGGAGCCGTTCCCAACGAGCCAGCCAGGAGTCGAACCTGGAATCTTCTGATCCGTAGTCAGACGCGTTATCCATTGCGCCACTGGCCCTCGGACGAAAAAGCTCTGGCCGCGGCCCGTGTTCAAGAGCATGCCGCGGGGCTTCATGGGGGATGTAGTTTTTCGCTTGGACCTGTTTCAAGGGTTCTCCCTAAGACGAGACGGGAAGTAGACTCGGCGGACAAACGGGGCCCTCGGATTGGTAGGTTTCCAGGTCTCTTGTCTTTCGTCACGGCGCCGCCCCCTGATTGGTAGGGAGGCCCACACCTCGCCCCGCCTACCCCGCGGCGCTGAGTGCAAGGAGACGCTCGGGTTGTTAAGGAGACTCCTCCCGCCTACCGGGGAAACCCGGCTTCTTCTGCGCTTCGCCATTGGTTGTTGCGAGCCAGGGGTCCTGGAGAGACAACGTGAGGGGGAAAATGGCGGCGGTGGCAGTTGGGGCCCCCGGCTGCCGCGTGTCCAGCGGGCGGGACCTCAACTGCGTCCCCGAAGTGGCCGATACGTTGGGGGCCGTGGCCAAACAAGGGTGAGGGCCCCGTTTTCCTTTCCCTCCTCTCTGGGGTGGGACGCGCGCTTTCTGGGAGATGGAGTGGGAGAAACTATTCCCAGCCCCGGGGGGAGGGGGAGGGGACCGTGGTGGGAGAGACCATTTCTGCGGCGGATGGGGGTGGGTGGAGAGGCTCGGGCGCACGTGTCCCCTGCCGAGGCTGGGAGCGGGCTGGCACGGTGTGCGGGCAATCCGGCGATAGTTGGGGCATGGGGCACCCGTGCCAGGGGCGAGATCCCACGGGGGCCGGCCCTGCCGCCGGAGGGGGGGTCCTGCCTTTTCCCTCTCCTCCTTCCCACGAAGTCCCTTTTGGGGGGCATCGAGGCCCCCCCGTGCCCCCCTGGCGCGTGGGCAGTGCGCGCTGGTCCGGCCCACGTGGGCCGGGCCGCTGTGGGTTTACTAATGTACGGGCCGGGTCCTCTGTCTTTGTCTCAGCTTTGATTTCCTCTGCATGCCCGTCTTCCACCCCCGATTCAAGAGGGAATTCGCCCAGGAGCCTGCCAAGAGCCGCCCCGGGCCCCACACTCGGTCCGACCTGCTGCTGTCCGGACGGGGTAGGAGCCCCGCCCCCCACATTGTCTGAGCCCTGCCCGCCCCTCGTACGCCCCGGGTTTGTGGTGCCCCATGCCAGGGGCAGAAGCGGGCTCACGTCCTCACCCCTCTCCTGTTTTTGTCTTTCCTGGCCCATGCAGACTGGAATACCCTGATTGTGGGGAAGCTGTCACCATGGATCCGCCCCGATTCCAGAGTGGAGAAGATAAGAAGGAATTCGGAGGCGGTGAGGCTCCTTGGCTGATGCCTTGTGGCTGTCATGGACCCTTGGGGGCCACCTGGGGCAGACCACATTTCAGCGGCTGTTGGGACACCTTGCTGTCAGCTCTGTCTCGCACCGCAAGGATGGAAGCCATTTGGGACATCATTGACTAATCTGTCTGTGTTGGTCTCTGTTCCAGGCCATGCTGCAGGAGTTGAATTTTGGGGCATACCTGGGGCTTCCAGCTTTCCTGCTACCTCTCACTCAAGAAGATAACACTAACCTGGCCAGAGTTCTGACCAATCACATTCACACAGGCCATCATTCTTCCATGGTATGACCTAAGTGATTTCCTCCCCAGACCCAGAAGATGAATGGGCAGTGTTGTGCTGTGGTTGGGTTGTATTTAATACTGTTTTATCCCAAACCAGGCTACCTAATACATTGGGCATAAAATGGATTGGAAAGAACCCTGCTGTTCTTCTATATTTGCCTAGGATTGCTGATCAGTCAGTTATTGGATATATCAAACAAATACTGTTACTAAAAAAATGAATCCTTTTAATAAAGAGAATTTATTTCTGTCTCAGAAAACATAGAGTTGAATTGGAAGACAAGATAGACAAATAGATATTAGCCTAAACATACAAATGGGCATTGTCTCCATGAAGTAGCACTACCTACTTAAGTCTGCAGGAAACAAGAAAAACATGTTGGTTCTAAAGGGTGTAGCACTGGTTTGGGATCATTTTCATTTTAATCAAAGAAAACTTTGTGGAGGCAAGGGTAATAAGTTTCTTTCCATGTAGTTCTGGATACGGGTACCCCTGGTGGCGGCAGAAGACCTTCGGGATGATGTCATTGGGAATGAGCCTCTTCAACGGACAGAGGCATACACTGGGGAGGAGAAGACATGGATGTGGTATGTGATTCTCTCTGTTATTGCAGAAGATTAGAACCAGGGCTGGGAGAAGAATGGGCTAGAGGCTGTGGGACAGTGACTGACAGCTGGAAGGAGTATAATGATTGGCAGGCCCTGTGCTCTGTTTTCTTCTGGTCAGGTGGCATAACTTTCGTACCCTGTGTGACTACAGCAAGAGGATTGCAGTGGGTGAGTGTGGCAGGCTGCCATAGCTAGAGCTTCTTTCCCCCCTCCGCCATGTGAGTTGAAGTCATGGTGTGAAGCTTCAGATTAGCTTGAGACTTTGGGTAACTTCTTTTTACTTTATAGCAGGCTGCTACATAGCTAGATTGTAATAGACTCCCAGATAAGAAAGCCTGTTTGGGCTTCAGTAGATCTTTCTTTCCATACTATAGCTATTGAAGTTGGTGCTGATCTCCCATCCAGTCATATTATTGACCGATGGCTTGGGGAGCCAATCAAAGCAGCCATCCTTCCCACCAGCATCTTCTTGACCAATAAGAAGGGATTTCCTGTCCTTTCTAAGGTGCACCAGAGATTAATCTTCCGGCTCCTCAAGGTAAAAAGGGTATACATTGGGGTGAAGAGTTGTAACGTTCATCCTTTAGTTCCCTAGTGATTCTCTACCTTGTTTATATGAGTGTTTGAAATTTCCCCTTAGATCAATTCTCTTTTCATATTTAATTCCAGAAGGGGTCCAGAGATAAAGGGAAAATGTGGCACAGGAAACTTTTAACTTTTCATGGAACCCATCTTCAAAGGAAATATTTCCATAGGATTAAATAATAAAGCACCAACTTAGGAATTATATTGTTCTCCTTTGTTTCCTCAGTCCCCAGTTTTCACTTTTGGGATTCTGAGATCCAGAAGTATATTTGAAGTATATTTTGCTATTTGCAAAAAGTTATGAGGTATTCTGAGCTGCCTTGAGATGCCAAGTGGGCATTAAACATATTAAAGCCATGTACTAATTATTTGGGGATTGATTTAGGATATATAAAATGAATGACTTAGGCCCCTCTTCATTGATGCCCTTTTCCTCTGGCAGTGATTAAACAAAATGCTTGGTTTGGGAGTAAGTCTTTTAAAACAATAGGACGGTGGGGCTCTGTGCTGGGAAAAAAGGAAGGCTATAGAGATTGAGTTGATTCGTTGACTTCTTGACAGTTGGAAGTACAGTTCATCATTACTGGTGCCAATCATCACTCGGAAAAGGAATTCTGCACTTACCTGCAGTATTTGGAATACCTGAGCCAGAACCGTCCACCACCCAATGCCTATGAACTCTTTGCCAAGGGCTATGAGGACTATCTCCAGTCACCACTCCAGGTAAGCTGTGAATTTAGGAATTGTGGGAATGATAGGAGACTCTCCGAGCTAGACCCAGAGGGCAAATAAAGTGCTCTTCCAGTTGGAGTGCCATCAGGTTCTAGACTCTGGTTAACTTAACTTGGTCTTTCTTTTTCTCTTCTTGAGCCACTGATGGACAATCTGGAGTCACAAACTTATGAAGTGTTTGAGAAGGATCCCATCAAATACTCCCAGTATCAGCAGGTATGTGGGGTCTGAGTTGGGGCAGGAACCAGGGCTAGGGCTTAGGTGATCATGGGAATGGGAGTGAGGCCAGAAGTAGTTTCCTGCTGGTGGTAGCCTCTACTCTCTGTTCTCCTTCCTAGGCTATCTACAGATGTCTCTTGGATCGTGTACCGGAAGAGGAAAAGGACACCAATGTGCAGTGAGTTTTTCTTAACTCAGGCAACTAAGTGGTATAGTGGATTGAGCTCTAGAGTCCTAGAGTCAGGAATATCTGAGTTCAGACTTGGCCTCAGACATTTACTAGCTTTGTGACCTTAGGGAAGTCCCTTAACATTTATTTGCCTCAGTTTCCTGAACTATACCATGGAGATCACAATCACCAAACCCCCACCCCCCACTTGTTGAGGATTAATTGTGTTCAACAGGTTTGTGTTTAGCAAAGGGTCTTGCAGGCCTTGTTGTTGGTCCTACATTCTGGAAGAGGACCGTGACATTGGGAAGGAGAGGTCCTGACTTGCAGGCGAATGGGATTTAAGTGAGGGAGGGCTGTGCAAGATCAGGCTCACTTTCTTCTCCAGAGCCACCTGGGTCCAGTGGCAGGATACAGATCAGGACGACTGCCCATGTGGGCATTAGGTGATGTACGAAGACTAGCTGTTGCTACTGCTATTGCTACTATTACTGCTGCTACTACTAGTACTACTACTATTATAAGAACACTCTATGGCCATGGTATCTATCCGTATCATTTTGTTTGATAGTTGGTGTGATAGTTCTGTCTCAGCTTTGTCTTTCCTTTCAGGGTGCTGATGGTACTAGGTGCAGGCCGAGGTCCGCTGGTGAATGCTTCCCTCCGGGCTGCCAAGCAAGCTGATCGGAGGGTAAAGCTGTATGCTGTAGAGAAGAACCCCAATGCTGTGGTTACGTGAGTGACTCCTGGTGCTGCCTCCTGAGAGCATGAAGCTCCTGCTTTATACATGCCTTTGTCAGGGCTAGCACCTACACTAACAATGTCTTCTCCATTCACAGGCTAGAGAACTGGCAGTTTGAAGAGTGGGGCAGCCAGGTGACAGTAGTATCATCAGACATGCGGGAATGGGTGGCCCCCGAGAAGGCAGACATCATCGTTAGTGAACTCCTAGGCTCATTTGCAGATAATGAACTATCACCTGAATGCCTAGATGGAGCCCAGCACTTCCTAAAAGGTGCCTTCTGATAGAGGACAAAGGAAGACAGGAAGGGCAGAAGTTGGTTACAGGGTGGGAGAACCCATGGAAGCAACGTAGAAGACAATGAATTCAATTCAGCAAGGATTTACTAAATATCTACAGTATGCCAGACGCTTTGTCTGGGTCTTTGGGATATACAGTGAATCAGTTCCTTCCCCTCAAGGACCTTGTTTATATTCTCTGGGGGGTTATGGGAAGTAGAGAGTAGGGAGGAACATGTAGACACATCAGTGATTGCAAAATTATATACAAAGCAAATAAAAAGCAATTTAGGAGATGTCACTTGAGCTTTGAAGGGAGCTAAGGATTCCAAGAGGTGGAGGAGAAGGTCCAGAAGAGCTTTCCAGGCATGGACATTTGCTTGTACAAAGGCACATACATGGGAAATGGAATGTCCTGTTATGGGAACAGTAAGTAGCCCAGATTAGTTTCATATTACTCCCCTTCATACACTAGACAGTCCAGCCAGACTAGAAAGTTTAGTCTTTAAGGGCCAAATGGAGAGTTTGTACTTTATTCTAGAGGCAAGAGGGAGCCACTGAAGCTTCTTGAAGGTCAGTCAATATTTTTGTGACAAATGAAAAGTTCGAGAGACATGGTTTCTGGGTAATTAATAATCATTTTATGGATTATGGCTAGCAAATAATCAGTAAATCGAGGTCTTTCGCCCTCTGGGAAGCCATAGCGTGCCCCTGGAGAAGAGCCAATGTTTAAATACCTTTGAAAGAGTGTGTTCCCTACAGGTGGCAAAGCAGCTTTGGGTAACAGTTGATGAGATAATGAATATTATGAGAGGTGGATTCTATTCTGATGAGGAGCTGGAGACTGACTAATTTTGTCACCAGGACAAAGAGACTTATCTCCATCCAGATCACCCCACCTGAGCAATATGGACAAATGGATCCACCTCCACCCAGACCA
This sequence comes from Notamacropus eugenii, assembly GCF_028372415.1. Classification (NCBI taxonomy): domain Eukaryota; kingdom Metazoa; phylum Chordata; class Mammalia; order Diprotodontia; family Macropodidae; genus Notamacropus; species Notamacropus eugenii. The sequence continues at coordinate 10,229,236 of NC_092878.1, forward strand.
CTTAAGCAGTAGACCACTGGGCCTCAGTTCACCTAGATTAGATTCTCTTTCCCTTTTAGTCAGAACTAGTCAGTTGGAGGGGAGAGGGGTCCTGCCCAACACTGAGGAGAATGTCTCATTGTCAGCCCTGTCCTTCTCAAGGACTGGGCTTTGAATGAGGAAATAGAAAGGGGAAAAAAACCCCCTAGATTTACACACACCCCCGTGTTAGTAATTGTTTATTAATAATCATTTCTCTCATTTTTGAAGTACCCACTATATGCTAGTCCCTACTAAGCATTGGGGTGCAAAGACAAGACAGTCCTTGCTCTCAAGGAGCTCACAGTCTAATGGGGGAGACAGCATGCAAGCAACTATAAACAAGCTACAGACAGAGAGTAACATCAGCACTAGAAATAAGAGAGGTTTCTTGTTGAAGGTGAGACTTTAGCTGTGACTTGAAGGAAACCTGAGAAGCAGGAGGTAGAGGTGAGGAGGATGGGCTTTCCTGGCAGGGGATAGTTGGTGGAAATCCTCAGAATCCGAAAATAAGATTGTGAAGACATAGCAAGGAGTCCAATTTCACCAGATCATAGAATGTATGGGATAGTATAAGGATTTTATAGTTTATTCTGGATGTGATAGGGAACTACTGGGGTATATTGATTAGGGGAGTAATACGATCAGACCTGCTCTTTAGGAAGATCACTTCTATAGGTGAATGAAGGGTGGACTGGAATAGAGATATCCTGGTAGACTATACCACATGGAAGTGTCAGAGGAGGGTTGGGGGGCAGGGGTGTGTGTGCAAGAGATATTAGGTAAGATGGTAAAATCAACAAGTTTTGGCAATAGATTAGCCTGGTAAGGTTGAGAGTGAGTCAAGGAGACCTAGATTGGTAGCAAGAGTGACTTGGAAGATGGTGGTACCCTTGCAATAAAAGGGAAATTTGGAAGTGGGGAGGGTTTTTGGGGAAGGATAATGAGCTCAGTTTCGGATATGTCTTTGAGACATTTAGTTTGAAGTATCTGAAAAGCATTTGGAGATATGAGATGAGATGAGCAGAGGTGAGAGTTGGACAAGTAGATCTGAGAATAACGGCACAGAGAATGACGTATTTAGATGTGTACTGAAGGAATATCAGTTTGGCAGCTCTGGATGGGGGAGGGGAGACTGGAGACAACGTTATAGGAGTCTTGCGATAGGTAAAAGGTGATATGGGCTCACAAGAAACAGGTGAGAGATGTTGTAGAAGTACAGGTGATAACTTGGCAACAGATTGCATGGCAGTGGAGTATGAGGAAGAATTAAGGATGACGTATACCAAAACGGGGAAATCAAGAGGAGGAGTGGCTTTCAGAAGAAAGGTTCTGCTTGAATCTGTGGTTAGGACATGACCATAATTTCCTTTTTTTCCCTGGAGATTCATTGGCTCTTCCTTTTTCTACAGATAATGGAGTGAGCATCCCGGGGGAGTATACTTCTTTTCTAGCCCCCATCTCTTCCTCTAAGCTGTACAATGAAGTCCGGGCATGTCGAGAAAAGGACCGGGACCCTGAGGTGAGAAGACTTTGTCCCCTTCCACATACCCAGTTTTAACTAACATTAAACACACTAGATATCTGTTTTCTTTCATTAGAAAGTATGTTAAATTGGGAGTTAGTTTGAGTTCTCTTTCCTGTTATTTGTGTGTCCCTCAGGCTCTTGATACTTTCCTGTTAGGTTCCTGGGAAGGAGGAGACTGTCCCTGTTCTCCCTTCCAGCACCTGCTTTCCTCTTCTTGACAGGCCCAGTTTGAGATGCCTTATGTAGTTCGACTGCACAACTTTCACCAGCTGGCTGAACCCCAGCCTTGCTTTTCCTTTAGCCATCCTAACCGAGGTAGGTCCTTGTATGGCTGCTTCTGATCCTCTCTCCAGAGCTAAGCATGCCCTCTCCTTTGATAGATTTGTTCCCCTGGCCCCTTACTGAATCACTTTTGGGCTCCCTGTCCTTCACTGCCTCTCTCTTGACAGATCCTATGATGGACAACAACCGCTACCGCACCTTGGAGTTCCCTGTAGAGGTGAACACTGTCCTGCATGGGTTTGCAGGCTACTTTGAGACCGTGCTTTATCAGGACATCACTCTGAGTGAGTGCTTGTGGTTCTGACTAGCAGGAATTGTGTGGTATCTGGGTATTCCCCTGCCTATGTTTGCTTCAAAAGGTGATGAAGGGAACTGGTATTGTCATTCTTTCCCTTTTGTAGAAGTCCTTTTTAGCCCTGGCAGAGGGAGCAGTCATGGTGTGATAAGGGCAAGAGGAAGGGCTTTGAGTTCATTTGGTTCTTATATCCCCATAGGTATCCGTCCAGAGACCCACTCTCCTGGAATGTTCTCCTGGTTTCCTATTCTCTTTCCTATCAAGGTGAGAATCTCTAAGAGCCTGTAGGGTATCATATCCCTTGATCCCAATATTTACTGTTTGCCCTTGACTTACCTCTCTTTCCTTGAGTCACTTCCCATTTCCCTTCCAATATGGTGATATTGCTCCCAAGATCTGTTAGGCCCCTGTCCCAGTTGTGATGACATGACCAGCTACCCCAAACGTCCTGTGTCTCTGTTCCTACAGCAGCCCATCACCGTGCATGAAGGGCAGACTATCTGTGTTCGATTCTGGCGATGCAGCAATGCCAAGAAGGTGTGGTATGAATGGGCAGTGACGGCACCTATCTGCTCAGCTATTCATAATCCCACTGGTCGCTCCTATACCATCGGCCTCTAGTGCTGTCTGCTAGTGGCCAAAGCCTAAGAACCAGCTCCCAGTTCCCCTATAGCACTGAAAGAACCAATGATTATTCCCTAGGGTAGGATCACCATTGCCATTCAGCAGATCAGGGTATCCTCGTCTGCTTTTCTCCTCTTGTATAAAGGTGGGTTAAAGGGCAGAGTTAGAGTGCCCCCTGTCCCACTCTGTGATCAAAGATCCTGGGCTAGGAAACACTGCAGAATGTGAAGCCACAGGGGACGGCACAGCTTTCAGGGCTTCCTGGAGCAAACCCCAAGAATGCTGGACTGAGTGATTTTTCAACCCCGCCCAACTCTGTTCCTCTTGGTTCTTCTGTGTCAAAGGAAATACAAATAAAGCAAAGTTATAGCCCTTCCTGCCCCCACTCACCCTTGCCCCTGCCTCTGATTCTCAGGACCTGATATAAACTCAGCCACATTCATCCCTAGGCCAGGAGCCAGATCCTGAAATCACCTGAGTAAGAGCCATTCTTCTTGTTCTACAGTCAGGAAGTTAAATTGTGCTTCCTTTTTGTCCTTGGAGCCAACTTTTTGCTAAGCCTTGTCTTGACACTTGGGAGTGCTCTGTTCCTGCCCTCCAGGGAAAAAGTGAGAACTCTTCTCTGTGACAGACACGTAGACATCCAGTTCTGTTTTGTGTTTTCACTCTCCATTATTTCCCCAGGTAGACTGATTCCTTTTTGGATGGCTCTTAAGTGTTAAATGGTTTTTCCTTATATTAAGCCTAAAATGTACTTCTCTACAGCTCTTCCACTCCTAATTTTCCCTCTGGAGCTAAGTGGAATCCAACTGAGATAATGTATGACATGAGATAATGTTTGTAAATGGCTTTGCAAACTTTAAAGTGCTATACCAATGTTGTCTCTTATTATATATCGATTCCCTCTTTCATGGAACAACTCTTTAAATCCTTGAAGAAAACTTGATTTCCCCTAATTTTTTCTCTTCTCCCAAGTTCTTTCAACCAGTTCTCAGTTCTCATATTGCACATGATCTCAAGGCTCAACAATCCTGTTGCCTTTCTCTGGATACTATGTTGCCAAGCTTGCTCCGGAAATGTAGCAGCCAGAACATTGTGCGCTCCTCCAGCTCCAATCCGGTGCAACGCTTGCTTCCCAGACCTTTCACCCTTCTGTCCTGTGCACACCGTGCCTGTGTCAGTGCAGCCTCAGATCACATTTGCTTCTTTCACTGCCACACTACCCTGCTGACTCACTCAGCTCTTTTAATGCACCCCATTTTGTAGTTGTGAAAATTATTTCTTTGAACCCAGCTGTGACCTGCATTTGTCCCTGTGAAATTTAATCTTTAAACACTTTTCTCATTTTTTGACACGTTTTTACATCCCATTCATTTCTGAACGTGTTCCTCGATTCTGTATGCTCTAGCCTAGCAAATTTTACCAGAAAGCACGTCAAGGAAACAGCCTGAAGTTCCGCCCTGTTTGACAGTATGTTCCACACATGTAATATTCCCCTCTCTAGACCCGCACCCCGCACCACCGCCTTGCCGCCAATGGATGCGTACCAAAACTTGGTCGTGAGACTCGGTCCAAGCGTTCTATCTGCTGAGTGTTTTTAGATAGATTCTGAAGGATCGAATCTCAGCAAAGAGAGTGAAGACTTAACAAACTGGTTTATTTGTAACATTCCCCGTGGACTGGGTGGTGGTCGCGCACTGATGCTTCCTCCACCTCCCACCCGGGTCTTTTCTTGGAGGAAGGGACTAAAACTTGTTAGGTCGTTGTCTTTTTTGCTGGTTCTAGGAAACGGCCGCAGGAACTAAAGAGCCCTGAAAAGGTATCTGGGCGTCACCTAGACGTTCGGTGCCCTGTGCCCCCCGAGCATCCATGTGGCGCCGGTATTCAGCTAAGATAGAATGCTGTTTGGAGAGGAAGTAGATGTCTGAGGTAGCAGGGGAGGCGGGGCCCTCTGCAGCCTTGCACCTTGCCAGCAGCTATCACCCCAGACTGAGATAGTTGGCCACAAAGAGCCCAGAAGGCAACGAGCCCCGAGCGAGGGACTCGGACGCATGCGCGCTAAGTACCGAAGGTGAGGTCAAGGGACGGATTTTATTCACAGCAAACCTAGCCAGGGAAAGGATTTAAAGGCCAGCGTGACGCCCTCAGCCAATCAGTAGGGAACGTACCAAGGAAACAGCTACAGCTCTTTCTTACTGTCTCCACCCAACGTACTGGTCTAGCCAATCGCTGTGCTGGAAACAGGGTCAGGTGGGTCTCCCTCACTAATGCTACGCCCTGGGTCTGATTTTTTTTTTCTTCTCCTCCCCCAGTGGCTCAGTAGCCAATGAGAAAGTGATAGGCGTCAACAAAGATTGCAGGTAAGGCCCTTTTCCCTGATATACACAAGCGTTAGCCAATCAATAGGGAAATTGACGGTTGCTAGGCAACAGTCGATCCTGGCTCCGCCCACAATTTTGATTTTAACCAATGAAAGGGTACAGTATGGAGAGTTGCCGCGAGACGGCTCGGGTTGACCCCACCCCAGCTTGGGCTCAGCGCATGCGCAGATTGGGGGAAGGTTCTGGAAGACATCGGAGCTGCCGCCATCTTGCGGGAAGAAGAGCAGCTCCGGCCACGGCGCCGTTTTCTCTGCCGAGACCCTGAGAAAGAGCTGGGCTCAGAGCCCTTTACACACCTCAAGGAACGGAGAAACCCGGGACCCCCCCGCGGGGACCCGGAGCTGGTGAGAGACCCCCGAAGCTGAATAATCTCCCCCCCACCCCCGATCGAGACGTCACCCGCCCGTGACGTTGCCGCGTGGCGCCTCCCCTTGACGTCACAAGCAGACAGTGATGTCGCAAGCAGAACCACGCAAACCTTTTAATTTTTTGTTTGCTATTTTGGTTTGGAAATGGCGTTGTCGACACCGGCACAGGGCGTTGGTGTGACTTACGGACGTGGAGCGCCCCGCGGCTCCCCTCGGTCAGACCGCAGCGCTGCGCCGCCCTCGCCCCCTCCCCCAGGGCCCTGTGACTTTGCTGTCCCGTAACAGCCCCGCAGCCATGACACTCGGTTAACTCCTCCTCGCCCCCGTTCTCGTCCGCGTCCAGCCGCGGAGGGTGCGGGCCCCGCGAGCCCTCCCTCGTGTGTGTCCCGGGGTCGGGCCTCCCCGCCCCCAGCCAGCGCGGCCCAAAACAGCATCCCCCCGGGGCTGGTTCACTGTGTTGTAGCGCCGGGTCCGGAGGCCGTGCCCGGGAGGTGGCCGGCTGGGAGCGGGCGGCCCGTCCGCCCCTTCCGTGCGGGCGTGCGGGCCTCCGCAGCGCGGGCAGGCCCGGATGGTGGGTGATGGAGGCCGGCGGTGCCACCCGGGCAGATCCCAGCTCCCCACCTCCCCGCCCCCGGGGGCCGGTGCAGCCCCCTCCCCTCCCCCCTAGCCGGTGCAGCCCCCACCTCCCCTCCCCCGGGGGCCGGTGCAGCCCTCTCCCCCCCAGGGCCGGTGCAGCCCCTTCCCCCCCCCCGGGGGGGCCGGTGCAGCCCCCTCCCCCCCCGCCCCTAGCCAGTGCAGCCCCCTCCCCCGGGGGCCGGTGCAGCCCCCACCTCCCCTCCCCCGGGGGCCGGTGCAGCCCTCTCCCCCCCAGGGCGGGTGCAGCCCCCTTCCCCCCCCCCATCCGGTGCAGCCCCCTCCCCCCCAGCCGGTGCAGCCCTCTCCCCTCTCCCCTCCCCCCTAGCCGGTGCAGCCCCCTCCCCCCCGCCCCCAGCTGGTGCAGCCCACTCCCCCCCCCAGCTGGTGCAGGCCCCGCCCCCGGGCAGCCCCTTTCTCGCGTTTTTCCCCGGAGGAGGGGCGTGGGGGGCGCGCCCGGAGGACGAAAGGCACACCCCCTCAGCCCCGCGGGCTGCTCGCAGGGTCGCCCCCCGTTCCCCTGGCTGGCCGAGGACGAGGGGAGGCTTTGCCTTGGCCAAGGGTTGTTCGTTTCGGGGGAATTTTGTCGTGTTTGCCAAGTTAGCGGCGTCCTCCGCCTGCGCGAGCCCCGGGCAGCTCGTGGGGCAGAAACGGGCCGGAGGCACGGGCAGCAGGAGGGGTTTGGGGAGACGGGCCCGGGGTGCACCCGGCCGGGAGGCGGGGTCGGAGGCCGAAGCTGTCTCCAGCGTTCAGACTTCTGGCTTTCGCAGTGAGCGAGCGCGGTCCCTGCTCTTGGGGCAGTTTGTGTCCCACGGAAAACCGAGAAGCGCAGGGCTCAGGAGGTGGGGGGCTGGGCCTCGGGATGGGTGTGTTTGAAGCACAGAGCGCGGAAGCGCGGATCCGGGGTTCCTCTGGAGTGGTGCCCACCCCGGTGCTGTGGAGGACGGGCACCTGACACGCAGGATTGTTCTCAATGCTAGTTCGTGGGAGAACTCGCTTGGCGTTTGGATCGCCATTTAACAGTGATGTGATAAAGCCCGAAGTTTCTCTGGGTTTTAGATTTGTAGTATGTAGAGACTGCACCCTACGTAGTGCAGGGCGTTGTTGCTTATAAGGATCATTGGAGGGTCTGCAGATATATTTGTTAGATTGTAAAATGTATCCAAACGTAAGGGATTGATAGCATACATGCCTTCTTACTGAGCCATACTTCATTTTGTACTCAAAATGGGATCAAACTATATTCTCTTTGGTTCACCAAATTTGGCCCCAAATGAGTTTGATTCAAAATGTCCAAGTCTACAAAGTCTTTAAAAGTCTTAAGACCAAGAGCAGTTACACTCATCTTATCTGCCATACTTTCTCATTTTTTTGTTGAGTGGTGAGACCCTGATCATTGGTAAAACTCCAAGGACAAATGCCTGCCTCTTTTGACAGTATGTAGAATGTTGTGTCACAAGCTCTGAAATCAGTCCCCCCAAAATTCCAAAAATGTTTTGAGTAACGATGATTATCTAAAAGGTTATCATTGGATAAATGTATATAGCCTTCCAGGTAACTACTTTTAAAAGACACACACGTATATCATATCTGTGAAAAAAAAAACCAAACCAAACCTGACCACATTGTGTATTCGTAATTAGTACAAGCTGCTCATTTGTACGTAATTTTAGCATCTTGTTTTTCTTTAGTGCCTTTCTGTTTTTCTCATTTGGCAGACTTGTTATGGATATTGAGGCAAAAATTTTCACCCTGCCCATCTTGTCTCCAAAGCAGGAGTGGTTGTACCTGTTTTTATCCAAAGTATTTTACAGGCAGCAGGGGTAGGGAAATCGCCTTGCATCCAGGCAGCCCTGGTTCAAGTCCTGATGCTGATGCATCTGTAGTAGATGTGTGACCCTGGACAAGTCAGTTAACTTCTCAGTGCTCTAGAGCAATTCACTGATACTGTGAGTTGCAGAGAAAGTGCTGGCCTGTGTTGATATAGACAGTTTCCTCATCTGGGAGCTTGATTATACCAATGAGATCAAAAGCCCCATCGCTACCCCTATCACTTTGTTGAGTTACCTAAATTCCGTTCAATCATGGATAGAAAATACCCGTTGATAAAAGCCCTTTAACTGGTATTGTGATTCTGGGCATGTGGGAAGAACATAAGAGAAATCTATGTTTCTCATTTTTCTTTCTTATTTCTCTGAATTTGGGGTATGATTTTCTTATTTTATTTCCAAGTTTGAAAATGTATGCTAACCAAAATGATCTGACTTGGAACTAGTTACAGCAGGAAAAAGACATAGAATCCCTTGTAAAGGGAAATTTGGATAATTGATGCACTGCAGTCGTAGGTAGGTCAGGGTTTATACTGTCATTTTGAGCTTGTGCTCATGAAGATTTTAGTCCTATAACAAAATCCTAAGTTTCCATAGACCATTTAATTATCCAGCTACAGATCAGAATGAATTGTGATTTTTAGGCAGCAGAACTAGACCTAGGGTAAGTGACAGACTTCCCTAAAAAACAGGGAGCTGTATGTAGCATCTCAAGGTCTATCTCTCTGAGGGCAAGAGAGTGGTTTGGAAGGGTTCTGCTGGATGGCTTTGTCTCTCATAAGCTCCATCTGACTCTCCTCTCCTCAGATTGTGACACGATGGCGTCAGACGACTTTGATATAGTGATTGAAGCCATGCTGGAAGCCCCCTACAAGAAGGAAGAGGTAACGTCCCCAAGGTCTAGGCTTTCCATTTAGGCCTCTCTTTGAAATGGGAACAGTCTGGGTTGTAGGAAAGGATGAGAATGGCCCTTCCATGACACTATCCCTTCATTCCTTCTTGTTTACTCCCTACAGTTGTTTTTGAAAAGGTTGGAGGTAGATGCCATCTCTTTTAGCACACCTTTGTGGCTGTGACTGTGACTCTTCACAAGCCATGGGACATGACCGTGGACCCCACTAGTTCCATCCCTTGTTTCTCGTTACTGAGGAGCAAATAGCTCTTTAAAAAACCACCTAGTTAAATGTCTGCTGAATTTCTAAAGTTAAATCCTCTCTTTCTGTGAGACCTGAGCTTGGTTCCTTTTTTCTGCTTTGTGTTTCATTAATTGGTAGAATTGTGTCTGAAGGGATATCTAGAGAACTTGATCTCATGGGGTTTTCTTTCTTGTTCGCCTCTATCTTTTTTGTCCATTGGAATCTGTGTGTTTGGTGCCTGTACCCTTGGGACATTCTTCTGGCGAACCACCCAGGATGAGCAGCAAAGGAAGGAGGTGAAAAAGGATAGCCCAAGCAATACCAGTACCAGCACCAGCACCAGCACTAGCACCAGCACCAGCAGCACTAGCAACAGTGGAGGAGGTGGCACCAGTGGAAGCAGCACCAGTGGGGAGACAAGCAAGTGAGTGTGGGATGGAGAAACAGGGCTTGGATTTTTTTGGTAGGGATGGGTTTCAAAGTAGGGGAGGAGGAAATAAATAGCCTATTTCAAGTTGAGGAGACAGCCAGGCCTGGGAGGTGATAGCCCTAGTTGCTGTTAAGATTCCTTGACTCTCTTGGTTCCAGTTATGGTCCTGTTGGGTCATAGGAATAATGGTGACCTGGCTGAAGCCTTCACTTCCCATTGTGGACTCACAGGTCAGTCCTAGTGTGAGCACATTTTATTTATATGTAACAGCAAGAAGATTCCACATTTGGGACCACAGGCTTTTGGTTTTGACAAAATAGTCCCCCAGCACTAGAATTTAGGCATATAACCTGGTGTTGTACAAGTGTTGTGTATATCTGCCAGATTCGTCAAGAGTTTTCATACTATTATCTTAACGCCTTCTGTTTTCCCCTTTGTTTTGGAACTTGTCACTTAGAGGGATAGGGATGTGAGCATAGTATGGGTAAAGGTCCTGACCCCACAGGAGGATTTAAAGTTCTGTCTTTCACAGGAAGAAGAGGAGCCGCAGCCATAGCAGAAGCAAGGATCGGAAACGCAGGTAAATAAAGAAGATGTTGGCTCTTGAGTGTAGTATCTGGAAAGATTGTTGGGATAGGTTGATGGTGGTAATACATAAGAGGTTAGCAGGGAGATGTCTCGTAATTTAGTTATTATCTTCAACCGTAGCCGCAGCCGAGACCGGGACCGACACAGGCGGAGAAATAGCCGGAGCCGGAGCCGGGATCGTCAGAGGCGTCACCGAAGCCGCAGTCGGGATCGCCGACGCAGTAGCAAGTCACGCAGCCGGGATCGCCGGCGTGAGGAGCGTGTACGCTACAGGAGTCCTCCCCTTGCTACTGGGTATCAGCTTTTGCTATGGAGTTGATTCTTTAATAATAGCAGTACATAGGGATGTGGGGGATATGGGCGTCTCCTGTGCCCCCCGCCTCTTGAGGGTAGCCCAGTGTGAGGAGCAGGACAACTTATCTTTGGAGGCTCGTGTTAAGAACTGATGTGGGAAAGAACAGACAGCTGGAATATCCACATAGATTAGGAAATTAATCTCCAGACCAACATGGATAAGAAGTCACATGGGTTTCTGTGGCACAGTCCTCTGATTGCTTTTGTTTGTCTCAACAACTGCACTCTCTAGGCGCAGATATGGACACAGCAAGAGTCCCCATTACAGAGAGAAGAGTCCTGTCCGGTGAGTGAATGGATCATGAAATCCAGAGGCTGTTTGTGTATAATTCAGTAACGGATGAGACTCCTTACAAAGAGCAATGATTGGGGAATGGGTTCTCCCTAATTCCTGCCTTTTTTTTTTTTTTTTTTATTACAGGGAGCCTATTGACAACCTGAGCCCGGAGGAGCGCGATGCTCGCACAGTCTTCTGCATGCAGCTGGCTGCCCGCATTCGGCCCCGAGATCTAGAGGATTTTTTTTCTGCTGTTGGCAAGGTAAACTGCTTATCGTTTTCTCTTCTTCTGGGATCAGTCTGTCCAGAGAGAGGAATAGACTTTCTATTCCTTGTAGACCCAACCTAAGACTCAACATGGGCATAGTGGGTAAACGCCTCACTTGGTGTCAGGTAGACCTGGGTTTAAATCCTGTCTCTGATACTTGCTGGGTGATCCTGGGAGAGTCACTTAGCCATGTTTGAGCCTTTGTTTCCTCATCTGTAAAATGAGGGGATTAAGCTGGATGGCCCTTCTGGCTCTTAGAATCTATGATTCAATGTTCCTCCTTTGTCCTACATAGGTGCGTGACGTGCGTATTATCTCAGACCGGAACTCACGTCGCTCTAAGGGCATTGCCTACGTGGAGTTCTGTGAAATCCAGTCAGTGCCACTAGCAATTGGACTGACAGGGCAGCGGCTGCTGGGCGTCCCTATCATTGTGCAGGCCTCTCAGGTGGGTATGCAAAGGATAATAAAATGGAATTGGAATAATATAGGGAAGGGGTCGTTCTGGGGAGTGACCCCCTCTAACTGTTTTTCTTTCCCAGGCTGAGAAAAATCGCTTGGCAGCCATGGCCAACAATTTGCAGAAGGGCAGTGGTGGTCCCATGCGGCTCTATGTTGGCTCCCTACACTTCAATATCACTGAGGACATGTTGCGGGGCATCTTTGAACCCTTTGGCAAAGTATGTACCCTCTTGATAGGGAACAGAGCTGGAAAAGGTGGGGAGAGAGCCAGTGCTTTTCAGGTGCAAACTAGAGGTTCATTCTTTCAGACAGATACTTAGAATGGGTTGTATCACATTGGGGTTATGGGATATGAATTAGGCACAGAATCTATACTCAGGATGCACATGAAATAGTTTGTTAAGTCAAAGGGGAAGTGAATTTGTACTTGGCGCTAATGAATAAGAGACTGAGTAAGGTTAATCAGGAAAAAGTTTTGTTGGGGAAATAGCAGACCTTTAGCTCTGATGTTAGGTTGGATGGGGGAATCACTGGTGAGGCGCAGCAAAGATAATCTGAACCATTCTTTTTTTTTTCACAGATTGATAACATTGTCCTAATGAAGGATCCAGATACAGGCCGCTCTAAAGGCTTCGGATTCTTAACCGTGAGTAGCACTATTATTTGTGTCATTTCTCTGAAATTGAGTTCATTTTCTTGTCTGTTTTTTCTAGCTTAGCTTCATCATCTAGTAACTGTAAAAGGTTTATTGATACTGTTGCTTAATTGTTTTTAGACTTTGTCAGTGGCCCTGATGTGGTATCCTGGAGTCTGGTTAACTTCATTGTTCTATGAACTTGCTCATTGGTTAATAGTGAGGCAGTGCAGTGTATTTTAGAGTCAGGAACACCTGAGTTCAGACTCTCTTTTACACATTTACTTGGTGTGTAAGTACTGGACAAGGTTGTGAGGACTGAATGAGGTAAATAAAAATTTAAAGTGTCATGTTCTCTGTTAGCAGTGACTCTAGGCTGCTGCTCTTTAAAGGAGGTCAGGTGAGAGCAGTGCTTTTATTGACCAGCTGTGGAAGTTGTACAATGGGTGTTATGGAGACAGAGGTGGGAACAGCAAGGCTATGCCTGGACAGGTGCCTTTGAGGGAGGCTGCTGTTCCTTGATTAAGGAAAAGATGGGTTTGTGAACAGGAGCAGCCAGGAACAGAAGTGTGGCCGCCTGGCAATTGTTCTTTCTCATCTTTTAGCCAAACTGCTTTTTTTAGTCTGGTTCCCCCAGCCCCACATAGCTTCAGGCACTGACTGGTTGGTTGCCCACCATTAACTGTTGGTTTGCTTGGCTAAGCCACGCAACTACCACCAAGGTAGATAGATTGGGAAGTGATGTTGTGCTACGAGAATTCTTCATCTTCAGAAAGTCAGAGGACAAGTTGTTGTCTGCTCTTTCTAGAGATTTGGCAGGGCAGGTAATACTAGAATATTGTTTTTAAAACCTCCAACATGTACCAGCTGGTTTTGGAGATTTCCACATGTGGTGATTCTCCATAGTAGCAGGTACAATTCCCTGGATGACTCAGATTAGTGTGGCTTATTTGGTACCTGTTTGTCCTCAGTTGCTGCTTATTAGGGTCAGTAGCTCAACAGCTAAAACAAGCAGTGCTTGCTTGTGGCCATGCTATTATCGTTACTTCTGTCCAGAGAGAAAAAAAAGAGAGGAGCCTTAGCATACCAGTGAGTTAATAAAAAGCAGGCTCAGGAGTTCTACCCTTATTGTCTCCAGATCGTGGTCCTTGATAGACCATACCATCCCAGAACATAGCTTTTGGTAGCCCCAGATTACTAGTTAGTTCTTGAGCCCCTGAACTTTGTTGAATGTAAAACCTTGGATTGATTATCTTTTAGCTTACCTTTTCATTTATTGGTTATTTTTGTCCAGAGCAGGGGTTCTTAACTATGGGTGTGTGAATTTGTTATTAAACTATTTTGATAATTATTTGGATGGCTTCCTTGCAGTGTTTTATTTTCATACGTAGTGTATGTGTTTTCCATATTTAAAAACATTATTCTGAGAAGGGTTCCATAGACTTTGCAGACTTCCCCAGGGGATCTGTAATAAATAAAATTCTGGAATGCCTAGTCTAGAGCAGTGTCACACTAGGTTTCATAGGAATGGTCCTTCTTGTTTGGAGCTGGGAATATCAGATCTCTACCGTTCAATGATTGGACAAGAGTCTCTTAGAACATCTTGAAATGGGAAAGGGGACTTTAAAGTGTTATGTCTCTTGGGAAAGGAAAATATGTATAGAAACCTGAGTGAAACTACTTTAGGATTATGTAAGTCATACTGATGGGGGTTAGGCTATGTATGGATTCAGATCTGTGGCCAGGAATTTACTGACATTGTCTTGGTGGTCCCTGCAGTTTTCTGACTCAGAGTGTGCTCGGCGGGCACTGGAACAATTGAATGGCTTTGAGCTTGCAGGGCGACCTATGAGGGTGGGTCATGTGACTGAGCGACTGGACGGTGGCACAGATATTACCTTCCCTGATGGTGGTGAGGAACTGGACCTGGGTACCGCTGGTGGGCGGCTGCAGCTCATGGCCAAGTTGGCCGAGGGTAAGTGCTACTCTGGGAGTGAAGAATATGGGGATAAACTTTTAACCTACAATTTTGGACTTGGTGCTACATTCTCTACCCTTTTAGGCTCTGGTATTCAGCTCCCAACCACAGCTGCTGCTGCCCAGGCTGCTGCCCTGCAACTGAATGGAGCAGTTCCCTTGGGAGCCCTGAACCCTGCAGCCCTGACTGGTGAGTAGTGACTGTATGGAGGGAGGAGGAGGATGGAAGAGAGCCTCTGACAGTGCATTGACTCTCATTTCTTTCCCCAGCTCTTAGTCCAGCCCTGAATCTCGCCTCCCAGGCCATTGCCTCACAGTGCTTCCAGCTCTCCAGCCTCTTTACCCCCCAGACTATGTAAGTTCCAGTCTTGTCTTTTTTGTTTTCTTTCACCTTTCCTGTTTTCTGTTCTCCTTGGTTAGTTGGTTACCTCTCTTTGTTCATCTTCCTACAGGTAAGAGCCCAGCGCTGCTTCCCGGTGCCTCTGGGTTCCACCACCTCCTTTCTCCGTGTCTGCCCCTCCACAGCCCCCTTCTCCCCACTGCCACGGACCACGCCAGCCTGCGGGCACGGATATTGGCTCTGGGGCGATTGGGGACAACACTGGACACCAGGAAGAGCAGCTGCTCCATGGCCCCACTGGGGACGGACTCTGTGCTGAGCAAAGCCCCCAGCCTGGGGGAGCAGAATCTGTACATACATCGAATACAAGTGTCTCTCTGTGTATCGTCTCCCTGGGTGCCCTTCATTGCCCTTTCCCCATCTCTCATCCTCTTTTCCTCTGCTCGTCCCCCATTCTGGGGGGGTGTGGGGGCCACAAATGAAGGTGCCATCCTTCTTTTCCCTTTTCCCCTCCCTCTTGGCCTACCAGGGAAAGCCCTTAGGCCTTCTGGGTGAAGAAGCCTTTGGAGTTTTGGGGGAAACCATGTAGATGCTGGGATGCAACAAACGGGCCTGGCAGATGGAGGTGGACGTATAGACCTTGTGAAGCCTATAACCTCAGCTTGGTGCAACCTGAGGCCGGGACTGCTGTAGGCTCAGCGTCCTGCTGGGTGGTACATGAGACACACCTACCCATCTAGACATTCTGGATGCCTTGGGACCCCCCAGGAGTTGAGTGAAATATGGGGTGCCTTTCCCATGCCTCCATCTTACCTTCCTTTGTACAGCTCCTCTTCCTTCCAGTCCATCGTCATCTCTTTGGCCCAGGCAGGGAGGAGGGAAGGGAGTGAGTGCAAGCATTGTCCTCCTCTTCCCCTGTGTCTCCACAGCTGGCACTGCCCCCATCTCTGCCACTTCTTCCCACTCCCACCCTGGCTCACTTGAGCCCTTTTCACTGGATTTTATACCCCTGTGTCTGTGTATATAAATATATATAAACTTTGTACAAAGGGCAGCCCCCCCGTAGCGGCAGCTGCTGCCCGCACGTCTGCTGTCTCTGTCGGTTGGTCTGTCTGTCTCTGATTTTAACTTCTCACGAGCCAAATCCACGGACGGTTCTAGGGATAAAAGTTTGTAACGCAATTGCGTTTTTCTTTTTTTTTCTTTTTTTCCTTTGGCTTTCTCTAAAGAAATAAAAATAGACAAAAGGCTCTTCCCCGGGCTGGGCTCCCCATCTGTATCCGCGTTGTAGCTCCAAGGCTGTAGGCCTTTTCCTACTCCTTTACCCGCAACCTTTAATGCTCTTAGTGTGTAATTAAGCCCTGACCCCTTTGGATCCTTCCCTTCCACAAGGGGGCAGTGTGGCAGTGTTTCACTATGTACCTCCTAGGCTGGGTGTGCGGGGTCTTGGTCTCTAGATTCCATAGTCCCAGGAGAACCTCTTAAAGCCCTAGCACCTTGCAGCCAGCAGTGTCTGCACTGTGCGTTGATGACTTAATAACCGAGGGGATTATGGAAGTTTGCCCATTTTGGAGTCGCTTAACTTGGTGGCCAGTGTTCTTGGCCATATTCCTTTGGTGCTCTAACGTTTGCTGTCATAAAAGAGCATAGTTTAGGATTTGGAATTTCAGGTAACATAGTACTTTAAGGGTTGTGAAGTAGTGCTTTGTAAGTATTACCTCATTTTAACTATAACAATGCAGTGAAGCGGGTGATATTCTCATTTTATTAAGGAATTGATGCAGATGGAGGTGATGTACTGGGCACATAGCTAGTTAAGTATCTGAGGCTGGATTTGAACTCAGACCTTCCTGACTTTGGGTCCAGTTGTCACCTTGCTGCCTTTAGTCATGTGTAGGTGGAAGAAAATTAGTTTTTCTGAAGGTTTTGAGGAAGGGAAGCTTCCTTATTTGAGGTATAGCTAGGATAGTCTCCTAAATATGAGGACCCTGAGGAGCCCACTAAAAGACCAGGGTAGGGCCTTATAAAATCTCTTAATTTGCTCCTTTTCTAATCTCTGTGGCAACACAATGTTTGAACTCCCCATGTCACCAATCTAAAAATATAAGTAATTGCTGTTGTGTCTTAATTTCTTTGTTAGCTCTTGGGTTTATGGCTTGGAATCCCAGTGGTAATATTTGCCCCTGGAGCCATTTTGATAAATGCTTTCTAGATTGAATGGTAAGTGCTTGATCCTTGGCTTTAAGAGACACCACTGGAGACCAGCACCATCTCTGGGTTTTGCCCAGTGACAGGTTTCTTTCACTTATGGTGGCTACCCCTCATCTCAACTGGTTGTGTGGGCCTGGAGATTTGGGGGTGGCAGAAGGCTGCTTTATTTTTAGTTAGGAATTGCTGGCTGTGGTTTATCCTCCATTATCGATTTGACCTTTAATGCATTATAAGGAATCATTATGGGACCTGGCCGTTATTCACCGCAGGGCCATGGACATTGCTTATTGCAGCCCTTTTTTTATTGTAAACGGCATTCGCTTTGTTCCATTGCTTTTCTTTGGGCAAACTTAACTCCTTCCATATCATGTTAAGACTTGTTCCCATTTGAACTCTACCTTCCATTTCAGCCATTTCTTCCCTACTCTTGCTTCACATTCTCTTGCTTGGAGAGAGTAAAGCTGAAGTGAAGAAAAACATAGACAAGCTTCCCTCCCTCCTCCACCCAAAGAACTGACAGTGTCTAATGTGTGACAGCAGTTGCCATGGCCTCTGACTCAGCTTCTGGGAGTGGTGGGAATAGGGTAGGGAGAGAACAGCAGCCAGTCTTAGGCCCATACAAGAAGAAGGAAGAAATCCTCCCTTCTACTGGTGACTGCTGGGTTGTCCATAGGGAAGTGGGGCCTCCCTAGAATAAATAATTTGTACAAAGTGCCTTCCTCATAACATTGCCAGGTGGATTGTACCTTTTTTTAAATTTACATTTACAGATGGGGAAGCAAGTTGGAAAAGGATAATATAAGGTCTTGCAGCTCATGTTGGAGCTGAAGCTGGACTCAGGCTTTCAATTTTGAAGTCTAATATTTGTTATACTGAACTAAAGCACCTTGTTGGTACTCACCTACCACTCCGTACTGAAAGTAGAATTTCCCTTGCGCTGCCAGCTCTTTACTCCCAAATGTGTCCCTTCTCTCCCTTGACCTTCTCTTGCTTGTCTTCTCTCCCCTGGGATTGATCCCCTTGGTTGATGTTGTCTTACAGGTCTTATTGCCATGCCCTTAGCACTGTTGTGGCTGTGTTGAGTGAGGAGACATTTGTTTGCTCAACACATATTTACTGAGCACTTCTGAAGGCTGTGCTAAACATAAATGTGAGGTGCAGAATCTTCATGTCAGAAGAGACCTAATATGCTTTCAGACCAACCTACACTTGAAGTCTTCTCTAATACCATCTACCCCACAAATGGCCTAACTAGCTTCTCTGCTTGAAGACCTCAAAGGAGGGGAAATCCACTTCTTAACTGAGACCACCCATTCTACTTCTGGACATCTCTAATATTTAGGAAGCTTTTCCTGATGTGTCCAAATTTACCTCTTGACAACTTCCAAACATCGATCATGATTCTACTTGCTGTGGCCCATCCTATACGATTGCTTCAAGTATTGGAAGGCTAAACATCTGAACTTTCCTTCAGCATACCTTACATGGAAAAGCCCTATACTATCCTTGCTGCTCTCCTCTGGCAACTCTAGCTTACTGACAGCCTTCCCAAACTATGCCATCCAGAACTGACCAGGGGAGAAGACAATTAGACCCGATGTAAGTCCTCGATCCTTCTCTACTTACATAGGTGATAAAGGGCAGTGCTGAGGCTTGAACACAGGTCCTCTGACATCTAGGCTACTGCTATTTTCCTTGCATTAAACCCCGGCCTTCAAGACTTGTTTATTATGCTGGGGATGGGGGACTTGCCCTAAATCTGTTAACCCTTCAGAGGTCCAAAGACCTTGTTAAAATGTTGTCATCTTAAGGTGCTACAGGACCCAGATCCTTCACCCATCTCTTATCATCTCTGAGCCAGGATCTTTAAAAAGAAAAGTACAATTTCAGAAGTAATCCAGAAAGCATTTAGTTAGAAATGAGTATAAAAGGATTTGTTCAGCATAACAGGTTACCAAGCCTAGAGAATTTGCCTCAGTCAACTAAAAGTCCTTAGGTTTGGTTCTGACATTTGACAGGCCTGTAGAGCCTTAGTTTTAGTGTGACTTTTGGCAAATCACTTCTGAGCTTTGGTTTCTAGAAAATAAGGGGGTTGGCTGATGTTACCCCTAAGATTCTTTGGCTAGTGTGGTTCACTCTCTGTCCTCAAGGAGTTCACAGACAGTTCCTCCTTGGCTGAATTTTTTTTGGGGGGGGGGAGGGTAAGGGGAGGTGATAAATTTACAAAAGGACCTGTGTGCCTAGGCAGAAATTTAGGCTATAATCTTACAATCTTAGACCAGGAAATGAAGAAGGAATGATAGGCTTGGTCAAAAATGAGGTACTAGCTTTTTTTGGGACAAGTCTAGTAAGGAACAAAATGGTAAAATGTCAGGTTATGATGAGAAGAAGGAGGTGTCATGTTGACTGTCAGGCTGGAACATTAGACAAACAGGAGGTATTCCTATTCAGTAACTGCCGTGGGTGACTGGGAGAAAATTCAGTTATTTTTCTCTTCTTAAAAGGCAGTATAGTATAGTAGAGAGCGCTAATGCAATGGAAAAAAATGTTGGAACTCATGTGCTAGCAAAAAATAGAAACAGAATGGGTGCCTACTATTTTGGGGCATGGCCAAGTAAATTGTGGTATATGAATGTAATGGGACATAATTATACTGTAAAATAACCCACAAATATATGAACAATTTAGAAAAGCTTGGGAAGACTTGTATGAACTGATGCAGAGTGAGAAATATGCAGACCAGGAGAAAATACGATCACAATAAAGTCAAGGAAACAGTTCTAAGAAACATCTGATCTCCATCTCAAATGGATGATATGACCAACCAAGTATACCTCAGATGCAGAATGGTAGACCTGGCTGATGGATTCTTTTGTTTTGCATAGCTGTACTTTGTTACAAGGAAAAGTTCTACTGGAGGGGACCATACAAGTTTTTTGGTCTTTTTTTAAAGCCCTGGATTTTGAGGCAAATAGCAGAAAAAATGTGTTCAAATCCTATTTTAGATACTTAATAGTTAGGTGACTCTGGGCACATCATTTAACTTCTCTGAACGTCAGTTTCTTCATATGTAAAAAGGGGATAATCGCAATATCTGCTTCACAGGGTCATTTTATGGCTCTAATGAGATAATACCCATAAAGTGGTTTGCAAACTTTCAAATGTCATATAAACGTCAGAGTATTATCATTGTCGGAAGGTTGCTGGCCCTGTTGAAAACTGAACCAAGATGCTCAGGGAGTAACTGAGCTGCCGCCTCCACCCTATTTCCCACCAACCTCATCCATTCCCCTTTACTCCTCCAGGGGAAAAGGAGAAGGCTCTGCTTTTTTTTTTTTTTTTTTTGGTGTTACCATGGTTGCCTGCAGTGCTCCTTGCCTGCAAAGTACTGCTCACCATCCACCAGAGACTGATGTTCCCATAGCAACCAGGTGAAGTCAACAATGATGAGCTGGACTCAGAAAAGGAATCCTGGGCTGAGAGGCTTAGTGGGGCTTGTGTGTTGTGTTTGTCCCTTAGTTAGACAAGCCAAGTCAAGCCCAAGCCTCCCAAAGCTCCTGTGCCCTGGTGCCCAGAAAGTAACCTGATCTCAGAGTGTGTCTGTGGTGACAGGACTTTGTAGGGATAAGGTGACAGCAGACCATTTACCTTCCTTAGATCCTGTGCTAGGAGAGGGATGGAGGGAGCGAGTCAGATAATTTTTAAAAGCTGAATATGTTCTGCTAGTTGGCCCTGATGACCGACCCAGTCTCAAGGGCCCTTAAGGAATTGGCTGAAGTTACTGGAGAACCATTAGCAGTTATTTTTGAGTGCGTGGGGTAAGTGAATGGAGGAGGTGGCCAAAGATTGGAAAGGTGCCGTACAGTGCATGTCTCTAAAAGGGGGAAAGGGTGACCTTGGAAATCAGAAACCTGTCAGGCTAAGTCAATATCTGAGAAGCTTTTGTAAACAAAACATCCATCAAATGTGCAAAATGGGAAAAGCCAGATTGCTCATTGTTAGTGAAGTCCCCTGGGGGGAGGGGGCCTCCACATAGGAGCTTGATGTCATCTCCCAGACACCATCTCCTCTGAATGCCTCCTGGTTTTACTTTCCTCCTTACTTCTCCAACTTCTATTACATGGGAGACAGGAGCAAGTGATCCTAGGGCAAATGATAAGATTTTTTTTATAAATCTGCTTCTCTGTTGACCCCTGGGTTACATAAAATCAGCCTAACTCTTGGAAGAATATCTTTCATTCAACCAGTCTTCCTTCTCCCCTCAAGCCCAGAGACTCACAGAATCACTAGAAATCATGGGATCTCAGAGCTCAGCTAGTTCAGCCTGTACCTGAACAGAAAGATCCCTAAATAGTTCTCCAGCCTCCTCTTAAAGACCTCTAGTGAGGGAGAGCTCACTGCCTTTCAAGGCTACTCATGTCTCAGATAGTTCATTGTTAGGAAGGTTCTTTAAGTAGACGTCTGCTTTGGTCATGTAGCTTCCAACTACTAGACAAAGCAGCTATTGGAGCTCCTACCCTGATAACTGGTGATGCCAGATAATCAAGCGCCCTCCAACTGGGCCCAGCTCTCTTAGATGCTCTGCCTCCTGAGGTCTCAGAGATCGCTTTTGTCTCTCTCTTCCTCCTCTCCTCACCCTTGTCAGTCCATAAAATACTTATTCCTTTCCACCCTTCACCTGCAGCTCTATCCTAACACTGACTTAACCTCTGCCTCCCCCTTCCCCTACAGGTAAATTTCATAAGTAAAAATTAATTTGAAGAAAAATGGACAATTTGACCTTTTACTCCCCTTTTACTCCTGTTGTGTGCCAATATGACCAGATCACCTGGGGAGCCAAGAGCAGCCCAGGGGGAATGCCAGTTGTCACCACTGTACTGACCTGGTGCTAATATGTAGTTGGAGATGGTTTCTGATTTGGGTCTCTATGTGGCAAGTTCTATCTTTGACAAAGTAAGCTCCACAAATGAGGTTTCTGGGCAGGAGATGTGACAGATTATCATGAAGCTGGAAGTTTTCTTCCTCTCCCCCAAGGTTAACACTGAACTTGACTGGTTTGTGAACAACTTAGGTTCTGAGTAAAAGCACAGAGCAAGGAACCAGTTGCAGTGATGTTCCAGAAGCTAAGAGTTAGTAGGGCTGAGGCTAGTGATCAACCACAGCAGATGTGTTGATTCTCACCAAACTCTCTGGAGTTTCTTGAGCCAGCACCATCCTCTTCCTCCCATCCCCACTTTCCATTCTAAGATATTGTAACTGCTCTTAAAAGGTCTTCTTGAGCTGATGATAGGACCAGGCTCCCATATCTCTTCTTTCTCTCCTTCTACCTCAGACCTAATAGAGTTTGAATAGATTTCAGATGGGTCTCTCATCCAGGCTCCTTTAATGATGGGAAGAGGGGGCAGTATTCTCTACACATATTTCTTAATTCCTTTATTGGGATCTGCCTGTAGGTCCACTCAGGGATAGACCCACACTCAGTACCAACCAGCTGTGGTCTACTATGGATTGTGATGATTTCATTTTCACCTGGGCGCCCTGCTCTGTTCAGTTGCACCAACAGTTCTCCTCCCACTCCTACATCGGGGATGGTTTGTCCGACTCTGCTCTGCAGAGCCTCATGTTTCTGTTTCTGTGCTTCCCTTGAATGAATAAGAATGGACAAAATATTACTAAGCATTTGCTGCGTGCCAGGCACTCACTCTACCAAGTACTAGGGAAACGTGCCAGAAAGCAAGCTAGCCTCTGTCTTTAAGAACCTTACGTTTTAATAGGAGAAGATACCACATGTGCGGGAGCTGGTGACCAAGAAGGGACGTTTCAGGCAGGGAAGTCAGTGGGACGTTGGCTGGAGTCACAGAGTAATAACTGACTGACGTCCTCTCCTCAAATGGTCATGATTTGTTTGTTTAGCAAAGCTGGAGACTACTCAGAACTAACCTTGTCACCTGTTTCTTGACACCAAGTCAGTCTCCATGGTTTTCTACTTATTAATGTGCATACCAGCTCCCCCCCAATAAGTGTATGTGTATATGATGTAATGGGAACCAAATGTGATTCAGTGGAAAGGGTACTGGCCTCCAAGTCAGGAGCTCCGCTATTAACTATGAGTGAAGGAGAAGCTGCATCATGTCACTGGGGGGCAAGGAGGAGGGGGAGTCTAAGCTAATGGTTCTCAGGATCCCTTTATAATCTTAAAAATCACTGAGGATCTCCCCAAAGAGCTTTTATTTATGTGTGTGATATCTATCAATAAAAACTGTATTAGAAATCAAAATGTCTTCGTGTCATTATTAAAAGTCTTGTCCTTTCAGATCTCTTTAAAGGTTCTTAGGGACCCCCTGGAACCCCCAGACCACACTTTGGGAATCACTGTGCTGGATGATTCCTTAAGGTTCCTTTCAATCCTTCCATTCTAAAGCTCAACCTGCTGCTAAGAATGTAAAAGCTATTTAAATAGCTGGGCTGGTCCCGGGCTATCGAGTGAACACTGAAGGCAGCTTTCTTTAAACTTGTTAGAAACTCAGCTTTGGAGAGCTTTGGAGAAGATCTTACAGGGAATCACCTAGCTATCGACTCCTGTGCCTGGCGTCTGAGGCCCTCTGCAGCCCAGCCCCTCGCTTGCCTATGCCCCCATCTTCAGGGCAGTGTTTTCATTGTGCCATATACACTCAATGCGTTCTTGCTGCTTTCGTTCAGGGGCTCCCTAGAATGCCCTCTCCTCCCCTACAATCCACCATATCCTTCATACAACTCAATTCCCACTTCCCCCATCGAGCCTTCTCAAACTCCTCTAGCCTTCAGTAATCTCCTTCTTTCAAAGTCTCTTACAACAGTCACACATAGTCTGCATGATACTAGTTGGTATTTAATTACACACTATGGTCCATTTTTACTTGTTTTATATTTTTGCCTCATCTCCCCAACTATGAACATAAGCTCCTTGAGGACAGGGACCCTGACTTATACAACTTCTCTGTGTCACTATATTCACCTAGAACAGTGCTAGGCCTGTAACAGACATTCAGGAAACATCCAAATGACCGTGCCCAGAAGAAAGGTGAAAGGATTGAGGTTATTTACCAGGAAAAGAGAAGAGCTGTAAAAAGAAATGAAGAGACATCCTCCTGCACTTGAAGTTAAAAAGAAGTTCAGGCTGATTCTAACAGTGCTACCACCCCGGCTCCAACCTTAAAATCACCTTTGATGCTTCAGAGGCAGCATGGTGGCCGAAGGAACAGAATGCAGGAAAACCTGAGTCCAAATCCTATCTCAGACGCTACAAGCTTTGTGAGCCTGGGCAAGCCAGGCTGTCTCAGCTTCCTCATCTGTAAAATGGGGCCAGTGATAGCACTTACATCTCAGGGTAAGATCAAATGAGACAGTATTTGTAAAGCGCTTTCCAAAGCTTAAAGCATTCTAGAAAGGCTAGCTCTGATTATTTCCCGTCCCTCATTTCCAAGATCTAACAAGCTGCTCAATCCCTGGGACTTCTTCCCACAATTTGTCCCATCCATTGCCTCCTTTCTTGTCACACAGCTACTGGCCTCGGTCTGGCCCTCATCACCTCCAGTAGCCCTTGAACTGGCCTCCCTACCTTCACTTAAAGACCCTTTCACTGTCCAGCTCAAAACTCCAGTGGCTCCTTCTTGTCTGTAGGATAAAACACAACTTGAAGGCCTCCACTCAGTCTTCTTTCTTCCTGTGACCTTCATTCACTCTTCACTCCAGCTGACCTGGATGGTTCTGATCTTACACGTTGGTGCCTGGTGTCCTTGCCCATCCTCTACAGGTGATGCCCCTCCTTGCCAACGCCTGTCCAAAGCCCCAGGTCAGGTATCTCATTGATGGAGCCTGAAATCCTTGTTCCTCACACTTCCCTAGAGCGCTCTTGCCTAGATTTCCCCTAGGCTTCCAGCACCCTTCACGTTAGAGCAGCATTCTTATCTATGGACATGGTTTCACCCTCCTAGACTTGTAATGGATGACATATCAATATCTGTAGCCTGCACACTTGCCACAGTACCAGGCATGACAGGTGCTTAAATGGTGAACTGAAATGAAGTTTTAAAGACCACCAACCCTTCCCTGCCAACATGTCTGGGGTTCAACGGGATGATTCTGAAGTTTTCTTCACTCATCCTACAACCTTCTCAAGAGAAGGTTCCTCATGTTCCAAATGGTGCGGGTGTAGTAGAGCCTAAAGGTAGGAGACTGGATGAGAGGGCCAAGGGAGGTTTAGACAAAGGAGCGGGATAAATGGATGCTTACTTTGTGCAGTTACCCAGCCCTGGGAGGAGAATGCAGCTCTGCTAAGCCCAGGTCTCAGCAAGAAGAGAGAGCTGGAAGAGTGGGGTGCAGCTGGCAGTGCCTCCCTCGGGGTGGGGGGAAGGAGAGGGAAGGAGAGCGGCCAGAAGGCAACCAAGGAAGCGCCCCAGAAGACGAATCAAATGTAGGAGATGAGATGTGTTGGATACAGAAGCTCTTTGCACCCAAGCTCAGGCTAGCAAAACCACTTCTGGTCTGATCTGAGCTGGTTGAAGAGACAGGGGACTTGGCCTGGGGAGAGGACCCCAGCCCCCCCAGCCTTGCTCATTCCCCTCCAGCTCTGTCTGTTCTGAGCTGTTCCCCGTAGGCGTCTGGAGAGAACACACAGATGGGCCAGGCTGATGGGACTGGAAGGGTGGGGAGTCTTCATAGGGAGGAGGGGATGGCTCTTGCTGCAGAGGGTCAGCACAGTCCTCCTCATTAACAGTGACAAGATTCCACAGAGCACTACCTTTGCATCAGGCCTAGGGATCCTGCCACACAGCTGGGATATGACCCTGAGGTGCCTCCCTTCATCCCCACCCCCATCTCAACCATTCCCCACCGTCAACCTTCTTGCTACACACTGACCACTTCTGCCATTCTTTCAGCCTTGGCTTCCTTTAAACACATCACCTCTGGAATGGAGCCTTAAGTGGTGAACACCTGCTTCTTCTGCTCCCCCAGTCCCTCACTTGTCCTTGGTCCTCCTCATTTCCAGGGATGTCTGAGACATCTCTCTAGCCCTTCAAGCCTCAGGAGACACTCGTGTCTCCGGGTGAACGGTGGAGATGAACCAGGGGCTCCGAGAGCTCTAAGTGTACATGTGCATGTGTGGGGGGAGAACTGATGTGGGAGTGCGGGTGGAATATGAGGGGGAACGCTGCTTTGTTCAGGTGCATGGCAGAGGCAGAAGCGGCCGTGGGCGTCCCCAGGGTAGGCACTGACAGCTCCACTTTCTTTGCAGCAGAGGGGGCACCCAAGCCCTATTCTACCCCTCCACCCCCTGCTCCATAGACTGTTGGAGGCCAGGCTGAGCATGAAAAGGGAGGCCCTTCCAAGAATTCTGCTGTGGAAGAAACAGAGATATTCCTGGGGATTTAATATTCAATCAATGCTGTAACACCGAACGTCTATTATCTCCGAGTTCAGGCTCTTCTGAAAGAGTCAGATGGCTCACAAAGGGTCATCAAACGCTGACGCAGGGGATGCAGGGGACGCAGGGGACGAGGGCTAAATGAATTGTTTTGTTGTTTTTCTGTGGGAGGCTGGGGTTGAGGCAGGAAGTCCCCTGAATCCTCAGAAACTGCCTGGTGGTGTGAGAATCTGCTCAGACTGACTTTAGGGTAACACGCAGAGCATGGACCCAAGCCAGGCCTGTTCTTGGTTTTGTGCCTTTTGTCTGGGCTGGAAGGGCTGGTGATGCAGTGAAGAGGACTGGACTAGGGGGAGAGGAGGAAAGGACTGCAGTGGTCAGGTCAAACCTCCTCATTTCAAAGATGAGGTAACTGAGGACCAGTGAGGCTGACCAACCTGTCCAGGTCCGCACACCTGGGAAGTGACTGAGGAAGGGTTCGAACCCTGGTCGTGCTAACTCCAAGTCCACCACTCTTCTCTGCAACACGGAAGGCCGGGGTTCCTAGGGTCTCTGGAGGGAACTTCAGCAGGGCCTGAATCTGAACCAAGGCCATCTGCCTTCCAACCGTTTCCACTGAGGCTTCCTAGCAGCTGCCCCACCTGGCAGCTGAGCACCTCTGGGAAAGGAACTATACCTTCCTAAGTTTTGGTGACGGGGCCTCCATGGCATGAAGCTTTCCCCCCGGAAGTCAGAAAGACCTGGGTTCTAATCCCTATCATCTGTCACCAACCTCTGTCTGCCTGAGCTGTGAAACTGGCACTGGCTCCTGCCGGGTGTGGGGGCACACAGTGGCTCATTATCTTTAAAGCAGGTATGGGATTCCTAAGTTATAACTCCTATGCCCTCGTGACCCTGAGCCCCGCACGGCCCTCCCTGCCAGTCCGTGCCCCAGCCCTGCTTGACCTTTCGGAGCTCCAGATCGCTCCAAGGTCACACAGCCAGCGTGGACGCCCCAGCAACCCCCCATCCCCGCCCCGACGACGCCCGGAGAGGCAGGGGCATCGGGTGTCGTAGAAAAACGCTTCTTTATTTCCAATGGGACGGTGAGCCCCGGCGGGTGCCGCCGAGGTGCAAAGGCCCGGGCACAGCACCCGGCTTAAGAAACAGGGAGCGGGCAGGCGGGCGGGCTGCCAGGCCTTACCTTTAAGCATCTTAAAGGCTGGTGCCCGGTGCAGCAGGCAAATCGTTGGACCCTCAAAGGAAGTCGCAAAATAGCACGTCCAGGCCTTTGCTTTAAGAACCTCTTAAGGAGAGGTGGACCAGGCGCGCCGGACGGGGCGGGGGGCGTCCCCAGAAGGCCCAGGCCGCACCTCCTGCGAGCGTCCGGCGAGCACGGCCAGCCGGCTCCGGGGCCTCGTCAGGGCGAACGTGGCCGGGCTCCGCAGGCCCAGAACGGGAGGCCACGAGCCGGCCACGTGGCGCGGCCTTAAAGGGGCAGGCGCCGGGACGTCCTGCCCCTCCCCCACCCCCGGGCCCGGCCCGCGCAGACCCGCGGAATCCTGGGAGTTTGGGGTCTCCTAGACCGGACTCCTCCACGGACACCGACGGGAGGGCCGCAGGGGGCGGGGCCGGGGCCCTCACAGCACCGAGAGGTCGTGGCACGACTTGGAGCGCTGCTTGAAGAACTTGGCGTGGCGCGGCACCAGGTGGGCCAGGAAGCGCTTGGCCTTCTTGGTCAGGCTCTCGCGGCGCGCGGACGGCGGCGGGGGCTGCGACTGCGGCTGCGCGGCGCCCTCGGGGCCCTCGGCGGGGCCGTCGGCGGCCGCCCGGGCCCGGCCCCTGCGCAGGCGGATCTGGCGCACGGCGCCCTCGAACAGCTCCCGCGTGTTGTGGTGCAGCGCGGCCGACGTCTCGATGTGCTTGCAGCTCAGCATCCCCGCCAGGTGACGGCCCTCTGCGGCGGGGACACGAGGCGGGGCGGCTCGGCCGGGGAGTGCAGCCGGGGCCGCGCCCCGCCCCCTGATAGCGCCCCGCCCCTGCAGACGCCCCGCCCCCTGCCGACTCCCCGCCCCCCTGACAGCGCCCCGCCCCCTGCCGACTCCTCGCCCCCCCCCCCCCCCCCCCCCCGACAGCACCCCGCCCCTGCAGACGCCCCGCCCCCTGACAGAGCCCCGCGCCCTCCCCAGCGCGGGATCCCTCCGGTTGTAGTTACGCGCCCGTTGTGTGGGGAGGGGGAGGATGGTTGTTCGTCGGAAAGAGTACATTTAAGTTTTAAAAAACGTCCAGGCAACACTTGAGCTCTCCCTACCCCCCCCTCCGGGACTTGGACCCTCCTGCCCATCCTCTGCCCATCCCCTGCCCATCCCCTGCCCATCTCCTGCCTATCCCCTGTCCACAGGCTCTATGCACTTCACCATGGCCACCCACAGCTACCCGGCCATGAATCCAGGTGTCTCCACACTATACAGTCCACATTTCACCACGCCGTGGAGACTAGAGGGCCAAGGGAATGGGATGTTGATGGACAGGAGGGGGCAAGCGTGGCTTACGGAAGGGAAGGGGAAGAATGGGGAGAGGCTCTGGAAGAGGAGGTTATTGATAATAATAGAATGGGAATGGCATGGTAATAGAGAGCATTTATAGCATCTGCTACGTCAGGCAGTTTATAACATTATTTGATCCTCAGGACAACCCTGGGAAGTCGGTGCCATTATTATCCTCATTTTACAGTTGAGGAACCTGAGGCAAACAGGTTAAGTGACTTGCCCAAGGTCATGCAGCTAGAGTGGAACTCAGACCTTCCTAAGTCTAGGCCCAGCATTCTATCCACCCTGCTACCTGGTTGCCTTATCTTGGTGTAGGAGATAGCAGGCTAGACTCCATGTCAGGAAGACTAGAGTTCAGATCCCATTTCAAAAATTTACTAGCTGTGTGACCTTTGCAAGTCACTATGGGACTCAGTTTCCTCATCTGTAAAACAAGAGTATTGGACTTGCTGGCCTTTTAAGATTCCTTCAAGCTCTAAATCTATGAGCTTATGATTATTACTGAGATGGAAGGGAATAGGCAGGGGACTGAAGTGCATGAGGGAGGAATGTGTGTATAAAGGGGCAAAGAGAAGGGATCTGGCTGAGAGAAGAAGCTAGGACATTGGGGAAGCCAAGGACAGGCCAAGAGGTACATAGCTTGTTGAAAGGAAAAGAAATTCCAAGTCCCAGGGGAAAAAAGATGACCCAGAGACCTGAGCCTTGGACAGAGCTGAGGGTTCAGTACAATTGTGTTCAGACAAAAGGGGGCTAGAAGAGGGAAAGAATATAATTAGGGGAAATCGGGAAGACGTCATCTTTTGGTCTTGGAAGAAAGGAGTGAATTCCGGATATTTACCTTCTAGTGAGACTTCCCTGGAACGAGCAAGGTCGCTCTTGTTGCCCACTAGGATGATGGGTAGATCATGGTGGGGACGACCAGCCCGAAGCCGAAGCAATGTTTCAGGCACTTTAGAGAAGCTTCTTCGGTCGGTGACAGAGAAGACGATGAGGAAGGCATCCCCAGTCTGAAGGCAGTGTTCCCTGAGCCAGCTACCTGCCTCCCCCTGTTGCAAGGGTAGAATCAATCACTGAATGTTAGGGCTAGAAAAGGGACTTTAGAGGTCATCTCTCTTCCAGTCCCTTAATTCATAACAATTGAGGAAATAGACCCAAGCTGGGGAAAGTATTTGCCTATATACTAAGTAGCAGAATTGGTGTGCTTGTGGGAGAGTGTAATCCCTCCCTTTAAGCTTCCACAGAAGAGAACTAGGAGTGCAGAGACCTATTTTTAAAAAGTGCCTAAAATGTGATGGGCACCTCGATTGCATTTTGCTATTATGTGCCTTTCTTTGTCCCAGAGCTCTAAGTTTCTGCTAACAGATTGGGCTCTTCCAGGCTAACCTTGCATGCAACAATTTCACGATTCTCCCAACATCTTGCTGTGTCAGGTAGAGGAGCAGGGCTCAGTTATGACATTCAGAAGTGGTCTTGACACCCTTTGCTTTGCAAAAATGATGAGATGACCTGAGTCCTAGGGAAATTCTGAGGAACCTAATCCTTTCCCATGATGACATGGCCTCCCTTCACCTATCCTACTTTCTCCCAGCTTTTAAGGCTGTTCTGGATCTCACCTGCTCCCAGATGTCATACACCACCAATGTTACCTCTTCTTTATCCACTATGATGTGTCTTTCATAGGTGTCCTCTGTTGGGACAAAAAAAAAAAAAAGGGGGGATAGAGTTCTTTTAGCAGGTGGCCCAGTCCAGACAACCAACCCAGGAAAACCAGCCACTAAGGCAGTCTTTATAAGAACTTTTTCCTAAGGAAAAACCCTCTAGAAGACATAGATGTTCCCCTCCACATTGGGTCCTCAAGTACTGTCTTCTCCTCTGCCACCTGGTCTTTATGGCTCATACGCTAGCCCTACCCCAATACCTGTATTCTCAGGTTCATGGGCATTGTCGTCTTGGAGTCCTCCAAAAGTGCCTGCCAGGGCACTTTTGCCCACACCACTCTCACCCAGAAGCATCACCTTGAAGACACCATCCCTCCCAGCTGGTGTTGCCTCCCCTGAACCCAGAGAGTCCGAGGAGCCAGAGGATGAGGCGTGGGGTGGCCAGTCCAATTCGTCCACTGCCTGGGCCCGTCTCAGCTGATGTTTGTAGGGCACAGGCATGCTGCCTCTTCGTCGAGGAGCAGCCCCAGCTGGTGACAGACCAGCCCGTTCCAAGCCTGCTAGTAGCTTGTCTCGCTTGCTCAGTGCTGTGGCATCTGTTGCAGGGGGACAAAGAGAGGTCAGTTTTGTACAGGGTCTCTCTTCCTCTTTGAAGTAAGGCCACCTTTGACCAGGCTGTCTCTTATCGCATCTGCAGAAAGCAATCTTGATTTTGTACTTTCCATGCTTCTGATGGTAGGACCAGAGGATCCCAGCACCAGCCTTGGAGGCAGCTGGGAAGTGGATACTTATGCCTCTCACCCCAGAGACTTGGGATGTCAGATGCACACAATAGCCTTATCTGAGAAGGAAAGTTTATTTCCTTCATGTGATTTCCCCCACTAAGGTCCATTAGAAACCGTATGTATGTATGGGATAGCACATGCGCACACTCACAGGCTCTCACACACCCACTCACACTTGACACACGCATGAACCTGAGGCCTGGCCTATGGCTCCAAAACTATCCCCTTTCCTTGTCACTCATCCTCATTCGGCTCTGCTTTGTTGGATATGCTTGCTATGACCCATCATTCTTTTACTGTCAATACCCAAGTCAGCTGCTAGGCGAGAGGAGAGTGGGTACACAAGAGGTTTTTTCACAGCTTGACAGGCTACTGGGCTGATGAAGTAGGATGAGCAGAGAACTGTGAGGAGGGAACCTGTTTCCAGAGAATGAATGTGAGGATGTTCTTGTGCAGGTATCAGTACGCCCAAGGGTGTATACGTGTTAGAGGGAATGTCTGTCCTGTCTTGTTAGCTCCGCAGTGAGCACAGGGAGAAGTGGGGTGTGCTTAAGAGAATTTGTCTGTGTCCCAAGCTGTCCCTGTGAGTGGGAGCGTATGTAGTGTTTGCGTAGGGGTGGTAGCGCAATGTAAGTCTGTGAGTGTGCGTCTCCCTGCTCCTTTGTGCGTCTATGAGTGACAAGGTATGGGTCAGTGTAACAAGAGGAGGTTCAGACACAACAAAGAGGGATGGGGAGAGGCTGGAAATAGCTCGGATCGATAACCGGCGGCAGCCTGGGGCTCCAGAAGCCAGGAAAAAGCCTTCACAACAGGTCTTGGGAGCGGAGCTGTCCCCCTCCCAGTATCTCTGGGATATGTTCTGGCTTCTCCATCCTCTTTTTCCTCTTCCCGGCCCCCCACCCCCCGCCCCAGAAGCCTGCCTGCTTCTCTCTCTCCCTCTCTGTACCTCTAATTGGCCCCCTAACCTGCGCTGTTGGGGAGTGAGGTGGGGCAAAGGGAAACCAGAGGCTAATCTAAGATGGTAGGGGCTTTTAACCAGTTTCCAAAATCCGAGATGGAGAGGGGGCTGCTGACATCCCTACTTCCGACCTTAGCCCCCACACCCTGGCTGGAATTCCTATCTAGTTCTGAAAGGCTATTTTCCTTTTGGCTGTTGTGGTTCCGTGTCTCCAGCCCTAATTTCTGATCAGCCCCTCCTCTCCATCCTACCAAAAAAATAAATAAAACCCTACAACCCCCGCTCTCTCCCCCTACCCCCCCGCACACGCAGGGCTGCAGTCAGTCTGTACCAGGGTTGAGGAATCGACCCCCCTCACCTGGTGTTGGTATCACTGGGGAGGAAGCCCCACCGCCTGATGGACAGAGGGCTGCTGTGTCAGTATCCGTGTCCATATCTGTGTCCGTGTCCGCGTGCATCTCTGTGCGTGTGCAGCAGTATTGGCTCTGGGAAATCTTTCTCACTCAGCCGCTCGGTCAGCTTTTCCCTTTAAATACCACCCCCCCTTCCCCCAAACACACGCACTCTCCACTCCCCCTAGACACCTGGGGGAAGAGCCCCACCTCCTGCTGAAGTCACACATGCTAATGAGCAGTGATGTCATCGGGATTCCCTCCTTTCTGATTCCCCACCCCACCCCTTTCTTATCTCTTTCTTTGTGTGCTTTCCTCTGGAATCCCCTAGCCACACATATATCTACACACCCATCCTACTATCTGGAACTGAACGTGACAAAGACTAAGAGGAGCGATACGCAGAGACAGAAATAAGAGTTATTGAGAAAGACATGGACAGAAACAACTGATAAAGAGTGCGAAGGATACAGAGAAGAGGGGGTAGAGAGATGTACAAACAAATAAAGATTTTGTTTTTTCTATGCCTCAGTTCCCCAAGTAAAAACTCCCTTGGGACTTCAAAGGGCTTGTATAGTTGGGAGGAAGGGTATTGGAGCGGCAGGCTAGTTCTCTTGAAATTGATAACCTTTGATCTGGGCTTTGAAGTCTGTGGACAGAGCTGGAGGAAAGGGCATTTCAGGTGGAGGGAACAGCACAAGCAAAGGCATGAAGGCAGGAAAGTGCAAGATTTATCTGTGGAATAGCTTAGTTTCTTTTAATTGGAGTATGAGGTGCATATTAAAGAGCAATGAGAGTGGGGCTGAAAAGATGTTTGAAAAAGCTTACAGAACCTTAGATGGCTCAGGAGGAGAAAGTTCGGTTGGTGACCTTTCACAGCCCTCCCCCAAAACAAAGTCAAGTGAAGTCATGTCATCATTTCACTGATGTCATGGTCTTCTTTGAAAACGGAGGACAAAAACACAACAGAATCTGCTAACGTAAGTAATTTGGACTTTATTTGGTAGGTAATTAAATTTTTTAAAAGGGGAGTCATTAAAAGTTTTTGAGCTACAGAAAAGCATGATATGGTCTTGTAGGGTTGGGGGAGGGGCAAGGGTTAATTTATGCTATTTAAAGGCCTTTTTAACCTCTTGTACTGCAGTTTTACATTCTACTTTGTATTATATAGTTTTTTTGGTTACACATCTTCCCTGTGAGACTCCATTAAAACAAGAATTGTGCTGTATTTGACAAATCCCTTTCTCCAACTGAGGACTCATTTCTTTATCTGCAAAATGAAGGGTTTGAACTAGATAATCTCTATACTCTCCCTCCCATCCCTAATCTTCCACATTCTTTCTGTTCTCTACAGAGTTTTGACCATAGGTGTTCAGTAAACATTTGTTGAATGAGGGAATGAATGAAAGACTGAGACACACAGCAGAGGAAGGTCATGACACAGTACCAGAAGGAATGGGCATACTATTAACCTATGACCTGGAGAAGCAAGACCCAAAGTAGAGAGCAGGGGATCTGTGGCTTTTGTTTTGGGGGTTTTTTTTGATCATTTAATTTTGCTACCCAAATTGGTGCATTGTGAGACTATCCTCTCTGTGAGATCATGGTGACTTCAGTGACAACATCCTGCCTTAGGAAAAGCAGAATGTGGGCTTCCAGAGATAGCAGGTGCCCAAAAGGTGGAGGGGACATGGACCCAGAATTGATATGGTTATTCCTGTTTTTGGTTTTGATGAGGATCACTGACATCATGGGGTGATGTCTTGACTCCGTGTGAAGTGCATTCAAGTGAGACAGAACTGACCAAAGTCATCAGCTCCTCTCTCTCTTCCTGAGTCATCAAAGTCCAGGGACAAGACACAAGTCAAGATGACCAGGATGGTGTGGGATCAGCTCATAACTTAGGTGTCTTTGTTGTATGACCAAACTCTTCAGTGTTGCACAGCACCTGCTACAGTTGCCTTCATAGCCATTGGAACAAGTTGTTCTCACCTGCCCATCCTATTGGGGAAGTCTTCATATGCTCGAGGCAGACAACTCACTGACAGGTTCGAGGCCTGCTAGTTCCCCTCAACCTGGTTTAGCCCATCTGCCAAGACAGTTTTACTGGAGCGTGGCCACTGTGCGTGCTACAACTTTCTGCAGTCACAAGCGAATGTTACGATGCTGTGGCCAATGGGAAGGAGAATGTTCATGGAGAGGAGGGAGTAGAATTGGATCTTATCATTTAGGACCGAGGGTGATTTTTACCAGGTCCATTTCTTCTATCCATTTTACTTCCCTCATGAACTGATATTTCTAAGAATTGGTATGTAAAAAATGGAAAGGGATAATTTTAGAGAGGTCTTTGAGGGTTTCAAGTCTATGAGCTGAAGCAGAATGAAATGAGAGCCAGAAAAACAGTTTATATATAATAACATTTTAAAGACAGACCTAAGAACTCTGACCAATTCAGTGAGCAAGCATGATTCCAGGGGACCTGTCAGTCAAGAAACATTTAGTAAGCACCTACTATGTGCTAGGCAGTATGCTAAGTAAGCACTGGGGATATGAAAAGAGGCATAAGACAGGCCCTGCCTTTGAGGAGCTCACAGTGTAATGAGGAAACATGATACCCATCTCCTGATAAAGAGGGGATGCACTGTAGGCTGAGATGTACATACATTTTTTGGACAGAACCAGTTTGGGAATCTGTTTTGCTTGACTATTCTTATTTGTTATAAGGGGTTTTTTTCTTTTTCTCTTTTTCAAAAATGAGGGGGAGAGGGTGAGGGAGAAAAAATAAATTCTTGTTCATTGAAAAAAATAAAATTTTTAAAAAGGGGCACAACAGATAAAAAGGATGATAGGACAAAATTTATAAGGGTT
Organism: Notamacropus eugenii; assembly: GCF_028372415.1. NCBI lineage: Eukaryota > Metazoa > Chordata > Mammalia > Diprotodontia > Macropodidae > Notamacropus > Notamacropus eugenii. Next base: position 10,264,463 of record NC_092878.1, read on the forward strand.
AAATAACATAGAAATTCTCTTCTCTGGGCTCTGAGCTGCTAAAAACCACTGGTGGATCCTTTTTTACCTCCCTTTCCTCCCAAAGTGATGACGACACAATTCCTCTCCCTTCCCTGACCCTGACCTCCATTCCCTCAAGTCCTAGAGAGGTGTCAAGGTCTACCAACACTTCTCCCTCAGCAGAATCTAAGGTAGCTCCATCCGTAGCTATCTCGATTTAAGAAAGTGTGGTTTAGGTGGGCCCCAACTGGCTACACTGATTTGTCTTTCTGGTCAGCCTTCCTATTAACTCTTTGTCCCCTTCTCCCATTGCCCCAACTCTACCTCTCTTTGGCGTTTTTATGCTCTACAAGGCACCCAGAAATTTCACGGAAGGAAGAGACAAATGGAAATCTCAGGAGTAAATTCAATGCCACCTAATTTAGTAGTGATAGCTGAAATTTAGGTATCATTTTGAGAAGTACACATTATCTCATTAGATCTTCATAACAACATTATGAGGTAGTTGTTACAGGTATTATCCCTTGAAGGTCAGAAGGAGTGATACAAGAACTTTCTGCGTTTCTCTGAAGAACTTGATTAGGAGACACAGGAGACACTGGCAGAGGACTGCCTAGCATGGCATGCTTGCACCAAAGAACAGTTGTGTTCTATGAGCCAAGCAGAATTTCAAAAGAAATGAGATGTGCAAATTTAGAGATACCTCCACTCTAAATGTTCATATGGACTATTTGTGCCCAACCTGAGTTGGAGCCTTCTGAGCTCATGTTGGTCTGAACAGCCATCGTGGGACCCCAACATTGTGGTATCATTTTAGTCCTGTGAGAGAACAAAGGATAACAACCAATTGTTCTTACTTTACACGTTTAGAAACTGAGTCAGAAGTTTGGTGACTTGCCTGTTGTCACACACTTAGTGAGTTTTGGAGGTGGGATTTGGCCATCGTTTTTTTCCTCAAAGTTCAAGGCCCTTTCTATCACACACCACTCTCTTAGAGAGGTTACTTATTGAATAGCCTCAGCTTTCTGGAATGCACTTGAGAGCCCAAAGGGAAGCAAAAAAAGACCCTTAATTTATTTAACATTTAACAAGACATTAACAAAACATTTAACTTATTTTTGAATAGCCACAAACTGGTGGTAGGCTAGGGAGCACTCCCCATCTTTGGCCCTTAGGTAAGAACTCTGTGAAGGCCCCTTGAATGATCAAAAAGATATGGTACAAAACCCATACACTAAAACTCCAGGCAGAGTTCTTTCAGAACCTCACTGAAAGCCTCGCTCTGAACTGCATATTTAGTGGGGCAGATAGGCCTCCACAGTTTAGACATAGCAATTTGGGAGCAGGGGAGTGGTGTTAGTATTATCAAGAAGTAATGACTTAGCCAGCAAGTGGAGGGAAGAGATAGAAAAACTGCAGAAACCAGACGTAACTCAAAAACAGTAGTATGAGATTAGTGAGTATAGGGACAGAAAGCCTTCACACACATACACACACACATTAAAATTAAAAAAAACAAAAAAAAACTGAAAATTGTCTTTACTTAAAATTGGAAAAATAAAATACTCTTAGGGAAAGAAGAAAAAGAAAACAGAGATTGTTTGTCTTTTGGTCTTTGGATGCCTTAGCCCTGTCACAGTGAAGGCCTTCCCACATAGCAGCTGCTTAATGAACCCTTGGGCTGGATGACATGGGAGCCAGGATTTCAGCCTAGGTCTTCTGACTCCAAACCTCTGAATGCTCTTTCAAGTGTGTAGTATGTATATAGAACAGTAAATGATTCATGTTCATAATGATGACCCTGAGTCACGAAGAAAAAAGTTAAATCACGTTGAAGGCCAGGGACATGTACGTTATACTTTAGAATGATTCCCACAAAATTAAAAATAGCAAAGATGTTTTAAAAATTATGGTGCTTAATTCAGGTGATCAGCAGCTATCTAAAAAAAAAAAGATTCAGTCACATGGAACTACTTGTTTCCAACTAATGCTGAGTAAATGAGGCATAAGTTCTCTACACAGGAACAGACACACCAGACTGAGTCCTGCTTACTGATGTCTGAAATAGCTCTTTTCATCTTCAAAGACTTTGCTGACCATTTAAAATGCCCATATCTCTAGGAGACAGTGTTAACTTGTTACAGTTATCAGTCATTTATACCATAGCATGAAAAAAGGGAGGACGTTGCTTGGGGGGGATTTAGAGAAAAAATAGTGATAATGGTTTTCCTCATGAGTAGGGAGTTTTGGGCAGTAGAGATAAACATTTCCGTGCTTTTTAACATTGCCCAGAGCTGGCATTGTTTGGAGAGTCAGGCCTTGCTTAGGTACACACGTACAAAACAGTCCTTTGCAAGAATTTTTATAACATAAGAACACCAGCCAAAGCCATAACTAGAAATTCTGGCACAGGTAAGGAATTCAATTAGGTGGTAGGGAGAGACAGAAACCTGAAGGCTGTTGCTGTCACAAGGATACTGGGCTGCCCATGTGTAGGTTCATGTGGATCCCCAGACTTGATGGTCCAACACAGACAGTTTGTCCTGATAGATGCTTTCTTGTCTTTTGGGGAGTGGGGGAAGGTGTTCCCTGAGGACTATGGGGGGTTAGTCAGCCAGGAGCATGTCAGGGATGGGAGGATTCTCATAGAGAAGAACATGCCCCTTTTTCATCTTGGAGCCCTGGTGCAAAGCTCAGGGTAACCCTTTACTAGTTATGATGTTCAGTTGGACAGGACTATTAACAGAAACTAGCTAAAACCTTTCCTCAACCTCCTGAGAAAGACTTGAAGAAAAGGAAATCACTTCCAGTTCTATGCTGAGTCATATATATGGGAACAAGTCTACCGGGAGAGCTTTGGGTGAATCCCCAGTTCCTTGCCTGTGGCTTCCTTAGAACTTCCTTTGACTCCTGCTGACTAAGAAGAGAGAACATTATGTAATTAGCTTTGGGTGGAAAGATGTTCACAGTGTGTAATCAATAGCTGTCTCTCTGCCAGAATAGGGGCTGGGGCTGGGGCGGGGTAAATCAGGGAAGGGAAAACAAAACTCAGAAGGGAGAAGCAAATTCTCTAGGGTTCCCTCCTCTGTGGGGAATCCTACCATTCTCTCCTACTTACAGTGTCTCTTCTCAGTAGGGTGACACCTCAGTGATTGTTTTAATCTATTCAGACCTTCAACGACCTCATGAGATCTAGGTTCCAGTTCTATTTCCCCCATTAATTAGTTGTGACCTTTGGCTAATGACTTGCATTCTTTGGACCTCAGTTTCCTCACCTTGAAGTTTGGAGTAGACCTCCCAAATCTTTTCCAGCTTTGGCATTCCTAATTGTCCCATTTCCCTGTCAAGCCCAGTAGGTCCACATCAATGATCATCTACGCTGAACTCCTGCTCTGAGCTCTAAAATGCTTCATCAGCACTGATCATCTCGTCTTTGTTTAGCTAATTCCATTCCCTCTTGGAGTAGCCATTCTTTGTATGGAGTAGTCATTCTTTGCCCTCAGACCATCCCTCTACATTCTCCACATTTATCTCACTATTCTTCCACTAGGGATAACCCCAGGCTGTAAGGGGTTATGTCAGCAGAGTCCAAGCTACTTGCAGGAATTACCAAGCTGGCCTCTGCTAGCATAGTCTTTGAGAGAACGACTCCAGACATAGGGCATCCCAACAGGGAAAGGGAAAAAGTAGCAGGACAAATATGGGATGGTGGGGAAAGGAATGAATCATGAAGCAGAACTTTAAGTTTGGGTCTGACAGCAGATTACATCTGTGTCTCAAGTATCAGTCCTACCTAAGTGTAAAGGTTGGCTCCAGTCATTAATTTTTTTTTTTTTAGCAACAGAAATTCATGAAATCATTTACCAAGTCAAAGTTGTGACCTGGTTTCAATGGAGGGAATGGCACTGAGGAAATCGTGGATCTTTTAAAACAGGTATTCTTCACCTGGAGCCCATAAACCATTTTTTCTTTTTAAAATATTTTGATAGAAACATTTTAATATAATTGGTTTCTTTCATAATTCTAGTTTATTAGTTTTAACAAGTTCATTTTGAGAAAAGGACTATAGGCTTTCCCAGACTGCCCAAAGATCTATGACACAAAAAACGTTAGGAATCAGTGTTGTACGTGATCGTACATGTGTAATTGATATTTGATCGCTTGCTGTCGCAGGGAGGCGGGAGGGAAGGAAAAAAATTTGGAACTCAAAATTTTACAAAAAAATGAATGTTGACAATTATTTCTACATGTGCTTGGAAAAAAATACTATGAAGGAAAAAATCACTCTTGTAAAGTATTTAAGTATCGTAATACTCCGCACTGTATTCTTTGAGCTCGTTTGACTGGGGAAAGTTCATCTGTCTTGTCTAAAAGAAGACAGTAAGTTCTGAGGGGTCAGGAATTATGCCTTCACTGTGTCTACATTCTTTGCTCCATAATATCTTGTCCTGTGACTCATACATACCTTTTGATAACTTCAATGGAAATTGGAAGACCACTCTGAGAATATTTGTATAATCCGGTAGAGTAAGGACTGTGTAGGGTTCCCCTGGGCTGTGAAGGGACAAAGTTGTGCATTGCTACCTGTAGGGTGCATATCAAGAATGTACCCTTATGTGGGGCAGCTCTGAGAATATCTGTATAATCCAGCATAGGTCGGGGGAAAGACCATAGGTCAACGATTAGCTTCAGTCTTCTCTCTGGCTAGATTCTCCTCTCCCTTTACACAGACTGACGAGAGGATGGGTCAGACAGGGTGTAACAACTCACTGGGCTTGACCCTAGGAGAAGGAGCTAAAGGTGGAAGACAGGACACACTTATTGTGCAAAAACTTATTTTTAGCTATTTTATTACTTTCACTTCCTGGTGAACAAGAACCAGAGCAGGTCCCTTAGACAGTAGAGCTCCAAATCCTTTCCAAACCCTTTCCCTTGGGGGCTGGAGACATTTACAAATTGGTTGTCTCCCTGCTCCAAAAATTCTGGGTGGGGTAGGAAAGAATTAGCAAGGGAGGAGTGTCCTGCCACCTGACCCTTTAAGAGCTCACTCATTTAACTTATTTTTGAATAGTCACAAACTCTGGTGGTAGGCTAGGGAGCACTCGCTATCTTTGGCCTTTAGGTAAGAACTCTGGAGGCCCCTGATTCAGGATATAGCAGGCACTGCCCGGATAGTGGCAGGGTGAGGGAACAGGGTCAGGGTCCCACTAGCCCTGGGACACTCAACTTTACAGTAGCTACAACAAGGCTATGGGCAAGATGTGAGAAGAGCAGTATCATTTGGCATCTCCTCAGGCGTGGGGATGATCTCCCCAGGCATTCATTGTAGATAAGGCTGCACAGACCTTTCCCTGGGCTGCCTGGGCAAAGGGGCTGTAGCCATAGAGACTTAGGTCAGCAGTGGCTCATCCTCCTCAGTTACCCATGGCCCAGGCTCTGCCAGAGGCAGCAGTAGCACATCATCCTCATCCTCTTGGGATGGGGGCACTGTTCGAGGGTCTGGTGAGGCCTGGGGGGGTGTAGGGGACCGAAGGTTGGGCATGAAGCGACCACGGAAAGCCTGAACCACCCCAGACAACAGGGATGGTGGGGCTGGAGGTGGGGTGACTGGAGGAGGTGGGTCTTCAGGGGGTACACAGGGGGAGTTGGTAGAAGAAAGGGGCACCTTGACAGGCAGTGGGGGGGCCTCCTCTGGATCTCGCCCACCCATTGCTCCTTCTAAAGGAGTGCCCTGACTGCCCTCTGGGGTTTCAGAGGTAGAAGGGGCAGATGCAGCCTGTAGGTTGGAGTCCGGGGCCCTGGAAGGGGGATTTGCACGGGGAAGCAAGCCCCAACGCCGGAGACGGCGAACCAATCGTCGTGTGGTTCTGCCTCGTTGGCGGCGGCGGGTACCTGATGAGCCCCCTGAAGACACGTCCTGGCGCAGGATTTGTAGCAGAGATCGAAGGTTGCCCAGCACTGAGTTCTATAATTCAAGAAATAAGGAAGCATCAGAGTGGAGAAAGACAGAGTAGAATTACTTTCTGTCCTATCCAGAGTAAGACAGACAGAGTAGGGAGAAGAACCTACTGGGGGCTATGTAGTTAGCAAAGAAAAGGCATTGCTGGGCTTTGGCTTGGTCGAGATGCCTTAATCAGGTTTGTAAATCAGTAAGAAGTGAGCTGAGGGGTCATCTGTTTTAATCTTCTCATTTCACAGATAGGGAAACTGAAGCACCAAGAGGTGATTTGCCCAAGTCCACACAGGTAGTAAGTAATAGAATCCAGCTTCTAATCTAGTTTTCAGATCCTAAATCCAAGGTTCTTTCCACCATAAAGGGATGTCATGAACAGGCAAGGCTTAGGGAAGTAACTTACGTCATTGGGGTTCTCAGTTGGGAAGTCATCTACAGGTGGGATGGCACCTTGAGCGATAAGCTGGCCGTAGGATGGGGGTGCTTGTTGCTGTACAATCTCGGCCTCCACTCTTGAAAGGGGGGCAAATATGCTGAGGGAAAGAACAAGATTTATGGTCCAGTCCCCCAATGACTCTACTAAGTCAGGACCCTACATCTGGCTCCTTCTAGAACAGCATGATGAAAGGATTTCACAGCTGTGGCCTAGATCTTTCCAAACAGGGATCCTATAATGTTCCCCAAACTGGTCAACTTTCCTTGTCCTATGTTCTTTTCTACCCCCAACCCTCTTCACTTTCTCCTACCTTGAACAACTACCCCCCCTTACCCCACTACCCCCGCCCCTATGACCACAGTGCATCCTGCGCTGACCCTCTGACCTGTATTCCTGTGTGCGGATGGCATAGAGCTTGCAGGTACAGCCCAGGGCAATGACAAGCAGCAGTCCGCAGATCAAGCTGCCAATAACAGCAGCTGTGATGACTTTTCGGGGCAGGGCATAGGCGCAGTCCCATTCATCGCTGCCATCAGAGCAGTCAGGCTGCCCATCACACACCCAGGTCTCATACACACACCGATCATCACTGCACCGGAAGTTGCCCGGCTGGCAGTGCCGGCACTGCTGTTCATCTGCCCCGTTCACGCAGAATGTCTGGTAGTTGCAGCGATCAGCTGCTGGGTAGCAAGCTGTGGCAGCAGGGGTTCCAGGAGCCCCACAGGGGTAGCGCCCAGGCAGGCATCCAGGGCAATCCTTTTCATCTGTGCCATCTGCACAGTCCCAGATCCCATCGCACCGCTGGGCTTCACTGTAGCAGCCCTCCCCCGGGCCCTCCCCAGGACCCTCTCCAGAGCCAGCACCACAAGGCCGATCCCAGGGCAGGCAGTATCCTTTCACATGGTAGGTAGCATTGAACCCACCGGCACTCCAGGGCCCCAGGTGGTAGGTCACAGTGGCCTTGCCTGAGAGTGTCTCCACCATGATAGCTTTGCCATTGCTGAAATAGTTGAGGTTTCGGAGCAGGCGAGCAGGGTCTGGGGGCCCAGAACCATCGTACACATGCACTGAATCCCACTTGCCTAGCTCTAGAGTGGTGAAGCGAACAATGAGCCGTCGCCCATCATGGGGATCCAGCAGCCAGAGACAGGAGTGAGGGGTCGGGTACAGTACAGAGTGGGGATAGCCCGGGGAAGAAAAGACACCGTAGAAATCTTCCAAGGTACGGTTGCAGGCAGGGGCAGGGACAGCAGTCAAGCTATGGAAAGGGCTTGGGCTACACCCAGTCTCATCAGATTGATCTCCACAGTCATCAACACCATCACAGCGCTGGGCCCTTGGCACGCATCTGTGGTTCAGGCATCGGAACTCCTCCCGGAGACATGTGAACCGATCTGTGAACAGGGTCAGAGACAGAGAGGTAGTTGTTGGACAACCCCACTGCCCATTCAACTGACCTTCCCTACTCCAGCCCTGCAGTGATCTACCACAATTCCCACGCTTGGGGCCTATGGAATCTTCCTTTTTCTTTTTCTGTGGGGTTCCCCATATCTAGCCCACCTTGCATATAGGAAAGCAGAAAGCCTTGTCCCAGTGGCCGGCCATTCCCAGTATAGCTATAGGTGATGGTGACGTTGCCCCCAGAGAACCGGAGTGAGCTGGAAGGTGCTTCACACAGGGAAATAAGTGGCTGGAGAGGGGACTTCAGCATCAGATGCTCTGAGCCACATGCCAGATGCAACTTCTGGAATCTAAAAGAATCAGAAGTCATAGTAAGAGACTATTCCCCCGACCCTACAACCATCAACTCCCTACCTTGGACAGTGAGACAGAAATAAGGGCCACTTGGTAGAGTACAGGACTTTTAGAATTATATTTGTGTGGTGACTTATAGTTCATAAAGTACATTATCAAGAGCATCTCATTTGATCCTCACAACAACCCAAGAGATAGTACCAGTGTGGTCAGTCATGTTTAACAGATGGGAGCAAGGAGGACTGAAGAGTTTTAAGTGACTTGCTCCACGTCACACATCTAATAGGCAGCACAGCTACCTTCTGCCTCCAAGTCTGCTACTGTCGCCACTGGCTGGGGAATGAACCTTTAGGGGTGAATGGAGCCACTCTGCATTCTCTTGGTCCTTTACTCCTCTCTCATAAGACCAGAGAAGGTGGAATTACTTCTCTCCCTTAAGAAACCTTAGATGGAGTCATGCTTCAGAGGACTCAGGATGAAACATGCTGCCTATGTCTTGCAAAAAAGACGGTGGACAAGAGGTTCACAATGACCCTGCCAATCTGGTTTATTTGTTTTGCTCTACTGTATTTCTTTGTCACAAGCTGGAATATATATATTTTGTTGAGGGAGTAGGAACAGGGGAAAGAGAAGCGAAAGTGATGTTAAAAATAGAAGATGGAAGGAAAGAGCATCAGCAAAACTTTTCCAAAGCCTTGCACAGCTGGGGACACTGATTGGCTTGGACTTTCTTTACTCCAGGGTCCCAAATACAGCAAACATTTATTTATCTAGAACTCAGATTTTTTTTGTAGTCTCATACTACATATAACTACAATAACCGATGGGCATTATGATAACCTTCAGGCCAAAGGAGATTTTTGGATGGCCTTCTGATCATTTCACACATCCCCCCTAAATGAATTAAGTGCCTAGTATGTGTAAGGTACTGTCTCAGGTACTGGAGAGGCATGGATGAAAAACTGTATAATCCCTGCCCTCAAGGAGTTTAAAATCTAGTAGTAATTTAATCCATCCACAAATAGACATGATGTAAAGCCAAGTATCCAAAAGGCAAGGAGGGATCTGTGTTACTGTATCTTCTTCAGATACTGTTCTTCAGTAACAGCTCCCATTCCCCTAGTTTACTCAGGGCTTTTCTCACAATAACCCTATCATAGTATGGAGCTCATCCACTTTGTAGATGTGACACCAGAAGGTCAGGGGGGGTGAAGTGTCCTTAGCCACGCTCGCACAGCTAGGAAGCATCTAAGCATGGCACTGATGGATGCATCAGTGTACCCAGGTTAGCTAATTAACCAGAACACGCCATTTCCTTGATTATGTCTGTGAAGCAGTCAAAATTATGTGTATGCAAACTAGGCGAGGTACCATATGAAGGAGGCATGATGAGAGAAACTTTAGAATGTTACTTTATTACAAATCAAAATCGTTCCCTTTTCCCCTCAGAATCTTTCTTGATGCAGCTTTTGTTTTTCCATCACGGTCTATTTCAAACAGATTCCTCCGGGCCTTTCGTACCCATTTGGAAAGGAGTAAAAGAAGAGAAAAAAATGTTTTTTCCAAACTAAGTCATTCACTGAGTGTGACCGTGGTCAGGGTTCAACCCCATAATTTTCCACGTGCAATAAATAGAAGTGAAAGGCACATATTTTTAATGCCAGAAAATTGTGCTTTCAATGACATAGAGGTATTAATTTTGTCATAAGTCAAGGTATGTGCATTACAGCAAAAGTTTAGGGCCTAAAGTAAATTATAAATACAAAGGGGGAACCATTTTGAAATGGAGGGGACCCCTTGGAGAGTCTTGGTATAATGTTAAGACTTTGTCTAGAGCTTGCTTGTTGAATGCAATCTATTTGACATATCTTCTCTCCTCTTGTCTAGAATACCCTATGCCCCTTCTCTGGGCCCCCAATTACCAGAAGTATCTGAGCTTCCAACTAAAAACAACAACAAAAAACAGCCTTCCTCTGCCTGTCCTTCAGAACACTAGCATTGCTAGGCATCTTTTATTTTCACTATCCTCCCTAGCCCCTTCCTCCTTCTCCCTGTTAACCTTCCCCTACTCCAGGTCTTCTGCATCTGCTACTGACCTTCCCCTAGCCCAAGTCTTCTACATCTGGTAGTGACCTTCCCCTAGTCCAGGTCTTCTACATCTGGTAGTGACCTTCCCCTACTCCAGGTCTTCTACGTCTGGCACTGACCTTCCCCTATTCCAGGTCTTCTACGTCTGGTACTGACCTTCCTCTACTCCAGGTCTTCTACGTCTGGCACTGACCTTCCCCTATTCCAGGTCTTCTACGTCTGGTACTGACCTTCCCCTACTCCAGGTCTTCTACGTCTGGTACTGACCTTCCCCTACTCCAGGTCTTCTGTGTCTGGTACTGACCTTGCCCTACTAGTCTGGTATTGATCTTCCCTTACTCCAGGTCTTCTACATCTGGTACTGACCTTGCCCTACTCCAGGTCTTCTGTGTCTAGTACTGACCTTCCCCTACTCCAGGTCTTCTGTGTCTGGTACTGACCTTGCCCTACTCCAGATCTTCTATATCTGGTACTGACCTTGCCCTACTCCAGATCTTCTATATCTGGTACTGACCTTGCCCTACCCCAGGTTTTCTACGTCTAGTATTGACCTTCCCCTACTCCAGGTTTTCTACATCTAGTAGGCCTGGAAAAATACTAGTTGATCCCGAACAGAGAAGTGATGAACTCAAGATGCAGAATGAGATGTTTGAATCGGACCAGTTTGGAGACTGGTTCTGCTGGACTATGCATATTTGTTACAAGAAGTTTCTTTTTCTTTTTTTTTTCTCCAGTGGTAGGGTGGAGAAGGGAGTAGGAGGAAAGTAAGAGGGAGAGAAAATAAATGCTGGTTAATTTAAAAAATGTAGAGAACTGCTGACTGGGCTCTCCTGACCAGCCCTGGGATAAGGGTCTATCCATTGCTGCTACCATAAATGTTAATGGTACCCAGGACAGCAGAGGAGATTAAGGAATGTAGCTGGGGGTGGGGACAGGGATTCCAAAAGGTTTGGGGATAGGGTTGGGCGGATGACTAGCACAGCAAAAAGTCATTTGCCTAATACCAACCCTGCCCAGACCCTGAAATGGACAGGCCTTCAAGGTATAGGAAGTTAGACTAACATCAAATAATCTCATTGGTGCCACTGGGCACATAGGGAGAAGCTATGACAATCAATGTTCAACCTCTCCACCCCCACTCTCCCAGAGGGTTTCTCATTGGCTCTTTCCAGAATAATCTGGCTCTAGTTCTTACCTGATGGTCACTGTGTGCTCCTTGCTGCTCACGATAACCCAGATGCAAGTGATTGGAAGGAGACGGCTTTCCCGGCCTTGGGGCCATTGCAGGATGCCCTGGACACCGGAGAGCAAGGCAGGAGGGTCCCTGCAGGCTGCGGGGAGGAAGATGTGGGGGCTGAGCACCTGGGAACTCTCCTTTCCTCACCCTCCAACTGGGCCTACAATCTTTGGGAGCCTACATCCCTTCTTGATGTGGACTCCTTATGTAGAGTTGCTAGACTGAGACCAGACACAGGAAGGTGATCTTAGACCCCTAGAAGCCCTCAGAGTCCCACACCCAGGTTGATAAGTCTTCCTTCCCCTCCCACCTATCCTTTCTCAGCCTTCACCCCAAATAACATTATGATCCATAAGTGTTTCTGGAACACCTCCTTGGCACACGACCTGGAGCTACCTGGTGGAGGTTACAAAGATGAATAATCCTCATGATAATGACAAGGAGGCCTCTTCCTCTGACACATCCTGGCTGGGTGGCCAGGACAGATCATCTAACCTCTCAGTGCCCCAGGCGACCTCGAAGACTAAATATAGAAGAGCAGAGGCTGATTTGCATGAATAGTTTCCTATTCCAATGAAAAAACATAATAAGGAGACACAGAGTATTGAAGGCCAGACTTCAAGTCAGGAAGTCCTGCCTCAGACAAGTACTAGCTGTGTGACCATGGGGAAGCTGTTTTACCTCTCTGGTTCTCAGGCAACTCTCTAGGACTGCACATTTCACACTGAGTTGACAATCTGCATTAATACAGGGAATTAGCTCACCAGAGTCATCTATACTAATGAAATCACAGGTCTGGAATTCCCTTCTCCTTCCCTCAAAAGACAAATCACATTTCTCCAAAACTTGAAGTGTTTTCCGAACAACAAACAAGAAATAAGGCTGGGGGGATAAGCATTTATCTAGCATCTACCATGTGCCAGGTGGGTTATAAATATCTCATCTGATCCTGACAATAACCCTGGGAAATAGGTGGTATTATTATCTCCATTTTACATTTAAGGAAACTGAGGCAAGGAGAGGTTAGGTGATTTACCCAGGGTCTCATTTGATCCTCACAATAATCCTGGGAAGTCGATGCTCTTATTATCCTCATTTTACAGGTGAGTAAACAGGCAGAAGGAGGTTAAATGACTTGCCCAGGGTCATATGGCTAGTAAGGCCAAATCTGAAGTCAGGTCTTCCTGACTCTAGGTCTAGCACTCTAACCACTGCACCACCAGCTGCTTCTAAGTGTCCTGGTGTGTTGTTAAACCTATCTGACAGCCTAGGAAACTGAAAACAGTTAAGTAACTAGCCCCCAGTCACATGGCTAGTAAAAGAGAAAGCCAAGACTTAAACTCCAGTGTCCCAGCTCAAAGGTTCAATGTTCATTCCATTCCAAGGTATTCTCACAGACTCTGCCATCATGGGGCCTTACGGTCCAGTTGGGGGGATAATTATACTAACAACACCTGACATTTATGGAAGTATCTCCTTCCACAGGGCTACATGCATATATAAAAAAATAAAAGCTACTGGATTTTGAGGGAGTGAATGATGGAGAAGGATGGATTAAGTGAAACCAAATGGGTGGCTTCAGAACCCCAGCTTGGAAGGTAATGACTTCTCAAAATGTAATTTCCTGATTTCTGAATTCATGATTTCTAAGGCTCTTAGTGGGAAGAACTCTAGATCTGAAGTCCGAGGACCTGGGTGAACACTGCTCCTCTGCCAGTCACATCTATGTGACTTTAGGTAAGTCATGTCCTAAGTGATACAGAATCTCAGATTGAGAGCTGGAAAGGATGTTGGAGGCCACCTAGTCCAATCACCTCATTTTACACTTGAGGAGGCTGAGAGTTCCCGAAAGGATGAGTGACTAAGGTCACAAGGAAAACATCCGAGGTGGATGGACTATGGACCCAGGTCCTCAGTTCTCTTTCCCCTGTACCTCACCTCACTACCTCTCTGGCCTTCAAGTTTCTTATCGATAAAATGAGGAAGCTTGACCAAATAATCCTTAAAGTCCCCTCTCGTTCTAAATCCTGGGAGTCTAGGGTCAAAGGTAGTACAGGAGGAGCTCAGAAAAGAAACAAGTAGTTGCCTTCTGGCTGGGGGTGGGGAAGAACTTCTATTCTCCCTCTCTATCCCCAGTGTCATCCCTCCTGAGGACTCCCAGACCCAGAGGGGCCCTCAAGGGTTCCCCTTACTCACCTGGATTTGAAAAGAGGGTCCGGTCCAAGTGGGCCGCGATGCCTCCTGGGGGAACTGGGAGAAGAGAAGAGGAGCGTGAGGGAGTCACTGGAAAGCTCACTGAGGAACAACCAATCAGAGGAGGAAGGAGAGAAGCTTTCTGATAGCTCCGGGCAGCCAGGCGACCCAGGGGGACCCAGGACAGAGGCAGCGGGGAAGTGAAAGGGCGCAGAGCAACAGGTGGCTAGCAGTGAGCAGGAAGGAAGGGAGGGAAGGCCCGCTCTCTGATCCTGGGAAATGGGGTGAGGGGTGAGGGGTGGGAAGGAGATGGAGGTGGGGGTGAGAGGCTGAGGGAGGAGAAAGGGCCATGGCAGAACTGGGCACCTGGCCTCCCTGCCACGGAGGGCTGGGTGAGGACAGGGGCCGGCGTCTGAAGCCTTGACCGGGAAGTGGTAGGGGCTCAGAGTCTTACCTAGGAGGAGGAGGAAGGGGAGGAAGGCAGAGATCATCCTGGCTCTCGGGAAGGGCTCAGGTCGGTCTCCTAGTGTTCCGGGTGGCCCTCAGGGTCTGTCCGGCCCCCCGGGGCAGCCCCCCTGCCTGGGCCCCATCGCCTCCACTGGGTGGCCCTTGGTGTGGATGCCAGGGCTGGGGGCGGGGAGGCGGTGCCCGCAGCAGCAGCAGCAGCAGCCGGGGCGGTGCCTCTGGCCAACTTCAGAGTTGTTTTCCCCGCGAGCTTCCTCCAGGGGCCGGCTCCGGAAGCTGGCAGTGTTGGGGTGGCTGTGGGGGGAAGGGGGTGCTCTCCCTGGGGGGGCACCGCGGGGGCTCCTCTGCTGTCCAGGGGCTGGGGGAGGGAGGTGGGCAGAGGGCCAGCCGGCTCCCTCCCAGGGCCACTTCCTCTTGTGGTCAAACTTTGTCCGTCGCTCGGACGCAGCCCTCCCTGCTCTCTCAACTTTGCAGCTCCTGGCTCCCACTTCCTGCGGAGGAAGGGGCGGGGAGGGAGCGGAGAGAGGTGACTGCCCCCAACTTTCCCAGCCGTCCTGCGCACCCTCGGTCCCCCCAGCTGTGGGTCCGGGAGTGAGGGGGAGGAGAGGAGGGGGCAGTGACGTCAGCTTGGCCCCATCTCCTGCCAATCAGTCGCTGGGCTCCTCCCCTCTGTCCTCATTAACCTCTTCCCTGCTTTTCCAGGACTTCCCTGACAGCAGGAGCGCAGGGACCCCAGCCCCTCCCGAGCACCCCTGGGTCTGGCCCTTTGGACCTTTAACCCTTCTTTTCGGGGCAGGCTTTAGCTCCTTCCCGGTTACGTATTTAACTCTCCACCCTCTTTGTCCTCAGAGTCCTAGAGTCAGTAAATAAACATTTATTAGGCGCCTACGATGAGCCAGGAACGGTGCTAAGCGCTAGGCTTTCAAGAGGCTCTTGTTTAGAAAGCTAAAAGGGGATCTTAGAAGTCATCCAGTCCATCCCCTTCATCTTACAGATGAGGAAACTGAGGCCAAGTAAAAGTGCCAACCACACTGCCCGGGAAATAGAGTATTGAACCTGCACTCCAGAAGACCTGGGTTTGAAACTAGCCCTGCGGCACGGGGAAAGTCCCCAAACCCCTCTGTGCCTCAGTAAAAATGGGGATGTTAAATAGTACCCAGGTCACAGGGGTCGTTGCGGAGATCAGGTGAGGGAGGATAAAGAGTGCTTTGCAAACCTCCAAGCGGGATGTTAATGCTTATTATTAAATAACAGAGCCAGGTTTAGAACCCAGGTCATCCGGCTCCCTATTTAGCGTGTTTTCCACAACACCGCGAACCATTTAAGGGAAAAGAGTTTGATGCTTTTAGCGTCTTAATGCCTTTCAATGCACTGAGTGTCTTTAGTGCTTAAGAGTATCCTGCGCCAGGAAAAACCTGGCCTGGAAAGCCCCAGGAAGATATTCCTAGCTCCCTGTTTGAGTTTTTCAGAAGTAATGGCTTCTCGATTTTTAAATTTTTTCTATCACCTGCCTTTGTCAACCTTCTCTCGGCATCCCCCGCCCCCGCCCCTGCCCCTTTGTATCTGCATCTGTGCAATCCGATGCGGATACCCCCATGCCATTCGTTCATTAAACATTTATTAAGCGCGAAGCTAAGTGATAGGGGCACAGTGAGAGCTCCGGCAGGCTCTGATCTCACAAAGTTTACAATCCAGTTCCGGATGAAAGTCACATACGTAAACAGGTGATATATAGAAAATATATATAGTACAAGAGAGAGTGTTGGACTGTGTATTAGAAAGTACCTAATGAAAAATCCTAGACAGTAGAACCTTCACAAATATCCTGGGGGGAGGGTGGATTTCTATGGAGTGAGGGGTAGGCTTCTAATTCAACAGTTGTGCCCGGCTCCCTTCACTGCGCCCAAGCTCCTGATGAATTAGACTTTACAGCACAGTCCTACCCCTTTCCCCAAGTAAAGTGAGGTTGGAACTATTGAGAATGTGAGATTCAGGTAATACCGTGAAAGTTTTATTGGTACTCACCTAAGACCAAGAACTCTACAGGAAGGCCCCCAATCATGATGGGTGGAGCCATTACGCAAGATTTATGGGAGACCATAGACAAGAGGTGCACAAGATGAAAAGCCATGTGTGACTTGCAATTTATATGTCAGTCTGTATGTTTGTAGCCAATGCTCACGTCAATGAGATCACCGATGGATTGAAATACGACAGTTTATATTTCCATGCAAACTTTTTTGTTTTTCAGAGTTCTCTAGAATTTCTTTAGCTCTTGATAAGGGCAGGAAATAGGCCTTTTAATGTCCACTATGTACCAGGCACTGTGCTAAGGGTTTTTTTTGCAGGTATCCACTGATTTGATCCTCATGACAACCCTGCAAGGTAGGTACTGTCATTATCCCCATTTCACAGGTAAGGAAACTGAGAATAGAGGTTACAGGACTTGCCCAGGGTCACACCACTCGTAAGTGTCTGAGATTGGATTTGAACTGAGATCTTCCTGATTCCAGACCCAGGGCTCTATTCTTTTGGCCATTTGTTTCCCAAAGAGTAAATTGTAAGATCTTTGAGGGCAGGATCTGTTCCTTTCTTTCTATGCTCAGTGCCACACACACACACACACGCACACAAAACTTAACAAATGTTTGATTGCATTACTAATCATATACCCAATGGGATACTGATAAAATGTTTAATAACTGTCTGTTTAAAAAAAAGTGTATGTAGGTTTTTAAGTTTAATCTACATAATTAATATTTTCTCCATCATTTTCTTAAGTCTAGACAATCAATAAAATAATAAATCCAAGCCCTTTTTGCAGATTTCTGAGGCATAAATGCTCACACTGAAAATTTACAATGAGCTCAGCTGGTTTGAGCTGGCTGTAGTATCACTGCCAACGTCGATGTTAAGTGCTTTTCAGAACATGTAGACAGAATTTCCCTCCTTCCAAAAGTTTGCAGCCCCAGTTTCCTGGGGAAGCAGGATATGTTAATCCGAAGATTTATACATGCAATACAAGACAGTGGGAAAATAAGAACTTGGACACAGAGAAAAAGGTCAGCTAGGGTAGTTGATCAACCAGGATGGTGTCAGAGAAGCCAGGGAAGAGAAAGTTTGAAGGAGACGGTGGTGGTCAATGGTGTCTGAAGTCGCTGAAGTAAGGTCTAAAAATAATGAGAACTGAGAAAACGCTCTTGGACTTGACAAACAGGAAGTCATTGGTGTCTTATGAGCAAGTGGTTTCAATAGTCTTATGGGAACGGAAGCCAAATTCCAGGGGGGTGGGAGAGGAGGGGGAGCTGTGGTAAAAGAAGGAATGAATGATGAGAAAGTGAAGGCAGCCACTTCTTCAGGTTGTCTTGTGGAGAAAGGATGAGACTTGTTCTGCCGGAAGGTAGAATTAGAAGCAGTGATAGAAGCTGAGAGAGGTAGATTTAGTCTTGATATAAAGTGAAAAAAAAAAAAATCCCAGCAATGGGGAGATGGTAGTGTAACCGTGATTACCTGGCTCCCAACGGCTGCATTTCCCCAGGATTCTCTGGTACTTTTAAGGGGTTTTGAGGGGATGTCTTGTCTTTCTGAAATTGGCACCAGCCTTTACTGATGGTGTTCGTTCAATTTTAAGGGTGCTCCACTCCAGTTCCATTTAACAATCAGATTCGCTTTTACAAAGGAATATTTACTTCAAAGGTATAGTCGGATCAAACAAACCCAGATCTCCACCCTGGGGTATAATTCCTCCTTGTTCCATCTCAGTCTCTGAGTAGAGGAAGGGAATTAGGGTTCATAGTTCAGCTCGGTTTCTCATATGGCACAGTTCCATGAAGTCCCAAGTCCAAAGCCTCCCTTGGGCTCCAGTCCTGGAAATGCTGTCTTCTCAGGGCTTTCTTTCTGAGCAGGGAGCTACATCTGGCCTGGAATAACCCTGTTTCCCAGGTTGCCATGGTTTGAGTCCAGGTCAGAGCACTTCAGCACCTGTGCCTAGAACGGAAAAGTATAAATGAAACAAATGAGACCAAAAACCGAAGCCTGGGTTTTTTCTCCGGGCCACAAGGCCTGAAGGGCCTGTAAGTTTCAGTTTATAGTGCCTGTGCTGTGAGTAATCTTCACCCCCTTTGGATGAGAGAGAGAGAAATAGAGACAGAGAGAAAAGACAGACAGACAGACAGGCAGAGGCTGTCCTAGCCTAGTGGCAGGAGAATGCAGAATGTCTTCTCCCGGAAGCTGGTTCCTGGCATCTTCCATGTGGGTGCCTGCACGTTAGGTGATCCAGGTATGATTAAAGTTCTGTTTACATTAAGTTCTCACCCACCTCGAGTTTTCAAGCAAAAGTCTGATCACTTGTTAGATATAATGGAGAGGAGCATTTCAGTCAGGGATGCAGCAGAAATACAGGGGACAGCAACGTTCAGTTAATGCTTTTTATCCATTCAATAAAAAATGTACTCAGTCCTTCCAGAGTGTGTCACCATGCTGGAGAGATAGGAAATGATTGGAAAGAGCAGAGGAAAGGGGATCCAAAAAATAAATAAACCCCAAGGATGAGTAAGACATTTCTTTTAAAAAGAATTTATAATCATTTATTGTATGTCACTCCTAGAGTACTTTAAGTTTTGCAAAATACTTTAAATATATTATCTCATTTATTGTACACAGATAAACACAATTTAAAGTAGGTGGGGATGCATTCATAAGAGAGATTTCAAACAAAGAGCTTTGTGAGTTCAGAGGAGGCTTAGATAGATGGCTCCCAAAAAAAGGGAAATAGGAGAAACTTCAGAGAGGGGATGATATTCAAGTTAAGCTTTGAAGGAGAGATAATACATTTTCTTAATTTTGTAGTGACAATTAACAAAAAATTAAATCATTTGTAGGGTTTGCTAATTTCTGAAATATAAATGCTCACACTGGACACAGCTTATTCTTGACAGCTGACTCGAGCTGGTCCCAGCACACCTCTGTCTACAACTTTGTATGATGGATAGTTAGCTGGGCTTGCCTGGGGGTCAAGAAGATTTGGGTACAAGTTTCAACAGATAGAGATGGATGGGGAGAGGATTCCTGGCACAGAAAATGGTATGGACTGACTTTTCTTGTGGGAGGGGATGTTTGGACTGTGATCCCATTAATATGAAGAATTCTCTGTGAAGAAACTCTTCAACTAAATATAGGCAACTTTTCTGCAATTTATAGTCATAGACTGGTCTTTAACCTTAAGTGAACTGCGCGGGGCGGGGGGGGGGGGGGGGTGTCCCGGGAAGAGAAGGCTCAGGGTCTAGAGCTAATATGTGCCAGAGCTGAGACTTGAACCCAGGTGTTCTTGACCCCCCTGGGCAAGACCAGTTGACTGTCCATTATGCTTTACTTGTTGTTGTTCAGTAGATTTGTCATGTATTTGGGGTTTTCTTGGCAGATATAGGAGTGGTTTGCCATTTCCTTCTCCAGATTATTTTACAGATGAGGAAACTGAGGCAAACAAGGTTAAGTGACTTGCCCAGGGTCACCCAGCTAGTAAGTGTCTGAGACCTGTTTTGAATGATGAACTCTGGCCCTTCTAACTCCAGGGCCAGCACTTTATCCATTTTGCCATGTAGCTGCCCATACTGCTTCTCTGCAAAAGTGTAGACAGAGGTGTGCTGAGCTATCTTGAATCAATTGAGAGCCAAGTGTTAAATTTTCCAGTGTGAGCCTTTATACCCCACAAATCAACAAAGTTTACAAATCAGGGCTTGGTTTATTGTTTTATTGATTGTTACTCCAAAATTAAGAAAGTGATGGAGACAATATTGATAATATATATGAAACTTCAACCTCTGTTGTTCACACAATCCCTCCCTGGAGAGGTGATTGTTAAACATTTTTCAGCATACCATTGTAGAAATAGGAACATATAGGGCATGTTTGAGGAATAGTGAATAATCTAGTTTGGCTATAACACAGGGGTATTCAAAGTAGAAAGATATGAAATAAGGCTAAAAAAGTAAGGCTGGAGCCAAAAAGTAGTATAATCATGTAGAGACTTGAAAGTAAGGAGTTTGAAATTATAGCTCAGAAAATGGGGAGCTTTCAAAGGATTTTGAGAATGGAAGTGATGAAGATGCAGAGATTACTCTGGCATCGGTATTCAAGGATGCATTGGGGTGAGAGGCTCAAGGCAGGGAGTTCAGTTTCTGGGGAGGGAACGGGGTGGGGAATTGCAATAATACAGGAAAGAGTTAATGAGGATCTGAGCAAAGGTGGAGATGGAATGGAAAAGACGTGACTGATGACTATGACATAATATCAACAAGGACTTGGCAACTTCTTGGATGGGGGTGGTGAGGAAGAGGGAGGAGTCAGGTGACTCAGGTTTCAAGGCTAGGTAACGTGTGCAGTCAACAGACATAGGAAGTCAGTAGAAGAACAGGTTTGGGGGTGGAGGCAGGGGAGGCAAGATGATGCATTCAAGAGATGGAGGAGACTATGTCTGAAGGAAGATGCTGGGGGAGAGGGGATAATTGTGAGCGTAAGTTTCTTCTGGAGTCAGGAAGGGTGGCACCAGGAGCCCAAGTAGAAAAGGTAGCATTATTTGTTTGTTTTAGAAACTAGTTTTATTGATTATCTTTTGTTTTTACATCACCTACATTCCCACCATATCCCTCCCCAGAGAAATCCCTTAAAATAACAAATAAATTAAAAACCCCAGAAGAAATGGAAAAAGTTCCGTGAAACTAACCTAACTAAAAATGTCTGACATTATAGGCAATATTGGCATCCATGCCAACTACCCTCTGCTTCAGCAAAGGCGTGGGAATGGAGCTATCATCTCATATATCTTTTGGGGTAAGTCCAAATGTTCACGATTCACTTTCAAATATCTTGTTTTTCTTTGCAATTTATATTATTGTGGTCACTATGTTATTTTCCTGGTTCTGCCTTACTTTGTATCCCATCATACAAATCATTCCATGCCTTTCTGCAGACAGTTAGGTGGTACCTTGTTGGGTCTAGAGTCAGGAAGATCTGAGATCAAATCTGACCCCCAGGCACTTACTAGCTGTGGGATCCCATTTCACCCCGTTTGCCTCCATTTCTTCATCTGTAAAATGAGGCGGAGTGGGAAATAGCAAACCACTCCAATATCTCTGCCAAGGAAACCCCAAATGGAGTCAGGAAGAGTTGAATGGGGACTAAAAAAATGTAGCAAGAAGAACTCTGGGAAGAATGAGAGAATACAAATAAACAAGCAAGCACAGGAGATGGATGGAGGCAGAGGGATCTATTTCCAATTTCACTTTGTTAAATAAAGTATGCGATGACAGTATGTGAAGTCTCTGAGTCCAGAGATGCAGTGGAGAGAGGAGAGTCCAGCCAACAGATCAAACACTGAAAAAGAACCATTGATGTTGAGTTGTAAAGGAGAAAAAGAGTAGACGAAGAAACCCATATCATTTTTTTTAGTGATAAAGGAATTGAGTGGATATCCTGAGATTGGAGTCAGAGACAAGAAGAGACGAGATTGGGATTTAATACTAGAAAATCACAGAGACATCTGGAAATGTCCTTAAAGCTAGGCTAGAGAAAAGAGTGACTAAATGACCCTAGGAAACAGAGATGCTACTTTCTGAAACAAAGGGGCTGGGATAAAGAGAGAATATGAGGACATTTGGATTTAGAAGATAGCGATTTCCTCAGCACCTAGCATAGTATTTTCCACATAGTCAGAGTGTGATCCCTGCAGTCCTCCATGTCCCCTTCTTTGGGGACCCATTGGTTCATGTGGCTTGAGTAATACTTTCCTTTAGGCTTGCAGAAAGATAGCATATCACAGTTTTCACAGTTTTCTTGTGTGCTTGCCTTGAGCTCTGGGATTGGCCAGTCTTGTGACTTCCACTAGACTGGTGGGCTGGAGAGGGAAAGTAATTTCTCTCATGTTCTTCTCTTGGCTTTCCCCAGTTAGAGTAAGTGATCCTGAATCAGGCTCAGTCCCACATGTCCACTCCCCTTATTTCCATGAGCCTCAGTTAGGGAGTTGGGGGTTCATAATTCCCCCCTACCATTTTTCCCTGAAAATTTGGAAGGGCAAGTAGGAGGAAGTTTAGAAGATGGCCCAAGCAAAGTCTTTAAGCAGCAGCAGGAAAACAATATTCATATCAACTATAAAAACAAATGGAAAGACAAAAACCAACCCAACAACAAAGAAATTTATTATCATCACCAAGCTTGACCCTGAAAGAAAGTGTGTCCATATGACTTCAAGAAAGAGATAAATGTTCCAACATCTGGCTTGCTCCCCAGATAGCATTCGACTTGAGCCATCAGCCTGTGTCCTCGTGGCCGCATCTTTGGCACAAGTGGAATAGCTTTCCTAACACACTAGTTCCCACAGGGTACTCAGCCCACAGAGGATTAGACAGATTCCTTCCACCTCCAAGAAGCGGGTGGTTGCCGTTGAGGGGGTCTGGAGTCATAAGGTTAAGAAGAACAACCGCTAAGAAAAAGGCCATTGGTTTGTCAAGAAAATTTTTAAGAAAATAGTTCCAGTAGTCCAGTGGGAAAGGAAGTCAGACCACAGGAAGGTAAAAGAGGAGATGAATGGTGGGAAAAGGGAGTCGGTCACTTCATGTTTTTGTGTGGAGCAAGCATCAGATTTGTTCCGTGTTGATGCTGCCCCTTTCCAGAATGAATCTAGGAATTATTATTCAACATATCTGAAGATGAGATCGATGGTGTCTTCACAGATCATAAACCCCGCCCTGTCTTTCTGGACTGTCCTCTCTCCCCTGCATCATATGGACTCTGAAACTTCAAATACTTGTGTTTTATTTATGTGATTTCTCCCATTTATTTTAGTTCGTCTACACAGCATGACTATAGTGAAAATGTATTCAACAGGAACGTATATGTAGATCCTATGTAGAATTGTATGCCGTCTTGGGGAGGGAGGGGGGTGGGGGGTATAGGTAGGGGGAAAAAATCTAAGTTTTATGGTAGCGATTGTAGAACATTAAAAATAAAAAAAATAAAATAAAAAACTTCAAATACTCTCATCACAGTTTATTTTTAAATAATATTTTATTTTTTTACAATTACATGTAAAAACAATTTTTAACATTCGCTTTTTAAAAATTTTACCTTCCAAATTTTGACCCTCCCTTCCTCACGTCCCCCCTCCCTAAGAAGGTAAGCAATTTGACAACTCCTTTGTTTGTTTATTTACATTTTTTCTCAATATCTATATTTTGACATCATCTTCATTTCCAAATATATCACTCCCCACCTCCCTACCTAGAGGAAAGGCAGAAAAAAGGTCGTTCAGTAAAATGAATTAATACGTCCATTGAGATTGACAGTCTATGAATCAGTGTTCTATAGACCTGTGATCTGCAAAGAAGAGGAATATTTTTTCATCTCTTCTTCAGGGCCAAACTTAGTTATTATAATAAATTTCTTTGGTGTTGGGGTTGGGTTTTTTGATGTTCTTTTCATTTCTGCTTTTTTAGTCTGTATGTATATTGTTTTTCTGATGCATATTTGGCTTTGCTTGGGCCATCTTCTAAACCTCCTCCTGCTTGCCCTTCCAAATCTTCAGGGATGCCTGGCAGGGGGGAATTATAGACACCCCCCAACCCCCTAACTGAGGCACATGGAAATAAGGGAAGGGGAAATGCTGGATCGAATCTGGCTCTGGATCGTTAACTCTAACTGGGGAAAGCCAAGAGAAGAGCATGAAATAAATTACTTTTTCTCTCCAGTCCAGCAGCCTAATGGAAGTCACAACATGGCACTAGAAGTTCCCTGTCCCAGAGATCAAGGCTCTGTGTGCTTCACTCTCTAGGCTGCCTCTTCAGTGCTAATCTCCTGGCTCTGGTCTGTCCATGGAGAGCCCGAAGACCCAAACCAGTGGTCACTTTTTCCTGTGGTCCAAGTGATAATCAGGAAATCTAACCCTCAATTGCAGCAGAAGTGGCCGAACCTACACCTATCACGTGACTACCTGCTCCTTAGGAGCACTCTCTCCCAGGGATCAGTCAAGGGAAGTCATTTTTTGTGTATTTAGAAAGAGCTGGCTGGCATTGGACAGGGTTACATGTGTGTGCTTACATGTGTGTGCTTACATGTGTGTGCTAGGATCGTTAAAAACCACTTTAACATTTTCTTTCTCCCTGCACCATTATCTTCCTGGACTCAGAGGATAATAACATTTACAAAAGATAAGAGGGGAAGGTGTGGGTACAGGGTATAGGAGAGTAATCAATAAAAGGTGCCCCAGTAGTACTTTTTTATACTATATTTACAAAAAAATCTCCTGCCTCCATGCTTTTTGCCTGAGCAGTTCCAGATGCTACTCCAGAAGGAGGGAAAACACTGTTCATTTCTTCCCGGGTTTTTAACAGGTGCCATTTTCTCCAGAATGTCTTCTCAGATACCTCCAGCTGGTAATATTCTTTATCTCCTCAAATGACCATTTATTTGTTTGGATCTTGAAGGTGAGGACATGTTTTTTTCCATCCTGTATTTTCTCTCTAGGACAATGCCATAGACATAGTAAGTAGGTAAACTACTTGAATTGAAGTAAATTCCTCCAGGCTACTGGAAAGAAATGTCCCAGTTTCTCTCTGGGAGCAGTGGGTGGTGTGTGTGTGGTGTCACTGGACCCTAAGTCCTAGTTGGACTGTGGGACCGTGTGTGTGTGTGTGTGTGTGTGTGTGTGTGTGTGTGTGTGTGACCTGATGAACCTCACCCAGAATGCCTTTAGTGCCTCTGGTCAACAGTCCCCTTCCTGGGGACAGTGAAGAATCAGACCGGATCCTCCTCATCTCAGTCCCCTTCCTCACCCTTTCCCCTCCCTCCATGAGTTCACCTCCAGAGGACTGCCCACAATGGGCCAGGGCGAGCAGGAAACTGACTTTTCCCTTCCTGCCACTGAGAGGCTAAGAAAAGCCTGTCTCGACCCCTAGACCCACCCCTTTAAATACAGGTGTCTGGAGTGGAAAAGGGAGAAAGAGAAGCAGGGTGGGAAAAAAGGGGTGGGGAATTCAGGGGTGGGAGCTGCTCTCCTACCCACCTCACATTCACCCGGCATGACTCCCTTTCCCCACACCCATCACCAGGGGGTGCTGCTATCTCACAGACTTAGAGAAAACTTTGGTCTACTGAAACGTGGGCTGGCCCCCAGAGTCAACTCCAGGCCTTCCATCTATAGCCCTCTGGCTTCTCCCGTTTTCACTCTGGGCATGGTATGGGAGGGAAGGGGGTGAAGGTATTGGCAGAATTAAATGAATCTGCTTTTTAAACTCTACATAAATGTGAGCTATTATAATTACTATTGGGGTAATCTGATGGACCCCGGGGAGCATCTGGGGAATCACTGCAGTGGCAAATACTCATAATTCATGGTTACATAGTATGTTAAGGTTTGCAGCTTCATCAAAGAATCGAGGTTTGCAAAGAGCTATTTTTTCACAACCCAAAGAGGTATAAGTGGAACATCATGTTCATTTTACAGATGAGGAAACTGAGCCTTAGATAAGCTAAGTGATTCATGTTAGAAAGTGTTGGAGTCTGGGATCTAACTTGTCTGTAATCACTCCAAGACCAGTTGCTCTTCCAGTAGGGTAGGGGCATGGAATTGAGCTGCCTTTGTCTTCTGCCCACTCTGATTCCCCACCTCCCCCATCCCCAGGCTCTCAGTCCTACATAGAGATTGGAAATATTCAACAGAACCTGATCAGTTTTTCCTGGCTGGGTTAGTTCAACCTAAGGGAACTGGAAGATGTGATGGAAAAGGAGGAGGGGGTGTGAACTTATAAATGCCTTTTTCGGAGTTGAGATTGGATTAATAGGCACAAAAAGGTCATAAGTTCCTTGCAGTTAGGAATTGTCGTTCTGTACCTCCACAATACCCATCACAGCGTTAGCTACCTAGTAGTAATTTTTGCTGTTTGTTTTTGATGAGGACCAAGACATCAGGAAGATGATGCCATGACTTGCAAGTGAACTGGATTTAAGTGAGGCAGGGCTATGCAAAGTCACCAGCCTCACTTTCTCTTCCACAGTCATCTGGGTCCAGTGGCCAAATATGAATCAGGAATCGAGATGGCCCAGGATACAATGGGAGACCTGGGCTACAGAATAGGCAAGACCAATAGCTTTGGGGTGATTAGGAGGTAACAGGGAAGGGGTCTAGATGGAATTAATGATAGGAAGTTGCTGGGGGAGATCTGGATGTAATATACAATGAAGGGTTGGACTAGGTTAGAGGTAACTGGGAATTGGAAGTTTGGGTTTGGGGCTGCAATGAAAGGCAGGTTGAAAGAATTACTGGAAAGATTGGATACCTCAAGGTGATTGCTGTAGACTTGACCTTGTGGGAAAGTTCAAGGGGGTGGGGTGTTTCCAGGGCTCATACCCATCACAACCATGTGCTTCCCTACCCTTCCCAAGCCCTTACTCAGTGAATTTCAGCAGTCCCTATCATCTTCAGGATCAAATATCAAATTCTTATATCTTACACCTCCTCACAGCATTCTTTGATCTATGGTGTTCCGTGAATGAGACAATACATTTCCAGGAATTTTTACTCACTGTTCCCCTTGCCTGAAATGCTCTTCCCCCTTATTTCCACCTCCTTGGTTTCCATCAAGTTCCACCTAAAATCTTTTATTCTAATGCATTCCCTGGTTCATTATTTCCTATTTATCAATCAATCAACATTTACTAAGTACTATTAGTCGTGAGGGCTTATGGAAAATTACGTCAAAATTTGGTTGCCCAGAGAAGTTCATCAGCATTATACGGCAATTTCATGATGGCATGTTTGCCCAGGTTCTGGATAATGGACAAAGCTCTCATGACTTCCCAGTCACCAATGGAGTGAAACAGGGCTATGTGTTTGCTCCCGTGCTTTTTAGCGTGATGTTTTCAGCCATGTGGTCAAATGCTTTCAATGAGGATGAACAAGATATCAAGGTCAACTACCATGCTGATGGTAAGTTCTTCAATTTGAAAAGGCTACAAGCCAAGACCAAAGTGGAGGGAGTGTTGGTGCATGATTTTCTGTTTGCAGATGATTGTGCACTCAATGCAGCCTCTGAAGCTGAGATGCAACAAAGTGTGGATCAATTCTCTGCTGCCTGAGCTAATTTTGGCCTAATAATTAACACCAAGGAAACACAGGTGCTCCATCAGTCACAGGACATCATGAATATGTGGAACCATCGGTTACAACATTTGGAGAGTTTTGCTATGGATACACTTACCTTAGCAGTGTAGTTTCCAGGGATGTACACATTGACAATGAGGTTGATGCATGCATTGCCAGAGCTAGCTCAGTGTTTGGGAGGCTCTGAAGAAAAGTTTGGGAGAGAAGAGGTATTGAACTGACGACCAAACTGAAGGTCTACAGAGCCATTGTGCTGACTTCATTGTTGTATGCCTGCGAAACATGGTGAGTCTACCAGCTCCATGCCAGGAAACTGAATCACTTCCATTTGAACTGTCTTAGGAAGATTCTGAGGATCACCTGGCAGGATGAGTTACCAGACACTGAAGTCCTTGCTCAAGCTGAACTGCCAAGCATTCAAACTATGCTTCAGAGATCACAACTCTGATGGGCTGGCCATGTTGTTCAAATGCAAAATGTATGCTTGCCCAAAAGACTATCTTCTGGAGAACTTGCCTGGGGCAGGCAATCAAATGGTGGCCAGAAGAAATGATCCAAGGACACTCTCAAAGTCTCTCTCAGTAACTTTGAATTTGACTGTGCAACATGGGAGACACTGGCACAGAACTGCTCAGCATGGTGTGCCCACATCAGAAAGGGGGCTGTGCTCTTTAATCAAAGCAGAATTGAGACAACACAAAGGAAATGTAGAATGCACAAATTTGCAGCAACCACCCCAAATATTCACACAGACTACCTGTGCCCAATCTGTAGTAGAGCCTTCGGAGCTCGTATTGGTTTGATCAGCCACAGTTGCTCACGCAGAAACTTGGCTTTATCATATGATGTCATTTTGGGCTTTTTCCCAAATGAAGGACAACCACCACCATTTATCAATCAATCTACATTTACTGAGTGCTTACCCTAGGCACTGCGGTAAAAGCTGGCGATAAAAATGCAGAAGGTAGAGTCTGACCTCAAAGAATTTACAATCTCTTGTAAGAAATAACAAAGATATAAAGCTAGCTATGTCCAGGATGAATAGGAAGTAATTAACATGGGGAAGGCCCCGGAAGACTTCCCACCAAATGTAGAATTGTAGTTAGAATTTTAAATTCTTTAAGAAAGCCTAGAGGAGGGGGGGGAGAACATTCCAGACTTGGGGGACAGTGAGAAAATGCCTACATTATATATAGCCTTTTATTCTATATACAGCTTGTTTACATGTTCTCCCTCCTATGGTACTGTGAGTGCCTCCAGGGCAGGGACTATCTTTCGCTTTTCTCCTCACTTAGCTTGGGGTAGCCTGTAGTAGGTGCTTAATAAAGGCTTATGGATGGATTGACTGAGATGAGTAAATGTAAAATACCGGCAAAGTGAATACGAAGTAATTTAGTAGTTTTGAGGGGGAAAGAACTAGCAACCATAGGCGCCAAGAATACCTTCATGCAGAAGATGATGTTTGAGTTGACTCTCGAAGGAAATTAGGAATTCTAAGACACGGAGGCCCAAAGGGAATGTGTTCCAGGAATGGTATAAAGGCAAGGAGATGAAAGGCGGAGTTTCCTTTATGAGGAACTATAAGACCAGTGTGGTTAAAGTGCATGAACAGAGGAGTAATATGTAACAAGTCTTGAACCTAGAGGCAATAGGGAGCCACTAGAGTTTAGAGGGCAGCTAGGTGGTGCCATAGTGCATATAGGGCTGGGCCTAAAGTCAGGAAGGCTATGCTTAATGAGTTCAAATCCAGCCTCGGACACTAGTAGCTGTGTGACCCTGGGCAAGTCACTTAACCTTGTTTGCCTCAGTTTCCTTATCTGTAAAATGACCTGAAGAAAAATATGGCAAGCTGATCCAGTATCTTTTCCAAGAAAACCCCAAACAGGGTCATGAAGAGTCAGACAGGATTGAAAAATGGCTAAACAGTAACAACAAAAGAATTTATTAAGTAGTGGTCTGTGCTTTAGAAAAAAATCACTTTAGAAGCTGTGTGGAGGAATGACTGGAATTCAGAGATGCTCAGACACAGAAATCAATTCAGAAACTATTGCAGTCATTCAAGTGAGGGGTAATCTTTTCTTTCCATTCATACTAACCCTTCTTTGGCCCCCTCCTCACCTTTTACCTATACCCCCCTTAACTTATTTGTCTGCCTACAGCTGTCTCTCCCTTCAATCTTTTCTGCCCATAGTTCCCGGTTTAATCTTCCAGCTTAATAAGGCACAGGTCTCATCGTGCCATTTCCTGGCTCCAAACTCTTCAGTGGCTTTGTATTACTTCTCTTAGCTTGGTTTCTAAAGGTCCCCGTGATACTGGTTCTAATCTACCTTTCCAATTTATTTTGTATTATTCCCTTTCCTATATTCTCTTCTAATAAAATTGGGCCATTACCTGAATTTAACATTGCATCTCCTGCCTTTGTGCATTTGCTGAAGCAGCCGTCCCCCACTTAAATCCAATTCACCTGCACATCAGGGTATCTTCTGCCTGATGTCCCAGTCCTCTTCCATACTCCCTTCTCTTTACCTCTATTGTGAACCCTTCCCTGATTCTCTTAAAAAAGTGTTTTCTTTTTCTCTAGATATTCCTAGAGCCTTTGTCTAGATCTCTCTTTTATGCTATCACTCTCTCCATTGTCGTATTATTTATCAGAGTATATTTCATATCTTCTCCTCCACAAGTAGAACGTAAGCTTTTCTTTCCCCCATTGTGGGGGAGAGAATCCTGGGAGGTCAAGAGGTGATAGGGATAGGATAGAAAAAGAGAGAGAAAAAAAAGCCATTGAAACCGCTTTTAAAATATGCATAGCAGAAAAGGAAGGTCAGAAAGAAATCGCAGACAAGTAGGGCAGCTCTGAAAGTGACAGGCTGAAGTCATTATATATAGAACTTAAAATGAAAAGTGGCATATAAGAGATATGTTGTTTCATGACCAACCCTTTTTTTTTTGGAGATGCCATCTAATTTCAAATTTTACCTGGTGTTTATTAAGTTCAAAATGAAAAGGAATTTGAGTTGCTTATATTGTCTAAGCAATTTTCATATGTGTGAAAGGGACATGATAGTTCTCTTTCCCAGGATTGTTGTAAGAAAACAATGTCATCCATTTTATAGTACCTAACATATAGGTATGAGATTTTTATGTTAAATACAGAATGTAAGTTTCTTGAAGGTAGGAACTGTTTCTTTGTCTTATTCCCGCTCCTAGAACTTAGTGACTTTGCAGCCAGGTCGGTGTTTGATAAATGTTGGTTTTTTTTTTCTTTAAATTTGTCTGTTTTTGTATCCCCAGCGCTGGGCACACACTGTGCGCTCAATTAATTCTTATTAATGGACTGACTCTTGCACTAGCTCACACTTGCCTGAACTCTCTGGCTGGGGTCAAGGGTATTCATCTTTTAGTATGAAACAGACGGAGACTAAACTGTCCAATGGCCTTGATATCTGAAGGGGAAGGGGTCCTTATGCAGATGTTCACGGGCAGGACCTGGCACAGTCTTTGTGCAAGGGAAATGCTCTTTACATGCAAACCAAGGAGACAGCAGGATGTGACTTATGAGGCAGTGTTCTTGTTTCATTCTTTTTGCCTCTGTCTAGTGAGTCATGAGCTACTTTGGGCCTTTAGAGGAAGCCTATTCATCCCTCTGCCACTTCAGTCACTACCCCTTCCATCCTCCCTTTCTGCCCTGTTCCTGCCACCCCAACTATGAGCCCTTGTGTAAGCTCCTCTTCCTTCCCGGACCCATGATCACAGAGCCTTTAGTGAAATAGGAGGAGTGAAGAAGGTGGTGGGATTTGGTGTCCCACTGGTCTTCAGGATGGTGGGCCAGGGAGTCCAGTCCCTTTGAGGTCCATTGAGGAAACCCCTTGGTTATGGTATCTCCAAGGGGCCCAGGAGAAAGTGGCAGTGAAGGTCGGAGGGGGTTGGGGCTTGGCTTGGGGAAAGCCTGGCCTGGGAAGAGCTCAGCCATCGGCTGTGGGCCAGGGTGGAAAGTGTGTGTGAGTGATCTCATTTGGAAGGCGGCAGGCCTGCTTCCCTTCCCCCTTCTGGGCTCTGGGTCTTCCCTGTGGCTCCGGAGACTGTTGGGGGACAAAAGGCAGCAGTCCAGTAAGATCGCCCCAGGACAGGGGCTGGGCTTATGGGAAGCAGCCTGATAGATATAAAGTCAGAGCCAAGAGAGGGGCCACACCAGTGATGGTGGATGATGGAGTAACTTTGGCAAGGACTTCCCTCAGGGCCCCCAGAGAATGGACATAGCTCTCTTCTGATTCCCAGTTTCTCCAGAGCTCCTTCCTAGGCCAATGAGTATCCCTTCAGGACTCCAGGAAGCCTGCTGCCCTGTGTTCTGGTCTTGAGCTCTTTTATTTGAGTGGGGAGTTGAGATGAACCCCAAAGGGAAGAGGATCGATCCTCTCTAAGCCAAACAAATGTGAACAGAGTTCATGTATATCCTTGTACCTATTGATACTTACAAAGTACCCCACAGACACAGTCACGCAGAGACCTGGAGACACTAAAACTTGGAAAACCTGGAATTCCCATCTACCCAGGCGCAGGTGAGGTGGTATTGTACAACGGACTGAGAGCTGGCCTGGGAGCGTCTGACACATAGTGGCTGTGTGACGATGGACGAGTGATTTAACCTCTCCTTTCTCTAACGCACTCTCTTGGGCCTAATAAATCGTAGAGAAGGTTGGGACCCGTATTATTAGAGGCACATGTAGGGTGAGAGATGCAGAATCAGAAAAGCTTCTGACTGGAAATGGGGTTAAGAAAGTGGGTAGGAAGAGGGGAGACCCAGAGAAAGGGGGAAGGGAGGAGTGGAGGTGGCTGGCCCAAGGGGAGGAGGGGCAGTCAGCCATAGGGTTCCCTCCCTTCGATGACTGGGTTTGGTTCAGCTCTGCTGACCCAGCGCCTGGCTGGCAGCCCTGCAGGCGGGGAGCCTAGCTGGCCGCAGGAGTCTCTGGAGGAGACTAGAGATGACAGGGGAGTCCCCAGCTACCCCTCCCCATTAAGGGGAGGGGGTCAGGGAGGAAGGCTACCCTACCCTCTTGTGGACATCCTTGCCCCCAGTTCTCTTCCCATTCCTCTCCCATCTTCAGTCTAGCTCTTTCTCACATGGTGCTGCTTTCGAATAAAGGAACTTGGAATAGGAAAAAGTGGGTCAGGCCTGGCTGGGCTAGTTGGGTCAGGGAAAGATCCAAGCAGGGCCAGGTGGCTGTTCTCTCATTCCATGGTTTGTTCTTCCCTCTTCCTCTTCTTCCACCCGTTATCCTTGTCCATCCCCTATACTGCTCTGGCCCAACCCAAGCAATACACTCAGGGACATCAGACTGGGGGTAGGGGGTGAGTGTGGCAGACACAGCTCCAGGTTTCTGCTCTCTCAAAGGGCAAGACTGGAGCTTCCCAAGCCCAAGTGTGATACGGTATGAGTGGTCTGGGGTGAGATGAATTTAGGGGTCCCCCTGACACTGCTGTGCTTGTATCGAAGCCACCCTTGCCTTGTTCCCCCTCTTTTCTTTTCCGCCTGCCCCGTCTCTCCCACTTGGCTGCTGAGAGCATCTTGTGATTGCAGAATCAGCTCCAAATAATTTTCCTCGTGATGGGGAAACCGCACTCCAGCAGCAGGAACCCTGGGCTCCCCTCCTCTTTTCCCTTGGCTGCCCCCCTCCCTCTAGGCTCCACCATTCTCCTTCACTGGCTCCAGCTGTGTTTTGCAGAACTCCCACTGGAGAACATCTGTAATTGCCTCCAGATGTGCCCCACACAAACACAAAGGGGCCATGAGCTCATCTTTGAGTTCTATGCCACATAAACTACCCTGCTACCTTTGAAGGCTCCCCCATCCAGGCCCAAATCATGTCACTCAGGATCCCCTCCCCCACTGAATTCCCCAAGATGAGGAGGGGCAGGATGTCTCTGATGGGAGATTCTGGCCCTAACAAGGCAGGGGCAGCAGTCCAAACAGCTGTTGGCAGGGGAAAGGCAGGGGGCCGGGCATAGGGTCAGGGTTCCTGGTTGGCAGGAAGGTGGGAGACCCCTTCTGCCAAAGCAATCAGACCAACCCAGCTCTGCAGAGCAGCTGGATAAACTGTCTGGGCTAGAGGAGACTGGCCGTGGAAACTGAGAACCCAGAGAGGCAGAATGATGGCGAGCAGAGAAGCCCAGGGTGGATAGAATGGGACTTAAAGGGTCCATGTCAGGAGTGCCAAAATGGGGGCATGCACGAATCTTTCCCTTACCCCCTCCCAAAAGCCAGGGGTTAGACTGGGCTGCACCAAGGGAAGGGCCTACCCTTCCCCAGCTGGGCTGACTCAGCATTGAGTTTTTCCTGTCCAAATGAACTGTGAGCTGACTGTGCTCATCTTCCTGGTGGGATGCACTCATGGGACAGTGAAGTCTATCCTTCAGCAGGGAGGGAAGGGAAAATGGGACTGTAATTTGGGGTCCCCTTCTCTGGGATTTTCTTTGTTGGAAAGGGGATTCATCTGAGATTTGACACTGGCTGTTCCCCATGTCTGGAATACTTTCCTTCTTTACCTCTACCTCCTGATTTCCTTGGCCTCCTTCAGGACTCAGCTCAAATCCAACCTTCTGATCTGCCTCCACCCACTCCATTACCCTCTGCTACTGCTTTCCCTCTGAGGTTACCTTTCATATTCTCTCTCTCTCTCTCCTCCTCTGTGTGCATCTGTGTCTCTTTCTTAAATGTACCTAGCTGATTTCATGTTGTCTTCCATATTAGATGTGAACTCCCTGAGGCAGGGACTTTGTTTGTACCCTCAGCCCCTAACACAGTGCTGGGCACATAATAGGTGCTCAATAAATGCTTTTGGAATGATTGACCCTTCCCTGGGTTGGAGTGGGAATCTTCATGTTCAATTCATGCCAAATGACCCCAGTGGGGTCAGGCTTTTGCCCCAAGGTAGCTATATGGCTATTTCTCTCCTTCTAGATTTCTGGGTTCTTGAACCTGAGAGGTGACTGATGTGTAGAAGACTTTGGAGGAATCAACTTGGGACTGTACCTCATGAGGCTTAGGAGAAGTTTGGAAATCCCCAGTTTGCTCAAGATAAAAGGGAAATGAGAATTGATGGCTAGATCACATGGCTAAGTCAGGAAAATTTAGGAAGATTTTCCTAGATGCCACTAGCTTGATCACTTCCTCTTGCCAAGGGGCCTTCCAACATGTCTCAGTCTCTCGTTTATTATGGTTCACTCTCCATCCGACACTGTCATCACCTCCAGGAATCTGTCTTCTGATCCTTTCAAGGTAGGATTCTGGGAGTTGTCATATCCACTTAAGAATACCCAAGTCCTACCTCACAGAAACAGAAGGTCATATTCTCTACCATATGCACCCCTCACTCTCTCCTCCCATAGCACCATAGGATTCAGAGCTGGAATAATAATAGCTAGTATTTATAGTCTTTTAAGATCTGCAAAGCATTTTACATCTATTCTCTCATTTGGGCATGACAACAGCCCAGTGAGGTAGGTGCTACTGTCTGCGGACACACGTTAGTAAGTGGCCTAGGCAGTGTTCAAACCCAAGTGTTCCTGTCTCTAAGTTCTGTACTCTGTCCACTACGTCATGAAAGAACATTAGAGTAAGCTGAAACCCCTAAAGGGGAAAGGACTTGTCCAGGGTCACACAGCTAGTCAGTGGCAGAATTTGTTCCCAAACCAGCGCTTTTTCCAACATCATAGATCTAACTTTTCCCCTGACCTTCCCCCCCCACACCCTTTTCCTTGCCACATGAACATCCAAATCCCAGCCACCCCTGGAGAGAGCAGTAAGCACTCGGAGAATGTGAAACACTTTTATTCTTTGTGAAAACACTGAAGGATTTAAAAAAAAAATGTTCTCCTCAGAGGGGACTGACCCAGACCCGCCCTGCAGGTTCCTGGGGTTAAAATTCCCTCCTTCCCCCCACCCCCACCCTCCACTTCCCATACCCTTTGTTAACAAAAAGGAACTATTTTAATGGAGTCATATAATAATTATAATAAAATATACATTAAAAAAACAAAAAAAACAAACAAGAAACAGAAATTTAGCCGAATTGCCAGCACCGTTCACCCCATCCCCACGATGTGCCCACCCCTTCCCCCCCTTTCCTCCTTTCCCCTTCCCCACAGGGTTCCTCCCTCTCCCAAGTCCCCCAGTACCATGTCCACCTTCTGGTGGCTGAAGGAGTTTGGAAATGGACAAATTGGGTGGGGAATGGGAGGGGAGGTCCAGGACAAAGAAGGGCGACATTAAAGTTCAGGTGTGAGAGGACCATGGATGTGAAGGTGGGAACCCCCAGGCCTGAGAGCCAAGTCCCAGCCCTCCCTCCTGAATGTGCAGGCGCTGAGGCTGCTAAGTTCTGCTCACTTTGGCCAAGATTTGTCCCAGTCATTTAGGGTGGGAGCCTGGGACCCTGGCAGCCAGGCCGAATCTCTAAAGAGGTGTCACTGGGCACTGTCCATCCAGGCTCAGGACATTCTTACTCTGTCTAGGAGCTCTCTGACCATCCTCTCTATTATCCCTCATTCCTCCTCCCCTGGCTTTCCTTGAGTCCACCTCCTTGGGTCCTGCTCACATGCAAAGTTGTGGGAACCAGTTTAAAAAAAGGATCTCCTCTCTAAAGCAGCCCCTTTCTCCAGCCTTCATAAATGCTTCCCTTCCACTGTGGAGCTCCTCACTAGTCAGTCCCAGCCCCCACCCTTGGCACCAGCTCCACCCTCCAGTTAGTCTTTGATTTGCTTTATTTACCTTTATCTTCTCTGAGTCTATTCACCCCCCACCCCTGCCCTGGGTCCCAGCCCCAGCTCCACTCCTCATCCATGTGGCTTTTGCCTCCATTGTTAACAGTCTCTCCACATCCATCATTGGGCCACTGAGCCTTTTCCCAGTTTCTTTTTTCTCTGTATAGCTACACCCCTGAGTTTCCATGACTCTGCCCTCTCTCCTTGGTCCCATCCCTATCCTCAGTAGCTACCCTATGGCTCTTCCAACCTTGGTTTCCCAAATCCAAGGTTAAGATTTGGAAGGGGACTGAGCAGGGACAGAGCTGGGGAGACGGTGAGTGGGGCAGCTGAGCATTTTTCCTTAGAGGTTCAAGCTTTTTGCCTTGTAAATAAATTCCTTGGAGTGAACAGGTGAGTGGGAAAGAAACAGATGCTTCCCATGGGGAGGGAGATGGATTGACCTAGCCATGCTGAAAGCAAAATGGCCACCCTGCTTTCCTTTGTCTATGTTCCAACCCCAATGGTTTGGGATGGGCAACCGTGGGAATAAAATACTCCATCCCCTACAACCCCACTATCTCTGCCCCTATAGATTTCCTCAGGGCTTTCTCCTCTTCCCTTACTGAGGTTCATTTTAGCCAGAAAAGGTGATGAGAGGCTGCCAACTGGGCAGATCTGGGGTCTGTGGGGCTGGAAGTATGCAGAGCCTCCTGAGGTTATTCAGAGGTGCAAGGTTTGTCCAGGAAAGGAAAAGGAGCAGGTGACCCAGACTTTGACCTTCACCAGGGAGGTCAGAGAGTCCTCACCTTCAAGTGCAGAGCCCCCAGGATGACCAGCAGGGGAGGGGATGGCACCAAGTAGGAGAGCTCCCCAGAGGGAGACAGGGGACCTCTACTGCTGTTCAGTACCCTAGGGACCTGTAGAGTGATGACATGAGGGGAGCAGAGGAAGGGCGAGGGCACAGGGAAAGGGATCAGGGGGTGAAAGGGACAGAAGGAGGGTTGTGGGCATCAAGGAGACCATGAGGAAATATGGGACCATCCCTCCCCTTACACCCGTAGCCCCTGGCCCCCAGAGGCAAAGTCTGTGTGGTGGGGGTGGGCAGGGGAGGGGTGCCGGTCCCCCAGCCTGTTGTGGGGGTCAGACCTTGTCCAACAGGGAACGCTGGCAGTAGAGCAGCTTCTTTGGGGTTCCGTGGCGTTTGAAGAAGAAGACAGCCAGGCCGACGGCAATGACACAGAGGAGCAGGAGCACTGGTAGCACAACAGCGGCCGCGTTCACTGACCCACTGCCCTCCTCATCTACCTCGATGATGATCACCTCTGTCTCTTCCTCTGTCTCATCGGGCCGGCCCGCAGAGGGGCAGCCCATCCAGTCCCGAAGTGCTGATTTGGGGTATCCTGGCTCCACCTTCAGCTTCTGGTTGTTGAACTTCCAGTACTTGTTCCCCTTATAGAAATAGGTGAAAGCTGTTGAGAAGGGAGAGAGTGCATTAGATCATGGGGAGGAAGGAAGGGAGGAGAGGCTTGGGGACAGTCAAGGTAGACAAAGAAGCAGGAAAAGTCCCAAAGAGAGGAAGAGATGGAAAAAACGCTCCCATTTGAGATCTCCACGTTGCTGTCATCGGGCAGTCTCCTTCCTTCCTGTCTCTCTCGTTTTTCTTTCCTCACTTTCCATCCTTCCTGTCTCATAGAGCACCCGGAGATTTAGAAGCAACCCTTAGAGAGAGATCCTGTAGCCCAACCTTTTCAGTTTACAGATGGAGAAATAGGTCTGCAGAGGCTGGCTAGCTTGGCTGCTTCCTTGGTCTCTCACCTTCATCACTGCCCATGAATGATCCCCTGGGGGATTCAGGAATTCCTTCCCAGACTTTGATATCTTTGGGATACTCGCTGTCCACGGCCCTGAACTCCTCATTGAATCGGTAGTACCTGAGGGAGAGCAGGAAAAAATGTCAGTCAGATGCCGTGACCAACAATAAGTGACATTTCTATGGTGCCTTAAAGGCTTGCAGTGTATCTTCTCTAGCCCTTACAACAACCCTGAAGTCAGTGCTATTATTATCCTGGTTTACAAATGAAGAAACAGAGGCTGGGAGAGGTTAAGTGACTTGCCCAGGATCCTACAGCTAGTAAAAGCATCAGAGGCAGAATTAAACTCAGGTTTTCCTCATTCCAGTTCTAACCGTTTATCTAGTGTACCGCCTCAAAGTCTAGGAATTTTGATGTTCAGGGCAAGTGAGAGCCCTTTGCCTACCTCTCCCCCCAAAATGTATTCCCTAACTGATGCTTTAAGGCCAATTCAGTGGTGATGGTGAGTCTCTAGGATATTCTCTCGCAGAGGGAAAGATTTCAGGAGAATGTCCTACGGTGGGGAGACGGAGACCCTACATCCTTGCCAGGATGATGCTGGAGAGCCTGTCCAAGGGAGAGGGAGGGTCAGATTACAGGGCAGAGCTGGCCAAAACTTCAGTTGGAATGTGAATGCAGTGAGTAAGGGAGGGAACTGGACTGTTTGCTTGCTTCCTACTTTAATTATTTTTCCTAACTAGGTGCTAAGCTCAATTATTTCTATGCTGCCGAAGGAATGCAAATGTGGTCAGCACTCTTTAAATTTCAGGACCCTTGGGGCAGGGTCCCAGTCATCTCATCCTTAGTTATAGCTATGGATGTTGGATATAGGGCCTGCCTGCTTGATAATGAGGGACTGCTGCCTTGGGGAAAGGGGAGGGACTGGGCCTCCTACAGTACCCATGATTAGCCCTCAGATGAACCACCACCAGCCTTTAATCATAGAGTTTGGCTAGAGGAGGCCAGACAGCCTGGGTGGAGCTGGGGGGGAGGGAGCTGGGGGGAGAGAGGGAAGGGTGATGTGGGTAGAAAGCACCAAATGATCAGGTCTGAAATGATGACCGGGTCATATCCCACTGATTTGATTCAGCACCTGATTTTGGCTGTTGTTGCTAGGCAACAGAGATAGCCAGTCACTTTGTGGGGGAAAGATCTCTGCAGGGCCTGGAGAGGGCCTGGATGTGGGTGATAGAAGTTTTTTTGGGGGGTGGAGAGTTGGGGTCCTCACTTGTTTCCCCGGAAGAAGTAGGTCTTTCCACTGGGCATCCAGAAAAGTGCCGCATCGATCTTGTCAGTGGGTAGACCTCGTCCCAGCTCCTTGATGTGTTTGGGGTAGCCGGGCTCCAGGGAAGCCTCATCAAATACCCAGTGTTTGTCTCCTTTGGAGAGGGAAGCAGGAAGGATGTCTGTGGTTAGTTCAGGCCTCAGAGACCCATAGATTCACTTCCAAAGAAGAGGCCTCCATCACCCCAAGACCCCTAGAACCTCCAGGGCCCTTAAACCAAATGCTTGAATACCTTTGAAGAAGACAAATTTGCCATCTTTTCTTTCATAAGCTGTGTTGACAGAAGCGGGCAGACCCCTCCAGAACTGACCAATGGGCATCGGGTACCCATCCATCACCTGGTTATTCCGAACTCGCCAGAACCACCGTTCCTGAATGGGACAAAGGTAGGTAGAGGAGAGGACCACCTGAAACTGCTTATCGCTATCCCTCCCTCTCCAAGGTTTAGTTGCTGAGCTATTTCACTCCTCCTTTCAGTCTCCTCCCATTTCCACATCAGAATCCCTTATTTCCCCAACTCTAGTTCTCCATCCCCATCAGCTTTATCCATGCTTCCCCTTACCTTGAAGACAAACATTTCCCCCCGAAGCACAGCCACGGTGTCAAAGTTCCCATCACATATGTTAGGTCCATAGGTGGGGTTTTTGGGCTTGCCTGGGACAGAGGGCCTGGAGGTGGTCCTGGGCTGTGAAGGATTCTTGGTGGGAGATGCAAACTTACTCCCTGGGACCAAGAACAGGTGCATGTCAGATACAGGCTCAATTGGGAAAGGACAGGACAAAAGGGCAGAAACCTCTTCGAGGAAAAGACAGAGTGAGTTCTAGAAGGACAGAAATGGGGTGTGAGGAGATGGAGAGAGGGGATAAAGGGAGATGGAGAGAGACAGCATGAAGAAACAGAGAAACATCATCAAAAGACAGAGAGAGATTGGGTGTATGGAAAGAAGACAAGGGTAGAAGGAGTTGTGATGAGAAAAGCTTTTTTGTGAAGACAGAGAGGAAGATCAATCCATTAACATGTACTTTATTAAACGCCCAGAGTGCCAGGCATTCTGCTAAGTGCTAGCGATACAAAGACAAAAAGGAAACAGTCCCTGACCACAAGGAGACACATATGAGTATATAATAGTATATATAAGATAGAAAATAGAAACAAAGTAACCTTAGAGGGAAAGGTACAAGTAGCTGGGATGGGGAGGGATGGGGGCTGGGAAAAGCCTCTTGTGGAAGGGGACATGTGAACTAAGTCTTGAAGGAGACTCGGGAGACTCCCAGTGGTGGACATGAGGAGGGGAGAGCATTCCAGCCAGGGCAATGACAGAGATGGGAACTGGAGCATCATGGGTACGCTAGTATGACTGCATCCCAGAGTGTGTGGTCAGGAACAATGTATGAGAAGACTGGGAAAATAGAATAAGGCCAAGTTGTTCAGAGCTTTCAATGACACATAGAGAAGCTTGATCCCAGATGGGGATATGAAGAGACAGAGTAAGACAGGAAGTAAGGTATGAAGAAGTGGAAAGAGACTGGGTGTGAGGCTGGGAGAGATGGGAGGAGAGGGCGAAAACAAACGGCTACAAGGAAATGGAGAGAGAATGCCTGTGAGGAACTGGAGAAGGATGTGATGGAAGGAAGGGACAGATTAGATGGGAGCAGAGAAGGAAAAAGACTGATACGAGAAAAGGGACAAAGATGGCGCTGGTGGAGAGGGGAAGGGAGTGAGTGTGGAGGAAATGGAGAGAGATGGAGAGGGAGGAAACGAAAAGAGACCAAGAGAGACTTCCGAACTGTATTCAATTCAATTCAATTTAACAAACATTTACTAAGGGCCGACTGTCTGCCAGGTGCGGCGCTGGGCAGCAAGAATACAGAAAGAGAGGGACTTCTTGCTCTTGTTTGTTTGGGTTTTTGGGCTGGTATTATTACTACTAATGATAATCAGCTGTCAGAGGAAAACATGTAAAGGGCTGATAGAAAACAAGTTTGAGAGGAGAGAGAGAGTACCGGGCTCTGGGAGTCTGGGGGAAAAGTTGGGATATTCACCATAGAGTTGCTGGATGCCCCGGCGGTCATCCTCGGGAAGCACAAAGTTCTCTGTGTCCATCCACTGGTAGAAGGGGGCCATGATGGCTGAAGGGTCATTGGAGTGCTCCAGACCTAGTGCATGGCCCAGTTCATGGACAGCCACCAGGAATATGTCATTCCCTGAAAGGGGCAATTCCTGTCATGGTTAGCTCCCTTCTATTGCTCCTGTAGCTACCCCAGACCTCAGTGACTTATCCAAACCAACCCACATTCTGTGTTACCATCCCTTCATCCACCTGGAAAGCTCTGGGCTCTACACTCTCCTGTAGCTTTGTCATCTGGGTCATAAAGTCAAACAATTCCTGTCCTACACACAGGGGGAGGTGGAGCAAGGAACATCCAGGGGCTCTCTACTCTTATGGTCTCCACAAAAAGAAATGCTGGAATCTGAATACAGACCGAAGCAGACTATTTTCACTTTCCTTATTTTTTTCATGCTGCTTTTAGTCTGTTCTTTCAGAACATGACTAAACCTATACCAAATTGCTTGCCATCTCAGGGAGTGGAAGGGCAGAGGGAAGAAGAGAGAGCATTTGGAGCTCCAAATTTTAAAAAATGAATGTTAAAAATTGTTTTTACATGTAATTTGGAAAAAAATTACTTAAAAAAGTGCCTCTGGCACTTCAAACCCATGTGACTTGATCTCATATGATCACAGAGCTAGTATGTGTCCAAGGCAGAATTTGAATCCAAGCCTTCCTGATTCCCAGGCCAGCCCTCTATCAACTGTGCCATGGCAAAGTGGCTGGTCAGAATCTGATAGAAAAGAAGTTTCATAGAGAAAGCTACATCTGAGAGGACAAGGAGACGATCCTAGAGCAAGAGCTGGAAGAGACTTTAGAGCTCATCTAGGTCAAGCTACTCATTTTACAAATGAGAAAACTGAGACCCAGGTGGTTAAGTTACACAGGTTACAAAGGTGTCACAGGGAGGATATGAACAAGAATCCTGGAATTGGAGAGTTGGGAGGGACCTCAGAAATCATATGGTCCACCATATGTGAAAGGCACCCCTAGTCTCATGTACCTGAGGACTCCCTGGAGTCAGTACTCTATCTTTATATGAGAATCACAGTACTGTACTTCCAGGTGTTAACTCTGGGATATCTCCTTGATATTTCATCTCCCTGGTCCCCACACTCTTTTCTCTATGTTACCCTGGCCACTCTACTCACCATTGAGATCCTCATTTCGGACAGTCCAGGGCTCAGCTGAATCAAAGTGAGTGTCTCCTCCAATGTTAGGGCCAGGGAAGTATGCATGGGCCAAGAAGCCGCCTTCCCCATCAAAGGGGGTGCTGTCACCGTGAAAGCCCTCAGCAAAGAAGATCATAATGTCCGCTTGCTTCTCATGGCCCTCTTGTATGTAGGAATAGGGCACCTCTCGGAAGCGCAGAGGTGTCGCCCCCTCCCATACTTTGAACGCTTTTCGGATAGCTTCGAATGTGGCATATTCACCTACTTTGGGTGTGTAATTCTGGATGCTGGAGTCCAGAGTAGGAGAAGAAGGAGAAGAAGACGTGAGGTGTAATAATTAGGATGGTGGGTATAAGGAACCCTCCCTATTCCCCAGTCCTGGAACTGTGTTCTCCATTCTACCAATTCCCTAAAATCAGGGCTGTGCCTTCTGCCCTAGTTCCTTGAGTTCATGGGGTCCTTTCCTTCTAGGACTGGGATATCCCATACTTATTGCTCCATAGGCCCCAGGAATGCCTGATTCCCCTTCTCCTCCATGTCTTTCTGAGCTATGGGTGGGGGTGATGCTCCTTTTTTTTCTGTGATTGGGGGAGGGGAGGTCTGTGCCTCTTAAGCAAAGCAGGCCAAGTGTGAACCTAGAAACAGTCTGCCCTCTGTACCTTCCTGAGACTTACCAAAATGTGATCTCATTGTGTTGCCATTTTAAACCCTGGATAGCATAGCGCTTCCTCCGTACGTTGGCCTTGATTTCCGCACCAAACTTGTCTGGGACACCACATCTGGGGCGCTTCATGGCCCTGAGAATGGGGGAGGGGGAGGGTCAGGGTCAATGTAGGAGGGGGACCAAAGAGTGTTGGGGAAAGGTGGGGGATCTGTGTAGGGGAAGGAAGAGGGCAGGGACTGCTTAGCTTTCACCTGTGTCATCGGTGCCTGCCACGGTGCCCAGCGTAGAGTCATTATTTAGTAATTATTTTGTAGATGAGTTGAAAGGCAGGGTGCATATGTGGAGATGGCCAAGGTCAGCGTATGGGTCAGGGCAGGATTAGTTCAAGGGGAAGGAATAGTCACCCAGCATTCTGCCCATTATGTGGGTAATGAGTGAAGAAAGTAGGCAGAACAGAAGCTCCTCCAACACTCTTCTAATGCTTGTTTTCATACCACTATTGCCTAGCCCAGCCTGGATCATGATAATAAATACTTGAGGATTGATTAATTAATTGACACAATCAGGTGATGAAGTAGATAGAACATAAGGCTTGCAGTCAGGAAGACCTGAGTTCAAATCCAGCCTCAGACACTTACTAGCTGTGTGACCCTGGGCAAGTCACTTAACCACTGTCTGCCTCAGTTTCCTCATCTGTAAAATAAGTATGATAACAGTACCTACCTCCCAGGGTTGTTGTGAGGATCAAATCAGATAACTGCAAAGCACTTAGCAGTGTCTGGCACATAGTAAATGCTAGTTATTATTAATTAATGAGGTCTAAGGGATGGGGAGAGGCAGTGGAGAAGTCAAGGGGCCAGGTCAGGTCTTAGCTGGCATTTGGCACTCACTTCATGGTGTCTCCATCAGCAGTGCCTGTAACACGCAGCCCGTAGAACCTCTGCATGGCGGCAATAGCAGTGGAGAGGGACTGGGGAGAGCGCTGGGTGTGAGTACGAAGGTCTCCAGGAGGTAGATAGCCATACTGCTGGAGCCAGGCCTGGAGGGGAGAAGGAAGTAGGAGCAGGCTATCTAAGGGGTAGGCAAGGAACAAGGAGGCCTTGTTCCCTCTACCCTTTCAGTGTTTTCTATCTCTCTGTCCAAGGTCCCCTTAACCCCTTTAATGGAATGGACTAGGTTTCTCCTCTGGAAAGGCTGAGAAGTGACCAGGTATGAGCTAGGCTGTCTTGGAGGCTTTCTTTCCTGGGAAGATAGACACAGAAGCCTATATTTTGTCTAAAACTTGACCTGAGAGGTTAAGATTGGTCCTGTGATAGTCGTGTGAGGACCTGGGCTCGAATTAAGCCTCTTCTACTTTCTGTGGCCTTGGGCAAATCACTGAACCTCTTAGGGAATGTTTCCTCATCTGCAAAATGAGGGAGTTGGGCATAGCATACTGAGATTTCAGAAGCAAAGCATTCAACAAAGTCACTGAAGATATCCTTGGGGTTCTAAGATGGAGGGATCTAGGCTAGGTGACAGGTAAATGCAAGAATTGTTGACTGATAAGACCCAAAGAGTGGTAATTACTGAGTTGAGGTCACCTTGGAGAAAAGTCTCAAGTGAAGTACCCCAGGGATCTGTCCTTGATCCTTTACCATTCAACCATTTACTTGGCTGAAGTCTTAGAA
Source organism: Notamacropus eugenii (assembly GCF_028372415.1). Classification (NCBI taxonomy): domain Eukaryota; kingdom Metazoa; phylum Chordata; class Mammalia; order Diprotodontia; family Macropodidae; genus Notamacropus; species Notamacropus eugenii. The sequence goes on from NC_092878.1 coordinate 10,309,224, forward strand.
GGCAGGTATACTTGTCAGATTTGTAGATAATATGAAGCTGGAAGGAATAGGGAGCACAAAGGACAAAGGGAGGACAAAGACAGGATCTAAAGTGACCTTGATGCATTAGAACAACAGCCAATTTAAATAAGGTGAAATATGAATGGATCTAAAGTTTTGAATTGGATTTTAAAAATAAACTTCCCAAATATAGTCTTTCTTTTCACTAGAGAATAAGGGAAATATGGGTATAGAATATTGAACACGCCCTCAGGTATTAACCAAAAAAAGCCCAAATCAAACCAAGGGAGGGTTCATAGCAGGGTAAATGGGTTTATACCTGGGAATGACCGTGATACAAAAATAAGGCATCAAGAAAGCTTTTTAAAAATAAATTAGGATTAAGAAGTGGTTATGAGATAATACGTCATAGGGAAAAGATCTGGGAGTTTTAGTGAACTGTAAGCTCAAAAGTGTATCAGGGCAGTTAAAACAGTCCTATTCTATACTCCATTGAGAAGCATATTGTCTAGAATGAAGGAAATGATTGTCCCCACTTCAGTTTAGGGAGGATATTGACATTTTGGAATGTGTCTAGAATAGGGTGACCAGGATGGTGAAGAGACTGCAGAAGAAATGAAAGGATGGGGGTGCTTAGCCAGGAGAAGACTAGGTCTAGGAGGAAAGGGAACCTTCACATTTTTGAAAGACTACAATTGGAAAACAGATTAAACCTGCTCTTCTTGGCCTCAGAGGGCAGAATTAGAAGCAGTGGGATGCTGTAGTAAAGATAGATTTTTTTTTTGTAGACAAAAGAATGAGAACTGTCTAAAAGCAGGGTGAGCAGTCTTGGGAGATAGTGGGTTTCTCCTCAAGGAAGGTCTTCAAGCTAAGGATGGAAGATTATTTCACACAGGGATTTCTTGATCAAGTACCATTTGGTCTAGATGGTCTCTGATAATCCTTCCACCTTTGAGATTCACTGATCCTGCTTGGATGATCTCTAAGGTTCCCTCCAGTTCAAAATCCTATGATCTACACATGCATTATGGGAAGCTAGATGGTGCACTGGACCTGAAGTCAGGAAAACCCACCTTCCTGAGTCCAAATCTGTCTTCAGATACTTAAAGGCTGAGTGACCCTAGACAAGTCACTTAACTGTTTGCCTCAGTTCCTCATCTGTAAAATGAGCTAGAGAAGGAAATGGTAAACCATTCTAATATCTTTGCTAAGAAAACCCCAAATGGGGTCATGAAGAGTCAGACATGACTGAAAAGTGACTGAACACATCTATATCACAAGTATTAACTTTGTTCTATAACATAACCTAACTACTTGGCCTGGCCAGGAACTCAGAACAGTAGAGGAGCTGAGAGTCTTTAGTGGGGGTGCAAAACCAATTGGCTCGAATTCTACCTTGGGCCTTTTCCCAGCGAAGTTATTCTTCCTATCAATCAGTGTCCTTAGGAAATCAAGATGTTTGGGGAGGGCCCTTGGGTGACCATAGGGTCATGGATTTAGAACTGGAAAGGATCTCAGAGGCCATTTTGAGTCAGTCCAACCCCCTCCTTTTTCCAGGTGACAGAATTTAAGCAGAGAGAGATGAAATCACTTACCCAGGATCACACAACTAGCAAGTATTTGAGGTAGGTTTTGAACTCAGGTCTTCCTGAATTCAGCACTCTATCTATTGTCAGAGGGGTGGGGTGAAGGGTTGACTCTAAAACTGTCTTTAATACTTATTATCTGTGTGACCTTGGGTAAGTAATGTTATGTTTCTGGGCCTCAGTTTCCTTATCTGTAAGATGAGGTTCATGAAGATGAGTGAGATAGCTCTCAGGTCCCTTCCAGCTCTTTGGAGGATGACTCCAAAATGATGTTTCTTCAAGCTTAGCATGAAGCCCCTACTGGGCCTAAGCAACCAGTGCCTCATGAACTCAATGTTCATGGCCCCACTGGGACACCATTAGGGTTTGTAGTAAGACAGGGGTAGGTAGAGAGAAAGGGTCCTAGGTTATAGCTGTGCATGAAGGTTGGAGGAGAGGGATAGGACAGGCTCATGGTGTAGGTATGGTTGGCATAGCAATCAACATAAACCAAGTGCTTAGAAGGAGGATATGGATCTAACCTCATGCCTATTTACAGTTATATAACTTTGTTAGCTATAAAGAGAGGTTGTATGTTATAGTGGATGAGGCACTGGACATGGGCTTAGGAAGATCTGGGTTAAAATCCTACCTCAAACTCATATTAACTGTGAGACCTGGGCAAGTGATTTAAAATGATATGGCTGGACTAGGTGATTTTAGCGAAGGTATCATCCATCCCTAAGTCTATGGTCCGTTGAAGTTTATCTACATTCTTGTGCCCAGAATCGAATAGGAGGAAGAGAAGGTTAGTTAGCATTTGGAAAATTATACATTGTTCTTAGAGACTCTAGATTTACTAAAGCAAATCCCTGTTTTTAAACTCCAATGTATAGTTCTATGGCGGTGAATCATGGAATATTACAGTTTCTAGCAAATTAAAACTTCAGGTCACTCAAAGGGCAATGCAAACACGCAAGGATTGTAGCCCACAGTCAACGAACAATTATCACAAGAGGTGGCAGAAAGAGGTCTTCAAAGAGATACACGTATGACTGGAAAAAGAGGCCACTGAGGTAGTAAGACGGAAGGAAAATGGATTAGCAGCCTATGTGGTCCCCTGATAACTCCCTCTTCAGGTGATAGATTATAAGATGAGTAAGGAGGAGAAGGTAAAGACAGATCTAACCCTGCAAGAGACCTAGAAGGTCATTTAGTTCAGCCCTTTCATTTTACAGATGAGAAAACTGAGACTCAAGAAAGGGAAATGACTTGCCCAAGAATTATCTGCCTTACTGAGATCACAAGATCATATGATACCTAGCTCAATGTCAAAATATTCCAGTTCCAGGCACCATCAAACCTCTGGGCTGATGGTTTGCCCTTAAATTGCTTTCAGTATCCTAATAAGATAAGAAAAAGAATGGAAGGCTAGATGGGATTTAACCCAGGCATGTTTTATGAATTGTTCATATGATAAAGACTGGGTTTTTTTCTTAAAAAAAAAACCAAACAACCAAAACCCAACAACACTGAAATGAGACTTTTTTTTTTTTGGTGTTTGAATGAAAAACACACATATTACAAAAGCCCAGTTTCTGACAAAGTCAGCCTTTATTTTAGGAACAATGAGGTAAAGCCTGAAAATTCAAATTGGAAGTGTAAAGTGTAAGGTACAGAGTCTAGAGTATTGATATATTTGAATTCTTTTGTAGGGGGCTAACAGAGGTAGAATGATGAGTGGAGATAGGGAGACAGGGACGCTTTGGACTATTCCCTAGTTTGGCATTTTTAAGGGATAGGGAGTGACCAGAAGCTTGGGTTGGGGCTCAAAAGGAACGCAGACTTCTTAGCTGCAGATGGGACTTGAGTGTGTGTGTCACAATTAGGTAATTCCGAACTTTGCACAAGGGTGATATCTTATGCGGTGGAGTTGGGACTTCTGCTATGGGGTTGGCTTGGGGTGACTCAGGAGCAGCTGACAGGGGACCTGAGCCCAGAGGGATCGAAATTGCAACATGGGTTCTGGGAAGCCTTCTACAAGAGCTGATAGGAGGTAGGGCCCAAGCTGTAAACAAACCAATCTCTTCAGAATCCCCCACCCTCCTTTTCTGTTCAGTCCCTCCTTTAGAGAAGAGAGAAGAGGGGAGGGAAGAAACTTAACCTCCAAAGTGCTGGAACAAAACCATTTCAGGCATGTTGGGTCTCTGCGAGCCATGGACCTGTCCTGACATGTGCTGGGCTGGCCTGGTTTGCCCCACTGCCATTGTGTGCATAAGGCCTGCTGTGGCTTGTACTCAAGTATGTAGGGAACTCCCATCATCCTAGATCATCCCTGGGTTTTACCTGTGGGGAAGACCTGGACATCTTACCCCTAACAAGGAGACATGACTGTTACTGGGAAAGAGATTGGTAGATGGGCAGCAATACTGAGGTTTTTGCTTTGGCTTTAAATCAGACAGGGAGAAGGACTAGGGGAGGGGGGCCTCAGGATTTCAGGGATGTCTTCAGCACTGGGTCAATAGAGCAGCAGAAGTCATTGTTCAAACTTTTGAGGCTCTGAGGGCTTCTGGTGGGATAAGTACAGAGGAGAGCCACAACAAAATCTTTCAATATCCTTTTAGATCACATTAATTCCCCCTCTCTGAGGGCTTGGTTTCTGAGGATACCTGTTAGGGAAGCAGGCAGTAAATATTCACTTCCTGGAAGCCTAACCCAACCTGCATCCAATCCATTTTCTAGACAGGAAGACTGAGGCCAAGAGTAAGACAGGGACTTCTCCAGAGAAACTAAGCAAAGCAAATTCCATAAGAGCTAGGACTATCTCTTACTTAAACCTTGGTGTTTTCCCAGTTTAGCATAATTTGTACATGGTAGGCCCTTAATCTGTGATTGTTGGATTGAATTGGATCTCAGATCCCTTATCTGGAAACATGGAGGTTGGACCAGATGATCTCGAAGGTCCTCTCCAGTTATATGACCCTGAGATCCCTCCTCCCAGGCTCTTCAGGCTCTCTCCCCTCTCTCATAGAAACAGGAAGCTCAGTGGGGGTAAGAACCACAGAATGAAGCAGAGACCACAGAAGAGAAGACTCTTGGGTCTGTGGTGAGGGTGGGGGAAAGGATAAGGACCAGACAGACTGAGGGGAAGAGAGGTCAGCCGTGGAGTTAGGACAAAAAAGGCCCCTAGTTCAAGATTTAGGGGGTTTCTGGAGGGGAGAAATTTGCTCCAGCTCCTTGAATCTCCCCAACAATCTCCATGCACTCATTAGGGAAAGAGGGTCAGGGGTTGTGGGGTTCAAGGCTCTGTCTCAGGAATTCTGTCTTCAAATTTATATGGAGTAGGAAATTGGGGAGGATGGGTGAGGGGTGAGCCCAAGAGCCTAGCCTTGGTGGCAGCCAAGGTCAACAGGCCCCTTTCCATCTTCCTTCCTAGTTTAGATTCCCACTGCTGAAGCATGGGTGGGGGCCTGAAAACATTGCCTGAGGATCTCCCACCCTAGAGCGGGCCGTAAGCCCAGGGCCCCCCAGGCCCTGCTCCTCCCTTCCTCTCCCTCTCCACCCCTCAGTGGCCCAGGCAGAGGCCCAGAAGCAGATGGTGGCTCTGGCGCTGGGACCAGTTATGACCCACTTTAGCATAATGCCAGGGCTACCCAGCCCCTCCCCTCAGAGGGCCTGGGCCAGGGCCCCAGAGGAGGGGGAGGCTGGATAGGATCGGAGCAGGAGTTGGCAGTGGGCAGGTCCCACAGATGCCCAAGCTCCTTTTGTTCTAGGCTCTCCTCTTCATTCCATAGAGAGGCTAGAACTCGAGGCCTCACACTGCCAGTTTAGAAAGACAACTAACCCGTTCCTTCCAGCCCTAGTTCTAACACCAGCCTCAGGGCAGAGATTTTCCTTCCTGGCGTCTCTAGGTTCACCCAGGCCCAGGCTCAACCATTCTCATTATCAGGGAGACATTTTTCCATTCAGGGCCTTGGGGCTGATACAGATAACCAAAAAAGCCTCCCCACAGCCTGGGAGTCTGTCCTGCCTGCTGGAGAGGTTGCCACCTCTCTTTGAGGGCCTAAAGGGGCTGACTCCGAATTCTCCCCCTCCCTTCCCCCACTGCCCTACCCAGCCCCTCCCTGCCGCACCCAGGCCTTTTGCCACGGCTGAGCTGAGTGGGATGGGATAGCCCAAAATAAGAAGCCGGTTAAATCTGTCTCCCACCTTCACCCCAAAATAAAAAGTAGAGAGAGGAAAAAACTCCACAGACAACTCCCACACTGCTTCCTTTGGGAGACCTGGAGACCCAGGGCCTGGGACAGCTGGGGGTGGGGGTGTGAGGGGGCAGGGAGACCACAGAAGGCTAAGAACCAGGTTAGACTAAGGCAAAGGTGGAAGAAGTGTGTGTTGAGGGTCTTCTCCTTTGGGACGCAGGGTTGGAAGAACCTGGTGAAGGTGGCTTCTCCCACCAGCTTTGACCCACTTTCTCTCTCTCTCTCTCTCTCTCTCTCTCTCTCTCTCTCTCTCTCTCTCTCTCTCTCTGTCTCTGAACCCTTCACTGGCTTCGTTTTTCACATTAAAAAGGAAGAAAAGCCACCCCTCCCCCATATGCAGAAGACTAGCGGGGTGGGGGTAGTAGAGAAGGGCCCCAGTCCCTAAGCCCAGCTTCAGTGGAGCCCCTTGCTCACAAGGAGAGCTTTGTGTGGACGGAAACCCCAGCTCGGGTGTGGGGCCGGGCCAGGCCAGGGTGACCGCCCTGTGGACCTCGACGCCAGGGCACAGAAACAGTTCTCATGAGGAAGAAGGATTGCAGAGGAACCAAGTGGAGAAGAGGGAAGGGGAGGGGACGAGGGGAGATGGGAGGCACAGAGCTCCCTTTCCCTCCAGTGCCAGACTTCCAAACCATGAACTCTTTCCCCCTCCCCCTCCCCCACCCCGGCCCTGGGATGAGCAGAGCAGATGAGGCTGGAGAGGAGGGATGGAAGGAAGGAGGGAGGGAGGGAAGGAGGGAGCTTGGCTCTAGTGTGAGCGGTGTGCGAGTGAGAACTGGAGATGTGGAAAGTTGGAAAAACAAGCAACTCGGCACATGACAAGAAATGGGGACAGCGGCGGGGGTTTGAGCCGGCTCCAAATATTTATCAGAGTCCCAACCCGTTCCAGAGCTGAGCTCACAGCCCAGGGGGATTCAAGGGAAAAGTTCTGCCCCAGATGGACGGCTTTCCTAAAGAAAGGAAAGTAGTCAAGCATGGAGTTGGGAGCAAACGAAAGTTTTACCAACTTGGAGGCAGGACATGAAAGGGGAGAGGGGACCAGGGGAGGAGAGGCTGAGGCGCCCAAGAAACGATCCCCCATGCAGATTCGAGTCCCTCCTCTTGTCCTTTAGAGACACGAAGAGGGTGGTCCCCCCATGACAGATAGGAAGGGGGGAAGGAGGGAGAGTCACACTTACTTCAGGGCTAAAGTTGCTGTCTGCAGAGCAGAGGGAGGTGAGGGCTGTGCTGAGAGTGAGGAGAGAGAGGAGCAGGCTCCCGTCGGGGCTGGGGCCACAGAACATGGTTCACACCCAATTCTGGGCAACTTTTGGGAATCTCTCTGTTGGTACTCTGAGTCCTGTGCACCCCCTAGCTCCCACGCACCCCCCAGTGTCTCTGTCTCTTCTCTCTCTGGGCTCCTTTGTTCTGTCTCGTCTCCCCCTTGAATTTCAGGAGCAGGAGCAGGCTGGAGTTGGGGGGTTTGTTCTGTGGAAGTGGTTGTCTGGTTCTTCTTTCGGATTCCTGGGATTTGGTTTTTTTTGTTTTTTTTTTTGTTCTTTTTCTGCTTACTCGGCGATCTGGAGCCCTCTTCTCTCTCTCTCTCTCACTCACTTACTACTTTCGTCCCTCCCTTCTCTCCCAGCCTCTTCCCCTTGCCCCCTCCTTCTTTTCTGATGGGGACGTGGTTGCTTTAGTATGAATCCAATTACAGCAAAGAGCAGGAAAAAAAAAATAATAAGTTGCCTTTTTGTGGTATAGGCTGCCATCTGCAGGGGCTGAGCCCACAGGCAGGAGCAGGGAGCTGGAGGCTGGAGGTGGGAGGTTTTCTCATCATAAGCATATTTAGGGGTGGCTTTGTTCCTCTACCATTTAACCTCTCCCTACGGAGTGGGAAGTCTGGGGAGGCTCAGGTTGGGGGTAGGGGGCTAGATAGGGCTAAGTGTCCAGAAGTTCAGCATTCGAGTAGAGGAAACAGCAGAACACAGCAACGATTCAGGTTGTTTATAGGGAGCCAACCAATCCTGAATTGTAGACTTTTGTCCCTTTACTGACTTCCTTCATCCCATGATCCTCATGTACAGGTAGAGTGCATACTTAGTATCGGAATACAATTTGACAAAATATAATCCTTTTGTAAAACCTTGTTAAAAGTAACTCAGAAAAAAGGACATTGGGTTGGAGCATCTATAAACTACAGGGACTTTATCTGGAATTGTTTCTTGGGATGGGGTTGGGTGGGTGGGTGAGCCTGGTGTTTTCAGCTCCCAAAATGGACCAGGAGTTCAATCCAATGACTTTTAGTAGGAACATGAGGTAAAGGTACTTGGTAAAACGGTGAAAGAACAGAAAGAGGGATATAATTGGATTAAAAGATGATTCAACTCTAGTTCTTTTCAAGGACTGGACTTTAAATGAATAGATTTGGGGGGCGGTGTCCAGCTGACATAGTGGGAAGGAAGGAGGAGGAAGCTGATAAGAAGCTGATCTGGAGAGGCAACACAAAAGCAAGCAGGAAAAGAGTGGGAGACAAAATTGACAATCAGCGAAATCTAAGAGCCAAGAATTGCATTTGGTCAGCGGGAGAGGAAGGAGGAAGGGAGGGGAGCAGCGCGGGAGGGATCGAGGGAAGAAAGGAGGCTTAGCTTTTAGCTGGCCAGGTACGGGATTCCCGGGTAGGGAAGGCAAAACCCAGTTTGCAGGAGAGGAGCAAAACCAGTTCTACTGCTGTTCATAGTTGTGCGGGGATGGGAAATAGGAGAAGACATATTGTGGTGGGTTCTACTTGTTCTGGGCTGGGTTTCCCTACCAGGATCCTGAAGTGAATTGCATGGGCAAGACTTCTTCCTAATACCAAACACTATCATAACCATTTTAAGACTTGTATTTGTACATGGTTAAGATTTCTCAAGCACCTTCCTCAGACAGGGAGTGAGCTCCCCCAGACTTTCCTTGTATCCACTCACACCCCTCCCTTTCTCCTCAAGGTTTCACCTGGTGAACTTTTGGCATGTTTCCCAATAGCCAGAAATGGAGGTGTCTTGGCTCCTTTCTCATTCTGGCCTCACCACAGGATATCCTCCAAGGTTAATAGTGCCTTAGACAGGTTGCATCAGTGGTTTTATAGGAAAGATAGGTATCTCGGAGCTTACTAATTGCATTCATTGCTAAATTGGTGGTGTGTTAGTTGCCTGGACTCTGTCGGGGTTCGGTTCCTAGCCAAATATAGGGCAGCCTTTACTGCTACTTTGTGTTCACATGGCATGGTTTGTTCAAAAATACAGGATACGGGCCAGTCCTGTGTCCCGAGGCGGGAAGATATTGGCTTCTCATTTGTTCAGTTCAGTTGGATTGGAACCAGAAATAGAAGGATTGATCCAGAGCTGGAAGAGGCATCATCCAGCCCCACCCCGTCATGTTACAGACAAAGGACCTGAGGCCCATAGAGGTTAAATGACTTTTCCAAGGTCCCAAAGGCAGTTAGCCCAGAACAAGGGCCTTAGGTCCTTAGACTCCGGGTTCTCTATCACTCTCTCCAATGCTTCCCAGTGACAGGGGCATTAACGATCCTTCTAGACAAGTGACCCCACAGTTTTCCCCTCCTTGCTGGTATTCTTTTGCCCTTGAAGAATGGGGGGAGCCCTGGAGCTGTGAAAGGCTCCCTTGACTGAAGCTGAAAGAACATCAAGAACAACGGGAGGAAAGCTGGGGCTGGAGGAAAGTTCGCTTTATTTATCACAGGCCCCTCATGGAAGCCCCTTTAGGTTTGAGCAAGTTTCGCTCTTTCTTCTCTTCCTCCTGCCGTTTCTCCTGCTGCTTTTTCTCCCACGTCTTCATTCCTGCATCCATTTCCTGTGAAAGCAGCACAACTCGTCTCTGAAAGAGAAAGAACCACTGAGAACAGGTAAAGAGCACTTGGAAATGGAAGGGACCCCAGAGTTGACTTCATCTAACCTTTTTATTTTATAGATGAGGAAAATGATACTTAGGAAGGTTAAATCCAGTGTTCATGTGGGGACTCCTGTCCTGTCATCTATCCTTCTACTGTCAGATCAAAGTCAAATGTTTCTGACCAGAAAGAAGGAACAGGGAAGGACTAGGCCTGGGTCTTCAGACACAGAAAATTGGAAGAATGGTAGTGCCTGACATTTTTAGAGTGTCTAAATGCTGACTTCTTTTGTTTAAACTGAACTTCTCTATTATAACAGGAGTTGTGAGGAAGGAGTAAAGAGGGAATAATTGGGAGAGTATTATTTTTAAGGGGCAGCAACAAAACAGCAAGAAAATGTAGCCACTTGCATGAGATGGGCAAAGCATTGTAGCTGATCACCAGAAAATTCACATTTAGAAGAAGGGAGGGAAGGGCTGTGCTGGAGCCAGCTCATACCAGCTTAAGAGAGCTGACTGTCAAAATTTCATGAGCATTTACAGCTAGGAAATTGTCAAATGCTACAAATCAGGATCTGATTTGTTTTATCGATGGTTTAAACTTGAGAAATAATGGAGGAAATGTTAATGATGCAAATTAAATTTGCAAGTCTGTCACAGGTACATTTTTTTAAAAGAGTCAATCGTTAAGCATTTACTATCACACCACAGGGATACGACACAGACGGAAAGACACAAAGACATACCACCCCCCCTCCCCCAAAGTTTTGGACATGTTGAGTTAAGGTGATAGTAAGTCATCTAAGTGATCCAGCAGGTAGTTAAAAATGTGGAACTGGGGCTCAGGGGACAGATCAGGATTTTAGACTTAGACAGAGGTATTAAAAAGTCATTAATATGGATAAGGTCACCAAGGGAAAATGAAGAGGGTTACAGATAGAGCTCCGTGGGATGCCAATTTTTTTGGAGGAGGGCAGAAGAGATGAGGAGGTAAAGGATGAACCAGGAGAGAGCAGTGTCATGGAAGCCAAAGGAAAGGATATTAAAGTGGAGGTGATTAAAACCTCTAAGTCAGAGATAAATGCCAGTGCAGGAGTCCAGAGTCCTCAGAGTGGTCCTGACTAGGGCCTTAGTTACTCACCGCAAACTTTTCTCTCTGTGCCTTTCGTCGGAGTTGGCCTTTCATTGGGGGAGCACTTCTACCATCTATAAGTCGGGGTGAAAAGGAAAGGGCATATCTTGTGAAAAGCAATCCCCAACATTAAGTAGAAAATACCTTATTTGTCTATTCAGGAAGAGCTTTGCTCACCCCTGCCTCCTGAGAATTGCCTGATACTGTCTTTAGATCCTCCCTCTAATCCATCCTCTACACCAAAGCCAGTTTTTTCTTCTATGTTTTGTTACTTTGAAGTCATGGACTACATTCATGGTAAGACCACCACTTTCCATAGCATCCTAGCTTCCAAAACACTTCTACATATATTACTCAATTCAACATATGTTTCCCAGCAGTCTACTATGTGCAAAACACAGTGGTGGGCCAAATGAAATGAAGTCTACACAGGTAAGTTCTTATCCCCAGAAGGCTCGTAGTCCAATAAAGAAGTGCATCGAATATTGTAAAACAAAGTGCTATGTGAGGTCCAAAGAAGTTCATCAAAAACAAATAGTTAAGGTTTCATGGGAGATTTGGCATTTGAATTGGGCATTAATGAATGGGTAGCAATTCAAGGGGCAAAGAGGGAATATGTTTCAGGCCTAGGGGACCTCATGAGCCAGAGGCATGTAGAAAGCAAAGCATTTGGTGTGTTCAGGAGACATGGTGGTCCAGTTTAGCAGGAACAGAGTAAATGCAAGGAAACATCAGATAAGGCTGGAAAAGTGGGGTGGTTAAGACTGTCAGATTTTAGATGACCTTGCATGCCATCTAAATGCAAAGGAATCTGAATTTTTTTCTGAAGGCACTAGGGAGCTCCTGAAGATTTCTTAGAAGAGATGACTAGATCAATCCATAAGCAAGATTAGTCTGGCAGCAGAAGGAATGGATGGGAGTATTTTAGTAGTCCAGAAAAGTGTTTAATGACAGTTTGTACTCAGTTGGAAGCTAGCCTACCTAGGTGCTTGGTACAGGTTCAATAGATGTCCCAGCTAAAAATCTCACTTCCTACAGGAAGGGTGCAGGGATAATTCTTCCAATTTTAGTACTTCTGCATATAGCCTTTCTGTTTGCATGCTGTCTCCCACATTAGATTATGAGCTCGTTGAGGGTAGTGACTATTTTTTCCCCTTTGTATGCCCAGTGCTTAGTATATAGTAGGTATTTAATAAATGCTTAATGGCTAACTGACCTAAAGTCACAAGCTTTTTTCATTATACCACGCTGCCTCTTTGTATCTCCAATGGTGACATTCTAGCATTCAATTCAACAAACATTTGTTGAGTGCTTACTATACCCAAGGTCTGGGCTAGGCTCGTGGGATGAGAAAATATGAAAATAAAACCCACATATTCTCTGCTCTTAAAATCTACTAGGTCATGTATCTACTATCTACAATCTACTATGATCTGTATATAAGAAAGTAGAGTGTGAAAAGAGAAAAGTGGAGAGCCAGACAAAATGCCCTATGTAAATGGAGGGAGGGAAAGGTTAACTTTCAGCTGGGCAAGCATCAGGAAAGGCTTCATGCAGGAGGGGGCTGCCACTCAAGCAGGCAGACTTTGTCTTGTTTTCTTTCTGGGAGAAGCTGGGGTATGGTGAAAAGAACAGGGGGCCTCCTTTAAGCTTCAATTTCTTTATCTGCAAAGCCACAGGACTGGACTAGGTGGTCTCTTATTGCTTTCCAGCTCTAAATGCTACGATTACCTCTGAATTCCCAGTTCGTCGGGCAAAGCCCCAGCAAAGCTGATAAACGTTTGCTGAAGCATGCATTGCTAGGTACCCTGCCTACTTGTCCAGGCGGTTGGGGAAATGACTTTTTAATGGTCTACTTTTTAAACTGTTCTGTTAGCAGGCTGTGGTGGACGGAGCTGGTCTTTGAACCAAGAAGCTTCGGGTCCAAATCCCACCTCTTACAGATACTGGTTACGTGCACCTGGGTCAAGCTGACTGACCTCTCCACAGGCTTGAGAATTCTGACCTGCATTGGCAGCAGGTTTCTCATCGGGGAGTTCCCTGTGTCAATGAAATCACGGGTCTGGTCTCTCCCTCTATCAGATCCATTCCCAGAAGAGATCTTTAATAACTGCTCGTAGGCAGCCGGACGGTACACTGCATAGCGTCTGGCCTGGCCTGGCCTCGGAAGACCTGAGTTCAAACTCTGCCTGACTGCTAGCTGTGTAACTGTGGATGTCCGCCACCGTGACACAGGACGATGAACCTCTCGGGCTGTTGGGAGGACCCGCAAACCTACTTAGGGCTTGCGGTTCTTAGGGGCGGGCCCGGCCTCGAACGCCGCGGATATTGAACGTCCGGCTCTTTCCTCCACCGTAACACGGGGCCAACAGCGCATCTTTATGGGCACAAGGCCCCCACGACTAGCCCGGCCACCGCTCGGGCAGCGCCCCCTCCCACGGGGCACGGAGGGACACGGAGCCCGCACACGCAGACTCACGCCCGGCTCACCTGCGTAGGACCAGTCCGGCAGCTCGGTGAGGGGCCCGTAGCCGGAGGGGCCGGGGGCCAGGCCCTGCCTGGGGAGGGGGGGGAGGTCAGAGAGGCGGGGAGCCCCGCCCCCACCTAGGCCCTGGGCCCCCCTCCGGCCTCAGGAGGCCCCCTGCCCGCACCCCGCCTCGGCAGGCCCCCCCTGCCCGCACCCCGCCTCGGCAGGCCCCCCCCCCCTGCCCGCACCCCGCCTCGGCAGGCCCCCCCCCTGCCCGCACCCCGCCTCGGCAGGCCTCCCCTCCCCGCACCCCGCCTCGGCAGGCCCCCCCTGCCCGCACCCCGCCTCGGCAGGCCCCCCCTACCCCGCACCCCGCCTCGGCAGGCCCCCCCTGCCCGCACCCCGCCTCGGCAGGCCCCCCCTGCCCGCACCCCGCCTCGGCAGGCCCCCCCCCCCCTGCCCGCACCCCGCCTCGGCAGGCCCCCCCCCTGCCCGCACCCCGCCTCGGCAGGCCTCCCCTCCCCGCACCCCGCCTCGGCAGGCCCCCCCTGCCCGCACCCCGCCTCGGCAGGCCCCCCCTCCCCGCACCCCGTCCCCCCGCGCTCCTCCGGCCGCCCCGGCCCGGCCCCTCACTGCATTCGCCACGCGCTGCCCGCCCGGCTCGCCACGCTCACATGCAGCCGCCGCACACCTGGGGAGGAGAGGGGCGTCGTTAGCACCCCCAGAGCCCCCCGCCGCCCCGCCTCCGGGGACGCCCCCAGCCCCGGCCGGCTCCCCGGCTCCCACCTACCCAACCACACAACAGCCGGCCCGGCCATGCCAGGGGAGGGTTGAGGAAACCGGAAGGGGCGGGGCTACGACCAAGAGAAGGAGCGGAAGTTGCGTCGTACGTCCGCGAGGACAGGCCTGCGCGCCGCCATCTTGGCGCCGTCGGCCCTGGGAGCCGCCATCTTCGCGCTCTGTACGGACGGGCTCTGTTGCCATCTTGGTCGGACGAACCCGCCCCTGGGGTCCTGGGCCGCCGGGGCCGTGAGGGCCCTTCTGCGCCTGCGCCGCCTTTCATTCTGGACGAGTCCTTGAGCCGCCTCCTGCGTGCTGGGCCGTCCTTTCGCCGAGGAGGAGGAGGCCACCAAGAGAAGGAGGCCAGGGCCGGCCTTCTTACTTCCTGCCCGGAGCCATCGGCACAGCCGCCCCGGGGGAGAGACTCCAATGAGCCCCTATTTTACAGATGAGGAAACTGAGGCAGGCGGAGGCCCAGGGACTCGTCCAAGGTCACGCAGCTACGTTTGAACTCTGCCGCCGACAAACATTTATTAAGTGCCTACTGTTTGCGCGCCCCGCGGACTTCTGGGGGCACCCTGAGGGCGCTTAGGTCAGGAACCACGAGGGCAGACAATCTGCGAGGTCGTAGAGGGTCCCGACAAAGTGGACCGGGGCATTTCCAGACGGCGGCTGGGGAGACAAGGGCAGGTCTTGGGGCTCCCACCACGTCTGGTCCCCCCTGCGTGGGGCTCGTCTGTCCGCGCCACTGACCTGCAGCTCCTTCAGGAGCCACACCAGGTTGGGTGGTGCTGACCCTTAGTAGGAGCTGGGTCAGTGTTGTGGTGACTGAGAAGGGGGCGCTTGATCAAGGGGTTCTGAAGGAAAGAGGGGTTCCCATGATGTCTGATGGGGTTCCCACCACGTCTGGTCCCCCCTGCGTGGGGCTCGTCTGTCCGCACCACTGACCTGCAGCTCCTTCAGGAGCCACACCAGGTTGGGTGGTGCTGACCCTTAGTAGGAGCTGGGTCAGTGTTGTGGTGACTGAGAAGGGGGCGCTTGATCAAGGGGTTCTGAAGGAAAGAGGGGTTCCCAGGAGGGGGAGGGGAGACGGGTGTCCATTCTGAATTGGGGTTCTGTGTAAAGACCAGGTGGAGGGAGCCCCAGCTTAGCAGGATCCCAGTATGAGAAGGGGAGCCATGCGTAGGAGATTGGAGAATTATGTATTACACATTGGAAAGACTGCGAGCGGTTCAGAGCCAAACAGAGGGGTTCCTATTGGATTCTAGCAGCAGGAGGGAGCCCCTGGAGTTTACTGAGTCACAGAATGACGTGGTCAGATGGGTTCCATGTCTGACTACTGTCTGAATTCTTCCAGAATCTTGGAAGGGGAGTATTTGTGGATCATGGTGAATTCAAAGCCTCTGAGAATGGGTTTGGAGGTTCACTGTTCCTTCACCGTGTTACTTGTCTGAAGCCTTCAGTGCCATCTGCTGAAGAGGAGGGAATCTTTTGGTTTAAGCCCAGCACTTTACAGTTGTGACCCGGTCTTGTCCTTCTTGTGTATTCTCAAAAGCACCTGGCCCAGGGTTGTAGCTACCTCAGATGCTCACTCCCCAGGGGCTTGTAGAATGAATGGGAACGGATGCAGGGAGGGAGGAAAGGGGAAGTCTCATTAATGGACTCATTGGGAATCATTCATTATTTCTTCTGTCAATTCTGGGAAAGTCCGAGAAAGAGGGGAAGGGAGGAACCGTACTTGTAGAAAAAAAGACAGTTATTTCCATAATGGTGGGAATGACTGTGCAGAGATGGGGAAGGAGGGAGGAAGTGCAGGTCTCCTGGAGAGGGAATGTGAAACATGCTGACTTGACTAGACAAGATGGATTGAAAGCCAATTTGAACTCAACAAACCAATTTGTTGTAGACAAAGTTCATTAAAACATTTGTTTTTAACTTATGTTTCCCAATATATTCCTTCCCCTCCCCTCCCTTTCCAGAAAGCCATCCCTTATACCAAAGAATAAAAAAGAGGGGAAAAAATTCAGCAAAACTGAGCAGAACATGGAATATGACTGACACTTCATTCAGTGCCCCACACCCATAGTCTTCTGCCTCTCCAAAGAAGGTGGAGGAGGTGCTTCTTTTCTTCTCTTCTTTGGCAATAAATCTTTATTATGTACCTACTATGTGTAAAGGCACTATGTTCAGCCCTGGCTATACAATGATGAAAGGTGATAGAGCCTTTACTCTCCTGGAGCATGCATTGTACAACAGGGGTATATGAGTGTGAAGGATAGTGCATGCATTTAGATGTCATTTAATTAAACAAAACATTAACTAATTACCTGTTATATGCTAGGAGATACAAAGATGAAAAACAAAGCAGTCTCCTCTCAAGAAATTAATAAAAGGATGACTGATCGGGGCAAAGGAGAAATCTGGACGAAGTGATCTAAGGAAACTGGAGGCAGGAAAGAAGTTAATAGAGCCATAATAGCATTATGCTAGTGCTTTTTGCTTTCCTGTGAAGTCTTGCATGTGGTATTTCACCACAACCTCATGACCTGGGATGAAGCATGACAAAAACAATGATTTGACGGATGATTTATAACTCATGTGGATGAAGAACCGGAACCACCAAGTAGTTAAATGACTAATTTGTTGTTAAGCAGTGGCAAAATTAGGACTCCTGGTTCACTTTCTGGAGCTGTGGGCTCTAGACTGCAGCTGGAACAGGCTCATTGTGGCATCTGAAAATCATGAAGCAGGTGTGTAAATTTGATGTGTGGAAGCATTTGGAAGGTAAAGGGTTTTGAATAAGGAAATCAAGTTGAAACAGAAGGCTTAGATGATTACGTTAGTAGAAGGTGGAAAGTAATTCACATCACAGAAGGTCTGGTGTAAAAGGGAACTCATCTAATTCATCCCTTAGCTAAGCAAAGCAAGGCAAATCAACAGAGAGGAACTAGGGGAGAGACGGCTTAGAGAAGACAAGAAAAATTCCCACCTCAGGTAGGAAGACAGAACACCAAAATAAACAAGTGTAATAATTGTTTATAATACAATATTATGTGATAAATACATTTGAGAGTTACAAAACAAAGTGCTATTTAAGGTCTGAGGGAGAGGAGTTGGAATGAGTCAGGGGATTAAGGAAGGCTTTCTGTAGAAAGTAAACACTAGAATTGGGTAGAAGTTGTGGCAAATGGGGAGGAAGAATGTTGTAGGCATGAAAGTTTGAGAGTGGAGTCTAGGGAGGAGGGCAGAGAGTTAGTTGTTGGATTTGGCTAAAAAGTAAAGTGTGAGGAGGGGAGCCATATGTGATAAGGCTGAAAAGACTGGGTGGTGCTAACTTTTGGAGGCCTTTTGCCAGGTAAAAGAATGTGAACTTGACTGGGACCAGAGTAGGGAACTGCTGAAGATTTTTGAGCAGAGAAGTGATGTGGTCAGATCTGTATGTTAAAGGCTATCCTATTCTGAAATGAAATCAGTTCATGTCGATTACTTGGATTTATTTTTAGTTTGATTAGAGGCTTGAATTGTCTTCTTTAGGAAAAGCTAGCCCTAACAGCTACGTCAGACTAACATAAATAGATACCTATAGATTTAGCGAATAGATAGATTGATAAGACTTTATCATTTAGTAATAGATAATTTAGGGGAATAAAGGAGTGATAAGATCACAAGGTTTTTAAAGGCTGTTTCCCTTTCTAGCAGAAAAGGGGATTGACCAGAGGCTTGGCATCTGGAGAAAGGTTGGCTGGAGATTGAGGCCCTTTTACTATTCTGAGTGGATAAGCTCCCTTTTTTTCTTGAACTAGTCTAAGTTGAGTAATAGGATCTTCAAAGATTGGCAAGCTAGAAAATGGGGGGTGCCTGCTAACTTCAAACCACAAATTCTTTTCCCAGTGAGCGTTTCTGCTTACGGAAGACATCACCTCTGGGCAAGGACCTCTGGGTAGGACTTTTCTTGTTCACCATTCATTTCTGAAGAGGCCAGAAAGGTGATGTCTTGACTTGTGAGTGAACTGGGTTTAAGTGAGGCAGGGCTGTGCAAAGTCATCAGCCCCACTCTCTTCTCCAGAGTCATCATAATCCAGCGGCAAGACATAGATCGGGACAACTGATGATGGCCCTGGATGCAGTGGGAGACTCTGGCCTTTTAAGCTAAGGTCTTTCCCAGGTCTCGATTTGTTTGAGGCAACACCCATCCGGTGATTACAGGCTAGGTAAGAACTGAGGCAAAAGATGACCTAGTTTGACTTTCCCAAAGAATCAGTCTGTGTGGAGAAGACCCTCAGACTGGAAGAAGCTAGCTAGTCAAGTGACCTGCCTTGTCCAACTGTATTATGTTCAAAACAAGTTTCTGCATTTTTTGAAATTCCTCTCTTCTGTTATAAAAATAAGCTCTGTAAATCACTCCTGTTCTCTGATATCTGAGGAGTTAGGTGACCTGATTTTGATATACAAATTAAATCATAGATGCTTGATAACTTTGTCCTCAGTTTCCTTTTATTTCAGATAATTCATTTTAATAATTTACTTCTACGGTCACATTGCTGTTCCAGTTCAGTGTGGGGACTAAGAGCAGACCTCTTAGTTCTAAATAATGATAAAGAAATCTAATGGGAAGCTAAAGTGACTTCTTCTACCTGAGAATTACAGAAGAGGTCAGTTAGCACCAGTACAGACTAGCTCCTAGCCTTGAAGGCTCTGTGTCCTGAAGCAGCAGAAGGGAAGGTTCCCTTGAAAAAGCCCTAGTATAATCAGAAAGCCCCAGAGTAGGTATTTTGGAGGTGCTAGAAAACAAGCGGCCACCATCATGGCACTGTAGTCTCAGACTAGAAGAGCCAAGGCCCAGGGGTTCTTAGCTCCCTAACGTTCTGCCTGAGATGCCAGAGAAGACCTGGAAGATCCAGGGCTCTGAACCTCAAAGATGGGTCAGGGGACCCTGGGAGGCAGAGGTCAGTATAGGAGAAGTCAGGGGACTGTAGGCCAGTCCAAGCAGGGCTGACCCCTTTAAAGTGTAGCAGAGGATGGAGCCAGTTCTTGGCATAAAGACCTGATTCAGGAAATAAAGATTGGAGAGGTGAATAAATCAAAGAAAATACCAACTAATACAAAAAAATTATTGCAAATCTAGAGCTTTCCCCAAAGAAGGAGCTAGTAACTTGTAATGAGCGTTAAAAATCTTCCCCATCCATTGATAGGCGTCAGATCGGGGTATTGAGGGAGGTTTGATTAGGGGAGGCTTGCTTTGTGTGGGGGCCCACACCTTTTGCTGATTGCTGGTGAGGCACTGGATCAGAAGGGGTCATACCCTCCTGGTTTTAAAAAGAGTATATATACTCTGAGATGAGGTTTGACTTTGGGGCTTAGTTCTTGGAAGAAGGTTCTTGTGCCAGATGAGACTTTGGGCAGCCGTTTGAAGATGCCACCTTAGTGCCCCCCCCTTCCCCACTTTGACAATCCAGATGTGGGTGCTTCTCTCTCTGGTAAGGATGTATGTGTTGTCTACGGTCAGACAGTTGGAAGCCCTGTCTGTTGGTCCTGCTTGTATTTTCTATTGGGATATTTGTTTGATTAAAGTGATTGTTTACTCCTCAAAAGTTGCTTTCTTTTTACAAAAACAGATCTAAGAACCTGTGCAGCGGGCCCTCCTGTGTGTGCTGGGTGCTTTCTGCTACGGAACTTCATAGCAACTGCAAGCAGAGACTCAAAGAAAAAAAAAGATGCTCCATTAAAGACTACACAAAAACTTAAAAAAATATAAAACAGAAGATAAAAAAAGATAAAATCTCTAGAAGAAAGAATTGGAAGGATAAGTAGCTTGGAAAATAAAGTGGCAAATCTTATTCAAGAAATGGGCTCCCTGAGAACTAGAATGGACCAAACAGAAATCAGGGACTTTGAGACAGCGATAAATATTAGAGTAAAAGAGATGCTGGAGCCAATATTTGACTTAAGCCCTCGTTTAGTACCTTCCCCATCTCCAAGCTAGGAAGTTATGAGGAAACCCTCTGTTCATTATTTTTCCAGCAGCTCACACCTGGACCATCCGTATTACGTTGAAGATTTAGGCAGGAGGCAGAGTTGGTGGCCTTTGTTTTGCATTCCTGTAGACACAGCACAGTCCCTTCCTTTCTTAAAAGTATTGCCATCAGTCATAAATTTGTAGTCCCTGCAAGACACATTGGGTATACAGATAAAGTTTCTTAGTTCACATCCAAGTATCCATTAAATTTACACACAGAGTACTCACAGGCAAATATCCCAGATACATGGACCACATGCAGATAAGTACATAGTTCAGAGTTTCATAATAACAAAATCCATGGAGTAAGTTTTGTCTACTGCATTGGCTAGCTCAGGGGTGGGGAACCTGCAGCTTCAAGACTAGTTGGATTCAGTCAAAGGGCTGCACCTGAGGATCTAGGGGGCCACATGTGGCTTTGCATCTGAAGGTTCTCCACCCCTGGGTACAGAAAGGTTACTGCTGGAAGCTTCAGGAGAGAATGTTTGAAATAACTGTTATGGAGAATGAGATAAAAAATAATGAGGGAGAAGATAAAGGATGTTTTGCTTTAGAAATACTTATGTTGGAGTTAGATAGTCAAGTTAGATAGACAGAACATTTATTCTACAGTAATAACCAAAATTTATATAGCTCTTATTATGTGCTAGATATTGTGCTAGCTAGTCACTGGGATTACATATGAATTACATATTATATAGACTCCATCAGAGGACATTGCTGACACATGTGTAGTTTCTTCATCCATAACCCCTGGGTCATCACCTATCTGTTTGGTCTCTGGCTATAGAACTCTTGGCATTTTTACTCTCAGTGCCTGTTCTCATTTCTGCATATTTCATACTATCAGGCTCCACAGCCTGCAGACCCAGTTGTAGTGACCTTTTGATGATCCAAGCTTACCACTATTGTCTCTAATAATAAATCTAAATCCAAGCACATAGCTCAGGTATATGAATGGGCCATGAATCAATCAGTCATCAATGAACAAGAACCCAGGATCAGGTGTAACAGGGTCTCTCTCTGGTCTCTATTATACGTCAGCTTACAATTATATAGAATACCCCAATAGATGATGTGCTGAACAAAAATCCGTTAGTCCTTTGCTTAACTGAATTTGTTCTTCTAGAAACTTCTTGACTATGAAAGGACTGCCCCAAAAGTTTTGTTATAAATAAATTCTTGTTTGCCTTTTGCATGAGATGACTTCAAGTTGGAAGAAATGATTGTATTAAGACAGGATATATCTATATATTTATAGATATATATGTATGTGTATATAATATATATATACCTCATACATATAATACATATTTATACTTATTGTAATAACCTTTAAAAATGATTTTGTGCTTGCATCTTCTATGTCCACTCTCCTATTTCCCCACATTATAGCCCTGTAGATAACTACCTGGTCTGACAGGATAGAGCCTCATGGTCTGAGCAGGTATAGATAAGAGAGTTTTGCAGCTCCCGACTCAAGGCTGTTAAGCAACAGGGTGCAAACATTCCACTCTGACTTCATTGACCTTTGTCTTAGCCAATCTCTGTTAGACTCTGGAGAAGTGGGGGAAGTGGTGAGATATCACCAATATATGTCAGTGTTGGGACTCTTTTTTTTCTCTCTAGAAAGGAAAAGTTCAATCCATTTTCTGTGCTGCTACCATGCTATGAGCTGATCCAGAGAAAAAATTCACAATGCATGAGAAAGAGGGGCTAATCGCTGTAGTAAGGTCCTGAAGGAGCTTGTAGAGACTGGGATCAAGGAAAAAGGTTGAGTGAATATTGAGTAACAAAGATGTCCCTTCTACAACATTCCTGATGAGTGGTCAGCTAACCTCCACTTGAAAACCTCCAGTGATGGTGGAGCCTTCTCCCTCCTGGTAATCCTGGGCAGATTTAATTGTTAGGAAGTTTTCCCTTATTCCAACCCTAAGTCTCTGCATATCCTGGGTGAGGAAAAGGGCTGCCTCTTCATCAGAGACTGAAATAAAGGAGGAAATGGCAGGAGATGATGTCAAGGGCATTTGAGGGTTGCCAGAGGAGAAGTTCTCAGTGAATAGTCTCTCTTTTTGTCTTTGCTCAGTTCTTTAGTCATGTCTGGCTCTTGACCCTATCTGGAGTTTTCTTGGCAAAGATACTGAAGTGATTTGCAATTTCCTTCTCCAGCTCATTTTACAGATGAGGAAACTCAGGCAAACAGGGTTAAGAGGCTTAACACAGGGTCACACGGATAGTACATGTATGAGGCCGGATTTGAATTCAGGAAGATGAGTCTTCCTGACTTGAGGCCTGGTGCTCTATCCACTACACCACCTAGCTGCCAAAAAAGTCTCAAATTACCTTTAGTAAAGCATGGAGTGAGAGCCTTAGTTGAGAGAGTAGCAGAGGGAGTACTACTGGAGGGCTTGAGGAGAAAAAGTTTGAAAACGTCATTATGGAGAATGGGATAGAGAATCAATTAGGGAGGAGAAAAAGGATTGCCTTGCTTCAGTGAAGATCTGGTTGAAATGAGATAAAATAAATATGAAGTGGACCTAGTCAGCATAGTTTGGAATCTTCCTGTAGCTCTGACCAGCGTCTGTAAGGGCAGACAAAAAGATTGCTTAGGAGTAATATCATGTTGGCGTTTGGCAAATGTAAGCAGTGATAGGACAAGGGAGCGAGATCTTGGAGAGAAGAGATGAATTGCATCACTGAGGGGTAGAGATTAGGAGGTGGGAAGGTTTGTCAGAGCAGGGGTTATAGTCTGGCAAAATACTGAGAAAGGGAGAGACTGTAGGGTGAGATGAGTATAAAGAGTAGGTTTGTCAGGGATAAGACAGAGGAAGTGATGGAGTGATAGGAGATTGTGATTGGTTAAAAGAATTTGAGAATTCTTGATCATAGAAATGAAGCACTTGCAGGTGGTGACAAGACTGTTTCTATGAAAATAGGAATTGAGGAGAAAAGGAACCAGGAGAGGTTAAGGTATTTGGGGCAAAATCAACATCTATGTTGAAATTTTCTATTATGAAGGCAGGAACTGGGGTAGAGAGGACTACTGTGAGCCAGGCACTGAACTCACTGGGAGGGACATTCAAGTTGATATATATAAAAATATATATATGTATACACATACATACATATATATACATACATGTATATATATGTGTGTATATATGTGTATATACACAAAATACCTGGAATATAGTTGCTATCAGGATCTGAATTGGATGATAAATTTATATAGAGAGAAGGAGAGGTTGCTGGATGATGATGGGAGAATAGACTGGGAAGTAGAAACAGAGGGCAAGAAGTATTTTGACTATGCCTTTGGGACTAGTGAACTGGGGGATATAAGTAATGGGGTAGCCAGTACTCGAAAGGAAGGTCTGGAATTTAATGTTATTTGAGAGAACTTAGTGAGGCGCAAATTTCAGTGACAGCTAGAAGGCAGAATAAGCATGAGAGAAAGAATCTAAAGTGAAGAGAAGTTTGTAGAGTGGAAGTCTCAGAAGGAATAGTGGAAAGGGCAGTGGAAATGGGGAGGAGAGCGTCCAAGTTGTTGTGGATGAGAGTCTGGGATTCACTTTTACTTACTAGGTGGGGAGAGTGAGAGGGGTTTGAAATTTCCTAACTAATGGGGAATGAATGAGTCAGGCAGATGTCACTAGATGGGAGGCAGGTAAGTAGAATATTCTTTGATAGGTCTTACGTCGTGATCTGCATGTCCACAATGACAACCTGGTGGTGTAGACTCAACTCAAATGTTCCTCTAAGACACTCTTGATGGTAGAAATAGCAGTAGTGGTCTGGGTTGGGTGGTCCTGGTACTGAGAGTCCAACTTCAATGTCCTCTTGTCTAAGAAGACTTCCTTGATTACCCCCTTCTAGCCTAATATAGCATTTTGTCTTGTACTTCCTAATCCACTTACCATATTATATAATTTATTATAATTACCTATAAGCTTGTTTACTGATGTTATCCATGTCTTTATTATCCTTTCTACTAGAATGAGTCCTCTCTGAGGGTAGGATTAAACTTTTACCTCATCAGTTCCTACCTGAGTTTTATAGATGTGGGGGACACTGTATATGTTTATTGAATTTTATTTGTGTTTGCTATGAAGTGGTAAGCTTTATGAGGGCAGGGAAATTTTTTCTTCTTTGAGGGAAGCAGAACTATTTAGAAACTAATTGGATATATAGGGCAATTCAGTTCCATTCAATTCAACAGCCATGGCCTAGTGGAGCACCAACCTACTAGATCTGGCAGAGGACTGGGCTTTGAATTCCAGCTTTTGTACTTATCCAAACTTGTTTTCTCACCTGTAAGATGAGGGGTTGGATTAGATGACCTCCAAGGTCCTTTCCAACTTTAAACATGTGGTTCTTTTGTAAAGGTGGGGGCCCATTGATTATCAACTCCTGTCTATTAACAAGTAGTTACCTTTATTAGATGGAAATGCTTCCTGGTTGAATCAATCAATCAAAACTAATTATGATGGGAAGAGTACTCCTATTGGATAGAGAAGCTTGGCCACACCCTGAAGAGCTTGTATGAAAGCTGGAGTTGAGAAATAGAGAAAGATTTCGAAGACCTGGAAGAGCAGGCGAAGGAGTGGAAACATCCAGAGCTGAGCTTGAAAGAGTCATATCCCTGGGACAGTCAACAGAAGGAGAAAGAGAAAATCAGATTGGGCCGGGACAGAAGGGAGAGATCAAGGAGGGTCATCAGCCTTCCAGGCATCTTGGAGCAGATGACACCAGCTGATACTAGCTGTATCCAACTTCTCAAGGACTCAGAGAGATTCCAAGAAAAGGTCTGCTCTTTGCATAACTTCTCCTCCCTTCCAGGGCCTATCTTTTAACATGTACAATAGACTCTCCTTCTTTATCCTAACATTTCTGGTATCCTGAATTTTTCATCAACCATAATGAGGTTAGGGGTTATCCAGATATAGCTATAAATGTTAATTAAGTCAGAGAGTCAAAATTCTGCCTGAATATTAAGCGTTTTCCTAACTGGGTGTTCAGAGTGATTATCATGATATTTCTAATTTTTCAATTAATATAAATTCCATAAAGTAACAGAGGTAGGAACTGTGTGGACCCGCGGGAGCATTATATTTTCATATATATATATATATCATATTGTATCATGATGTATTGTATTTATCATCATATTGTAACATGATATTACGCTATGATCCTAATTCAAGAAGCACTTTTTTTTTGTTTAGGAGGATCTGTGTTGGCTTCTGGGAGTAGCAAAAACCAAAACAAAGAAGTATCTGCCCTTTAAAGCTTCATCTTTAAATAGGCATCAGACCTGTCCAAGTGTTTTAGTCTTTGGAGAAAAAGCAGTGATATTTTGGTGAGACGTGAGGAAGCTGGGAGTAAAGAGGTTTGCAGAGAGAAGACAAGGTAATTCTATGATATAGTAGGTTTGATGTGGCAGCAGGAGTCTTGTAAATAGCAAAATATGTGAGATTGAATTGGGGGAGAAAGAGAAAGCATTATCATATCCCCTCTTGGGAATCTCACAACGAAGGCATTCAGTGACTTTATTATCACCTGACTTCATGAGAAAGTAGCTTCACTCTCAGGTGTCCTTTAGTCTTAAAGCCTTTAGCAAACTAATAGAGGAAATGATCTAGTTCAATGACTGTAGGGCCAAGTCCATTATTGAGATTATCTTGTCATCCAGAATCCTCTTTCCGTCATTATTTCCTAGGATCCTAAAGTCAGTGGCTTTTGGTTTGATGTGGGTGAAGAGATTGGAAAAAAATACTTTTGTTGCGCTTTTTTTTTGGATTTTGGTCCTTTCTCCTTTATCTCAATAGAATGATCCAAAGGGGTTGGAGTCCTTCTCTTTGCCCTTCCCGATATGGAGTGGAAGTCACATAGCTACTTTCCTGGATTTCAACTGTATTCAATTTCCCTCCATTTTATGTTTTTTCTTTCTCCCATCTCTCTCAATTTAAAAGGAAAAATCCCTTGTTAGAAGTACATGTGTTGAGGAAAACAAATTCTCGTATTGTCTATCCATGTCAAAAAATGTACGTCTTATTCTACATCTTTAATCTATCAGCTCTCGGTTAGGAAGTGAAGAGCTTGATTTCATCAGTGGTCCTCCACCTCATGTGAGGAGGGTGCTCTGACTCTTGTCAAGGCAAATTCCTCTTCATGGATTGTCTTCTCCAGAAGATTGTTCCTTCTGCCATCCATAGTCTCTCACTTATCTTCAGTCTCTCCCTGCTTACTAGCTGCTTCCCCATTGCCTACAAACATGCCACATCTTCAAAAGCCACCCTCATCCTTAAAAAATCTATTCCTGCTACCTGTAATCCTCTCCCTGTTCTCCCTTTTGTGGCTACACTCCTTGAGAAGGCTGTCTCCAATTGCCTCCATATCCTAGCCTCTCATTCCCTTCTTAATTCTCTGCTTTCTTCCAGCGTCATCATTCAGCTGAAACTGTCCTCTCCAAAGCTACCAGTGATCTCTTAATGTCCAAATGTAATGACTTTTTCTGTTTTCATCCTTTTTGACCTCTCTGCAGACTTTTATGGTGTTCATCACCCTTTTCCCCCTTAATATTCTGTTCTCTCTAGGTTTTTATGACACACTCTCTCTCTCCTCCTACCTATCTGACCACCACTTCTCAGTCTCATTTGCAAGATCTTCATTCATGTCCTAACAGTAAGAGTCTTCCAAGGTTCTATCATGAATCCTCTTCTTTTCTGCCTCCATACTTTTTCACTTGGGGGTCTTATCAACTATTGATTTTACCTTCATAATATCTCTTACACACACACACATATCTATATATCTACATATATCTGTATCACCCCTTCTCTTTAACACTGCCCACAACCCAGGTGCAAGCCCTCATTGCCTCACTCCTGGACTATTGCAAGTCTGTTGGTCTCCCATTCCAATCCATCCTCCACTTAAGATGTTGAATTAATCTTGCTAAAGTGTGAATTGACCATATCAGACTTTTATTCAGTAAACTGCAGTGCCTTTCTATTGCTTCCAGGATCAAACCCTCTGTTTGTCTTAGAAAGCCTTCCATAATATGACGTCTTCCTACCTTTGTAGTCTACTTACACCTTACACTCCCCCACCCCCGCTACCCTGGATTGCTCTCCCACCTCATCTCCACCTCTAGCTTCCTTGACTTCCTTCAAGTCTCAGCTAAATTCCTTTTGCAAGAAGCCTTTCCCCACTCCCAGCTTAATAGTAGTGCCTTTTCTTAGTTGAATCCTCAGGGATATGTAGATGATACCTTCTTTATATTCAGTCATTTACATCTTGTGTATGCTCAGTTGTTTCCTTAGACTACTCCTTGAGAGTAGGGTTTGTCTTGGACCTTTCTTTGGATCCCCAGTGTTTAGCACTGGACCTGGCTAACAATAGCAGGGACTCTTACTATTTACTTTGTATTTATCATGGGTCTTATAGTATCTACCAGTCATCATAAGCAGCCTCATGATTTCCTACAGTGCAAAAGTTACTTTACCTGTTAGTGCTACATGCAAGTGAAATCCCAAGTCCAGTCCCATCCTGTGTGTCAGACACTGTGCTAGGTGACAGAAAATCATTCAGTTTTATAGCATGTTGATATTTGCAGATACTTTCCTTCCTACAGCTAGGGTAGTGCAAGTATCATCTGTTTTGTAGATGAAGAAACTGAGGTTCTGACTTGCCTATGATCACCCAGTTGGTGTCACTTGAAGCCAAGTCTCCCGCCAACTTCAGCTCTTTATCTGCTATGACACGATGATGCTAAGCTGAGTTATGCACACTTCAGTTTTCTACTCTTAATTTGTATACTGATTATTATTTTTATATTATAATATAGTATAGTACATACATATGTACTATGTTATCATATGTTATAGAAATATTATTATATTTGTATACTGATTATTTGAGCGTGGATTATATGCTAAATACTCTGCCTAGACACTGGGAGTGTGTTTGGGAGGTGGGGTGGTGGGAATAGAAAAATATATGTTTCTTCCCCTTAAAGGAATTTATAGCCTATGCTGCGGGGAGGAACCTGCAGTCTTGAGGCCTCCGCTTCAACCTTTTGAGTGAGTCCAAGTTTTACAGAACAAATCCTTTTATTAAGGGAATTTGTTCTATGAAGTTTGGATTTAATCAAAGGGCCGCACTTGAGGACCTAAAGGGCTTTGAGGCCAAAGGTTCCCCATCCACACTAGTATATTGTCTTCATCCTTTGTTGCCTGTTCACATTTTTTATTTTGATATCTTTTTATTCTACACATTTGTTCCTGCTCCTTAAAACTATTAGGTCATGGAGGGCAAAAGCTCTACAATGGGCCACCATCCACTTTATGGTTCTGATGACAAATAGATGAAATGCGTAAAACTGACTTTCAGCGGGTGATCCTGTCCCCCTTTTCCTCCTCTTCCATTCTGGCACACCATAGGCACTTAATAAATGCTTATCAATTGAGTAATTGATGATTCAAGGGACGTAGTTGAGAGACTGCAAGGGAGTGGGCTGGCTAGAGTCCATAATGCTTTGCTGGAGACCGTGAGGCTGTTTCTTCTTTCCCATTCTGTCGTGTTCTTTCTTTCTGTCCCCTCTCCTCAGCAGCACCCAAGAATCAATGATACCCCTTTCACTCAACTGCAATCAGTGATGCAGATGGTGGTGATAAAACAAACCGCAGAACAATAAAATATTAGTTTGTCTATTATCTACACCTCATTTGAATTCTTAATTTAATGTAAGACTTCTCCATCTCTTCATTCAGCTATAGCCCTGGATGCCACTCCCTTCCCTTACTGCTGCAGAAATGTTCATTGGGCTCTCCAAGTGGAAATGAACACATGCCTCTAGTGAAGGCCTGGAGCCCCCTAGTGCATGGAGGGAGAAGCATCACTAGCTGAAAGAATTTTACCCAGTAAGTAGAAGCCAATGAGTACTTAAATTAAGCGCCTACTATATGCCATGCACTGTGCTAAGTGCTGGGGATGCAGTGAAAGTCAAGAACAGTCCTTGCCCTCAAGGAGCTCATAATTTAATGATGAAAAGCTGACAATTTGAGGTCAGGAAGACTAGGGTTCAAGTCCCGCCTCTGATACTAGCTGAGCAAGTCAGCTAAAATTTTTCAGCCTCAGTTTCCTTATGTGTAAAGTGAATATAATAATGCCTTCAGTACCCGTCTCACAGGATTGTGAGGTTCAAATGAGATAATGCACATGATTCCTATTCAGAATTATAGACCTTGTTTTTGAAGGTGTTAGAAGGATCCTCACATTCCTTCATTTACTGAAGAAACATTTCTTGATAAACAACTTTTTTTGATGGTGGTGAAGTCTGAACTTATGATTTTGTCAGTGGGGGAGCTCCCAGTATGAATGCCCTCTTCAGGTAGACAGGTAGCTCCTATGTAATGTATCTAATGTAAGGAGTTGCCTGGGGTACCCGTGGAGGAATTAGGCCCAGGGTTTCCTCGATTCCAAGGTGTGCTGTCTATCCATTGTCTGTTATCTCCAATCCACTAGGCCAGGTTGTTCCTCATTCATAATAGCTGATTTTTGTGAGGGAGGCTTAAGTGACTTAGCCAGGATCAAGCAGCTAGTGTCTGAGGCTGGATTTGAACTCAGCCCCTCCTGACTTCAGGGCTGGTGCTCTATCCACTGCACTACCTAGCTTCCCTAAAGCTGATATTTAAGCAATATGGTATAATACATAGAGAGCAGACCTTCAAGTTTTGAAAACCTGAGTTCAAGCCTCACCTCTGACACATACTGGCCCTGTGACCTGGGATGAATCACTTGACTTTTCTGTACTTTTCAGCAAGCATTGGTGGAGGAAGTTTCCTCATGTGTCCTTATGGATTGCACAGTTTACAAAATTCTACAGAGCTGTAATTATGTTCTTTGACACCCTGGCAAAAAATACCGTCTTTGAAAATTAGTAGATACAATTTGCATATAATGTACATGTCGACATTTGATATTAAAATGCTCTAAAATACTTCTAGCTCTTCTTTTCCCCAACTACCCAATTTCTCCCCGCTTTGTCCCTAGCGCCTATTAGCCTGTGCAGCCGGCTGCCACTGCAGTTATGTACCTATGAGATGCTTTGGGATCCTCCTGTGCAAGGCTCCACTGTTCATTACTCCATGTCTCAGCAGCTGCCCATCATATAAAAAGCACAGTGCAAGCCTTAAAAAGGTTAAGTTACAAACCACTGGTACCCCGGACAAATCCCTAAAACTATAGATTACATAAGAGTTGCCTGTCTGCCTAAAGAGCGTTTTCATATTGGGAGCTCCCGCACTGACACCTCTCCACTACCACCAAAACAAATGATCAGTAAATGAAGGAATGTGTGAGGATCCTTCCAGTACCTTCAAAAACTAGGTCTGCAATACTGAATGGAAATTTACATTTCTTTATGGGGGCCTTACAACCTGTGAGGGGGTTCCTGAAGGTATCAATTATCAAAACAAGGAAACAGCGTGAGAGAGGATCTCTGAGTAGTCCATGGCCACACAGCTAGTGAGTGTTAGGGCCGGTGTTTGAGCCCATCTGCTATTTAATAGTACAAATAGCTTAAATCTTTCAGATCTTGTTTTTTTCTCAACTAGTTAGCTTATGTGCTATTGGCTGCAATTCAGATTGTGTGCTTGTAAAGCGCTTTGGGATCCTCAAACTAGAGGCTCTGGCTAGTGATGGAAGCAGCACTACATTGATACGAATGCTTGCTTCACTGCTGCCTCCCAGCGACGACTCATTGCACAGTGTCCCCTCCCCTACCTGGCAGAGAAAGCTGGAACTGAGGATTCCTAAGCTGATGCAATCGCCGCTCAGTGGGGGCGGAGGGAATAGCTGTAGAAGACCAGGCGTGGGAGGGATGGGGCACTTTTCAGGGGGCACCTTTGGCTTCCTGTAGAGACGCCTCAAATTCCTCATGGCCTTGGGTTTCCCTGGCCAGTGTCCTGAGTTTCAGCAAAATATCCCCTCTGCCTGACTCTCACCTAGGCTGCTTTGGGTGACAGCCACCTCCTCTGCCCACCCCAGAGAATATGGGCTTTGTGCCCATGGAGACAAGACTAGAAAGGAAGAAGAATAATATGTCAGGTAACCTGGGTGAGGGAGCAAAGTTGAGAGGAGAGAGAGACAGAGACAGACAGAGAGCTGGAGAAACACAGAGACAGACAGAGCACACTTTGAGAGACAGAGAGAGAGAATAAATGTTGATTGACTGGGAGGGGCGTAGGAGGAAGATCATTTTTTAATTGTATTTTTTTTCCAATGACATGTACAGACAATTTTTAACATTCACTTAAAAAATTTTCGAGTTCTACATTTTTCTCCCTCCCTCCCACTTCTGTAAGACAGTAAGCAATTTGATGTGCGATCATGTAAAACATTTCCATATTAGTCATGTTGTGAAAGAAGAAACAGACCAAAAAAATGCCCACAAAAACATAAAGTGAAAGCAGTGTGCTTTGATCTGCATCCGGATTCCATCAGTTCTTTCTCTGGATGAGGATAGCATTTTCCATCATGAGTCCTTTGGAATTGTCTTGGATCATTAGATTGTTGAAAAGAGCTAAGTCATTCATAACTGATCATCAACAATGTTGCTGTTACCATGTACAATGTTCTCCTGGTTCTGTTCATTTCACTTTGCATCAGTTCATGTAAATCTCAGAGGTTAATTTTTTTGGGGAGACAATTGGGATTAAGTGCCTTGCCCAGGGCACAAAGCTAGTAATTGAGGATAATTTTTAATGACTGAGAAATAAACAGGTCTTGACAAGGACCTGAGGGCACAAAAGCAACCCTTGTCCTCCCAGCTTACCAGTCTGTTTCCATAACTATGGCAGATCCTTAATGAGACCCATATTTCCATTTTCACAACACTCCCTTACCCCCAAACCAGCTTTTGAGTAGCTTAGCCTTAATAATGAATCCAACAACCATTTATCAAGCCCTTATTAGGAGCAAGGCACCTGAGAATTTTGGAGGGGAATCAGAGAAGGATGCTGTCTAAACCCATTAGGGTCATCTTAGGCACTTCTCCACTGCCTTCTATCTCCTCACCAAGACCACTAGATTCTCCCAAGGTTACTGCATTCCAGAGAGGGCCTATGGGCTGAAGGGAAGTTGTGCAGACAGGAGTTGGAGTTGAGAGAAGAAAAGTAGAAAGTTAGGATTCTGGATAAAGATCCCAACAAGGCACACAGCTTTTGTTCTTTGGGCAATGGTCTTCATGACAACAAGGAACTGATCTTTTTAAGTTGGGCAGAACACAACTTGTTGGCAGATTCCAGAGGTAGGTGTTAGAGTGGGAAGGAGGGGAGGAGAGAAAATTAGATAGGTGATAAGGCAATGGAAAATTACAGAGAAGCAAGAGGTGGAGAAAATAGGGAGTCTTGATAGATGGAGAAGAGGGGGAAAGGTGAGAACACTGAGGAAATGTGGGATAGAGGAAGCTGATGAACATGTTCCAGGGAGGAATTTGGTAAGAATTTTAGGACAGGGTGAAATAGATAGGCACAGAAAAAGAGAGAAGAAATTACAGGAAAAGGTGAGAGTTTTGAACTACATAATGGGGAGAAGCAGGAGATATCAGGTTATCAAAGTCAAAACTAAAAACCCAGAACTAAGGAATAATTTAACATATCACCAAGAAACATGATTCTGTGAATAGTCAAGTTAATCAACCAATAGCCCATTTGAAATCCTATGGAGAGAAAATAAGGAAGATAGAAAAATAAGAGTGGAAACAAAGAAGGAAAAAGAGAGTTTCTAGGTGGAAAGGACAGGACAGTTTTATTTTTAGAATAAAAGTCCCTGTTCTGATTCTTTGGATCCAACTGAGTTTCCATAAAAACTCTCCATGGAACCGTAAGGCCTTTGTGGCATCTCCAGAGTCCCATCTATTCTCTCTCATTTTCCTTATGTGTAAAATGAAGATAAATCTTCAGATCCTCCCATCAGTGGGGGAAGGAAAGAAACACATCAAACAAAGCACATCCCTGGGAACGACAACAAAATACATGAGAAAGAGCCTTGAAGTCAGGAAGAACTGTGTTCCAGTCCTGCTTCAGACACATGCTAGTTGTGTGAATATGGGCAAACTTCAGTGCTCCCAGGAAAATATTCAAGGCTCAGTTACAGAAGAATCACCTGTCTGATTCAGTGAAGGAGAAATCGTAGATCTAGCCTCTGTGTATATATGTGTGTGTGTGCATGTATGTATATCTATGTATGTGTATGTATGTGTATATATAATACAAATACGTGCATCCGCTAGCATTTATGTAGTGTCTACTATGTGCCAAGCACTGTGCTAAGTATTTTACAAATATCATTTGAGACTAGGAACAACCCTGGGCGGTAGTGCTATTATTATTCCCATTTTACAGTTGAGAAAACTGAGGCAGACAGAGCTTAAATGACTTGCTCAGGTCACACATCTAGTATATTTGAAGCTGGATTTCAATTCAAGTCTTCCTGACTCCAGGACCCTTGCCAGTTGTTTCCTGCTCTGCCCTTCCCCATACACCACAAGCCATCCATAACTGTCCATACTGGGTGACTCTTGTCCCTTCCCCATACACCACAAGCCATCCATAAGTGTCCATACTGGGTGACTCTTGTCCCTTCCCCATACACCACAAGCCATCCATAACTATCCATACTGGGTGACTCTTGTCCCTTCCCCATACACCACAAGCCATCCATAACTGTCCATACTGGGTGACTCTTGTCCCTTCCCCATACACCACAAGCCATCCATAACTGTCCATACTAGGTGACTCTTGTCCCTTCCCCATACACCACAAGCCATCCATAACTGTCCATACTGGGTGACTCTTGTCCATATCCTGTTGTGAGTTTTCTTCTGACATGGAGAAGGTGCCATTAAAACACTCTGGCTGTTTACTTGGCATTCCTCACCCTTATTATGTTTCTGGCTACGATGTATAAAAAGTCTGAGAGACATAGTTTCTGAGTAATTAATAATTTTATTAATTATGCTAACAATAATTAATAAAAGGGGTCAGTGGCACCATCAAATGCCAAAGATCCTTCATGGAACCCATTCAATGCTTATGTGTCCTTGGAAGAGTGGGTATTCCTGAGGGTGGAAATCAACTTTGATTGACTGGATAACAAGTAATGAGAAAATGAATATTATAATGAGAGGTGGACTTATTCTAATGAGATGCTGGGGGATGTAACTGATCACTCAGTCTTGGTCAAAGAGACTTATCTATATCCATGTTGCACTGCCTAAGGTAATCTAGACAAAAGGGGGAATCCACTTTTACCCAAACCTGAGTAAAACACAATGGGCTAGAATCTATCAATTCACCTAAACTAGAAATTTTTTGCCTTTTGATCAGATCTGAGTTTTCCAGTTGAATCGGTTTCATCCAAGATTTCATCTCATTATGAGCCCTATATTTCAAAGACTTCCTGAATAACCTACAGGGACTGAGTTCTAAATGAGGAAAAGAAGGGGAAAAAACCTTAGTCTTAATTCAGTAATTGGCTATTAATATAGAAAAGAAATAATAATTTCTTTCACTGACCCATCTGTTCTTCCTATCATACAATTCTTTTATAACCTTCTTGACTCCTTTTTTTCTTTTCATAAGTTCCTCATTTGTTCTCTGTTGCAGCCTGTTCATATCCACCATGTACCTTTTCATTGCCTTCTGTGTAATTTTTTAATTTCATAGAAATGGTTGTATTCTATGCAACTTCATGGCTATAGAGTAAGACTGACAGAATTTTGGCATTATAAAGATGTACCTTTGCTTTCATGAAAAGTTAGTTTTCCGGTGACAGTCCACCTTCTATTCAACTCTATTTTGTCCAATTTATTTTCTATTCATATTGTCTGTCCCAGATAGAGAGGCTGATAAAAAACAAAAAATAGCTCTATAGTCTGTCCATCCAAATGCATGTTGTAATTTGGACAATATTGTGTAGTCACATCAAGCTCTTGAGTGATTCCTGATGTCTTCTAGGAAGCTCTGCCTCAGGCAATCAGCATAAAATCATCCATCCATGAGGATCTGGAAGATCTCATGAATTGCAGGGAATCCTTCTTTGCCTTTTACTCTGCTCTGGATCTCTTCCATCCCAGTAGCCAACAACTCTGGTGAACATATATGCCCTTGTTTTATGCCTCACCTACCATTTATGATCAGAGGACTGTTGAATAGAGTTATTTCTGTTATTATATCTTTCAAGGAATTTTGAATGATTTTAACATATAGTTGGGAGACAACTTGTTGAAAAGAGCCTATAAGGTAGTGTTTTATTCTGCATCAAATGGTTTTTCCTCATCAACAAATATGAAACGTGAGGGGATGTTGTATTCTGTACTATTTCAGTAAACTGTGAAATAGTAAATATGTGGTCCATTGTTTAACAGTATTTGTGAGAGTCTGCTTGTTCCCTGCTTATAGTCATATTAAGACTGTCCATGATTTGGGAATGGATTATTTTCATAAAATATTTTTTACTATTTTTTCTTTTTTTTTTTACATTTTAAAAAATAGTTATTTTATTTGTTTTCAGTGTTCTATAATCATTTCCATATAATCTTAGATTTTTTTCCCCTCCTTTCCCCTCCTTCTCCCTTCATTCCTCACTCCCTCCCCGAGATGGCATTGCAATCTTATATAGGTTCTACACATACATTCCTATTAAACACAATTTCACCATAATAATGTTGAATGTAGAAGTGAATGGGAGAAACCATAAAACAAAACAAAACAAAACACAATATAAAAGAAAATGGTCTGCTTCATTCTGCAATCCAATTTCATAGTTCTTTCTCTGGGTGTGGAAGGCATTTTGCCTCAAAAGTCCATTGGGAATTTTTTAGGTCCTTGCATTGCTGTGAAAGGCTAAGTCTACCAGGAAAATTCCTCTCACACTGTGGTCGTTGCTGTGCACAGAGTTCTCCTGGTTCTGCTCCTTTCACTCAGCATCAGGTCATATAAGTCTTTCCAGGCCTCTCTGAAGTCTTTCTGTTCATCATTTCTTATAGCACAATAGTATTCCATTACATTCATATACCACAACTTGTTCAGCCATTCCCCAACTGATGGGCATCCCCTCAATTAGCAGTTTTTGGCCACCACAAAAAGAACTGCTATAAATATTTTTGTATATGTGGGACCCTTTCCCATTTTTATGATCTCTTTGGGATACAACTCTAGAAGCGATATTGCTGGGTCAAAGGGCATGCACATTTTTATAGCCCTTTGGGCATAGTTCCAAATTGCTGTCCAGAATGGTTGGATCAGCTCACAGCTCCACCAACAATGAATTAGTGTTTCAACTCTCCCACATGTTCTTCAGCACTTATCATCTTCCTGTTTTGTCATGTTAGCCAATCTGATAGGTGTGATGTGGTACCTCAGAGTTATTTTGATTTGCATCTCTCTAATCAATAGTGATTTAGAGCATTTTTTCATATGACTATAGATATCTTTAATTTCTTCCTCTGAAAACTGCATGTTCATATCCTTTGACCATTTATCAGTTGGGGAATGACTTGTATTCTTGTACATTTGATTCAGTTCTCTCTATATTTTAGAAATGAGGCCTTTATCACAGACACTAGTTGCAAAAATTCTTTCCCAGTTTTCTGCTTCCCTCCTAATCTTGGTTGCATTGGGTTTGTTTGTGCAAAAACTTCTCAATTTAATGTAATCAAAATTATCCATTTTGCACTTCATAATGTTCTCTGTCTCTTGTTTGGTCAAAAATTTCTCCATTCTCCATAAATCTGACAAGTACACTATTCTTTGCTCCACTAATTTGTTTATAATATCAATCTTTATACCTAGATTATGTACCCATTTGGACTTTATTCTTGTGTACGGTGTCAGGCATTGGTGTATGCCCAGTTTCCGCCACACTGTTATCCAATTTTCCAGCAATTTTTGTCAAACAATGAGTTCTTATCCCAGAAGCTGGGATCCTTGGGTTTATCAAACAGTAGATTGCTATATTCATTGACTGCCATGTCTTAACCTAACCTTAACCTAACCTAACCTTAACCTTAACCTAACCTATTCTACTGGTAATTGCTGCTTTATAATACAATCTGAGGTCTGGTAGGGCTAGGCCACCTTCCCTAGCATTTCTTTTCATTAGTTCCCTTGATATTCTGAACTTTTTGTTCTTCCAGTTGAATTTTGATATTATTTTTTCTAGCTCTAGAAAATAATTATCTGGTAGTTTGATCGACAGGACACTAAGTAAATTAATTTAGGTAGAATTGTCATTTTTATTATATTAGCTCTAAAATTTGTTTTATGTATCAGTGCGTATGAGCATAGATTGGCAGTTATTGATGCTTCCTTGGCTGACTTTCTTTGGTATTAGCAGAGTCTGAGATATTCTCTATACTTTTAGTTTCTTCTTCAGATAGCTCATATAGTGATCCCTTCACACAATAGTATCACCTCCCAGAACAGATATCCTTAGTGTACATTTAGCTCAATCTGGCTCCCTTTGTTCTTACTAGCTATTTTTTACCTTCCCTATAAGCACACCGGGCATTGTGATGTTAGGGTCCGACTAACCTGTTCTTGATGGAAAAAACAAATTTTTGGTAATAATTTTCTTCACAGCTTTGCCATTATTCTTATTTTTTGTGGTCCTTCTGTTTTAGTTCTTAAATGCCCTTGGGATGACTTTGCTTAGCTGGATGCCTCGCCAAGCATTCTTTAAATTGGTTTTACCCTCCACTGCTTCTCTCTGGTATATGGGATGATACTGTTCATGACTGCCCATCTTTTTTTTCTAAGATATTTTGCAAATGAGTTTACATGCTAACCCTGTGTTGTCATCAGTGGAGAGATCCATCTTTTTTTGTTGACAATTAAGTAGTTGTTGACTAAGGTGCTTGCTGGACTCTTGATCTTCTTGTTGTGGCAATTTATATTGCCTGGACTTGTTTAATAATTATTATAATTAGTGTCATTGTCATTTCTATTATCTGTTTTCCATTTTTGGTTAATTGTTTAAATAGTTCAGAACTGAATTATTTCAATGGTTCACCATGTCTTTTTTTCTCATAATTTTTTCTTCTTGCTTTTTTTTTTTTAACTAATTCTAATCTTAACTCCGACAAGTTGATGGTTCGACTCATACACACTTAATTCAATGTGTGGGGCAGCTAAGTGGTGCAGTGGATAGAGCACCAGTGCAGGAGTCAGGAGGACCTGAGTTCAAATCTCACCTCAGACACTTGACACTCACTAGCTGTGTGACCTTGGGCAAGTCACTTAAACCCAATTGCCTCATCCTGGGTCATCTCCAGTCATCCTGATGAATATCTGGGCACTGGATTCAGATGGCTCTGGAGGAGAAGTGAGGCTGGTGACCTGCACAGCCTTCCCTCACTCAAAACAAGGTCAAGTGCAAATCATGTCATCGTTTCTCTGATGGCATGGTCTTCTTTGGCAATGAAGGATGAACACACACACACAGTTAAGTCAGCATAACTGCCACATCAATAACAAGTCTTTTATTGTCTGTTAAAATCAATTTCATTTTTTGTCTTGTTATATGGGGATGAGATAGTAGAGGGTATGGATCTGTGCTTTGTGATTTCATCTGTGTGTAGGAATTCCTAGTGTGGAATATTTTTCCACTGATATAGATCTGTAATTTCTCAGTTATTGGGCAAACTGATGGATAACTGATAGTCTTAGAGCAGTAATTCTTAAAGGGTGTGTCTCTTCACTAGGTATGCTGTGAGATTCCTTCCCATATCCTGAGGGTTCCAAATTTTCCAGCCCCAGTTGCAGCTTGCTGCCTGACAGCTCTCCCAGGACGGTTATAATAGCAGCTCTGTCTCCTGAATGGCAAAGTTGACTCCTCCTGGAGAGGTCACTTAGGGGGTAGCAGAGGGGAAGAAGAAGGCATGGGAATCCCAGGGCTAAGGTAAGGCATCTGGAGGCCCAACGACTAGGGAACCCTTTTTTTGCCAGTTTAAAATATTCAGTGTGCCTCAGTTCCTCATGGCTGGAATACATACACTGCATTTGCTGAGCAAAAGGGAAAAACAAGTTTGAGAATCTCTATCTTTAATTACTTGCCTATGACACTGAGTGATTAGGTGACTTGCCCATCCATGCTCGTATAACTTACTATAATCAGAGGCAGGACTTGAACCCAGATCCTCCAGACTCCAAGGCCTTCTTTCTAGGAGGGCAGCCAGGTGTTGATGGGTCAGGAGTCAAGAAGACCTGAGTTTAAATGTGACCTCAGAGACTTAACAGCTGGGCAAGTCACATAATCTCTGTCTGCTTGAGTTTCCTCCACTGTAAAAAGGGCGTCATAATAGGTAGCACCTACCTCCCAGAGTTGTTGGGAGGACCAAATCCTTGTATACAACGCTTATATGAAGTGCTTAGTATAATACCTGGTGCATAGTAGGCATCTAATAAATACTTATTCCCTCTCCCCTCTATCCACAAAATACTTTTACTCACGTTCAATTAAAGCAATTCAGCCCATGTTTACTAACTGCCTACTACGTGCCCTGCAGTGTGCTGCTAGATACTAAGGATACAAAGACAAAACTGAACCAATCCATTCTTCTTGAGTTCACACTTTACTGGGTCAGGGGCTGGGGGTGGAACCTCATGAATAAAATAAATAAATTTACTTCATGTGGACAAAATAAAAAGAATAATTTATATATATGTGAATATGAGAACCTAAGAGCTAAAAAAGGAAAGGCTTCTTAGAAGATGGGCCACTTGAGCTCAGCCTTAAAATGAGCTGGGGATTCTTCACAGCAGAAGTGGGGGAGGGACAGCATTCCAGACCTGGAGGCCTGGAGAGTGGAATGTTGTGTGCAGCCAGCCCTCTGTGATGTATGTGTGTGTATTTGTGCACGCATGTATGAGTGTGTACATATGTGTATGTCTAGATATACACATGTATATTACTTATGTACACATACATAAATGTTTATGGATAATATAAATTTATAGTTACATTATATGTACATATAGACACAGTAGAGATAAGGTTGCTTCCTTCTAGCACAGGCTTTTAACCTTTTTTTTTGGTCTGGTGAAGCCTGTGGATTCCTTCTCACAATAATGTTTGTTGCCTACATTCATAATTGAAGCAAATACTAAATTTCAGTTAGACATTAGTGAAAACAAGCATGTAAAATTTTTTTTTCCATCCAAGTTCAAACCCTGAAATCTGTCCATGGACCAAAACAGTATAAGCAATCCAGGTACAACAATATCCCAGGTCTTAGAAAAGAAAGATGTGTATGTTTTTCAGAATTTTACTTGGGGGCCTTTATCATGAAGCCATCTTTGTAGCGTAAAAATGCATACACACACACATATATATATGTGTATGTATGTGTGTGTGTATGCATATATCTGTATATCTTTATTTTCCAAGACCCAAGTTATTTTTGTGCCTGCTTGAGTGGCAAACACAATCTATGCTTATGCTTCAGTAAGGATTCTTAACTTGAGCTCCATGGATAGATTTCAGAGTGTGAACTTGGATAGAAAAAAAATTTACATCCTTATTTTCACTAACTTTGAACTGAAATTTAGTATTTGCTTCAATTATGAATGTAGGCAACAAACATTATTGTGAGAAGGGATCTACAGGTTTCACCAGATCAAAAAAAGTGAAGAACCTTTGTGCTAGAGAGAGACCAAAGCAACCTTATCCTTAAAAAAACAAAACAAAGAAACAACAAAAAGCCCTATGCTTATGCCAGGTTTCAGCCCTGGACTAAAAGTCATGGTGAGAGAGCCTTTTGTGCTGCAGTGATGCTTAAGCATCACCCTGAGTTGGGCTCTATTCAGGATGGAACATCTGCAGTCTGGAACTCCATCTTGAGGAGATACAGTTTTTAAAACCAAGCTTCTCCCTCTTGATTTGGATGCCCTCTAATTTCCAATCTCTTTCTTTCTACTGGCAACTTCCCTGGAGTCTAAGTGCCCAAATGTCTCCTCTCTTTAAAAAACCCAAATTCTCCCTTAAGCTATCATCTTCTATCTGTCTTTGCTTTTTCAGTTGAACTGGTACAAAGATAAAGTTGCCTACACTCTACCCAGGGTCATTCCTTACCCAACCCCCTGTAGACCATGCTTGTTGTGGTGGACCACGTGGGTGCTTTGGGGCCTCTTTCTGGCTCCCTGGTGGTCCAACAGTGAAAGAACATTGTATTTTACTGTGACATGGTTAAAAATCCAGCAGTAACAACGACCTCCCTGAGAGGTCTCTTGGTCTTTTCCCTGTTTTCTCCCCTTAAAAGAATGGAAAACTTTGAGCTGGGCTCTTTAGCTGTGACTCTCCTACGTGGCAAGTGGTACACTGTCTGTTATTAGATTCCAGCGTAGGGAGTGGGGAATGAGCGAAAAGTGTTCACTCCCTATATGGGACTCCATTAGACATGCCCCAGGCTCTCTGTTCTGCTTTGTATTTTCTTCTCTTGAATAGGTGACTGAATGTACTTCTTAAGTTGGATGATGCATCCATGCTTGGAGTCCAGTTTTACTTGGGTGAGTTCAAAAGGTCTGAAGTTCAGGGGACTGATGCGAGGAATCTGAAGTCTTGGTAGATGCAAGAGTAGTAGCTGACTTTGGAAGTTCAGAGGAGATTGGGGTTTGGAGTGGAGTGATAGAGCAGAGCTGAGGTGAAATGTAAAATGCCTAATTATCGATGCCAGTCAGTGAATAAACATGTGCTAGGCATTGTGCTAAGCAGTGGGGTTACAAGGAAAGGCAGAAGACAGACAGTTCTCTCCCTTAAGGAGCTCACAATATGTCCCAGACTGCTTCACGTATTATTCTTCTAGCAGGTCATAACAGTAGTTATGTTACTGAATTCTGTTACTGTGCACTTATGAGGATACTGTGTTTACCATCACTTTATGTGTAGAACTAATTACCTGTCTCATACTTTTTTTTTTAACTGACCCTTTTTAAGGAAACTTTAGACTTGTAAGCTATAACTTAAGCCTTAAGCAATTTTTCTCCTGGGGGGGCCTCCATGCGGGGCTTAACAAGGCAGTGAATGTGAGAACCTGGAGCCTCACTCCGCTTTCAGAGGTCAGGCTTCTATTCCAAACTGCCTGGGTACATAAGGAGAGGTATGGTACCCCAGCCCCTAAGGGCCCTGCAGTAATTTCTCAAGGTTAGGATTCACTCCTTCCAATTCCTTTTCTCTCGCTCATTAACCCCTTGCAATCTGGCTTTCTAGCTTATCACTCAACTGAAATTGTTTTCTCTAGAGTCATCAATGATCTCTTGAACCCAACAACCTTTATAAAATTCTCACTCCTCCAGAACTGTCTGTGGTGGAGAAATTTTTGACACTCCTTGACCACCTCCTTCTCTTGGGTATTCTTTCTTCTCTGGGTTTTTGGGATGTTGATCTCTCCTTTATGTCTGGGTATTTCTTCTCTGTCTCCTTTACCAGATTATCACCCAAGTACCAGCTCCTATGTATAGGCATACAGCTTAGGGCTGTGTCCTGGGCTTAATTTTCTTCTCTCTACACTTTTTCTCATGGTGATCTCACAGCTCCCAATGACTATCTCTTTTCAAGATGACTCCCAGATCCATACTTTCAGCCTTAGTCTCTCTCCTAGCTCCAGCTGTCTATTGGACATTTCCAGCTGGACATCCTCGAAGGTATCTCAAATTTAGCATGTCCTATCTCTCTCCCAACCCCTGACTCCATCCTTCCTTCTTCCCAATTTTTATATTCCTGTGGATAGCATTGCTTTCTGCAGGAAGCTTTTCCATGATCCCTCTGTGGCTAGGGTCTTCCCTCAGAGATTATCTTGGATCTACTCTGTAAGTATATGCAGAGTTGTTGCCATGTTGTCTTCCCCATTAGAATATAAGCTCTTTGAGGGCAGGGAATGTATTCCCCAAGTGCTTAGCTACTCTGCCTCGTACTTTATAAGTACCTAATAAATGCTTATTGACTGACTGGCCAGCCATTCTTCACATGTATCCAAGTTGGGAATTATCCTGTTGGTTGCCAAATCTTTCAATTTCTACGTCCACCATGTCTCTTTGCCTTTACCCCTTTCTCTCCACTAATGGAGCTACCACCCTTGTTCAGGACCTCATCACCTTTTGCCTAGATTATTACAATAGTTTTCACATTAGGCTTTCTGCCTCCAGCCTTTCCTCTCTCCAGTACTTGGCCTCAATAGCTGTCAAATGAATATTTGAACCCAAATCATAGGTCTGACCATCACATACCACTCAACTGCATAAGAGGCCTTCAAATGCCTCCAAAATAAAATCGTACTTCCTTAATTTGGAATATAAAGCCCTTAATAATCTGACTTCTGCTTATTTTTCCAGGCTAAT
This sequence comes from Notamacropus eugenii, assembly GCF_028372415.1. Lineage (NCBI taxonomy): Eukaryota > Metazoa > Chordata > Mammalia > Diprotodontia > Macropodidae > Notamacropus > Notamacropus eugenii. Next base: position 10,352,706 of record NC_092878.1, read on the forward strand.
TTTTAAAAAATCACTTATTTCCTAACCTTCCCCAACTCTAGACCCAGGGAACCATTCCTTTTAACAAAGAATAAAGAAGAGAAAAAAACCAGTTCAACAAAACTCACCAATCCATCTACCAAATCTGATATTTGGCAGCTAGGTGGAGCAAGAGATAGGATATCCAAGAGATAGTTCAGCTGAGTCTGGAAGACCTGAGTTCAAATTTAGCCTCTCTTACTTGCTACCTGTGGACCTTGGGTAAGATACTTAAACTCTGACTGCCTCAGTTTCTTCAATTGTAAAACAGAAAATAATAGCACCTCCCTCCCAGGGTTGTTGTGAGGATCAAATGCCATTTGTAGAAGTGCTTTTCGCAGTGGTTTAATAAATGCTCATTCACTGTATGCATGCCCATAATACCCCAACTCTTTTTGGGTCCAGTCTTGGTCCTTCATAGCATTCAGTTTTGACTGTTTCACTGTTTTTCTTTCCATCTAAATTATTGTGATCATTTCATATGTTGTTTTCCTGGTTCTGCTTGCTTCTGTTTGTATAAGTTCCTATTAGTCTTTCCAGGCTACTGTTTACTTGTCATTTACATGGGCTCACTGCACGTTACTGTCTTTTACAGGCTCCACGTCCTAGCCTAGCTGGTCCGTTCATTGTTTATCTATCTCCTTTATGCCTTTGTCCAGGCTGACCTCCAAGACCTCAACAACTCCTTCCTTGCCTTGTAGAATCCCTAGATTCCTGCAAGGCTGAACTCAATTGCTCCTGTAAGAGACTTTTTTCCTGATTTTCCCATTTGCAAGTGCTCTTCCTTGAAATTACTTTAAAAAACAACAACCAAACATTTTATATTTATTTATATTCCTATTGTTTTTCTCCCAAGAAAGGGAGTTAGAGGCAACTAGGTGGACCAGTGGATCTAGCTCTGGGCTTAAGAGCCAGAATCCCTGAATTAAAACTTAACTTCAGACACTTTATTAAGTTATTACTGTGTGACCCTGGGCAAGTCACTTAATGTTATCTGCCTCAGTTTCCTCATGGGTAAAATGAAGATAATATTAGCACCTACCTTCCAGGGTTATTGTCAGGATCGAATGAGGTAATATTTATAAAGTACTTAGCACATAAAGCCTGGCACATATTAGGCACTTAATAAATGCCTCCTTATTGAGTGATTTGAACCTCACCTAGTGAAATTCATGAGGGCAGGAAGATCGTAGGTCTTGAGGGAACCATGAGATCAGTCTGGAGTTTTGTGTACTTGACAGGTATTCTTCCAAATGGGTTTCCTTATACTGGGGCAGAGGTGGGGAATCTGTGTCCTTGAGCCACATGTGGCCTTCTAGGTCCATGGTGTAACCTTTTGACTGAGTCCAGGTTTTACAGAACAAATCCTTTTATTAAGGGGATTTGTTCTGTGAAGTTTGGATTCAGTCAAAGGGCTGCACTTGAGGACCTAAAGGGCCACATGTGGCCTTGAGGCCACAGGTTCCCCACCTCTGACTGGGGTGTCCTATCCTGGGATACTCTTATCTAGCCCCAGGATGTTATACAACTTTCTAGGACAGGTGCTCTAGGTGTCCCATTGCTTCAAGTTTAGTGTTTTAGCCATTTAATTACACTCTGCTCTGAACGATGAAAATTTAAGGGAGAAAGGACTGTTTAATGAGTAGAAAATGGGTAAGAGGTGGAATTAAGGGTGAGCAAGATGGTAGAACGGCAGGCCAAACTCTGAAACACTAGATGCATAAGAGTGAAGAAACTGAATGAATCAGATACGAAGCGAGGAGGAGCCACAGCTTTGCTATTTCTGGTCTATTAGCGAGGAGAAAGAGACCTGTGATTTCTTCAGTGTAGGGAGATTCCAGAATGAAAGCTCCCTCTACCAAATCAGATTGGCGACTCACAACCTACCATCTTAGAGAGTCGTCTGGGGATATTGAGAAGTTAAGTTGCCCATGGTCACACACAACTGGGGTGTGTCAGATGACAGACTTGAACCCAAGGTTTCCGGACTGGGAAGCCAAGCCTTCCATCCAGCACATCAGACTTCCTTTCTTGAATAAATTCTGGGGGATAGATGGTGCCCCTCTTGACACCTTTTGAGATACCCTGAGTCTGCCTGGGCTGTGCCAGCTTCAGCCCATCCCCTGGCCACTCCTCCCTGCCGGTCAGAGTCACACATGTGTTTTCCTGTTTTTCATTTCGGTCCCCCACCACCCCCGGCTTCTCAGCTTCTTCTCCCAAGTTGGCGACTGCTGAAGCTTTAGCCTTTTCTCGAACCTCCCTTTGATAGCTAGCACCTGTAGCCTTCCCCAACCTGCTGCTCGAGGTTACTGGTGGCCCCTTCTTGCCCTGCACCTGCCCAAATATCACAGGACAGGTAAGAGGTGAAAGAGAAAGGGAAGTGGAAGAGAGGGAAAATTGAGTAGAAAGGAAGTGTAGAACTTAAAAATAAGGGAGGACAGCCCTGTTCTCAGCTCCCCTGCAGAGCCCCCCCTCAGGGACATGAACCCCATATTAATGGGAATTCTGGGCCGCAAGAGCAAAACATGTTTTGTATTTCATTTTAAAAATAGACTGTCTTTGCCAGCTACAGTAAGTCTAGAAAACAAAGTAACTGTGGTGGGGGTGGAGCAGGGCTGCATGCTTAGGGGTTATGGGGGCTTTAGCCTGATGAGAAAGTGTGTGTTTTCTATTTGCTTTCTGTTGTTATGGGAGGCAGTGCAAACCAGTTAGTGCCAGGAAGCAGGGAGGCAGGGCACCCGGGCTCTCTCAGGGAGGAAGTGTGTCCTAACACTTACGCTATGGGCTGGGGATCTAGGACTCAGGGGCTTTTGTCTGGCTTTCCAGAGGAAGTGTGCTGCAGGGGTTAACCCTTGAGAATTGGGCATTTGCTGCCAGCTCTGCCATTCATTGTATTTTGTGAGTCGGTAGGTTTTCATTGCCCAAACTTTATGGGGTCTCATTCCAAGCTGGAATTTCCCTTACTCCCTGTCCAAAAAAAGGAGTGTTTGTATACTGCCTTGCTCAGAGCCCCCAAAATGGCTGCATGTCAGAGGTAGTTGGGGAGGAGTGTATATGATCTCTCTGGGGCCCCATGGGGGAGAAAAGTTATTCTGGGAAACTTCAGGTAGGCTCGATCAAAACCATCCGGCGAGGCAGGATTTTGCTGCCTCCATCCAGGCTACTTCAGGTGTGGAAAGCTGAGGAGGCAGCTTGAGAGACAGCCCCAGCTGGTCATAGTAAGGAGGGATCTAGGGGAGAATGGGTGCTCTATGCTGAGTGTACACTGCATTGTTGTATGCCATGTGAATGGTGGCTGAAGATGGAGGGGGGGTATGTTTCTCTAGTTGACTGACAGCGCTCCCAGGCTGACTCGGTTTGTCCAATTTAGCACAAGAGGGAGTAGATTCAGTTTTTGTCACTTCCCCACGTGCCCGCTAGGGGATGTTGTGTGCTGTAATGCGGATACCAAGTATGGAATTATCCAGCCAAGAGGCCCTAGGAAGGAAGGGCTTTTGCTTTCCTTAGACGTCAAGCTATATACATTTGCCTTCCCCCAATTTTTTTTTAACATTTCTTTGACCTTTATATAATTCCAGTGCATTATTTGATTTAGGATGCGCCTTGGCATCCTAAGGATCAGAAAGGATAGGAAATGAACACATCTCCTTGAAGCCCGCTGTGCTCGATGGCAGGCTGAAGTACAGAAGTCTCTTGTTTAGTTGTGGAGTGCCAGGACCTGGTTTTGACTTCTGCTTCTGCCACTTACTCCCTGTATGACTTTGGACAAGTTATTACACTATTTAGGGCTTTGGTTCTATCAACAGTAAAATGAGGGGGTCGAGGAAAGATAATATCTAAGATCTCTTCCTTTTAGAACTGTTTTATGTTTCTGTGAACCCCCAGAAGGTCTGCCTGAGAACTTTGAAAAATTATGGGTCAGAAGGTATCTAATGAGGATTTTCATCACGCTGATTTCTGAGTCTGATGGCAACGAATGAGAATTAATTTGTGTGACAAGGAACATAGAATTGAGATTTAATATGGCACTTACTCTGTGCCAGGCACTTTACAATTTTTATTTCATCTGTCCCCTCACAACAACCTTGCAAGGTAGGTGCTAGTAGTATCCCTATTTTACAAACGAGGAAACTGAGGCAAATGGGGTGAATGACTTGTCCAGGGGTCACACAGTTAGTATAGGTCTGAGGCTGGATTTGAACTTAGTTCTTCTTGATTCCAGGCCCAGTAAGCTGTCACCTGAGCTACTTAGGGTGGGGTGAAATTCTGTACATTAAAAAGAGATGGGGCAGCTGGAGTGGATTTAGGGCTGGATGTGAATGTGGAATAAACTTCTGCTATTTTGGCTAAGTCCTTGTGCGACCTCTTATTTTTTAATCAAACGAGATGAAATTATTAATGGGCACTTAGTGCCTTAAGGCTTGCAAAACACTTTTCAAATGTCATTTCATTTGATCTTCATAATAATCCTGGGAGGTATTAATTATTATCTGCATGTTCCAGATGAAAAACTGAGACACACAGAAGTGAAATAATTTGCCCAGAGTTACACAAACTTGTGTCTGAGGCTGCGTTGAAATTCCAATACTCTTTACTCCCCATACCGAGCTCTATCCAACTAACAGCTGTGTGCTGACTGTAATTGATAACCATGTAAAGTGCTTTATGACCCTAGAGGTGCTATATAAATGTAAGTGTTTTATGTTTATGATTATTTTGTACAAGTTTCTAGGACTTTGGAGGGAAGCACCTAGAAGGGAAGAGGCATAGATTGTAGAATTGGAAATTATGTAGTCCAGCGCCCTCATTTGACAAAAGAGGAAACCAAGGCTCAGAGAGTTGAAATGACTTGCCCAAGGTTGTATAGGTAGGAAAGAGTATAAGTGGGGCTTGAACTCATGTTCTCTCAGTTCACACAGAGTACAAGTTCCAGCAAGTGTTTTCAGCAGTGTCCTTGTTTACCTCAAATGTCTTGGTATGCTTTTTTGAGATGGCGATTAAGGAATACTTCAGGTTGAAAGGGCATGTTGTTGGAGTGGGGTGGGGCAGGATGGGATCAGGGGGCCATTTCTTGAACTTGTTTGTAGTGAGATGGCTTGTGACTCAGCTTTGGGCTAATGGTCTAAACCAAAAGCAGCTTTAGTCAACTGAGGGGAAGTCCTCAGCGTTTTCCATCTTGGTCTGAAATATTGCAGGGGGAAGCAAGCCACTCCACTGATTTATCACAGGGATCCAGTGATATCTCTGACACTTCCTCTAATATTTCTGGGTTGAAAATCTCAAAAAGAACTGATGTCACCACATAGCTTTTTCTACTTTAATTTTGTTTTCCTTTTTTTTTGCTGGGCAAGAGAAGAGTCAGGGGTAGGAGAAGGTGTGCAGGGAGGACAGAGATAGACTGCAACTCATTCTTTATTTGCTGCCCTACTTTCTCCCACCCTAGCTAACTTTCTGCAACCAGGCTAGAGGACTGCATGTTTTTGGGGGCAAGAGGAAGTGGCACCCTATTGCCTGTCCCTCCCCTTCATTCTCCTGTCTCAGAACTGAGCTGACAAAGGAGATTCCTGAGAGGCCTCCTTATCTCAGAAATTGCTGATTGAAGAGCTCCTAGCCAGCCCCTTTTGCAGATGTGAAGGGCCTGTGAACCTTGGACCTAGACTCTTGCTTAATACCAACTTCCCGATTCCCCCCTCCTCCTTCCCTCTTTCTCCATCTCCCCCTCCTCCTCCCCCTTCTTGAGTTAAATCCATACGTGTTTGCCCAGTCTTCCTCTTTACCACAGGCTGAAAACTTCAAGAGAAGAGATCTACAACTCTAGTTGGATCTTCAGAACCACTGCTACTGCCAAGGGCTGCTATATCCAGGATAAAAGTGTAAGTCTGACTTCCTGGCCTCTTACCCTCCAGATCGCCTATTTTCCTATCCTATTTTCTGGTCTTCAGGTTTTAGCACCCTTTTCTCTTAATACTCCCTTGCCCCAGTGATCTCTCCACCTGTCTTCCCCTCAGCTGTCTCCTGCCTTGGGTGTTCCCAGCTATGTGTTCCTCCCTCCAGCTGTCTCTCTTGTCTTTATGTATGTGTCATTGCCTTCTTATTTCCGTCCTTCTCAACTTCCCATTAGATTCAAATGAGTCCCTTTCTGTGAACTGGTCCTGATAGCACTGCTTTGTAGTTTAATGGAAAGATCATTGGATTCGGATTCAGAGGACATCTCTCTGCTACTTCTTACCTGAGTTACCTTGGGGCAAGTCACTTAACCTCTTTTAGGCCTTTACTTTCTTAACATGATTCCTATTGGTTGAAAAGCTATGCCCCCTAGGCTTCTCTAGGTATCTATTCATTTTTAGGTTTATCTTTCCACTGGGATCTTTCTTCTTTTTTTCATGCCTACCCATTCATATATTTTAGGTGATGGACTCCCTGGCTAGTGACATCAGTCAATTATTAAACATTTATTGTTGATTATGTGCCAGCTAAATGCTTGATAAGTGCCACAGGGCAAGGAATGAAGCCATAAAGCTACCATTCTTGGACCTCTCTTAATGACTGTGGCCATTATCTCTCTCTTTCTCTCTCTGTCTCTCTGTCCCTCTCCCTCTCTCCCTTGGTAGGCAAGGTATTGATTTATTTTATTTTTTTTTCCAATTCCATGTAAAGAAAGTTTTTAATATTCATTTTTATAAGATTTTGAGTTCTACATTTTTTTCTCCTGCCTTCCCTCCCTTCTCCCTTCCCCAAGAGGGCAAGCGATCTGATATGAATTATACATGTACAATCATATTAAACATATTTCCACATTAGTCATGTTGTGAAAGAAGAATCAGAACAAGAGGGAAAAACCAAGAAAAATAAAAAACAACAAAAGAAGGTGAAAATAGTATGTTTTGCTCTGTTTTCAGACTCCATCGTTCTTTCTCTGGATGTGGATCCATTATCTCTTTCAGGTGATGACTTAGCTGGTTGGGGGAGATTCCAGTTTGATATGAATTCTACTTTGCAAGGGATGTTCCTTGATCCCAGAGTGGATTGCAGGTTTATGAGTGGAATTTCCATTTTATCAGGAGTGCTATGAAACCTTCTGTATCATCCCAGGTTGGATCTCCAAGACAAAGAGTCCTTCTTCCATATGGAGACAAAAGGGGCTGTGCTAGGTTGATGGTTAATGTTGTGTAACAGTCCTTTCAAATGCCTTGGCAGGACTATTAGCCTTGTATCCCAGCACTGGGTGAAGGGCTAGGCTATTAGGACTCCGGTTCTAACAGGTGTAAGGATTATTATCGGTGTCTTCCTGTTTACTCACTCCTCCCCACAAGAGAGTCAATGGTGATGGTGGTGGGGTGTCCAGCATTCTTTCTCTCTGTTAAGTAATTTCTATGGCTATTCTACAGGAAATTATGTGTCCTAGTGTAAATAACTGGGTTTGGATCCAGAGGACTGGGTCCTGTTATTACCTGTGAAACTTGGGCAAATAAACCCAAATTCCCTTGGGCTTTAACTTTCTCCATGTGTTAAATGAGATGACCTATGAGGTCCAGTCTAGCTTTAAAGCTAAGATCTTCTGATCTCAGTGGTGGAGGAAGTTGCTTCTTCCTAGGAGGTGGGATGTCATCTCTTCATAACCTGTCTCCCATTTGTATCTTCTGTACTTGGGCACACAGTAGGAGCTTGAGAAATGCTTGCTAATTGATTGATTGGTTCTGCTTTCAAAGATTCAGTCAAGTCAAGGTAGGGTCCATGTGGTGAACCTTAGTTGATATTGATAGGAGTATTGATAGGGTATTGATAGGAGGTGAGAGTGGAAACTCTGGGAATGGAGAAGAAGAGCCATGGTGACAATTCTGGCTTTTCTATAAGGGGTCATTTTCTTTCTTTCTCAGAGGGAGATGCCAGGGAGCTGCTGAAGACTTTCTTTTTTTCCTACAATGGTTGACAGCACCAAGTATGAAGTGGCAGCCCAGCGTGATGAAGATGTGCCCTCCTTGGATAAGGAGTCCAAATCAGAACCCGAACAGATAAAACTGAAGAAGGAGATCTCCCTGCTCAATGGGGTGAGCCTGATTGTGGGGAACATGATTGGCTCCGGTATCTTCGTTTCACCCAAAGGTGTGCTCATGTACAGCTCCTCCTTTGGTCTCTCTCTCGTGATCTGGGCTGTTGGTGGCCTCTTCTCCGTCTTTGGAGCCCTTTGTTATGCTGAACTGGGGACCACCATCAAGAAGTCTGGGGCTAGCTATGCCTATATCCTCGAGGCCTTTGGGAGCTTCTTGGCTTTTATCAGACTCTGGACTTCCCTCCTTATCATTGAGCCCACCAGCCAGGCCATCATCGCCATCACCTTTGCCAACTACATGGTACAACCAATTTTCCCCAGCTGTTTTGCTCCATATGCTGCTGGACGCCTGCTTGCAGCTGCCTGTATCTGTGAGTACTGCTGGGGAAGGGAAATTTGGTATGGAAAGAATGGGGCTGGAGCAGAGCTGAGACCTGGAACTGGAACAGGGAAATGGTGAGGGAGCAAAACGTAGGATAGGGACAGAGTTCTTCTCGCTGTTCTCCTTTGTTCTTCCCTTCCCATGGAGAAGCAGTACGGCAGAGGGGGTAGATTGCTGGATTTGCAGTCACAAATCCTGGCTTTGACACTTAATTAGCTATCACTAAACTGCTCTGAATACCAGGTAACTCTAACCCACATACTAACCTGGGATAGAGTTAAGGGGGTCCATGAACTTGGATGGACAAAAACCAAACCAAACCCTACATCTTCATTTCAATATAAACTGGTTTCCTTTGAAATCCTCGGTATGTTATTTTAATGAATTTAAAAATGCACTCCTGAGAAGGGTCCATACGTTCACTAGACTGTTCAAGGAGTCAGTGACATAGAAAACAAGATTAAGATCTCATATGATAGTTGTGATCTGCTGTAAATCCTAGATCCTTTTCAAGCTGTACTGCTAGTATACCATCAATACTACATTGAGTGGGGATAGGGAGGAAATTCCACTAATCTTTCTGTTCCCGATTCCCTGTACCTCTGAGAAATACCATCCCAGTCTGGGACATACAAAATGCCTGGATCTCTGGGGCATTTCTCCCTCCCTGGTACCCTGCTGCTAGGAAGTGAAGAAATGGTGCCTTGTTTGGGACAGCTGCCATGGTTGACCTCGGAGGCAGGCAGGAATGCAAGGTTCTGCAAGACCACTATTGTTTCTGTCTCTTTATCTGCTTCTGACTTTCCTATCCTATCCTCCCTATACTTCCAAGTTCTCTCTGCTTTTGCTTCTGCCCAAAGTTTAGAGCTTTTCTGTGTTTGGGTCTTACAATGCTTTGGGTGTTCCTGTCTCCATGTATCTTGTGTCTCTGACTGGTCATCTGTATGTGGGCACAACAGCCAGTGGGTTGTTGAAGAGCTGTCTCAGGTGGGGGATTTTCTAGTCTCAAGGCCTTAGATGGGATCTGTGACTTCTCTTGGTTTTTTGGTGGCAGGCTAGTTTACTGAAGGAAAGGCTGATTTGAGTATTTATTGGAGTCCAGCAGGGAAGGTCTCAGTTTTAAAGCTGGGAGAGAGCTTAAAGGTCATTGAATTCAATGCCTTCATTTGCAGATGTGGAGTCTAAAAGCCAGGGATGTAAAATGAGTTGTCTGTTGAAGGTCACATAGGTAGTAAGGGACAGAGCCAGGTTTCAAACCCAGGTCCTCTGACTTCATACTTTTCCATCTCACCTAAATTTATTTTCCACATGACAGAAACTTACCCTTTTAAGCTCCCAAACTTATTTTAATTTGGGTATTTCTCAAATGTGTTAGAGCCTTTTCTGAAACAGAAAATACTGATCATGACATCATTTTTTTCTTGATAATTCAGACTGGGATTGCACAAAATAGCTCCTGACTACTTGCTCCTTGAGTTCTTATGACCTGCCAGAGTTTTTTTCTGCCTGCTTCTTCCGCTTTCAGTCTATGATTTTTTTGTTGCAGTCAGCATGCCTGGTTCTTGTATCTACCAACTACTTAGTAGAAATGGCTGGCTCTTGTACCTACCAACTATTTAGTAGAAATAAAGCACAATGGACAGGAATAGGGGACTGAAGACATAAAGGACAGGACGGGGGGGACATAAAGAAAGGTGGGTTCTTGGGGGGCAATTCTCCTGATGGGAAAGGATGGAGTTTGAAGTTGAGAAGAATCTTTTCTCCTCCAAGCTACTGCTTTGCTTCTCTCGTCTTGAGAAGTACATGGACTGTCCCTTTTAAAGTGGTCTCTGCCAGCTTTTCAGAACTAGCCTTGAACAGAATATTGTAAAAACTGTCAGTTATAGGGCACTGTAAGATTTGCAAAGCACTTTTCTAGTCTGATATTTGATTCTCACAACAACCCTAAGAGGTAAGTGTTATAGATTTTATTATGTTCATTGTACAGATAGAGAAACTGAGGCTGGGACAGCTAGGTGGTACAGTAGATCGAACACTGATCCTGGAGTCAGGAGGACCTGAGTTCAAATTTGACCTCAGACACTTACTAGCTATGTGACCCTGGGCAAGTCACTTAACCTCAGTTGCTTCCGAAAAAGAAAAAAGAAGAAACTGTGGTTGAGAGAAACTGTAATGTGTCCATGGTCCTACATCTAGTAAGCTTGCAACTAAAGATGGATGGAAGCCCAGATCAACCTGACTCCAAGCCTAGCATCATAGCCTCTGTAGCACAAATGCCGAACTCAAACCCTGATGGTCAGCCTGATATTTACCTAGGAAACCATAAATTAATATTCTCAAACCACACATTAACATTATCTAGGCTTTATTGTATTTTTATGTATTTTGTTAAACATTTCCCAACTGCATCTTGTCCCTCTTCCTTGAGAGTGCCTTTTCAGCTACTTGTTGAAGGGGGGCCACATGTGGCCTCGAGGCCGCAGGTTCCCCTCCCCTATTAGTGCCTTGTTTCCCCACCTGTACCATCAACCAACTTTTGTTCAGTTCCCATTGTATACAGAGCACTTTACTATGGAGAACTACACTAGAATTTTTGTATCTTCTTGTGAAGTTGGAGTTCACGTGAAAGTGCTGTCTGTCCCTTCTGCTGGGGTAATTTCCTCATCACTTCACAGCACTTATCTGGGAGACTTTAAACCCTCTTGGTGCTCAGTTACTATTAGGATCATAGTTCTACAGTTAGTGGGGACCTTTAAGGTCATCTAGTCTTGTCTCCTTATTTTCCAGATGAGGAAACTGAGGCTCAGAGAGGTTGAGAGACTTGCCCAAGGTCACAACGGTAGTAATCATCAGAGCTGTACGATATGAATTTAGATCTTTTGATTCCAGACGCAGTCAATAGCCTTTCCATAGCATGACATCTGTCTTCTTAGGAGCCATGCAGCTGTATTCAGCTTAGAAAAGGTTATGCCCTGGCCCTTCTGATCTCTGTGCTCTAGGCAAACCTGGGCATGTGGTGTCTCAAAGTTTTACCTTGGACCAGAACCACTGACCTCATGGATACAAGACTAATGAGGCATAGCAGCTGCCTCGTGGGGCCCCCAGCTGGCCTCTGCCCTTTGAACTGGCCTCCACTGAGAAGCCAGTTCCCTTTTCCAGGAGTGTTCTCATAAGAATTTTCTCATGTGTTGGGAAACTGGGTAACCAGAGGTAAGCGAGGAAGGTTAAATTCAACAATATCCCATATTGTACCAGACCAATAACCTTGGTTAGAGATAAGCTGAACCAGGACCCCTGGGTTCTATTTAGTGGTCCATATGCTTAGGTAAGACTCTAAAGGAAACATCCTTTAGCCACAGATCTACTTTGAACCCAAAGGATCTTTTGGGGACCACCAGTGAGTGCTTGGAGATCAGTGCTTGAACATCAGCACTTGGACGTCACACACACACACACACACACACACACACACACACACACACACACACACACACACACACACACACAAATGGTTTCTAGCTTGCTCTAGAAAATTCCCAAATGTCAGGTAGTACTGATATTAGAATCAGAAATAGAGAACACCATCTCCTAGAGGGATTTTTGGATGAAGGCATCAAGGGGCAGTAAGTAGATTGAGAAGGTGAGTGAGGGAGTGGAATGGTATCAAGCTTTAGGCAGATCAGATCAAAGATTTAGAACTGGAAGATACTTAGAGGTCATCGCCGTTTTATAGAGGAGGAACCTGAGGTCCAGAAGGTCAGACAAGGTCATGCAAGTGACAGCTATGGGATCCGATCCCTGATCCTTGAGGAGGAACCTGAGGTCCAGAAGGTCAGACAAGGTCATGCAAGTGACAGCTATGGGATCTGATCCCTGATCCTTTAGATTCCAAACCCAGGGCTTTTCTCATTGTACCAGTTCTCCTTGACTCATCTTTGAGTTCTTTTTCCTTTTTCTTTTCTTTGCACTTAGAATAGTTGAAAGAAGGCCTCTAAAAGATATTGGTGGGGGGGATAGCTAGGTGGTGCAGTAGACAGAGCACTCCTAGAGTCAGGAGGACCTGATTTCAAATTTGGCTTCTAATACTTGACCCTTACGGGCTGTGTGACTCTGAGTAAGTTATTTAACCCCAATTGCCTGCAGAAAAAAATAAAGAGATTAGGGAAGAGTCTTGAGATAAGTGGACAGTGGGAGAAGATTGAACTGGAACACAGCAAATAAGGGAGAAGAAAATACAGTGCTGAGGTCAAAAGCACCCAGAGCTACAGGAAAGACTGATTGTAAAGATCCAGTCCACCTGATAGTTTTTCTGGACTGACATGTCAGGCATTGAAGTACCCAAGGAGGAAAGAAGCAAGAGGATGTATTTCTATTCATTTGGTCACTAAATGATTAGCAGGCAAACTATATTCTGACCAATAAATTAGGACTAGTTATTTCTGAGTCAATAGTTTGGGTGAAATGGTTGCATTTCTACAAAGGGAACACTGGATTTGAGGAATGGGGGAAAATAGGATCTTTCTATTGAGGTGATTGATGGGTGCTTTGGGGATCTGTGTCTCAGGATAAAGTACCCTTTGCCCCAGATAACATTTGTGAGTTTTCTGGAGTACTCTAAAAGCCATTACCCAGTTTTCCATGTCTCCCTATGTGTGAAATTCCTACATATTTATGTCCCAGTACAGGATGGAAGAGCTAGTTGCTAAAAGTCTCTTCTGTTTGGTTCAAAGTGTAACTGAGCCTAGGGAATGGTTTCTTTAGGTACATTTCTAATCCCATGATTCTATTAGCCCATCTAACTCCTCTGCATAGAAGCAGCCCAGGTTTTGTAGCAGATCTCGTTGAGTCAACAGCAGGTTAATGTCTTCTTTTAGGGACAGTTCACTTTTGGGCTCATGCTTGGGGTCACAGAATTGAACCACTAGAAATCTGGGAGTTCTGCTTGAGTGGTCCTTGAATTTGCAACTTGATTCTGGGATTACTCAATCCAGAACTTTCCAGGGTCAATTCTGGAGCTTGCTCCTACATCAAAGGTCTGCAGCAGTCAGAATCTGCTGATCCCTTCTGAGGTAGGGCTGACTATGTTGATGCTAGAAATGACTTGACCTCCTTGGGCCAAGAAAGGCCTGAGACAAGGTTGGACTTTTAGGAGATTCTCTGGACCAGAGCGGACTCCCCAGACAAACAGGAGTGGAAATGTCAAGTTTGCTCTGGGATTAGTACAGTATGTGTCTTCCTGTTCTCTTCTGGCTCTGCCTTCAAAGCATTAGTTCCACTTTAAGAGCAATGATCTTGGCCATAGCTCTGGGGCCACCTATCAGCTGTATCCACCCTGGGGAGGGGTAGGAAAAGAGTCCAGTCAGCACTATCCTACTGGCCATAATAATTTCCTGCTTCGAGGGCCCAGAGGAAGCTAAGCTTTGGAGAAGAGGAAGAAGAGGGATTAGGTGTACCACAGTATGTGGTACCTACACTATGTCCTCTCTCACACCTTATTTCACAGGACTCCTTTATCACCTAAAAAGAATCTTCTGTGTTGAACAAAGAGATCAAATTATTCACCTTATGTCAAAGTAACATGACTGAGATGCCACCAGAGGAGTTTGGGTCATAAAGCTGACATACCATCTCCCCTGAGTTCCCATTAAACTTATGAATTGTCTGAGGCAAAGTTAAGAATTCTGAGGCTGGAAGAATAGGGAATTGGAGTAATGCTGCAGAGAGGATCAGTTTACGGATGGAGTTAGACAATAGAGTGAAGAACAGGAGATTGTGGAGATTGAACTGTGCAAACATACCTTCATTTTTCATTATCATTTGCTGTAGTAAAATGAAGACAATTGTTTGTAGAGCTCTTAGTTTCAGGGATAGATCATAGATTTAGAGATGGAAGGGACCTTAGAAGTCACGAGTCCAACCCACTGTATTGTATAAATGAGGAAACTGAGACCAACAGAGGTGAAGCAATGTCACAGAAGTTAGTGTCTGAGGCAGGGTTCAAACCCAGTTCTTTCTGACTCCAAGTCCAGCTGTCTGTTTACTTGACCACATTTGAGCTAGTTCAACCTCCTTACTTTACAGATAAGAAAACAGATCCCAGGAGATTGTGACTTGCCTAAAGGCCCATATGCAGTGGTGGGATTGAACCCAAGCTTTTTTCTTCCAAAGTTAATGCTTCTTCATTTGTACTGTAGGTAGAATGGGCCAGTCCCTTGAATCCATCACAGTTAGAATCCATTCCCCAGGGCAGTCCAGAGTCTTTTGTATAGTTTGGGGTGAATATGATCTAATGCATTAGTTGACAAGGACAGAAAAGCAATGGAGGTTGGCACATTGCAGTATCTTCCGAAGGGTACCAGGGGAGAGAGGGAGTGGCAAAAGTAGGTAAAGGAGGCAAGAGCTGGTGGTGGTCAGGAGGATAGGGGAAGTGAAGAAGCTGGAAAGGTGCGGTTGAGGATCTTCTGGGAATCTGAAAGAGAGTGGCTGGGAGTGGTAAATTGGGTGTTTTGGGTGTTGGGAAGTCCAGGGAGCTGCAAAAAGCTGGAAGATCAGTGAACTAAATGGTAAGATAGAGGAACCCTGTCCATTTAGTGGGGAACTGGCTTGATGGTGCAGGCCTATGCGTGCCTTAATGATTAACTTGGCACTGGCGAGGCCTGGTGCCCTAACTGCATTTTGGCCTAGCCCTATGATAAGGTTTGACTGTTTATTGTAGTGTTTTTTCCTTCAACATGGAACAGAAATGGCCCTGGTCAGAGATTTAGAACAGTAAAAACCAGTGGAAGGATTTGGCAGGGAGGGAGAACACAGGACGCTTCCGTTGTGGAACTGAACTCCTCCTTTCAGATCTGGAGAAGAGGAGTCACTACTAGGTGTTGCAGTGGATACACCTCTGGGGTTTGAGTCAGAAAGACCTAAGTTCAAATCCTTCCTCTAACATTTGCTAGCTATGTGATCCTTTGGCCTCAGTTTCCACATCTGTAAAGTGGGCTGGAGAAGGAAATGGCAGACTGCTCCAGTATCTTGTCCAAGAAAACCCCAAATGGTGTCATGAAGAGTCATATACGACTGAACAATGGTTATTTTGGTGTTTTGGTCATAGTGTCATAGAGCTCTGAACTCCACAGAAAAAGGGAGATGGAAAGACTGGAGCATAGATAGGACAATTGGATAATAGATTTAGAATTGGAAGGGAGCTTAGAGGCCAGCTAATCCATACCTCATTTGATATACTGAAAAAATGGAAGCCTTGAACTGAGGAAGGGAGAGCTGTGGAATCTTCAGCTGAGCTGGTGGCGGGGAGCTGGCAAGTTTACCAGTGTGACTCAGTTTTATCACTTGTATGCCAGATGGACTTTGTCTTTTCCTTTGGAACCTGCAGGGGAAGGGAGCCCATGAGAGAATAAGGTGGCTCAAGTTTGTCCTCAGATGGGAATATGTGTTAGAGAGGAACCCTGTGTTAGAAAAGGAAAGGAGAAAGAGAACCCAAGGAAGGGGAGATTTGAGGCTGGAACAAATTCTAAGAAACATTTAGCTGGGCTTCAAATCTGCTTTTTCCACCTTTCTTTCCTCCCACATCCTGTATTACTGGAGCCAACTTGCCTGTTGACAATGTGTGGGCTTCTCCCCTTCCTTGATTCTCTTTCATCTGAGGGGTGACCTATGAGATTTAACAAAGTCACAGGAAATAGTGAGGAAGGCAGTGTGGTGCAGTGGAAAGCTCCTGGGCAGGGAGACTTGGGTCAGAGGGTGAACTTTGCCAGAGACTAAGTAAATCACTTCTTCTCTGAGCTTTCTCATCTGTAAAAATGAGGTATTAAACTTGAGAAGTTCTTACCAGATTCCCTCATGCTAAGATTCTAGAGTTACATCCAGGGAATTGCCTGAGGAATATTTGCAGTTGTTCCCACTGAGATGATTGTTGGACCAGAGATAAAGCCCCTACCTATTCTCAGCAGCCCCTCTCAGCTCCAAGTGTCTCTTTCAACAGAAAAATAAGCAACGGGGCTGGCAGGCACGGGAAGTCTGGCTTAGATTCTAATCCTTGGTCACACGTCCTGACCTGTTGGCTCAGACAGTGGATAAGTCACAACAAGACTATTCTCAGGGAACAGATCAAGGTTAAAATAACTCAGCAGCAACATAGAAGAGTCAGAACAGGGTCTTCAGAGAAGTAGCCGGGGAAGGGGAGAAGCAGCAGAACCTTTTTACTCTGGATTTATGGGCTGTGCATATCACCACCAATCTCTTTCCACCATCTTTTGCCCTCCCCTGTGAATGTGTTTAGGCATACTAATGATTACATATCCAGCATTTATATAGCACTTTGAGGTCTGCAAATAGCTTTAGAAATCTCTCATTTGATCTTTGTAACAACTCTAGGAGGTAGGCACTATTATTATTTCAGTTTTATAGATGAGGAAACTGAGGCAAGCTTAGGGTAAATGACTTGCCCAGGGTCACTCAGCTGATAAAAGTGTCTAAGGCTGGATTTGAAGTCAGGTCTGTCTGACTTGGGGTCTAACACTGTCCACTGCACTAGCTAGCTGCCTCTGCATTCTGTCATGTATCTGTATCTGACCCACTTTGTCCCATGTCCTCAATTTAGTTGGTAAGTTACGTGAGGACAAGGACATAGGTCCTTACTGTGTAACCCCATGGTTTCTAGATCAGGGTTGTGCATACAAGCTCAGCTAATTTTGGGGGTGATCAGACCTTCTGGCACCCAGGTCAGAGCTGAAGCCTGTAACTTCCCCTTGGTCCTATGGACATCTCCACCCAAAAGTAACTTCTTGGAAATTAGTGTCTCCACCCTTTTCCTCCCTTGATATGGTTATTAACCAGGATTTTTTTTTCTTCCAGGTCTCTTAACCTTTATTAACTGTGCTTATGTCAAGTGGGGAACCATGGTACAGGACGTTTTCACCTATGCGAAAGTACTGGCTCTGATTGCGGTCATCGTTGCTGGCATTGTCAAAATAGGCCAGGGTAAGAGGCAAGGCTGGTCTTAGCAAACGGGCAAGTGTGAAATGGCCTTGGGTCCATGCACTTTTCAGAGACCTGAAGTACCTTGCTACACACTAGGATTTTGCTACCCTTAGAAGTAAGCAAAGGTAGAGTTGTGCTTCACTGAATCTCTTCCCTGCCCATTTTCAGATGATGCAAGTGTGTGTAGGTGTACCCATTTAAATGTAAGATCATTCACATAGATATGGTGAACTCCTTCTCTTTCTTATTGTATCTGCCCCTTCTGGCTGGTCCTGAAAAAAGAGGGCAAATGAGTCAAATTAAGGCACAATTGTGAGACATTCCTGCCTTTATGTTCTGTCATGGCCTCCTACTCTAAACATCCCCACTGGTCCCTTCAACCAGACATGTTACATGTGAGGCCAAGGGCTGTATGAAGTCCACAACACTCCTGAGTGCCCTCTGAACCAGATTAAAATGAACTTGGGAGATAGCCTAGGTAACATAAACCTGTGGTTTTCTAAGTCAACATGGAGATCCTTATGTGCAGTTTAGAAGGCCCTGTTTCCATCTGAGTTTGACACCACTGCATTAGACTAATCCTCCCCAGATCCTCCCCTGTTTCTCCTTTCCTTCTGACCTAGTTGCATGTTGTAGTGAAAGAGCATTAGATTTGGAGTTAAGAGGACTTGGTTTTGAGTCTCAGCTCTGCTGCTAGTTAGATGCATAGTTTTGGATAAGTCATGTCACAGCTCTGGGTCTTTTGGTTCCTCATCTGAAAAACGAGGAGGCTGGTCTCTGTCCCTTTCTACTCTAAATCTGGGATCCTGGGAGATTGTCCATTGTCCCCTTCCTGACTTTTAGCCTGGTCAGTGTCTTTCATAAGTTTCTACCTGCATCATCTTGATTCTTTCATCTCCTGTCCTGAATCACCTTGAAGTTGTTGGGCTGTCTTAATAGTCATACCCTACAAAATTTTCTGGATTCTAGGACATGCGACTAACCTTGAGAATTCATTTGAGGGGTCTTCATTTTCGATGGGGAACATTGCTTTGGCACTGTATTCAGCTCTTTTCTCCTACTCGGGCTGGGATACTCTCAACTATGTCACTGAGGAGATCAAGAATCCTGAAAGGTGGGTACTCTACCACAGAATTCATATATACACTTTCCCATGCATTTGACTGTATAGGTCTTTGCATTTACTCCTTGCCCCACTACTTTTAAGAGATTTAGAGTGTACACAGAATCTTACAGATCTTACATGTGTATTTATCCTATATAGGCTCCAGTATCCTGTCCTTATTTTCCAAATTTATGCCCATATTGAATTAATCTATTTATTAGAAAACTTTGAATATTATAAATATGAAATTTTATTTTTAAAAATGAACAAACATTAATATTCTCTTCCCTTCTGCCTAAGTCCCACTGGGGAATACAAAATTACACAAAACCCTTGTAACAAATATAGTCAAACAAAAACAAATTCCCATATTGGTCATGTTAAAAAATGTATGTCTCATTCTGCATAGTTAGTCTATCAATTCTCTATCAGGAGGCGCATAACATTCTTTGTTACTCATCCTCTGGAAGCACAGCCAATCATCGTGTCGATCAGAATCCACAAGTCTTTCCAAATGGTTTGCAATGTTGTTCTTGCATAAATTCTGCTCCCTTCACTGCATCGGTTCTTACCAGGTTTCTCTGAAATTGCCCCTTTCATCACTTTTTAAAAAAATTGTACATATTTTAACATATAATTCTTCGTGTACGTTTGTCTTCCTTTCCTTCCTTTATAAGTTCCTAGAGGGCCTGTACTATTTCATTTATCTTTCCCTAGGTCCTAGCATAGACCTTGGCATATGGAAGGCATTTAATAAATGCTTGTTGATTGACATGTAACACTTTAAGGTTTAAAAAGTACATGTATTGTTTTGTTTGTCCCCCAGAACAACCCCATGAGGTAGGTTTTATTATCGATGTTATTGATATTATTATTAATATTACATATTGATTATGTGATGTCAGCATCATCCTAGGTTACAGTCTTCACTGTAGTGAACTGAGCATCCTTTCTTTGTTTCTTATAGCACAGGAGTATTCCATAACATTCATATACCATGATTTGTTCATCCACTCCCCAAACGATGGGCAGCCCCTCAGTTCTAGTTCTTTGCTACCACAAGAAAGGATACAGAGGAAGGCAAAAAAAAAAAATCCCCAACTCTTAAGCTCCCAGTCTAATGGAAGAGACAGTATGTAAACAGATACATACAAATAAAATATATACAGGATAAACTGGAGACAATCTCAGAGGAAGGCACTAAAATTAAGGAAGAATAGGAAAGGCTTCTTGCAGAATGGGGGACTTGAAGAAAGCCAGGGAAGCAAGAACATGGAGGTAAGGAGGGAGAGAATATCAGGTATCAGTATCAAGTCTGCTGGTGAAAATGCAGCTGTGAGATAAAATGCTGTGTGTATCACTGAGTATGCAGAGGGGAGTAAGATAAAAAAGACTGGGCAGGTAAGATGAGGCCAAGTTACAGAGGATTACAGAGCTGCCTACTGGCAGCTACCAGAGTTAACAGAATGAGGTGTGTGTGGGGGAAGGGGTGACATGAGCAGATCTCAGTTTCAGAAAATCATTTTGACAGCTGAGTGGAGGATAGACTGGATGGGGAAGAGACCTGCGGCAGGGAAACCAACTGCTATGGTGTTGGCATCAGGTGATGAGGGCCTTTGGGGTAGTGACAGTTTCAGAGAAGGAAGCATATGTGTGAGATGTTATGAAGGTAGAAATGATAGGACTCTGAAACATACTGGATATGTTGAGGGTGGGGAGAGGAGGAGAGTCAGGAGTTTAAGGTGACACCTGGGTTTCATGCCTGGGTAACTAGGATGGTGGTACTCTTGGCAGTAATAGGAAAATTAGGAGCTGCTTCATGTATTTTTGTACATATAAAACCCTTTCTTCTTTAATATCTGGGAAATATGCCTAGCAGCAGTGGTACTGAAAACCTCCTGATTTGCCCCAAGTCTGAACAGTAAACATTTCCATCAAAATGGCGTGAATTAGTGGCCAACCTGATGAAAAGACACTGGAGGTGCAGAGGATGGACACATTTTTGTACATTTTGGAGTGGTTCTCGTGCAAAATAATATGCAAATTAGACCATACTATTTTTGAGAAACCAACAAGGTGGCTTTTTAATGAAAGATTAAGAGCCTAATTAGGGAGCAGTCAGAAACAAGCCAGATTCAGGCTGGAATGATGTTTCCACCTGCTGGACAGAACTGGAACGACTAGGAATTGCTATCTGGCATTTTGGAGTGTCCTCTATATCCTTGTTGGTCTGGATGGGACCTTGGAAGACCATTTAGTCAATCCCCTAGATGCTAGTTAGAGTAGTATGTAAACTGGTCAGGATGGATGGCGCTCTCTCCTATTTTTAACAGCTCTCCTTGGACATTTTAGAGCCTTCCTATGTTATTTGTACAAAGGCTTCACATTGAGATTGTTAGGAAATGTCTTCTGTGTTGGGCCTTGGGGAGATTGGACACATTAGGCTTTGGGTAAACGGCCTCTACCTTCCTGCACTGTCGTCTTAGTCTGTCTGTTCTCCATTAGCCAGTTTTCTTTCCCCTCTCACTTGTGTACAGCGGAGGGGGCCTCTCTTTTAGTGGCAGCAATGCTTTTACCTTCAGTTCCAAATTCCCTCCTCTACCCATTGAGAAGGTAAGAAATACAATGCCCATATACAGATAAAGCCATTGTAAAAAAAAAAAAAAGATAGAAACTGTTTCAGTCTGTACACTAGAGTCTTGCAGTGGCAGTTTAATGGCACCTTTCCTAAATGGTCTTTAGTCATGGCCAGAACAGAATTAGGGCTTTATGGTTACAAAGCGCTATATACAGAATTTCTCTCTAGGAGAATGTAAACTCCTTGAAGGCAGGGACTGTGCTTGTATCCTTAGTGCCTAGCCCAATGACTGATATATATGTGCTTAATAAATGCTTGCTGAATGAATGCTCTCTTACTACCAGAGAATCTTAGGTATGATGGCAGATAGAGATATAGAGCAAGCCATCCTTCGGTTCTTGGTAGGATATTGCGAGATTAATTATCTACAGGGTGATGGGGCTAACTTCATCCTTTCTTCTCTGACTGTAGGAACTTGCCCCTCTCTATTGGCATTTCCATGCCCATTGTCACCATTATCTACATTTTGACCAATGTGGCCTATTACACTGTGCTGAACATGAAGGACATCATGGACAGTGATGCTGTTGCTGTGGTAAAGGGTTATGGCAATCAAGAGGGTGAGAAGGTTCACCTAGGGTAGACAGGTCCCTGTCCTTTTAAGCCTTGATGGATGCAGGACCTCAGAAGTAGTTGGGGAGTGGGTTACCTCAGATTTAGGGAGAAAGCATGATATTCCTGGGGTGGAGGGACAGTACCTTAATTTTCACATTAATAAACATTCTCTTTTCCTTTTTTCCTATCTAGACTTTTGCTGACAGAATTTTTGGAATGTTCAACTGGACAATTCCCTTGGCTGTTGCCTTATCCTGTTTTGGGGGTCTCAACGCTTCCATTGTGGCTGCTTCCAGGTCAGACTGGGTGTTGAGATACCATGGTTACCGAGGAAAACCGCAAGGGATGGACAGATGGGAGGACTTAGGGGAGGGGCCCAGCTTTCTACAGTATTCTTTTGGCCTCATGATAAAGTTAGCTTTTGCAACTTTGCCATCCTGATCCCACTATGTAGCTTCCAACTCTGCTTGCACACTGATGACAATCCATGGGTTTCAAGTTTTGCCTCACCTCAGCCTCCTCTCTCCTACCTGAAACAGGCTCTTTTTTGTGGGCTCACGAGAAGGCCACCTCCCCGATGCTATCTGCATGATTCACGTTGAAAGGTTTACTCCAGTGCCATCCCTGCTCTTCAATGTAAGTGTGTTCCCTTAAGTGATGGGCTGGTTGTTAGTGGAAGGAGGATTGACAGCACTGTCCTGGGAGAGGCTAGGTCCAGTCTTGGTAGCTCCAGTGTCTGTGTATTGTAGGGAGCCATGGCACTCATCTACTTGTGTGTGGAGGACATCTTCCAGCTCATCAACTACTACAGCTTCAGCTACTGGTTCTTCGTGGGTCTCTCCATCGTGGGGCAGCTCTACTTACGATGGAAGGAGCCCGACCGACCTCGGCCAGTCAAGGTGATTCATTAACCTTGTTTCTATGGAACATCTAGAATGCTAAGAAGAGAACTCTGAGTGAGAGGGACAGATTTTCCAGCATTGTTCAGGGGCAGGTGGGAATCAAGAAACAAGAAACCTCATGGGAGGTAAACTAGAGGGTTCCTACAAGGATAATAATTTTTTAAGAAAGGGAAATGTTGATGACTTCACTGGGTGACAGACAACATCATCTTCCTCTGGATGTTAGGTTGAGATAGGAACTTTAAGCTGTCTAATCTCAAGTTATGTTCTACTTTCCATTTGCAGCTGAGTTTGTTCTTCCCCATCATCTTCTGCCTTTGTACCATCTTCCTGGTGGCTGTCCCTCTTTATAGCGATACCATCAACTCCCTCATTGGCATTGGCATTGCACTCTCAGGCCTGCCCTTTTACTTCTTCTTTGTCAGAATGCCAGAACACAAACGACCATACTGCCTCCGAAGGACTGTGGGTGAGTCCCGGGGGAACACTGACCCTGATTTTGAAGTTTGTGTCTTCCTGTGTTTTAAGATGAAGATCTCACTTACTGTCAGTTCTCTGGCCTTCAGGGAAGTGACTGACTGCCCTTGACTTGACCCTCCTAGTCTTAAGCCTGATTAGTTCCTCCTCCCCTAATCCCCACATGATCCCTACTTTTATGACCTATTCTCTCTCTTCTTTGCAGCTTTGGCCACAAGGTATCTCCAGGTTCTGTGTATGTCGGTTGCTACAGAGATGGATTTGGAAGATGTGGGAGAGACGCCCAAGCAACAGGAACCAAAATCCAACTAATCAACAACCTGACTTCTCCCCTAATGAGACAGACACTGAGGACACTCTGGCCAGAGCCAGAGGGATAGGATCCTTCCTTGAAGACAACCTACCAAGTCTAGACCTGGCTTTGGGACAGGTTATAGGAACCTTTTGAACTTATTCTTTAAGAGAAGTGGAGAATAATTTATTGTTTTTGTTACTTCTTATTCCAGATTTTTAAATGGAAGGCTGGGGATGGGAAGAAGCATGCCGTGGGCTTGGTTTCTTTATTAGCAGGTCCTCAGGAGGAGGAGGAGCAGCAGGGACAGGTGCCCAGAATATTCACTGGCTGAATTCTGTACCACCTTTCCATCCCTCTTTCCCACTGGAAGGCCCACTAGGGTTAGCAATGCTCCTGGCCTCCTATCTGCATCAGGGAGGAACCTACCAAAGGGGCAGAGGGCACCTGCAGGATCATCTTGGATAACAATAAAAGGGATGACAGTGGCCTCTTTATTTGCAATGTCAGGTTTTCTCTTGGAACAGCCTTGGCTCTGATTTTCACAGATGAGATATAGATGGGAAAAAAAACCTTGATGCTCTAGTGTTTCTGAGGTACTCCTTTCCTTCCAGCCTTAAGCCCGTATGTTTTGTAAAGTCATTTGAAATTACTGTTTCAAATGAGAGTTAAATTATTGAAGGCTAAAATGCTGATTAAAAAACTGATTTCTACCTCCACTGAGGACAAATACGCAAAGGACATCAGGTAGTACGGCCTACAACCCAACTGGAAAAACAATTAGACCCATCATCTGAAAAATACTGCATGAGGTCTTCTTAGAGCCATGCCTAGTGTATGCTGTAGGTAGAGATAAAGGGAAGTGTGAGGTACTGGGAAGGTTGCTGGACCTAGAAACTGGTTCTAGTCCTAGTTCTAACGCTTATAAGCTGTATGATCACAAGTCCATTTCCTCATCTGTAACAGGCACAAAATTTGAGTGAATTACCTCAGAATTGGAGTGAAAACATAGCTAACACAGACATGAGCTACTGATGTAATTAGATACTGCCTTTCTCAACCAATTCAGGCATATACTTCTTCAAGTAAAGGTGACTTTTTGGCTAGAAAGACTTTTATATGAATGTAGATGAAATAAACAGAAATGTGGGCTGGGAAGTTTGTTTTTTTGTTTTTGTTTTAACCTATGTGATAACAACGGCTATGTTTGGCCCAGTTTTACCACCCTGATGTCCTAGGCTCTGTCAAATACACCTTCACCCTGTTTACTACTGAGGAGGAATCAGGAAATCATATATGAATACAGAAGTTTATTACCTTCCCAGAGAAGGGAACATGGCTCAGATGCATATACCACTGAAAGCCTTCCCATACCCACCTTGTGTGTTGGTCTATCAAGAGTCTGTGGCATTGCACACTTGTGAGAATGAATGTCAACACGTTCCCACTGCTCCTAAGATCAGAGTAGCACTGTCCAGATCTTGCTGTTAGGAACTCCGAGGCTCTTGGTAATCAAAGTTCTCTGGTATGTTGATGGCAAGTACATGGGTCATCCAAGAGTATCCCTCCAGGGCTTCTGTGACTTGGGTTTGCTGCTGGTAGTGGTGGTAGAAGGCTGTTTTCCTTCAGGCTGTAGCAGGGGATTGTGGGCAAAGGTCTGTCGTAAAGGGCCTAGGGAAGAAAGAGAAAAAACAGATTAAAGGGCCTAGGGAAAAAAGAGAAAAAACAGATAAGGAGAGAGAAAAGAAGAACAGAAGCCAAGACATGGTCTAGAATTGTTGCAAATCAAGAAAAATGACTGACCTCGAGCTGCCAGCTGCAGGTGATCCCGCATGCGACGCTCCCGCTCCTTTAGCTGGTGAGCTGTCTGGGCATTTTTCCAGCCTGTGGGGGAAGCAATAAGCTAAGAGTCAGCATTTAGTTGTCTCCTGTAATCACTTACCTCCTGCAATGCCCTTTCCCTAGAACACAAGCTGTACCTGTTTTCAGGCTCTTAATGAGGCCCTCCTGCGTAGGCAACTGGCTTGGCTCATGTAGGATTCGCTTTGGAATGCGCAGCCAAGTGCGTACAGCTGGGATCTGAAGGAAGCCCACTTGGGCCAGGGAGAAGAGGTTGGAAGAGAACCAGTATGTGAACACAGCCTGGAAAAAGAGCACAGGACTTTTAGGAACTCTATTGTCTGAGGCAACAGACCAGAGTTTAGGAAAGGAGATAGAGAAGGGTGTAGCTCCTTCAGTTGGACATACCGTGGGGAAGTGAATGGTGAAGGGCAAGACGACCAAGGGCAGCACCCGGAAGACGGTTTTCATCATACGCAGGTTGGCATTGTTGACACCAGTCTCAGCTCCAAGCTATCAATAAGGAAACAGCCAATGTAAGGAAGGGAGGCAAGGGAAGACAGAAAAAGCAGCGGAGACGTAAGAAAGGAAAGTAGGAAATCAACATGAAAAGAGATGCATCTCTTTTCATGCCCAACTCGACTTCTGGAGGAATAAACCAACAACATATCATAACTACACACCACTGTAACATTAGGGAGCTGCCCAGACCATTCCGATGAAATCAACTATATCCCGATGTCATCTTTTCACAGAACCCAATAAAGCTAGACCTGGGGGGAAGCCTGTATCGAAAGGTCCATAGCGGAATGGTCCATAGCGGAACTCATGAATGAATCAAATTCCCATTCCTCTTATACCCAACTCCTACTCTTAGCTTCCTAAGATAATTTTTTTAGCTTTAGAGTTTACTCTGATTTCTCAGAATTTAGTTTGTATTACTACCTGTATCTTCCCAGGAGAATTCAAGCTTACCTCCAGGATTGCCCACATCGACGCTGTGACTAACAAGGGAAGTGCATAGATAGGGTCAGCTGCTGTGAGATCCTGGAACCACCAGAGACCCCCACTCTGCATACTGGGCACAGGGAGATAGGCCATCTCTCTCAGTGCAATGAAGAAGGAGATGAAGACAGGAGCCTAGAGCATAGGGTAGACAGATGTCATTTGGAGGAATAACTCCTTGTTGCCTCTTGATGAGAGTCCTACAACGTACTAAGGAGAAGCCAGTACAGAACCTTAACAATTTCTTAGGAGGATGGAGAATGGGAAACAGATAGGAAAGGAGTCCCAGAAGCCTAGAAGGAGAACAGTAGACCTACTCACCTGGGCTAGGGGAATAATGAATCCTCTCATAGGGTTCACATCATGTTTCTTTTGGTAAAGCTGTAGTTCTGAAAAGACCCTGGAAACTGTGACCAGAAGAGATAAAGTAAGTTAACAATGGGCTGCCAGAGCAGGGAAATACTCCCCCTCACCACTTAACTCACACATTTTCCAGCCCTCATTTCAAATTCACTGGGAATGAATGAGCATCCAGGACTTGCCCCAACTCCAATAATGCTTCCTAAGACCTTCAGTGACTGCTGAGGCTGCTTATATTTCCAAGGCAAAATGCCAGATAAGAGTCCAAAGATGTTTTTTTCTCACCCTCACCCCTACATTTACTCACATTCAAATCTGTCCCCTGACAACTTGGCCTCATTCATCCGAGTAGTATATTTGTGGATCTCTGGCATGTGGTTATTGATCTTTACTGCCTCCCGTTGGCCTTTCACAATGAGGGGGAAGATGAGGCATCTTGCAACAACAGTGCCTTGGAAAAACAAACCAAAGGCAGATGTGAATTGGTATGCAGCTTTATAATGGGCTGTGATTAGGTGTATGACAGGAGAGAACAACCTCATCCTAACCTATTTCCACCATAACTTGTATGAAGGGCACAGGACAGAGAAAGTATCTGGACTCAGTTACTTCCAAAGCTCTGCTGTTCAATCAGGAAGCCTAACATTAATTTTTTCAGGGTGGGTAGGTATCTGGGAATCTGTCTGAGCTCAGTCACTGCTAGAGTGAGAGGGGAGCATTCACTGACAGTGTACTGTTTAATACCTTCTTATTTCTCTACCCACCCTGTATGACCAGTTTCCTAGTGATCTGGACCAGTGTTCTTCCCCTCTGGCCCACAGTGATATGACATTAATTGCAGGGCATTCTGTTTTAACCCTCTCCTACATTCAAATATTCAAAAGCTATTCTCTAAAAATGCTTTTTACACCTGATTTCTTTCCATCCTACCTACCGCTCGCAGCAATCCTTGGGCCTGAGGACCCTTTATGAACTAGATTACGCAATGATTTCAAAATGCCACTTTGAGAAAGAGTACATTCAAGTCTTTGGACTTCTTCTTACCTGTCTTCTTACCTAAGCCACTTCTCCTGAAACCCCACCATCCTGTTTCTCACTCGAGGCTGTGATCCCTAAGACCCTGCTCAATCAGGGCCTTCTAACCCTCTTTGCCTGTAAGCCCTGACCCCAAGCTCCTACTGCCCTGACTTCAAAGGTCTTGTTCCCCTTACATGTAACAATGGCTCCCCACCACGGCAGGCCCAGATCAGCGTGCACAAACTCCAGAAGGTTCTGCACCAGTCCCACTGGGGTGTAGCCTCCAAGCCCCAGGTCACTGAGGCTCTGCTCGGTGGCCAGCTGGACCACGTCAGCAGCTCCGCCTGGAACCACCTCTGTCACTGGTGTTGGGGAAGGGGGCGTAGGGAGAATGGGAGAGGTCTGCGCCTGCTGGAAGAAAAGAAACTTAGTTCGGTGAAGCGCCTGTGGGAAAGTAATTAGGCACCTCTCTAATAGAGAGTGGGGGGACAGGGGATCCGCAGCAATACGTTTTTGCTCCAGGCAGGATGTAGCCAATGTAGTGATTTGTTTTAGGGGCTTGGTTTGGGGGGGAATGACAAGGAATCATTATAGATGATATAAAAATAAAATGAGTGATGATAAAAGAAATGATGTAAAAAAAATCAAATATTTTAGAAGGAAAACCAAATGGCAAGAAGCCTCCAGGGCCTCTCCTTGTGCCTTCACGTCACTGACGCTCATGCGTTGGCTTCTGTCTCCCACTCTTCTCCACGCTGTCCGTAGCTGGCACAGAATCTCTGGATTAGAAGGTGATCTGATCTGCGCCAGGTCCTCCAGTACCTAAGGGTCTGTGGACGTTCTCCCACGTCCGTATAAAACCTCAACCTTGTTGTAACTTCAGTTAATCGTCTTCTATGGGAAACCAGGGTCACTCCTCCAAGCGGAACTCCTGCGAACACGATGCCACCCCGTGCCCTGGGCTTGGCTGGGCACCCACCTCACTTCTCCTCCGGAGCCAGCTGGGCGCAGTGACCAGATGCCCATCAGGATGGCCGGAGATGGCCCAGGATGCCCCGGGGGACTCCGGCCCTTTTGGGTAAAGTGAGGTGATGCCCGCCGGCCTCTTTAAGAAGCCAGTTAAGGGCTGGTCCCTTCAAGCAGGCCAGGGAGGGGAGACCCTCAGGGCTGAGAGAGGGTCACCACGGACGGACGGATGGTCACTCTGTCCCTGAAGCGGGGCCTGGCGAGGCTGGCACAGGAGCTTCAGAGTGGGCTGGGGGGAGGACCTGCCCTGGGCCAAGGTGGCACTGCCCTTCTCCCGCTGGGAGACCCAACCTCAGACACTCACAGGCTGCCATGGCAGGAGCCCGGCCTGAAGGTCCCGAGGTCTCCGGTGCCACGCTCTGCCAGCTTCCCTGCCCCCCTCGCCAAGGGAGGCTGGCACGCTTTCGCGTCTCCGCCGTTTCCCTTTGCGTGCCCACCTCCCGCATCTCCCGATGCTACTCAACGCCCCGCTCCGGTCACGGCCGTGGGAGCCCGCACTCCGGGCACGCGGGGGGCTCACCTGGCTTTCCGCTAGCAGCGCGGCGGCCGTGCTGAGGCAGCGCGGGGGGCAGACGCCGGCTGGCACCGTGCCCCCCGGTCGGCTGGGGCCCAGGCGGGTGCCAGGCTGCCAGTGAGGTCCATGAGGCCAGGCGGGGCGCAGGCAGACGCCGTGCAGCTGCGGGAGGAGACGAGCGTCACCCACCGGTCGGACGGACCCGCCAGACAGACAGACCCCCTCCCCCCGCTCCAGGCCGCGGCCGCGGGGGGCAGCTGCGCGGTTCTCCTCCGGCCCTCAGGGGGCGCTGCGGCGGGGCGGGCACGGCGCCAGGACTGCGGCCCCCCTTTACAAAGAGTAAGAAACCTGCTCAAGGTCACCCCGCGCTTCCACTGGGGTCTCCCGGATCTGACGGCTGGTTCTAGACCAGGAAGGTCGGAGGTCATGGCACTGACAAGGTCAAAGGTCAAGACCTCCTGACCCCTCCACGGAGAGACTAAGCAGCTAGAGAAGCCCCCCATGCAGGGGTCCGCAGTCCCCAGGGCTCTCCAAGCAGGTTGGGCGTGCCCACGCTTAGGCAGGGCAGCTGAGGCGGTGTGCCAGACCTAAAGGGGGTCGCACCTGGCGCCGAGGCGGTAACAAGCGAAGAAGCTCCAGGTTTCCACACAGCCGCCGCGCCGCCATGTTCCCGGGCAGAGGAAGCGAGGTTGCGCGTGCGCGATGACGTCATCTTCACGCGAGAAGCAGCCATTTTGGTTGTGGTCAGGAAGTCAGAGGAGTCTCCGGAGGCTGAGTCGTCATAGAGAACAGAGGGGGGCGGCCATCTTTGATACTGGCTGGAGTATGTCAGGTGGCGGTCGTCTTGGTTACGGACTGGAAGCGAGGTTCTCTTTTCTGCCCGGCGTCTTTGGCAGCGAGCCATGTCTGTGGCCATCTTTAGTAAGGGCAGGGGCCCGCTGTCCTCTGCGTGTTGAAGCCGCTGGCCGGACATATTGGCTTTTCTGGACGACGGTCCTGAGGGAGCGTCTTGATTTAATCCGGGGCGGAGCGGTGAGGTCATCCAAGGGTTCGCCTTTATATTTATAAGTATATTTATATATATTTTATAATATATTTCATTAAGATACTCACAAACTCCTAACGTGTTAACATAAGTAAATTTTTTTTTGAAAAAATAACTTTTCCAAAAACAAAAAAAAGGCATCTTTTTATATATTTTTGCAGATCTTTTACATGTCTGGCTTAGAGGACAAGCGGTTTGAGTCTGTCATGTGCTTCTGCCTTCCCTCTCTTCCTAATGTTCCAATAATTTGTCATGTTAATCTTCCAGTAGACTGTCCCAGCTTCCAGGAGCTTCCAGAATTCCTCATTTCCTGATGTCTTTTGGTTGAAGTACACAGAGAGAGTCTGGCCTCACACATGGAGCGACTTCAAGAGGCACATGGCGTCTGGGGTCCCAGCAGTGTCTACACTGAAAGCCTGGGGTCTAACCCAGTCTCCCAGGCTTGGGTAAATGGACTTACATGTTGGGATCCAGTGGGACCACACGCCTCAGACAGGATGATCCTGACATGGGTGATAAGTTTGCAAAGACCTTTAAAAGCAATCCATTCTCATCAACCTAGAAGGAAGGCGCTGCTTTTATCCCCATTTTATAGATGAGAAAACCAAGGTTGACTCAACTTGGTGACTTGCCCAAGGTCACACAGCTAACCAGTGGCTGAGGCAGAATTTGAACTTGGGGTTTTCTGACTCCAGGTTCCGTCCTCCATTCACCGCATTCCCTAGCTGTCTTGGATTTTCCAAGTCTTTAGGGAAAAGCTAGTGGTATAAACAAATTCTGGGCACTGTGTATCCTACATATTACTTTTATTTCTTAAAATTCATCTTTTGTTTTTATGTCACAGATTTCCACCCATGTCTCCTACCTTCTCCCAGAGAGTTATGTTATAATCCTTATAATAAAACTTAAAAAAAAAAGTATGAGGGAAAAAACCCGGTAAAATTGATCATCATATCCAAAAGGTCAAACATCATATCTACTGTTATCTCACCCATAGGCCCCCAACTTCTGCAAAAGGGGGAGGAGGCTTCACATACCTCTTCTTTAAGACCTAGGGCATTATAAGGAAGGGTCAGCTGAATGAACCTGAGAATCTCAGAGTTGGAAGTCTCTTTAATCCAATTTAATTTAATTTAATCCAATACAGAACCATTTACTCCAATCCAAACCTCAACAAGAATCCCTTCTTTTTAGTAATCTCTGACCAGTAGTCATCCATGCAGCTTTTGCTTGGAAGACTTTTCTCCTCATGTAGCCCATTACACTACTGGATAGGTCTAATTGCTAGGAAGTTTTTCTTTATTGTAAGCTTAAAATAATAGATCATGAATTCAGAGCTGGAAGAAGACATGTAGTCTTAACACTCCTCATTCTAGAAATGAGGTAACTGAGGTTAAGGGAAGTTAAATTACCTGCCCATGGTCACATAGGTAGTAAACATCAAAGGTGGAATTTGAGCCCCTAGCCCTCTGAATCTTAAACCAGTGATTTTCCTACTCTTTCAAAAGCACTTTCAAATTTGCTGTTCTTTTAAGAAAATAAACATTGCTGTAAAATTTAAAAGACTGCTTTCTCCACCCCCTTTCCCTTGTAACAAATAGATAGGTAAGCAAAATAAATCAGTACATTGGGTTGTTGACAGGGAGCGCCTCATTCCACACTGTTTCTTGATGACAAGTGAGATATGTGTTTTATCATCAAACCTCTGAAGTTATGATCAAAAGTTCATGATCAGATCTCTGAAGTCTTTCAGTTTCGTTTTCTAGAGGTTAATCTTCCAATAAATTGTCGTGGTTTCAAAGAACTTCCTGAATTTCTCAATTCCTAATCTCTTTTGCCCTCCTATACCAATGAATGGGGAGGGGAAATCTTCAGGAACACTAAGTACAGGGTTTTCTCTGTCTTCCCTCTGTCTAGCAACATTCCTAGCCTTTCATAACTATGTAAGGCCAGCAAACCTTTCTAGATTTTGAGCCTGACTGGTCAGTCCCAGAATATGTCCATCTGGGCTATTATCGAGTCCCTCTGTCCTGTCTGCAGTGATATTGTGAAAGTCTTTTAAAATGGTCTACTGAAATCCATATATACATGTATATATATGTATATGTGAGTATGTATATAAAGAGAGAAAGTCTTCCTTTTACCTATTAGTTTGTAATCTTTAATGTCCAGAAAGTGAGGTTAGTCTAATATATGACTTATTTTTTCAAAAAATCTTATTTTGATTGATATCTTTTGTTTTTCTATCACTTTCTTTTCTGAATGTTTCTTTCCTCTGCCCATGTCCAGTCTTTGTAACTAAGATTAAAAAGGAGAAAAAAAAATTAAATCAGCAAAACCAACTCATACATGAACTCTATCTGATGGGCAGTGTCCTGTGCACAGCATCACATGCCCGTAGCTTCCCACTTTTGTGAAGAGGGAAGTACGTTTTCTCAGCTCTTCCTTGGGGCCAAGCTTGCTTATTATATTTACGGTGGTCAGTTTCTTTCTTCCTTTTTTTTTTGTTCTTTCCATTTATGCTGTGGTCTTTATGTTGCTTGTTTTCCTGGTTCTGCTTACTTCATCAGTCTCTGTGTCTTTTGGAATTCTTCCTATGATTTGTTTCTTACTTGTGATGATGCACCATTGCCATCCTGATTTGTTCTGGATCTCACCAATTCATGGGTGTTGACTTTGTGTGAAGTTCTTTGCTCCACAGAAAGTGGTTCTATGAATCTTTGGTGATGACGGGAACTTTCATTCGGTTTTGGCCGCCTTGGGACAAATGTCTAGCAGTGTATTCTCTGGATCAAAGTCAAGGCAGCATAGTCACTTGTTAAGCGTAATTCCAAATTACTTTTCATAATGGTTGGACAATATTATAGCTCCACTGTATAATATTGTCTAGTGTGACGTTGATGAAACGATGTTTACCTTTATTGATCACTTCTTCTTTTTCTAAATAATTAGTAGAGAATTGCTCCTGGTCCCAGAGGGCTATGTGTGTGGGCACTTCCTCTACAGGGACCTTTAGCTCTGGATTCACACATGGACTGAATTTCATCCTCTGGGGACCTGACCATTAAAGAAAGGAGTCAAGCTTTCTTTAGTGAACCCTCTAGTTCTTCAAACTCTTACCCGGGGGAGAATTACTTAAAGTCAGGGGTGTGTTGGAGGTAGCTCAGCATATCAGGAGAAGAAATTGTGAAATGCTTTAAAGGCATGATTAATTGTCTAGACTTAAATAAAGTGTTAACAATGCAGATTAAACTTCAAAGTGTCTTGTATACATTTTTTTCCCCTAGAGTGCTGGTTGTTAAACATTTACCAGCACACCCCTGGGGTTTGATTCTTGTTTAAGGTTTCTCCACAAGGGAGAGTAGAAAGATTCTCAGTCTATAATTTAGAGCAAGTATAGGACAGCTACTTATTTTCTCTACACAAAAGAAATGCTTCATACTTAAAAGACTTGGAGGTGCCAACTGATTTCACAAAGCAATAACTCATAAGCACTATTATGCTCTCTCAGGAGACTGATACTTAAATAGATATGACATTGAATGGGACTATTGAGTGGACATTTCAGTTTCCCCTTAAACTCACTTCTGTGCTCTCCGGACAGCAAGCCAGGGCTCTGTCTTCTGGAGAGCCGTGTCAGATGTTGAGAATTCTGTCTTCTTCTTGGCGGTCATCTTCTCTTCTTGTAAGGGTTGTGGTAGCATCTGGGGGACTCTTTCTGAAGTCCAGCTAGCATGTTCTGGGTGTCCTGCTGTTTGGTTACCTATTCCCAAAACAGATGAGGCAGCCAAGGGCCAAAGGTCCAGCCTCAAGCTCACTCAGGCAATGCATGCTTTAGATACCATGTATGGACAGTCCTTCTCATGCTTTGTGTGGAAGGACACACCGCTTCCCCACCCCAACATCCTCTGAGGTCCCAGAGAAGACAGGAGTGCACAAGAGAGTTGAGTCCCTCCTTTTAAGGTCCACTCAGTGGATGCCTTTTCCTGTCTCAGCTAGCCAATAATAGGCTTGTTTTATCATCCCAAAGTGCCATATTCTTTAGTGCTGAATCAGAGCACATTGAATAAGGGGTGTATGGAAGCCAGCTGGCCAGCTCACCAGCTCAAACCAGTTGGAGAACCTATTGATAAATTTTCAGTGTATTTTACACTTTGGAAATTGGCAAATGCTACAAATTAGGGTTTAATTTTTTGTTTTGTTGATTGTTTAGACTTAGGAAGTGTTGCCGAAAATGTTAATAATGTGGACTAAACCTAAAAGTGTGTCATTTGTTTTATAGGAGAGCCAGTTGTAAAATATTTACCAGCATATCCCTAAATGTGGTCCACTAGAAGTGGCCCAATGTCATCAGATCAAAGGGGCTCATTTGTTTACTCCCACTATATTAAAAAAAAAAACACCACATTCCTTTAGATTTGCTTTAGAATTTTTCCTATAATCAAATTCAAGTGCATTGGTGAGTAGTTTGAGGACTCCATTTGTACAAAGTCAGTTACTGGGATAGTCAGACTGAGTGACCGCCATGTTTTAACCTTGTTCAACTTTTGGGTGAGGTGCTCAGCCAGCCTACTTTGTCCTCTTAAGGCTAATCCCATCTCCTGTGGGAGGGCTACTCTCCTCTTCTAAGAGAATTCCCCTCTGTTGTTCAGTCTTGTCCAACTTTTTCTGATCCCATTTGAGGTTCTCTTGGCAAAGATATTAGAATGGTTTGCCATTTCCTTTTCCAGATAATTTTACAGATAAGGAACTGAAGCAAATAGGATTAAATGACTTACTCAGGGTCTCACAACTAATCTGAGGCCAAATTTGAACTAAAGAAGATGAATCTTTCTGACTTCAGCCCTGTCACTCTATCCACTTTGCCACCTACCTGCCCTGTTCCACTCTCCTTAGCAATCCCATCTCCCAATGATGCTGTAAGAGGGAGGAGCTGAGGTGACACTAATCCCACCTCCTCACTGAGATTTCCCCATGAGGAGAGTCTTATTCTAATATGTAAATTTTTTACGTCTGTCCATAAATACAGCTTGCAGTTGGAATTTGGGAGGCTGGTTCCACTTCCAGTGCTGGATACCTTTTGTCTCATTTTCTGAGTTTGCCCTTAATTAAGGATTTTTTAAAGCAATTTTGGTGAACATGAAAGGATCCTTAGCTTGTGTGGTTATCACTGGATGAACCCACCTTCCAACACTGTTGCTGGCACTCAGACTTTTGTCTGATCACAGGGCAGGTCAGAATGGATTCTCTTAGTGGTTAGTCAGTTGTAAAGTGGTTGGAGAATTAAACTCCTCAAACTCAGGAAGATTAAGGAGATGTAAAATAAAAATTAAACATAATTTAAAAAAAATAAAAAAAAATAAAAATTTTGATTCTTTCTCATTTATGCATGAAAAAAGGAAGAGGCAGGGGTGAGTAATGGTCTTGCTTGGCATGAGAATGTTGCCAAAAGGCAAGTATTCATATGGGATTGAGAAGGAACAGGCTTCCTGCTGACTCCCATTTAGGCAAGCTATTAAAGTTTGGGGCAAGAAAAATCTGCCAGATTATGCCCACATCTGAAGCAGTAGTTTGGATAATTGTGGAAACAAATTTGGTTAGATAAATACAGGACCTTTGATTATTGGAAGCTATGTTAAAACTAGACTTGAAGAATTAGAGCTTTAGAGAGACAGACAGACAGACAGACATACTATGGCACTGTTAAGAAACCACTTTTATAGGGAATAATTAGAGAAGAAGGAAGTTAAGATTTAGTGGGCTCCAGGAAAGGTAAGATGACAATGAGGTGGGCTTGATAGAGCTTTAGTTCTCTGGTGTGCAAAAGGTCTTTTACCTTGGAGGATTTTGAAGGGGAACGCCTCATCACCCATAAAAAACTCCTGTGAGGAAGCACAGAAAAGGAACTTAGAAGGGTGGAGCCTAAAAACAGCTCTCAGAGTTGTTGGTAATATTAAGGAGTGACTCTCATTGACTTTTGCTTAGGCTTTCAGTTCTCTCTGCCTTCACCATCCTGGCCATGTTGGAGATTGCAGAGATAAAGACAGATAAGAAAAGGAAGGAAATCTTTTCCCTGGTTTGTAGAAATTTATGGCATTACAAACTAATTAGAGACTAAAATTATGATTGAAAAATGACATCTTACACTATAAATTTCCAAAATATGGTAACTGCTAAAACACCTTTAGTGGATTTTGGAGGTTTGCAGCTAGGATTAAGATTAATGGCAAACAGCACCTTACCCCTCTCTCCTTCCTGGAGGACGATAGACGCGTTCTAGAAGCTGATTTCCTCCACTTAGAGGATAAGTAGAACTGAAGCTAGTGTGAAATGATTCAACATAATTGAGTTGTAGGTAAATAGAATATGAAATAGGTGATGCAGTGAAAGACTAGACTAGACTAGAAAAAAATGTAGGTAAAGAGAAGT
This sequence comes from Notamacropus eugenii, assembly GCF_028372415.1. Lineage (NCBI taxonomy): Eukaryota > Metazoa > Chordata > Mammalia > Diprotodontia > Macropodidae > Notamacropus > Notamacropus eugenii. Next base: position 10,389,348 of record NC_092878.1, read on the forward strand.
GGGGAATCAGAGTGTAAAATGAAAGGTTAGTTTTAAAATTGATAGGCTTTAATTAAAGTCCGCTGCTGGGATATAAAAGGAAAAGGAAGAGAGAATTTAAGAAGAGGTTTGAGAAGCGTTTGATTCCATTGAGATAAGAAAGATTGGAGAAACTTTTAGAGAAATTGCCTATTTGCATTTTCAGGTAGACGGTACTATGTTCTTGAAAGACCATTCCAAGGGTGTATCCTAATCCTTAGAACTGTGAGCTCCAAAGGTGGGGGATGGAAATGTGAGCCTGCCAGAGGAAACCTTTCCCTGTGCTTCACCTTGGGTTTCTTAGGGTTAAAACTGCAAAGAATAGTAGAGAAAGGGGAAGTGTTCATTTTATCCACTCTCATAAAGTATCTGGGTGGGGTTAGGTTAGGACACAAAGGAACTGATTTGGCTCATTGGGTAATTTTAAAGGAAACAGAAAAAGGTTATGAGAAAGTGCCACCAAAATTATTTTTGTCTTTGAATGTGAGCTAACTGAATACAGTGGACCCCAAAATTTAAGGTGTTGGCAGCTAATGGCCTTTGGGAAAATTGAGATTTTGAATGTTGCCATTCGTGGTTATAAATTGAGATTTTATTTGAAGTTTGTCCTAACACTAAATTATATGTGGTCTCTTTTAAACTGAGATCTGTTCTCCTATTAGGATAATTGTGGTAAAACAGAAAATGCAAAATACATTTGCTATCTGGCATTAAGACAGTATGCTGGGAGAATGCATGCATCTGGAAAACCTGAGTTCAAATATGGTCTCTGAAATTTATTAGCTGTGTGACCTTAAGCAAGTTACTTCACCTCTGTTTCACTGATTCCCTAAACTATAAAGAAAATAATAATAGTGCGCACCTCCCAGGGTTATTGTGAGGATCAAGCAACATAACTGTAAAGTGTTTTTAGTACAGTACCTGGAACATGGTAAGTAGTGTATACATGTTAATACAGTAAGTTCTAAGTATACAACAAGTACTCTCTGTTGGTCTTGAATGCAATTGGTATAGAATGCCAAAGGTGATTCGATGAATGATTTTTTATGTAAGAAAATTTGGAAATGCATTTGACTGAATCGATGTTATCTGGTAATAAGTTTTGTTTCAATTTTAAATACAGAATATTATGTATGTTATTAGTATTACATAGAAACATACGTAATTTCCTAAAAATTTCTTATATTGTGAAATTTGGGAAGTCAATGTATCAGAAATGCTGTTAGAAAAATGACTTCTCTTTTAATATGGGTGCTGTTAGATTATGAACTGAGCTGTTAAAAGAACATGGTCAAAATGTTTGAAAATTGTTAGATATTTAATGGGGTATATTTTGTTCTAAAATAGATAAGTAATTATTTGCATGTCACTTGTGAGAATTATGAAATTGTATCTGTTAGTAAACAGTATGTATTAAAGTTATATATTTGAGCCAATTTAGCACCAATAGACCTTAGATTCAAATATTTCATGTTTAGGAGGTTGTACTAAATTGTATTGTCTTGTTACTGGCAAATTTTAGCTGAATTACCTGGGAGTCCCTGAAAGTGATATAGATTTGACTTTGGGGCTTACTTTTTGGAAGAAGCTTTGTGTGCCAGATGAGACTCTGGGAATCTGTTAAGCAGTGCCACGTCCCACCCCAGCTTTGAAAATCCAGATGCTGGTGCTCCCCTCTCTGGTAGCTGTATGCATGGAACGGTGAGGCAGCTGAATCTGTCTGTTGATCTATGTGTTGCTTATGTCAGACAGTTGGAAGCATGTCTGTTGATTTAGATTTCTCTGTATTCTCTAAAGTTCAAGGTGCCGACTTCTTCCTCTGAACAAAGTGAATGATATGTGAGCTTGATTAAAGTGATTGTTGATCCCTCAAAAGTTGCTTTTCCTTTTAGAAAAGCAGATTTACGAACCTGTGATAGCAGCCCCCTGTGTATGTCGGGGTACTTGCTTTTACATGCACTTGAGGTTAGAGGAACCATATAGGTCTGATGGAACCAAAGAGAGGATTGTACAAAGGCTGCCTTTGGGACAGAGTCAGTTCCATGTTTTAACCTTTGGGTACAGTGTTTAGCTAGTCAGCAGGAGAGGATGTAGCCCCATAGGCCTAATCCCATCTGCTGAGGGCTAGTCCCCTCTCTTTAGCTCTAATTCCATTTTCCAGTGATATTGTAATGGAGAGTTGGTGAGGTGATGCTAATCCCACCTCCTCAGTGAGAGGTCTACTAGTCAGGATTGTTTTACCATAATATGTAAATTGTCTTAACCGTTGGAATCAGAGTGGGGGTAATGGGGTGTACCCTGGCCCCACTCCACCTGCTTGATGCCTTGCTGTGCCAATAAACTCCTTTTGCCTTATTTCCTGAGTTTGCCTTTAATTGACTGGGGTAAGGCCTGAACCAGGATTCTCTTTTAACACATTCTTTCCTTTATTGAAGTTCAGAATAAGTTTGCCTTTTCACGATCCTGTGGCCCTTCCATTTTCTATATTCCCCTCACCCCCACCCCCCATCACTTTCTTGTTCAGCAATGATATTGGCCAATTTTTTTAGTATCCTGGAATGTAGTTCATTCAGGACTAATTCTTAAACTCATTAAGGGCAGCTAAGACTTGACATCTCTTCCCTTTTTCCAGTTTTCTTACCATGTCTTTATTTGATTCAACGCAGGTTTCAATTCTCTGTTAACCACTTTCATTTTATAATTCCCGGTCCAAAGATTATTACCCCAGCAGAGAAAACAGAAGTAGAATAAGAGTTCCTAGTTTTGTATTCTCTCTGGCCTTGATTATAACTGGCCTATACATTCAGAGGTCATAGCTCTTCTTTGATTTTCTTTCCAGTACAGACATAGCCAAAAAGTCCTTTTTGTTGTCCTTAGAATTAGTTGCCAGCTTCAATAAGTAGGCTTTTTAAAAATTCCATTCAGGCTTTTTAACTGAGAATTTAGCTCAGAGCTAAGTGTTCATTTTGCCCCTGACAAAAAGAACGGTTCAACAAAAACCCCTAATGTTTCATAATATTTTGTACCATGTAGATTGAACGCATTGTTCTTTCCCAATAACAGTGACCAAAAAAAATCGCATTTATCTAGCATTTTAAAGTTCATGAAACTCTCATAACAACAACTCTGTGAAGCAGTGGGTTCAAATTTTATCTTCCTTTTACAGATGAAAAAGCAGGTTCTTCAAAGTAAAGCTGTCCAGGGTCGCACGTCCAACAAGTGTGAGAGCAGGTTCAAGTCTTGGTCTTCTGAATCTGTGTCTGGTGGTCTCCCCATGACAATACTGGTTCTCCTACAGTGGAGGGCAGGCTTGGAGGGATAACTCAAAATTCGTGCTCCCCTGCAACAGTCGTTATTATTCCTGCAGGTTTTTATCTGAATGGCATTTTTCCCTCTGGTACTAAATCTATTTTTAGCTGTCATACTGTTGGCATCTCAAACAAGTTGGTTTATTTGAAATAGTGGAATTCTGAGAAAAAATAGCTCATGGTTTCCTGGATATCTCTTCAAGGTGAAAATGAAAAGCATGTAACTTTGTTAAGCATGTCTCTATATTTTAATATTTCCAGAGGTTTGGGATTATTTTTCAGATGATTTAGTTTTTGAATACCTTAAAAGTTACTGGATTTTAAATTGTGACATTTAGTAAATTGTAGCAACTTCTATGAAGAGACTTTGTAGCCCTGTTAAATTCTGCAAATTATTGTCTTCCAAATACTCCATAGATGATAGATAGATCACAAATTTTTGTAACTGGAAGGGATCATTGAGGTTATCTATTCCAGCATTCCTAATTCCTGATCACGTGTAGCTTGAATTCACTAGATGAGCTCTGATGCCCTGCCTGCCTCAGGGATTTTATTATTCTGTGATAACAGTTTTCAGGGTCCTATGTCATGAAGTAATATGCCTTATTGTTTAAACCAGGGGTGGGGAACCAGTGGCCTGAGGCCACATGTGGCTCTCTAGGTCCTCAAGTGTGGCTCTTTGATTGAATGTAAACTTCACAGAACAAATCCTCTTAATAAAAGCATTTGTTCTATAAAACTTGAACTCAGTCAAAAGGCTGTACCCAAGGACCTAGAAGGCCACATGTGGCTTCCAGTTTGCTTGAAACTCTTCCTCCATCCTTCTCCTCCACTTAAGCTTCTCTCTTTTTTTTTTTCCTGTGGTAGAGACTGATCAGCCTGCTCTGTATCTTATAAATTATGGCAGCCATATTTTTTCTAAGCCAAAAATTGGGGCACAAAGAATTTTTTCACACTCTTTCTGCCTTCGTTACTGAAACCAGTCAACCTTGAAATGAGACTTGTGTAGAAAAATCCCAGGTCACCTTGCATATGGTGGCCCTTCAACCTCCATGAGGTTGAGCTAGCCTAGTTTGGAAAAACTCCGGGCTGAGGTTTTGATGGGTGAACTTATTCTTATTGGTGTAAAAAAAAAATGCTAAACCTGAAATCAGCAGAGACCTGGATTTGAATCCTGCTTCTAACACTTATTAGTTGTGTTATCATGAACTTAACCAATTTGTGCTCCAGTTCTCTCATCTGTAAAATCAGAAATTGTAAGATTATAGCTTTACATCTAGAAGATATCTTTTTTTTTTTGTTCAGTTGTCACATATCTTTCACCAGATGAGGCAACTGAGGCAAATAGGGTTAAGTGACTTGCCCAGGGTCACACAGCTAATAAGTATCTGAGGCTAGATTTGAAGTCTTTCTGACTCCAAACCTGCTACTTCATCCACTGTGTCACCTAGCTGCCCCAAAGAAGTTCTAGAAAGGCAAATAAAGATCCAATGCCCTAGGACTCAAGGCTATTACCAGGGTGAATTGGTGGGGTACAACCACAAGGTGGTAGCAGAGGTGATGGTCCAATTCTTTTGTGGGTATGTTTGGGGTCCCCATATATATGCATTTTAGAGATATCCTTTATAGTCTTTTGCTCCAGTCTCCTTATAGCCATGAACTTATTCATAATAACTTGTAATACATGGTTGGCTTTCTCACCTTTCTGGATCGAAATTTCCCATGATCTCTCCAAGTCCAGAGACCACTGAATGGGATTCCTCAACCTCACCTCTTGGGTACCTTTGTAGATCTGACTTTTTAAAAAAATTCTATTTGGGAAGTCTAAGACAAAGGGGAAGGATGTGTGCCTGTGATGATGAACGTTGCGCTTTCCATCAAGAACTGGGAACCCACAAACCAGTTATAGTTCCACAGTAGGGGTTTTTGTCCAGGGTTCAGATAGTGTAAAATATTATCATCTAATAAAGAATTCAATCACCAACTTCATTTTCCCTTGTGTGGGCAACCAAGTTCGGAGGATGGCAGAGAATTAATTACTCTCATGGGTTAGAACATTAGTGGCCTTATGGTCATAGATGAGAACACTGAGAAGGAGACCTTTGGGACAGGAGCAGGAATTGATAGACAAGAACTTCGAATGTAACTGCAGGAGTGTTGTGATGGTGGCTGCTTACTACAGGTTCCAAAGACTATAGTTGTCTCTAAGGTGCTGTCCTACATCAGGAAAGATCTCTGTATTCTTGACACAGGTGAAGGTAAACAAAGGGAGCCGGCAGGGGAGAAAGCTGTGAAGTCGAGGGTTTGTTGTAGTCTCTAGGCTCTCCTTTTTAGGGCCTTTTTTACTGCTTGATAGCAGCCCCTCCTCCTTCATCTGTTTAATTTGTACCCTTTTTTTTTTCCAATCTCATCTCTTCAGTCAGAACATTAAAGGGTTTGATGCCATTTACACTTTCATTGAAGTTCACATCAACCTTCATATTAACATGTAAATTCTCACAGGTATTTCCTTTTTAAAAAAGTCTTTTATTTCTAATTGTGGGATGAAAAGCTTTGGTTTTTGTTAAAGGAATTTCAAGCAAGCTGCGAGGAAGTTTGTTTTTTTTCCCATAGTGATAGAGGGGTATTGTCTTCCTTACCCTTGAAATAATTATGAACCTAAAAGTCAGCTTGATTTAGTGGATTTATGATGCCTGAAGTAGGGTGTCTAGAGTAGGTTCCTTGCCTTTTTTCTCCTTCTATTCTTTGAGACTAATTTCTTCACTCTTATTCCTCTGCTTCAAGACTTAGAGCCAAGTCAAAGCAGTGCTGCCTGGACTTACTTCAATAGTTTCATAATTTTATCTGTCCATTAGGTCCTCCTTCAATCAACACAAAGGATGAATCCTCCATGCTTTTGCATGTAGTCTTCAGGACTTGTTATGACTAAGTCCAAAAGTCATCACTTGGTAGCAAGTTATCTAGGAGTAAACTTCAAGGGTCTAATCAAGAGATGTGATCCATAACTATCCTGTGCTTAAAATCTTTCTTGCTTGGTTGTATCTACTAGACTATTGATTTCATTGGCATGGCCTTTGAGAACCTAGGGTCTCCTCTATATCTTGCTGAGGCATCAGAGTAGGAAGTTAAGGAAAGTTTCCCAAGGAAGATTTGAAAATTATGCTCTGTGTGTGTGACTGTCTACCAGACATCATAGGATTTAGGGTTGAAAGAGTCCTTAGAGATGATTGTGTTCAACTACATGACTTAAAGATTAAGTAGTTTGCTCAAAGTCACATGAATTTTGAGACTTTACTCTCTATATGACTTGACACTAATGACTTGACATCCCAAAATAAATACCAAGTGCCTTGGAGAATAGAATTTTTTGACTTTAATATTTTTGATGTCCCATTATTGTGTAGAAGTCTTTCTGAGTGAAGATTTCTCATGGTATGTTATATTTTTTTGGGCTAGGTACCATGGGTCAGCAGTCTTGTGGTCCTAAATGAGAAATGATGACTTCCTTTCAGAACACTGACCAACCTAAATATATTGGAGTCCAGGCTTTCTGGACTAAGGTCTTCCAATCCTAGCTTTACTCTCAGTCGGAAAATTTCCTTATAATGCTCTACCCCATATTGCTATGTAGTCACTTAAGGGTCTCCCCTTTACTCTACCTGAAGAAATAAAAAAAAAATATAGTGTTCTCATCACCAGAAAAAGATCAGATTTCAATTCTTAAACTATCTCCTCTAAAATTCACAAAATTAACTGATGAATAACTATGTATTTAGGAACCTACTTAATTCTTGGCATTGTGCTAGTTGTCAAGGATACAAATAGAAAAAGTTATGACCGTCCCTACTCTGAAAGAGCTTACAATCTACAAGGGGATTCAACATGTTCACAGAGAAGTTAATATTCACCTATTCCCTACCCCTACAAGGACCATGGGCTCATAAGACCAGGTTGAGCTTTCAGGTTTTGATTCCCAAGAGGATTAGCTTCTTTCTACAGCTCATTGCCTCCACATGGAATTAATTCAGATAAATCTCCAAAATAAAGTTTAAGCTTGGCTCAGGAGTAATAAGGTCCCCCAACCTTCATAAAACACTCAATGTTCAGTATGGATTGTGGGAATATGATGCTCAGAACTCATGGGAGCCCAGGAACAAATACAGAATGATCCATAAAACTTCCTTTGGAAGAGTACTTAATTTGGGATGCTCTTATGGTGACCCTCTGTCATTCTGGTGAGTCCCTCTTTCCCAGAGTTTTACACACTTTCTCATGACTTGAGGTAACAACTTCTGGTTTACGCTAGGGCAGTCAGACACACTCGGGGGACTGTTGTACAAGTATTCTTCCTTCCATGGAACCTGTACTGTCCATGTTACCCAACGATTTTGGTCTTCAAGTAGGAAGTGGCCCAGAAACTCTTTCTTAAAGGAGCCTACTTCATCAGGTTAAACAAATAAACCAAAAGGTGAACTAGAACCCTTTTCATTAATTACGGTTAGTTAGATTGTATGTGTTTTGTGAATTCTTTGTATTCTCTTGATAAGTATTTTTTTTTTAAACTTACTGACAGCAGGGACCATAACTTCTACTTTTTTTTTAAGTTCATCTCCATTCATCTATTTTCCCCCAACTAATGCACTACATGAGCCATGCCTGTTTGGTGGACAGGTTGACAATCAGTTGACAGACAGATTAAAGTGATTTTCATTGCACAGAGTGGGTACAAATTCTACTTATTGGGTCATTAATGAAATATGCCACTATTCTGATAGCTGCATCAATAGCAGCAGTGAATGAAAAACCATTTGGAGCAAGGCTTCTTTGCCCCAAAGGCCTGGAAGGGTTAAAGGAGGGGAACAACTAGGAACAGCAGATTTTAATACTGAGCTTGCTTTTTTCCTTTCTTTTCCAATGAATGCTACTAAAAAGAGGGCTTGGCAAGATAGTCAGTGTGAATCTTGGTGTCTGGCTCCAGCTCCTTATCTGTGACCTAGATTTGGTTGAATTGAAACTTCTTGAATGAAGCCTGTATAGATGACCTGGGTACAGAAGCACTGTTTAAAAAAAAAATCCACATAACATTTAGTTGACTAAACCTGAAGTGTTCAGGCTTGCCATGTGGTATAGGAAGATTTCTGCTTCTATCAGACTTTCTAGCTTTTCATGTGCCATAGTCATGACAGAGCCTATGGGGGAGCAAGGTATTGAGTATTTATATGACAGACCTTTTAGTCCTGTTTATATATTCATCACACAAATTGGAAATCATCAGGAATGATAGGCCTATATCATTTGATCTCTAAAACTAGTGACCAAATAGAAGAATTTCTTTAGGCTTTATATATCTATGCAAAAGAAAAAGTGATAAATATCCAGATAATTGGAACCCAGAAATTTCCTTTGCTTAAATATCAATGCATCAAAAATAAGCATTTATTAAGAACATACTTTATCCTAAATTCTGTGCTAAGCCCTGGGAATACAAAAATGAAAATGAAATAGTTCCTATCCTCAAGGGGGATACATTTATAAGGGGAGATAATATAGATACCAGTATGCTCTTACCTTCTCTCCTACAACCAGGCTGCTACATTTGCCTGTCAAGGTCCCAGGGTACCCCAAGTGAGCAATTTGTGGGATGTCTTTTCTCTATTTCCATTTGCTTGAGTCACTACTGGCTGTGTTCTTATTGTTAAGGGGCAATGGTCAGGTATAGTTCCATTTAACCACTTAACATTGATTAGATTTTACAAAGGTATATTTCAAAGATACAGTAAGAACAAATGTTCATAACTCTCCCCTATAGCACCTCAGTCTCTGAGGAGGGAGAAGGCTAAACCTAATTCAGTTCCTACAGAGCCTTGGTCCCACCAAGTTCATGTCCAGATATAACATGACTGCCAAATGAATGTGTCTCAGCTGCTGCTGGCCTGGGTTTTGATTTTCACTCCCAAAGGTCATTCTTTGCTCCCTGTTGGGGCACTGATATAGTGCTGGTTGCAAACTTGCAGATTCTAGCACATGGGTTTGCTGAGTTGCTTTCTAGACCCTTTGAACTCAAAAGGTTGGGGAAGCCTTATCCTTTCACTTAGAAGGGGAAAACAACAAATGCAGAGGCAAAGACCAAGGTCTTCTTTGAGATGAGATGCCCTCATAGGGAAGAAGGACCTTACAGAATTATCTCCCATTATATACCTGGAGAAAGTCACCAGATGGGACCGAGAGGAAGTAGCTGATGCTGATAGGTCTTTTTGAGTGGTTCCACACCTAAACAAAGAACTTCTTCAACTCATAGTTGGCCAGCCAGGGTCAGTTATAAAAAGTCTACATATGCTTCATCGTCTCTCCAAGGCATTTTCATTCCCCATCATCATGAGTCTTCCAAAATCAAACTCCCTAGCCTCCTCCAGATGGAGAAAGTGCATCAGCCAAGCAGGACTACTGATGGAGTCTGTGCCCATGTCAGATCCCAGTTATATTCCTATATAAGTAAAAGACAAAATAAATGCAGCATATACAAAAGACAGTATTTTGGGGGAGGCTAGCTAGGAGGCATCAGGAAAGACCTCATGTAGAAAGTGGTGCTGGAGCTGATCTTTGAAAGAAAGGAAGTATTCTGAAAGGTCAAATGAATTCTAGGCATGGGAAACAAGCAGCTTGTACAAAGCTTTGTAGATAAGAGGTGGCGACTCTTGTGTGATGAACAGTGAGACGGCCATATTCTAGGGTGAGTGAAGGGGAATGATATTCAGTAAAGTTGGAAAGGTAGGCTGTTGTTAAGTTGTGGAGGGCTTTAAATGCTAAATGAAGGAGTTTTTATTTGATCCTAGAGGTAACTGGGAGCCAGTAGAGTTTATTGAGCAGGAGAATGATGTGGTCAAAGCTGTGTTTTGTGAAAATCACTTTGGCAGTTTGACAGATGATAGATTGCGGAGGGGAGACACTTGAGACAAGGAGACCAATTGGGAGGTTAAGGAGACTATTATAATAGCCAGAACATTGCAACCATCTGAATATTATATTTGAAATCCAGATTTTTTTTTGAAGCCTTGAATTATCTGGAATTTTACTCCGTACTTTCCTTTTAATGGATAGATACAACTTCTGTGAGATTGGTTGAAACAATTGTTGGTGATATTAACCTGAATTTTATTTTCATCTTATCACATGTTGGAAAATATTTTATTTGACAGACCATTCTCTCTTCTTAGGTGAAAATGTCATTTAATCATAGTAGGACTGGTTCTTGAAAACCAGAATTCTTTACTTTGAGTTGAATTACATGGTTCTGATTCAAGACACAGAGGAGGAGGGGAAAAATGCCTTTAAAAATATGCAATGCTTCACTGGTTTGCATGTCATTCTTGTACAGGGACTGTGCTGATCTCTGTATCATTTCATTTCAGTATATGGGCTGGTGAAGCAAGCATCAGAAAGTGCATTGTGATAAAAGGCTGTTACTGAGAGAGAAGTTCAGACTTGGAAAAAAAAAATCCCCCAGCCTCCCCAGTAGTGGATTTCTGCTAGTATTGTGCAAAGTTGTAGTCGTCAGCTTGAAATTCCTATTCCTTTCATGGTCTCAATTTTTTTAGTCAGCAGAAGAGATAATTGAGTGGTGTGAATAGATAATATTCAGTTATTGGGATTATCCATTCACAGGGGGATCTAGCCAAGAAAGGGCTTTGTTCTGAACCCTCTAGGGAAAGAATCCTCAGCTAAAGGATTTGGGGGCTATTTTCCTGGAAATTGTAACAGCATTTTATACTGTCGTTTTGAACAGAATCTGAGCATTTCTTAGTGGGCCTTTGTGATAAATGGGGCATATCTGCAAACAGATAGGGCTTGTGATAACTTTGGCATCACCTGAGGACCGAAAGAAGGGAAAAGTTCTCCATAGTTAATAAGTTGCAGTTAGTCTACAAAACCTACGTTGTTTACCCTACAAGACAACACAAGTGAAAGTATTATGTAATCCTCAAAACCTTATATAAATTTCAGTTATTGTGATTATCTCTAGTCAATCCTATCTCCACATCTAAGTCCAGGTTATGTTCAGAGCACTTCGACAAGCGCTGAGTCCACAGATCTCTAGAAAAGTGTCAAACTATTTTCCTGGCTGGGCTTCCTGTCTACTTCCCTTCGGCTTTAGATTGGAGATTATTGTGGCAATTTTCTGCTTGAACTAGCTCAGCTGGAGTCCCTCTGGACTCTTTGGAAAAAATACTTCTGACTAGGCCTTCTCTTGTTTATGGTTATTTAGCCTTGCTCATTTTTTTCCCCATAGCTCATGAGTCTGTGCCCATTAGCACATTTTGGATCAGGGCGTAATGGAAATGGAAACTGACAACGAGTCAAGACACCTGGATTTTCGGCTTGGCTTTGATACTAACTGTGTGACCTTGGACGATTTACTTTGCTTTCTGGGCCAAGATCCTCTTTTTTCAAAAAATGAAGGGGTTGGACTAGGTGCTCTTTAAGGTAACTTTTATGACTCTTCCTCTCTTCTGGTTTTCTCTTTTTATTTCCTATTGGTCTTATTCTTAAGAAAAATTTTGGAAAGTTGTTCTTATAGTCTTTAAACCAAAAACCTGTATTCTTTCTAGCTCTTCTTTAACTCTATATTTTCATTAAAAATATTCCCTCATTGCTCCCATAACTCCAACATCCCTTCCTTCCCCCAAATATTAGTCTACAATCCAGATCAGAGGCTCCCTCCAGCATTTAATGAGCTAACATATCTCCCTTCCCAGATATTTACTTAGCTGAGTTACATATCAGTATGTGAAAATAATATCTTGTTCTGGGATATCTTGTTCCTCCTTATCTTTCCTTAAAAAATTTTAAATACTAAAAATCTCACATTTATCACATCTCCCACATTCTGCTACATGGGAGTTTCGCTCAATTTCATTATCTGTAGTGCTGATCTAGACTTACAGCTTTTACATTGGTGTTGTCACACAGATGTATACACACACACACACACACACACACACACACACACACACACAATTTTTTACTCCACATGGTTTAGATTTGAGGAGGAGAATCTACACAGGATTGGGGAGGTTCCCAGAGTGATTTTTGAGGAAACAGTGTTTTTCTTCCACAGTTCAGGGTGACCATAAGTAGTATGTTTCTCTCTGTCTCCAATCTCTGGGTCATAGAATCCTTGAATTTCAGAGCTGGAAAGGACATGAGAGGCCTAATCCAATCTGAAAACATGTTGGATTAAAGGTGCCCCTTTAGAATATCCCTGACAATTGGTCATCTCTTCTCTGCTTGAAGACCCCTCCAGTAATGAGATTAGGCAGCTCATCAACTTCAAATTCCACTCAGTGCTCCCAGTTCTGCGCATTGGGACCAAGTGAAACAAGCGTAATCCTAATCTTTCTTCCCATATAACAACACTCGTGATCAGGCTAAAGCAGCTCCATGCTGTACCAAAGCCCTCAGAGAAGAAAGTGGTCCTTAGAAATTGGAAGAGCCTTAAATGGCTGATTGTTTCCTTTGCATTTTACATTTTCAGTAGATGACCTTCCCTCTGCCTGGCATTTAAATCCTTTGACAATATGTTTTTCACCTCCCTTCCCAATTCTGTTTCTTTGTGTTTCCCAGGATGCATCACAGTCAAACTACCTATTAGCTATTTCCTGGATGTGATATACTATTGCCTGTTTTAGGGCTATTTGGGACTGGCTTTCCCTAATCTTTGGATGTGTGTGTCTTTTTCCAGCTTTCAAAGAGCAACTCAAAGAGCTATTCTCTACCTGAGAATTTTCCTGCTCTCCTTCTGGAAATTAACTTTGTATATGTCTTGTTGTCCCAGTAAGCTACCTGAAGGCACAGACCAAAAAAAAAGGGAAGGTAAGGTAAGGCAACAAGCATTTTTTAAGCACTTTCTGTGTGCCCAGGGTCACACAATCAATAGGTTCCAGAGGTGTGGGGTTGATTCTGAGGCCACTTTCTATCCCCATGTCACTGCTCTACCTTTCCCATTATAGAGAATTAAGATGCCTATCAGCATCTTGTGTTCATTTAGAATCCTACTCTCCCTGGTCGTCTCTGTCATAAAACCAGAAAGAATGATAACATAGATAGGTGAGCATGAAATTCCTAAGATGACCCTTTAAGTGTAAATAACAGACCCCCATCAGAGACACAGTCAAACTGAAGCCATCTAATGGAGCAGTTAGGGAGCTTAAGGGAGCTCTGTTTCAAGCTGTTAATCAGAAGGCTATGGGACTGAACACCTGAATTAGGGCTTAATTAAATAAGCTCTGCTTAATTAAAAAGCTCCCAAATGCACAGCAGGCTTACCTGTCCTCACAGACAATCTCTCACTCCCTACACAGGGCAGTTTGGGGAACGCAGCTTTAATCTATGGTAGAGAATACAAGGAGATTTGGGATTTAGCTGATGCTTCTGCAGGTCTCTCAGATTAGGTCTGTATTGTAGACATGATATCAGGGATGGAAGTAATGAAGAAAAACCTTTTAGGAGTTTAGCGTTAGTTATCCACTTGTGTTCAATCCTGCAGTTACAGTTTTAGTCTGCATAGAAAGGAGTGACAGAAGGAAACCAAAATGCTTGTGTTACGATGTTAACCATATCGCTATCCTCACAGATCACTGCTGTAGCCTTTATACCCAAAGTGTGTAAATTTATAGCATGTCTTGAAGCCAGATATAGCATGGTATAGTAGAAAGACACTTTTCTGTAATTAAGATTTGAGTTCCAGTCTCAGCTCCACTTGCTAGCTGGGTGACCTTGTAAGTCATTTGATTTCTCTAGCTGTCAGCTTCATCATCTCCAAGGCCCTTTCCAACTTGAAAATTCAATGATTCTTAAAATCCTTTTGTAGTTGTAAACCTTTACCTTAATTTGTGGATGTAGTAAGATCTTTAATCTTTCTGGTGGTAGACGGTATCTCTTTTGACAATGGATAAAGATGATTTTGGTTCTGCTAATCATAGGACACGGTTTATTTTCTCACTTTCATGAGTCCTAGGATTGTATACTGCAGTTGTTGTAATACTTAGATACTTTGATGGTATTCATTCTAAACTTTAAAAAATTTGCTTTTGTGTCCTTTTAAAATAGATAATCTCCAAGATATTTGAAACTGATATTGTTAAATTTCAAGGCAGCTAGGTGGTAGATAGAGTGCTGGGCTTGGAGTTAGGAAGACTTGAGTTCAGATCCAGTCTCAGACATTTAGCCGTTGTGTGACCCTGGGTAAGTCACTTAACCTCTGTTTGCTCTGTTTCTTCATCTGTAAAATGAGGATAATAGCACCTACCTTCCAGGGTAATTCTGAGGATTGCTTAGCACAGTGCCTGGCACATAGTAAGCACTGTATAAATGTTAACTATTATTACTTTTCATACTGTATATATGTTTATCAGACTTGTCCTCCTGCTCATAAACAAAGGTTGAAGATTAGCAAATTCACTAATTAAGGCCATTTTTTTTTTTGTCACCTCTGTGGTTCAAACTGAAGTTTCCTTAACTTGTTAACTTCATGTCATTAAGGAAGAATATATTTGAATTTCTACAACTCTGTGTCAATTGAATGGGTCTGATATTTCCTTTCCTTTGGGATCCTTAGTAAAGATTTTTCCAGATTGTTGGTTATCTGTAAGATTCAGTATGTTAGTTATGCTAACTGGATAAAACATAAATAGAATAAGATTCCAATTAATGAATTTGCTAATAGCTTTTCCATTATTTGGACATTAACCTGAGTGTCTGCTTTGGTCCTAACAGATTAGACTCATTAGTGTGTCATTTGCTTTGGTATTTAAGTGAAAATGTGCAGAAATCTTCCCTGCTCCAAATCTTTCTGCTTATTCTTCAGTCCTTAATGGGTCTGATTGGGTTGGCCCAGTCTGGAAAAATAATTGATTTCAGTTATTTTCATTTCTTTTATAACTGAAACCCCATTATCTTATCTGGGAAAACTAATGCTCCTTTCTTTGGCTTCAAGACTGTTCCTTCCCTTGATGCATTTCTTTGCTTATAACTTTTCTCTACTTTTGCTTGCCTCCCTGTTTCTTTTTATTCTAGGGACATTCTGCTACGAAGTAAAATCGAATGTGTAATCTCCAGCTCAATTTCTTTCTATTAAAAAAAATCCTAATGCAATGCATTCTTTTTCTATTTGTATTTATTTTTGTCTTGACCCCTGCCATAGAGTAAGGGAATGGGAAAAGTTCGTTAGATCTTAAGATTATCGATCTAAAGCCAGAAAAGATTTCAAAAGGCTTCTAGTTACATCCCCTCATTTTACTGATGAAGGACCTGAATTTCTTCTTAACTGATCTCTTGCATCTAGGTGGTGCAGTTGATAGAAGAGGAGCCAGAAGACCTCGTCAAATCTGGCCTCAGAGACTTCTTAGCTATGTGACCTTAGGTGAATCACTTTACCTCTGTCTACCTCAGTTTCCTCAACTGTAAAAAAAATAATAGCACTTACCTCCCAGGGTTGTTGTCAGAATCAAATAAGATAATATTTGTAAAGTGCTTACCTCAGTGCCCCACGTAGAGCAGGCACTTAATAAATGCCTTTCCCTTTTTCCCTTCTACCTTAAACTGATGTTTTCATCAGAGCAAAATTCCAGGCCTAGGGAAAGGTGAGAGGGAAGCAATAGGGGAAGGGAAAAGAAAATAGAAGAGTTGATTTATCATTATGGAAATCTGAAAAAGGGTCAAGGGAAGATCATAATACAGAATGTACAGTAAACATTGTTAAGTGCCTATTGTGTGCAGTGCACTGTGCTAGGTTCTGGGGTAAATACAAAGTTTATACCTTTAATGCACATACAGTCTCGTGGGATACAAGACACAGACATAGACCACTATGGCATACAATATCATATGATAAATATTGTAGTGTCACAAACTACAATACTATGTCAAATCTGGTACGACATGATCATTGCTGTGGGAGCTACATGGAAGAGCTCAGCATGGTAAAACAGTGAAAGGAGATGTGGATTTGAAACTAGAACACTGAATTCAAATTCTAGCCATGTTACCACTTATGTAGGCTTGGCCAAGTTGTTCAACATTCTCCTCTGTGAAATGGAGGGCTACCTTCTGTTCAATTCTACATCCCATCATCCTCTAAGTTTTAGATTTTAATTGTCCAGAATTCAGCAGGCAAAGAAAGGAAGGGAGGGTATTCTAGGCATAGAGCTATGAGAACGCCGTGGATGATTTTAGGGGCAGAAAATAGTCCAGAGAGGTTAGAAAGTAGAATGTCTAGGGGGCAGTAACATGAAATGATGCTGGAAAGGCCTGGAGTGAACAGGGAGAGGAGCTTGGAAAGCACTAAAAGTTTTAAGCAGAGTGATATGATTAGATCTTGGTAAGATGATGGATTAGAAGGGAAGGAGAGCAGAGATGGGAAGACTTGTAAGGACGCTAAATGAAGGAGTCCAGATAGGTGGAAGTGAAGGTCTATAATGAGAATGGTGGCAGCAGGAATGGAGAAGTTTGGTCAGGTGCCAGCAATGTTCCAACAGTAGAATTTATAGGACTTGGCAACTGAGTAAATAGGAGATGTGAGTCAAACATAATCTCATGGGAGACCGAGAGAGAGCTGGCTACTGATCAAGGGAAGTATATCATGAAATAGCATTGGGTCCCTGGTACTGACCTACATATAAAAAGTCAAATCTTATGGCTTGCCAAATTTTACCTGAGCATGGGCAAGAGGCTGAAAAGTACAATAGACAGATGGAGCAGCATGAGTTGGGAGAAGATGAGATCTAGTATCAGGCTGAGGAAGCTAGGTGGCACAGTGCTGGGCTTGGAGTCAAGGAGATTCCTCTTCCTGACTTCAAGTCTGGCCTCCACTCTGTCCTAGCTGTGTGACCCTGGGCAAGTCACTTGACTCTATTTGCTTCAGTTTCCTCATCTATAAAAATGATCTGGGAAAGGAAATGGCAAATCACTCCAGTTTCTTTGCCAAGAAAATCCCAAATGGGGTCACAGAGAGTCAGACACGACTGAAATGACTGATTAACATGACAAAAAACCATTCTAGACTGTAGTCAGGGATTCTGATATCTGGCTAGACCTTCAGTTAATTTGGGAATGCGGTAGTTACTTTTTGTCATCACTGCCATAGTATTGAGGTTTTTTTTCCTCCTCTTTTCTGGTCTGAGACAATCTGGTGGTAGCAGTGGTCCTTAAGTTAAAGCAATTTTCACTGTCATGATGGGCTAGCTGAGAATCAATTGCACTGTGTTTTTTCCAGTTTACCCAGTCTGACAGTGAATGAAGGAGCCAGAAGGAAGAGAGGTATACCAGCACATTATTGAAGCTGTAAATAAGTTTTTTTAAAAAATTAATTTGTTTTCAGTTTTCTACAATCACTTGTAGACAGCATGCAGTCTTATATGCGTTCTACACATACATTCTTATTAACCACATTTTCACATTAGTTGTGTTGCATAGAAGAATTAAAATGAACGGGAAAAACCATGAGAAAAACCAAAGCAAAGTAAAACATAACACAAGAGAAAATAGTCTGCTTCATTCTGCTTTCCAATTGCATCGTTCTTTCTCTGATTGTGGATGGCATTTTGCCTGAAGAGTCCTTTGGGAATGTGTTAGGTCCTTTCATTACTGAGAAGGACTAAGTCTACCAGAAAAATTCCTCTCACACTGGGGTTGTTACTGTGTACAATGATCTCCTGGTTCTGCTCCTTTCACTCAGCATCAATTCATATAAGTCTTTCCAGGCCTCTCTGAAGTCTTTCTGTTCATCATTTCTTATAGCACAACAGTATTCCCTTACCTTCATATACGACAACTTGTTCAGCCATTCCCCAATTGATGGGCACCCCCTCGATTTCCAGTTCTTGGCCACCACAAAGAGAGCTGCTATAAATATTTTTGTACATGTGGAACCTTTCCTCATTTTTATAATCTCTTTGGGATACAGTCCTAGAAGTGATATTGCTGAGTCAAAGGGAATGCACGTTTTTGTAGCCCTTTGGACATAGTTCCAAATTGTGCTCCAGAATGACTGGATAAACTCACAGCTTCACCAATAATGAATTAGTGTTCCAACTCTTCCACATCTTCTCTAACATTTATCATCTTCTTGTTTTGTCATGTTAGCCAATCTGATAGGTATGATGTGGTACCTCAGAGCTGTTTTGATTTGCAATTCTCTAATCAATAGTGATTTAGAGCATTTTTTTATATGACTATAATTAGCTTTAATTTCTTTCTCTGAAAACTGCCTTTCATATCCTTTGACCATTTATCAGTTGGGGAATGACTTGTATTCTTGTAAATTTGACTCAGTTCTCTATATATTTTAGAAATGAGACCTTTATTACAGACACTAGTTGCAAAAATTCTTTCCCAGTTTTCTGCTTCCTTCCTAATCTTGGTTGCATTGGGTTTGTTTGTGCAAAACCTTTTCAATTTAATGTAATCAAAATTATCCATTTTGTACTTCATAATGTTCTCTGTCTCTTGTTTGGTCATATATATTTCTCCATTCTCCATAAGTCTGACAAATACCCTATTGCTTGCTCCACTAATGTGTTTATAGTATCAATTTTTATACCTAGATCATGTATCCATTTGGACTTTATTCTTGTGTATGGTGTCAGGCATTGGTCTATACCTAGTTTCTGCCACACTGTTCCAGTTTTCCCAGCATTTTCTGTCAAACAGTGAATACTTATCCCAGAACCTGGAGTCCTTGGGTTTATCAAACAGCAAACTGTTAAATTCATTGTCTACTGTGTCTTGAGTACCTAATCTATTCCACTGATCTACCTCTCTATTTCTTAGCCAGTATCATGTGGTTTTGATGATTGCTGCTTTATAATACAATTTGACATCTGGTAGAGCTAGGCCACCTTCCCTAGCATTTCTTTTCATTAGTTCCCTTGATATTCTGGACCTTTTGTTCTTCCAGATGAATTTTGGCATTATTTTTTCTAGCTCTAGAAAATATTTTTCTTGTAGTTTGGTTGGTATAGCACTGAATAAATAAATTAATTTAGGTAGAATTGTCATTTTTATTATATTAGCTTGGCTTACTCATGAGCAACTGATGTTTTTTCACTTACTTAGATCTGGTTTTATTTGTGCAAAAAGTGTTTTGTAATTGTGTTCATATATACCCTGGGTTTGTTTTGGCAGGTAGACTTCCAAATATTTTATAGTGTCTACTATAGAAGCTGTAAATAAATTATCCCAGAATTAGCTGGATATTATCCCAGAAAAATCACAAAACTGTCAAGACCCTTCAGTGATCCCGTTGTGGGGCATGTAATTCAGGAATCAGAAGGAAAGGCCCAAAATATATCAAAATATTCATAGCACTGTTTTGGTGTGTGATAACCGAAAATGAAAAACAGTGGGTACCTCCTGATTTTAGAGTGATTGAATAAATTGTGGTTCTGTGATTGCAATGGAATATTTTTATGTAACAAAATACAATGAATATGAATGCTGTAAGGCTAGATTTAATCTTCCAAACTCGAAGTGTGCAAGACAAGGATCTAACATGGCTAGCTACAAATCACTCTCAAGGCCTAGAGGTGCAGTGTAGTTTTACTAATGCTGTCAGACTGAGTCCCTAACCAGTGTGCCTACTATATTGTTACCAGTGATTAGTACCACAGTGGCCTTGCTTTTACCAAGTGGTATTTACTGAGAAGATACAGCAAGAGCAGAAGTAGAAACATCCAGGACTAGGGGCACGTTTTCCGCTCTGCCATTGCAGTTCCATGGAGAAAGGGCTCAAAATCAAAGCGACTGCTAGAATATTCCTCCCAGGACCTTGTTTGATTCCCAGTATGTCACAGCCAACAGAGGAATCAGCCTGTCCCTTGCTGGTGTGACATGGTGTCCACCCAGTGCTGGGCTGAGCCCAGCAGCTTGCTTCTCAGGATTGGACTCATCCCAGGGTTAGTCCCTGGACCTCCTCCTAGTCCTCTGGTGGCAGTTCTACCTTTTGAAACTCAAGGGTTGCAGCCTAGTAGTACTTTCTTCAATGCTTCTTCACCTAAGGTCAGGAAAGAATACAACAGGGACAGAAAATTCAGGGCCATTTGTTCATATGCTACATATTGGCCCAGACTGGGAGATGAGGACCCAGCAACTCTCCTATCACCCAGAATTTAATAGCATTTCTTTCATTTGTTGCCACAAGGAAAAAGAGAGATTTGGACTGTTTGTACATTTGGTATGCACAGTTCCAGCTCAGCAGACAGTTAAAAAGGTTTTCTTCACTATGTAGTAAGTGGAATAGAAAGAGTTACAGAGTACCTGTTTATGCTGTGAAGTAGAGGACAGGGTCCTCCTTTATATGGGGAGCTCAGAAGATGCTCCCCAAGCATCTATGTGAGTATTAGGCAGAGTAGATTACACGTATTTGAGGTACGAGACCTCTCTTGGCCAGTCTCATTACTTGAAGCATTCAAGAAAAAATAGAGAAAGACTTGTTTGAACTGATGCAGAGCAAAAAAAATAAATAAAAAAAAGGAGGACCAGGGAAACAATATTTACAATGATACAAATGAAAAAATTTGTAAAAGATAGTTGAACTAGTGGGATTTTTGTGCATATTGTCAGATGTGTCTTTGCTCAATTGTTTTTTCTTTGTTTTAGGGGAAAGTTTGGTATTGGGAGACATGTGACTTATTGAGAAATGACTGGTGTAAAAAAGGCATCAATAAGGATTTTATTTATTTATTTATTTTTATTAAAAAAATAAAAAAAAAAAAGGGTGGGGTGGGGACCAGAGAGCATTCTGTCTCCCTCTTCCTATTTGCTAGGTCCTTCCAGTTCAACTTTGGACATACTTAGTAGAGATACAGACTCTATGGAAAATTTTGTCGCAATTAGCATACCTTAGGCAATTTTAATAAAGAAGAGAATGGCGTTGGATTGAATGAGACAGGACAGTCCTCCTTGAGTCTCCGTACTGAGAGGCTGAGACTCATGAGCAAACCGTAAACAAGCACAGGGAAATCATAACTGGCCAGGAACTCGTGCTTTAGGGAACAGAGTTCACTTTTAATTATGCTCCTTCCTTAATCACCTGTCAAAGCTTGGGCAAGGAGTCACAATTACAACAGAGGTCTCATTAACGCAGCTCTCTCAGGAGAGTCTTCCTTTACTGAGGCAGAGCCTGTCTTAGTATCCAGGGGGTGGCTGGAGGCCTCAGGATCAAAGATAAAGAAAAACTCTCACTTTCAGTGTCTTCCTCAAGTTGCGTTTGCTTCTCTTACTTGGGTTCTGACCTATGACGATCCTCTAGGCTAAGAGAAACTGATTATTTAGGAGCCACTCTGGCAGGGCAACTTGGTGGGTTGAGCTGTGGCTGGAGTGTTAGAAAATCTGAGTTTTCATACCCATTCAATCACATTCAATCTTCCCTGGAAGATTTTATTGTGGAGGTGAAGTATGTGTTCATTTGTAAAGAAGGATGGACAATCTCTGCCTCCATGGGTCATCCGAGTTTCCTAAAATGTATAATGAGCCATTTCATTGATTTAGTGATAGTAAGTAAAATGCCCTAGCCTTAGCTTAGAGCATTTTATCTGGTTCTACTGGTTTTACAGTTCTTTCTGCACAATGAGATCCTATAGTACCCAAAGGTAGATTGTGGCCTTTGAGACTTGCAGCCTGTTTTGGCAGGAAATCAACATTTGGCAAGTCTCTTTCCACTCCCTGCCTCATTTTCCTCACTAAGACCCAAGGGTTGGTTGGCCATTGATGTCTAGAGATATTGTCAGAATGTCACAATAACTCTGTTACATATTACACATCCTACTTCAGCTTACATAAAAATTTCCTAGATCTTGCAGGCACTTAGTATGTGAACATTAACATAAATAAATACAGCTGAAGTACTCAGGATATATTTTGTGTAAAGTCAGTTCTCTGCCTCTGCTCCCCCGGACCCTTGGTTGCCTTGTGTGGTACAATTTGCATGATTTCAAGGATACTGCTGGAAGACTTGCCCAGAAATATCTTCTTCACTAACCTGCCTCTGGGTCTGCAATGCCCATCATCCCTTTGGACAGGATTTCAATTGTAAATTTTCTGGAAATTCTGATGCCATAAGGGGCAAGAAAAGTTTAGAAAAGTAGAAATAGGTATAATACTTATTTTTAGGTGCCTTTAAAAAAACAAATCTAAAGACAATTTGTTATTTCAAGAAGATAAAATGTATAGATTACAACTACGCTTTGCCTGTAAAACAAGATTTAGTATATTAAATATAAAAGCATAGTTTATTCAGAGGAGATAAATTTATTAAATAAATTTATACTTGAAATACTTTTGGTTGCAAGTTCAGGTAAAAGCCATTGAACTTTCAAGAAATATTCCATTTCATAATTTATACCAAATTTCTCGACCTGGTCATATATACATGTGAGTTCTTCAAGGTCCTCCATAACCTAACTTTCTGATCTTTTCTTCCATTTTTCTTTTATATCCTAGCCAAGTTGGTGTACTTGTTGGTCTTTGAACACTTGCTTCATGTCCAACCAGACTTTTGGTCAGAGTGGTATGACTTGAAATACTTTCTCCCCTCCATTTCTGCCTTTTGAAATATGACCCATCTTGTGAAAGGAGCAGAGACAGAACTTTGTACACAGTAACAACCACAGAATGGGAGGAATTTTTCTGATAGACTTAGTCCTTCACAGCAATGCAAGAATCTAAAAATTTCCTGATGGACTCGAGGCAAAATGCCTTCCACATCCGGAGAAAGAACTATGGAACTGGATGGCAGAATGAAGCAGACCATTTTCCCTTGCGTTGTGCTTTGTGTTGTTTTATGGTTCTCCCATTCATTTTAATTCTTCTGTGCAACATGACTAAGGTGAAAATGTATTTAACAGGAATGTATATATAGAACCTCTAGAAGATTGCATGCCATCTTGGGGAGGGAGTGGAGAGGGAGGGGACAGGTAGAAGGAGGGAGGGGAAAAAATCTAAGATATATGGAAGTGATTGTAGAAAAATGAAAACAAATAAAATAAAAAGACACGCAAATAAAATAAAAAAGAAATATGACCCATCTCAAATGACTTCTCTGTCTTGAAATTACACATCTGCATAGCACTATATAGTAAAAAACCTTTCTTGATGTGCACAAACTGTTGGGATTTCTCCCTTCTGGGCACCCCTTTGGAATTTTATTTGTATTCCTTTCTTCCAGTACTCATCTTACTCTGCCTTATAATCATTTGTCTACTTGTCATTATATAATGCCCTTCCTGAGGGCAGAGACTGGTTTACTTGTTGTTATATCTCCTATAGCACCAACAACAGTACTTTGCTTTACTTTGCATTGACCAGACCTTTCCAGGAATGTTATATTCTGTTTGGAAATATTCTAGTCAAATAAAATTATTATTTTTATGGATGTTTTGTCCTTCAGAGTGTTAGCAATAATCATTTTTAGAAAAGGATCTAAGAAAAAAAGGACCTTTTCCTCCTCCCCAAGTTCATTTTCTTACATGGAATTCTATCTAATTAATCTTATTTTCTGAGCTATCACGGTATGTTTTAGACCTTCAGATGATTCATTTTAATCCTTTTCTTGACCTTGGAATTGGACCTACCCATGTTGAAACAATTTTCTTTGCCCTATCTTGTGTTAGTTTTAGTTTTCTATTTTTTCGACTCATTGTATTTCCAAACAGAGATCACCTTATTTCACATGCTGCAGATGACTGAGGAACCAGATGCAGGTGAGAGAAAAACAGAATCAAGGGTATGAGTTTCACCAAGACTTTGACGTGTATATTACAGGAGAGGGATACTAGATAACATTTCAGACCACATTTTTGTAACAACTGAAGTAACTCTTCTGTATCAGACAAATCTAATTTATTTATCCACACATGAAGTGCTTATAGTATTTGAAACACTTTGGAAGGATTAAGGAAGAGACTAAATCAGTATAAAAATATAACAAAGACTAAAACATATAAATATAATATCTCCAAGCTTGACCCAGAGAAGAGCTAAGAAAACGAACCTCTCTGCAGAGGTGGGAGACTATGGGTATGGAATATCACATGTTCTTTCAGATGTAATTGCTGTGTTTGGTTTTGCTAACCTGCTTTTTTCCCCCAATCTTTTTTAATCTCTTGCAAAGGATACATTCAGAAATAGAGATGTTGTAGAAAAACATTATTAAAAATTAAAAAGATAATCACTTCATTAAAAACAAAACCCTACAAAGCACACTTCTAAGCATTAACACTTTCTATAATGCATCTAGGCACTAAAATAAGAGAGTATCGGCACCAGGAAGGAGACATATTCTAGTTCTGGTTAGGTCACAAATTAGCAATCTAACTGGCTAAGTGAGTGAGCTTTTCTGCTAGAACATTATGTAATGGTGACAATCAATTGATCCCTCTTCCTGTGATCTATAGGACCCACCACTTCTGGTGGGCTGTGTTTATTCTGGATCAGCGCTAAGGTATATGGTTTGGTGATTGATTGGGGAGGGAATGTGGCAAGGAAGTGCTGCATCAGTTTCACCAGGGAAACAGATCTCTTTCCACTTGCACTTTTCTGTATAAGTGACTTGGATCTCCCCCGCCCCTCGATTTTCTCTCTTTTCCTCTCCTTTCCTTTCTTCTTTCTTTTTCTCTCTTCTCTCCTGATTTCCCCTCCTCTTCTCTCTCTTTCTCTGTCTCTGTCTGTCTGTCTGTCTCTTCTTTCAGGTGAGCCTACGTTGGGATCTCAAAACTCTTGGCTACCTTGTTTGCTTTGTGTTTCTTGACCTGAGCATAGGTGATCCAACAATGATCCTGAGATGGACGTTTCTAGCCTTGGAAGCAATTTTGTGAATTCGAAATGTCAGGATTTCCTTAGTGAAAATCTGTTGGTGCCACATGGCTCTTTGAGAGATGCCTCCTCTAGCTTGTTGTTTGTTCTTTGTTCTTGAAGAGGACCATAGCATCGGGAAAGTGATGCTGTGATATGCAAGTGTATTGGATGTTAGTGAGGGAGGGCTGTGCAAAGTCACCAGCCTCACTGTCTCCTCTGCAGCCATCTGGGTCCAGTGGCAAAATATAGATCAGGATGACTAGAGATGGCCCAGGATGTAGTGGGACACCTTGGCCTTTTCAAGCTAAGGTCTTTCCAAGCTAAGGTCTTTCCCAAATCTCAGTTTGACTGAGGCAATGCCCATTTGGTGCTTAAGGTTTAGTAAGAATTGAGGCAGAAAATGGCCTCTTTACCTAGTCAAAAATTAAGAAATTAAAATTAAAATAAAATAAAATAAAATTAAAAAAAATAAAATAAAATAAAATAAAATAAAATTAAAATTAAAAATTAGGAAGATCATCAGGCTTTCTGGTCAAAACAGCGCTTCTTGGAGAAGAGGACAATTGCTAAATGGAGAATGCGGATAATTCCTGACCTGGTTTGGCAGAAGACACAGACTTTGAGAGAGCTGTTCAGACTGTTGTTCAGTACTGAGGTGAAGGTGAAATGACCATTCAAGCAGTCCAGTTAAAAAATGTTTGAAGTATTAATTTCTGAGGAGAGTGTAATTATTAGTTTCTGTTTCATGTTTAAATAAGGAAGGAAATAAGTATTAATTAAATACCTGCTATGTGCTTAATCAGCGTGCTAAGCACTTAATAAATATTATCTCATTTTATTTTCACAACAGCTCTGGTAGGTAGGTGTGATTATTACCTGAGAAAGCTGAGTCAGACAGAGGTTAAGTGACTTGACCAGGCTCACATAGCTATTAAATGTCCGAGGTCAGATTTTCAGCTCAGGTCTTTCTAACTCTGGACTCAGAACTTTACCGACTACACCATCTAGCTGTCTCAAAATTGTTGTCAGTGTGTACTTGTCTTTTGCATTTTAAACTTTTTTTTTCTTTTTTAGCATTAATGAAATAGATATTCTTCCGTGTATACTGAATACCTTTCTATTTCCATTTTGGGGAAGACCCAAACACCAACCAACACATAAATGATCCTCCTTGGGCCTCCAGAGGTGGGGCGTGAAAATCTCAGGAGTCTGAGAGAAAGAGCCTGACCCTTCTTTTAGGGACGAAGCTCTCTTATTATGGAACCCAATCTAAGGGGCATGGATCCAGCTGTGCTTTTGTGTGGTTACACTTAGACAAAGAGCTACTTGTGTCGTCTCTTCCTTGAAGCCTCCCCTGATTCACTCCCCCTCAAAAGTCATCTTCTGGTTTTCTGTATTCCCCTAGTACTTTATACTTTTGTGAATTTACCACATTCCACCTTCTATCATATTTACCTGAGTACATATTTAATTTTCCTACTAGATTATTAGCTCCAGAGGTGAGGGAGTCACCTCTTGTTCATCTTGCTGTCCTCCACAGTGACCTAGTACCCACAGGCCTTGAAGGCTCAGCACTCAATAAGGCTGTTCGGTGTAGTGACCAAAAGTACTTGGAGTTAATAGATCTACTTTTGAATGTTACCTTAGATACTTGATATATCTTATATAATATATACTATGCTTACTATATGACTGACCAAGGACATGTCATTTAACTTCTCATAACCTTAGCTTTCCCATCCATAAAATGCATAATATTCATACAACCTGACTTACAAGGTCATTGTAAGGATAGTGCCTCATACACCTTAAATGCGAGTTATTATTTGTTGACATTCAATTTAATTGGACAAACATTTATTAGGCTTATTATATCCAAGTTCCTGTGCTGGATGGTGGGGATACACAGAAGAGAAACAAAGAGTTCCCACCTTCAAGAAACTTATAATTCTATATAGGAGCTTACATTCTTTGTTTTCCTTTTTTTAAAATTTGTTTTCAGTTTTCTACAATCACTTCCATAAGTCCTAGATTTTCTCCCCTCTCTCCCTCCCTGAGATGGCATGCAGTCTTATATGGGTTCTACACATATATTCTTAATTTTTTTTTTTGTATTTAAATTTATTTATTTAAGTTCTCAACTTTCATCTCCACAAAATCTGGGGTTCCAAACCCTCTCCTCATTTCTCCCCTCCCCCCACCCCAAAACGCCAAGCACTCCAATCACCCCCATCACCAATCTGCCTACCCCTCCAACATCCTTCCCTTCCCTTCTCCCCATCCTCTCCCCTGTCCTGTAGGGCAAGACAACTCTCTATACCCCACTACCTATATTTCTCATTTCCTAGTTGCAAGAACAATACTCAACAGCTGTTCCTAAAACTCTGAGTTC
The DNA here is from genome assembly GCF_028372415.1 of Notamacropus eugenii. Classification (NCBI taxonomy): domain Eukaryota; kingdom Metazoa; phylum Chordata; class Mammalia; order Diprotodontia; family Macropodidae; genus Notamacropus; species Notamacropus eugenii. Next base: position 10,416,912 of record NC_092878.1, read on the forward strand.
CAGCCTCTCTTCATCCCTTGCTCCCCACCCATTCCCCCTGGGAAGGCAAGCAATTCAATATAGGCCATATCTGTGTAGCTTTGCAAATGACTTCCACAATAGTCATGTTGTGTAAGACCAACTACATTTCTCTCCATCTTATCCTGCCCCCCATTTCCTCCATTCCCTCCCTTGATCCTATCCCTCCCCAAGAGTGCTGACCTCCAATTGCTCCCTCCGCCCATTGCCCCCCCTCCCTGCTTATCGCCTTCTCCCCCAATATCCTGTATTGTAAGATAGGTTTTCATACTAAAATGAGTGTGCATTTTATTCCTTCCTTTAGTTGAATGTGATGAGAGTAAGCTTCATGTTTTTCTCTCACCTCCCCCCTTTTTCCCTCCACTGAAAAGTCTTTTGCTTGCCTCTTTTATGAGAGATAATTTGCCCCATTCCATTTCTCCCTTTCTCCTCCCAATATATTTCTCTCTCACCACTTAATTTCATTTTTTAAGATATGATCCCATCCTATTCAATTTACCCTGTGCTCTCTGTCTTTCTGTGTGTGTGTGTGTGTGTGTGTGTGTGTAATCCCTCTAACTACCCAGATACTGAAAAAAGTTTCAATAGTTACAAATATTGTCTTTCCATGTAGGAATGTGAACAGTTCAACTTTAGTGAGTCCCTTATAACTACTCTTTGCTGTTTACCTTTTCATGCTTCTCTTCATTCTTGTGTTTGAAAGTCAAATTTTCTTTTCAGCTCTGGTCTTTTCATCGAGAATGCTTGGAAGTCCTCTATTTCATTGAAAGACCATTTTTTCCCCTGAAGTATCATACTCATTTTTGCTGGGTAGGTGATTCTTGGTTTTAGTCCTAGTTCCTTTGACTTCTGGAATATCCTATTCCACGCCCTTTGACCCCTTAATGTAGAAGCTGCTAGATCTTGTGTTATCCTGATTGTATTTCCATGATACTTGAATTGTTTCTTTATAGCTGCTTTCAATTTGGCCACAACATTCCTAGGAGTTTCTCTTTTTGGATCTCTTTCAGGAGGTGATCGGTGGATTCTTTCAATATTTATTTTGCCCCCTGGTTCTAGAATATCAGGGCAGTTTTCCTTGATAATTTCGTGAAAGATGATGTCTAGGCTTTTTTTTTGATATGGCTTTCAGGTAGTCCCAGAATTTTTAAATTGTCTCTCCTGATCTATTTTCCAGGTCAGTTGTTTTTCCAATGAGATATTTCACGTTATCTTACATTTTTTTCATTCTTTTGGTTTTGTTTTGTGATTTCTTAGTTTCTCTTAAAGTCATTAGCCTCCATCTGTTCTATTCTAATTTTGAAAGAACTGTTTTCTTCAGTGAGCTTTTGAACCTCCTTTTCCATTTGGCTAATTCTGCTTTTGAAAGCATTCTTCTCCTCATTGGCTTTTTGAACCTCTTTTGTCAATTGAGTTAGCCTATTTTTCAAGGTGTTATTTTCTTCAGCATTTTTTCGGGTCTCCTTTAGCAAGGTGTTGACCCACTTTTCATTCTTTTCTTGCATCTCTCTCATTTCTCTTCCCAGGTTTTCCTCCACCTCTCTTATTTGATTTTCAAAATCCTTTTTGAGCTCTTCCATGGCCTGAGCCCATTGAATATTTATTTTGGATGTTTGGGATACAGAAGCCTTGACTTTTATGTCTTTCCCTAATGGTAAGCATTGTTCTTCCTCATTTGAAAGGATGAGAGAAGATATCTGTTCACCAAGAAAGTAACCTTCTATAGTCTTATTTTTTTCCCTTTTTTGAGCATTTTCCCAAACAGTTCCTTGACTTTTGGGTCCTTTGTCAAGAGTAGGGTATACTCTGGGAATCTGTAAGATCTCAGTTCCTTCAGTGTGGCACAATCAAGCATGTACTGGTCTGGGCACAGGAGGGATTTTTGTGCCCAGAATCTTAGCAGTTACCTCTCCACAGCCACCTGGCCTCCAGTTCCGGCAAGTCAGCACTGGGGGCTGATTTTCAGGTAAGTTGGATGGGCAGGGCCACCATTCAGTGTGAAACAAAGACCAGCTCCCCCAGGGCCTCCACACAGGGCTGAGGCAAGAATCAGTTCTTCAGTGCCCCCAGGGTTTTTATGCTCCAACAATGGATGTGGCTGCTGTGCCTGCTGATGTGGCCTCTGTGGTGGCTGCCTAAGGCCAGAGCTATGGGAAGGCCTTTCTCCCTTTCTGGCCAGCTGAAAAAGCCACATCACTGACCTTTGGCGCCTGTGGGCTGAGGTATCTGCAAACCTGCTGCTACTGGGACTGGGGATTCTGCAACTGGAGATTTTGTCCTTGAGGGCTGTTCATGAGCCCTGCGCGAAGCCAAGGCAGGGCTGGGCTCCACTCCACGTCGGGTGCAACAGATGTTTCCCATGGGCCTTTCAGGTCACCCTGGGCTGGAAATCTCCTCCACTCTGTTCTTCTCCACTTCTGCTGCTCCAAAATTTGTTGAGAGTGCCTCTCTACAGGTATTTTATGGGCTGTGTGGGGAAAGCCTCCGTATCTGTGTCTTTCTACTCCACCATCTTGGCTCTGCCCCCCCACAAACATTCTTATTAAATACATTTTCACTTTAGTCATGTTGCATTGAAGAAATAAAATGAATGGGAGAAACCATGAGAAAAGCTGAAGCAAAACAAAACAACACAAAAGAAAATATTCTGCTTCATTCTGCTTTCCAAATGCATCGTTCTTTCTCTGATTGTGGATGGCATTTTGCCTGAAGAGTCCTTTGGGAATGTGTTAGGTCCTTGCATTACTGAGAAGGACTAAGTCTACCAGAAAAATTCCTCTCACACTGGGGTCGTTACTGTGTGCAATGATCTCCTGGTTCTGCTCCTTTCACTCAGCATCAGTTCATATAAGTCCTTCCAGGCCTCTCTGAAGTCTTCCTGTTCATCATTCCTTATAGCACAACAGTATTCCATTATATTCATACACCACAACTTGTTTAGCCATTCCCCAGTTGATGGACATCCCCTTGATTTCCAGTTTTTGGCCACCACAAAGAGAGCTGCTATAAATATTTTTGTACATGTGGAACTTTTTCCCATTTTTATAATCTCTTTGGGATACAATCCTAGAAGTGATATTGCTGAGTCAAAGGGAATGCACGTTTTTGTAGCCCTTTGGACATAGTTCCAAATTGCTCTCTAGAATGACTGCATTAGCTCACAACCCCACCAATAATGAATTAGTGTTCCAACTCTCCCACATCTTCTCCAACATTTACCATCTTCCTGTTTTGTCATATTAGTTCAATCTAATAGGTGTGATGTGGTACCACAGAGCGGTTTTGATTTGCATCTCTCCAATAGTGATTTAGAGCATTTTTTCATATGACTATAGATAGCTTTAATTTCTTCCTCTGAAAACTGCCTTTTATATCTTTTGACCATTTATCAATTGGGGAATGACTTGTATTCTTGTAAATTTGACTCAGTTCTCTATATATTTTAGAAATGAGACCTTTATCACAGACACTAGTTGCAAAAATTCTTTCCCAGTTTTCTGCTTCCTTCCTAATCTTGGTTGCATTGGGTTTGTTTGTGCAAAAACTTTTCAATTTAATGTAATCAAAATTATCCATTTTGCACTTCATAATGCTTTCCATCTCTTGTTTGGTCATATATTTCTCCATTCTCCATAAATCTGACAAATACATTATTGCTTGCTCCCCTAATTTGTTTATAGTATCAATCTTTATACCTAGATCATGTATCCATTTGGACTTTATTCTTGTGTATGGTGTCAGGCACTGGTCTATACCTAGTTTCTGCCACAATGTTATTCAGTTTTCCCAGCATTTTTTGTCAAACAGTGAGTTCTTATCCCAGAAGCTGGGGTCCTTGGGTTTATCAAACAGTAAACTATTATATTCATTGACTACTGTGTCTTGAGTACCTAATCTATTCCACTGGTCTAACCTTCTGTTTCTTATCCAGTATTAAGTGGTTTTGATGATTGCTGCTTTATAATACAATTTGAGATCTGGTAGGGCTAGGCCACCTTCCCTAGCATTTCTTTTCATTAGTTCCTTTGATATTCTAGACCTTTTGTTCTTCCAGATAAATTTTGATATTATTTTTTCTAGCTTTAGAAAATATTTTTCTTATAGTTTGATTGGTATGGCACTGAATAGGTAAATTAATTTAGGTAGAATTGTCATTTTTGTTATATTAGTTTGGCCTACCCACAAGCAACTGACGTAGATCTGACTTTATTTGTGCAAAAAGTGTTTTGTAGTTGTGTTCATACAGACTGTGGGTTTGTTTTGTCAAGTAGACTCCCAGATGTTTTATAGTGTCTACTGTAGCTTTAAATGGGATTTCTCTTTCTTTCTCTTGCTGTTGAGCTTCGTTATTAATATATAGAAATGCAGATGATTTATCTGGATTTATTTTGTAACCTGCAACTTTGCCAAAGTTGTTTATTATTTCAAGTAGTTTTTTACTTGATTCTCTAGGATTCTCTTAAGCATATTATCTTATCTGCAAAGAGTGATAACTTAGTTTCTAGGACCTTAAATTCTATCAACTAAATTGAAACAACTTTCAAGTATGTTGCTTATTTGGTAATTTTCAATCTCTGGTATTTGTACAATCCTTTAAAATTTCCAATTACATCAAATGCAGTATCAGGGCTATGTTAGATGAATTTTTACTTTGCTTTGATCCAGGTTTCTACTCTGCCTCCATCTCCACACCAAGCCTCTTCAAGGACACTCCTATGCCCTCACTCTTTCCAACTCCCCTTTATATGTTGTCTTTTCACATTAGAGTGTAAACTTCTTGAGGACAGGGACTACCTTGCTTGATCTTATTTGTATCCCAAGTTTTTAGCACAGTACCTGGTACACAATAAACTCTTTATCAGTCCTCTGTACCTACCTACCTACCTACCTATCCATCTTTCTATCTAATCTGTCTACCTCATCTTTTGAATTTGGGGTCCAAGAGTTTTGTAGCAGCCACCGGTTGGTTGATGCTACCACTTTTCACTTTGCAGTCATATATTTGTAAGCAGAGATCCCCTCCTTATATACATTTGAGAGTTGTGTATGTATTTGAGAACTTGAGGGCACAGGACTTAATAGTGCAGTGAGTCTTACTTCAAAATCCCAGGTACTGCATGCTTCTGGGAGAGCAAAAGCCAGGTACAAACATATGAACTATTTTTTTTTACCTTGCATGTCAGGTAGTTAAGTGTTTTTAAAAATTATAGCTTCATTATTTAGTTTAAAAAGAAACACCTTGTAACTTAAAGAAAAAAACCTTGGTGAATTTTTTGTTTTCCTTTGGGCTTCTCATCTTTAGATAAGACAGTGCCGTCCTCAGAAATTCTTTTTTCAGTGATAGACTTATTACTGGTATAGAAAGCATATTAAACTATTATTAATCATTGATAATGCCTCAGTGTGAATTGGCTTACTTCAGGCATCTCATAAGGTCCTGAGGGACAGGCAAATTTTGATGAGGGGCAGCGGGGTGTATGAGGAAAGCCTACCCATGTTATGGTTTAATAGTCTCCTGCCTTTTGCTGTAGAAAAGGACTCATCTTTTGTTATTCTTTGTAAATATCTATTTTCTGCATATGCTAATGGATTAAGTGTTAGAGAGGATGGATAATGGGAAAGTTTACACAATCATCCTTGGCTCCCAATTTGAGAAGCAATGATATAGGGATCTTGTGAGAGAGGATCACTACATTCTTTCAAAAAGCAGTGGACACAATGACCTCTAAGGTCTCTTCTAGCTCTACATTCTCTGGTAGCCTATGAACTAGCCAATAGTTCCATAAAACAGAGTCAGTGCCGTTCAGAGAAAGAACATCTGATTTGGAGTAAGCTGTGCTTTCCTTTTCCAGCTCTGTTTCTTAAAGTCCTTTGGTGGAGTTAAATCTTGGGCAAGGCAATTAGCCTCTCTGGGCCTCAGTATCCTCATCTTTCAAATGAGAATGTCAATCCAGATGACCTCTAAGGTCTCTTCCAGTTCTAAATCTACAATCCTATGAACATCTATGATACCATCAACGGGGCTTTATTTGTCATTTAATAACCAACCCTGACTACAAAGAAAATCAGCTTTTACTCCTGATATACAAAGACCCAATTTCTGGGTCTAGTCAGTCACCTTTTCTAACAGCTTATTCCAAATACTTGCTCCCTGCAAACAGAAGCATCGCCTTCACTCCCTTCTTCTCCAGGAGCATCGGTCATGGTTGTTGCCATAGACCCACAGGAGAGAACGGAGTCGTCGGTGGTAGTAGTGGGGAATAGGGTAAATGGGGTGGTCTTCATTCAGCTGGAAAGACAGCCGCTGCCAGAAGGCCACCAGGCTTTTGGTGGTAGGGGACATGTTTCCTTGACAGTCATCCATTTCATGATGGAGCACTTCCCCAGCTTGTATCAGGTCAGCTAGCTCCTCCATCAGGTGTAGACATTTGTACTTCTGCTCCCTTTCCACCTGGCCCTGGATCTCTTGGGGAGATAGACAGCAGGAAGGGATGTCTTTGGCCCCCGGGGAGCACTTCACCCATTTAGTGCTTCCCCTTTGGCTGTCACTTCCATCAGGCACCATGTAATAGGACTGGCCATAGCAAGGGCAACCTGATGTTGTAGGACTAACAGTCTTATGGTGGGGCCACCGTATGGAGCTGATCTATTAAAAAATGCCAAAGTGAAAACAAACAAAGAAAACTAATGTTTTCATTCATGATGAAGGAAAGACACTAAGAAAAATAGGGGATCCTGTGTTGAATGGATGTCAGTTACATAATGCTAATTTAAAAATCCAACATGGTAATGGCATCTCTTAAAAACAGAATGATTGGTAGGAACTAAAAACAAATTCTTCAGCTTTGTTAGAGACTGTTAAGACCTTTCCTAGAGCATTATGTCCAGTTGGAACTATATGACTAATGATAATTGCAGAAATAGTGAGAATTTTTTAAAAGCCTAGAAACATTTCACAAAGATGATAGAAGACTGGAAAACAGGACCTATGAAGAAAGAGGAATGAAAATGAGGTTACTTAAGATATAGAAGAGAAGGTTGAGATCAACTTCTGGATTCTGAAAGTTAGACATACTGAATCTGGTGCAGCTGTTCATGTTTCCTGTTGGGACAGGATCAGAGGACATGGAATTCAACTGAGGCAGGAAGGGATCATTTAGTCAGCATGATAGTTGGAAGTACTTCCAGGCAGTAAGAATTGTTCAACACTTTAACAGATGATTGAGGGAAAGTTATGAAGTTTTCTTCCTTGGAGTTCTCAAACAAAAGGAGAGAATTTATACGAGGAATAGTTTGTTTCCACCTTGCCAGTAAACTCCGTATGACTTGAGACAGATCATTTCACTTCCCTGGGCCCATTTCTTCATCTGTAAAACTAGAGGATTGGAATAGAGTCCCTGATGTCCTCCTAGCTATGTAATCTTCTAGGAGTGCATGATTCCTATCTTCTATCTAGAATATAGGAAGCTCTGTGTGATAAAGACTTTCCTCTTCTGCATCCCTTTTATGTAAAACTGTGAGGGACTCTGTATGAGTGGATAGTCATGCCTACACATTTATGGGTGTAAGTATATAAGTGGAAGTATGAGAGAGATGGAGTTTGAAGGTGCTGATGGGGGGTGTAGAGAGAGAGTGAACACTATACCACATTAGAGCCTGAGGATTCTAGTCTAACACACTTACAGTCTCCTTGTTCCTTTTAAATCTGAAGACAAAGCACACCCTTTCTTTGATTTTATCTACTTTCTCCTCTCCCGCCTCCTTTTCCTTCTTGTGCTTCCAGAAATCTAAGGCTTGACTGGGCCCTTTTTTTCTGCAGGTCAAGTTTCCCATCCTGGGCCCCTTAAAGGAACAACTTTAGCCCTTCTCCTTTCTTGCTTTCCCAATTGAGGGACCTTCAGCATAGGGAAGTCATTGTGACTTCATGGTAGCCATGGATATTCATGGCCAATAAACTTTTCTTCTCATAGATCCTTTTATAAGCCTTTTTTTATTCTCTCTTTTTTCCCCCCTGGATCCTGGTTCCTTTTTCCACATCTTCTTAAAGATGGCAAAGCTAGAATTCTTTTCTTCCTTAGCTTCAGTAGATATTTGGGTAGAGATGCTAACTTCCCTCCTCCTGATCTATTTATGTTCCATCTTGTCCAAGGCAGGCTGCTATGTGAGCCTGTGGGATGTGATGAAGACATAATTCTTTGGTGACCTGGAGAATTGAAAACATACAGAACAGCCTGAGTGAGCAGTCTTCCTTGAAGCCAACATACACAGCTGTTCTGTAGCTCCAGGGGAGTCCACCATCAGATAAACATAGTTGCCTTTCATGTGGGAAATATTGTCATTAGCTGAGAACTATTTACAACCGAATCTCATTCAGAAGTGCAAGGAAGTAGGATGGAGTTAGCCCTAAATGTTCTGTAGGCATGATCACTGCAGGGAATTACTCTAACTGGAGGCATAACTTTTTGTATAAGTTAAGCCTGTTTATTTGGACATCTGGTGTCTTAAACATTTGCCCGAACCTTTGATCATAATGTCCTATTTTATCCTTCAGGTTTTATGTCACCACATTGCTGACCTGCACTTTTGAATCTTGGATATACTCCTTGCCTCTGACTACTGCTTGTGGGTTAGCTACTCTGACAACAGAATCAATTGCCTTGAATGACCCATGCCTTACTTCTGATCCCTCATCTAACCGAAATGCTATTGCTACAAGATTTTCTCATCCAAATAAGACTGGTCTGCTGGTATTGGCATTACAATCTGTGCTATGGATGCATCTAGGGTCCTTCCATGGACTTTAGCTCCAAGCTGAATCAGAGAGGAGAAAATAAGAAAGGTTCAACTGAAATGGAGAAACACTTTGAACAGTTCACATTTTGGAGAATATGCTGAGCTATAAGCCTGGATAAGTAGGGTGAGGTCAGACTATAAAGAACTTTGAGAGGCCAAAGAGTTTGGACCTGACAAAATAGGAAGCAGCAAGCCATTGTTGGGTTTGGTTTTGTGAAAATTGGAATTGAACCTATAGTATATGTAAACTAAAATAGAGCCTACAATAATTCTAGGTTTCTGTAGATTCCTTTCCTCTAGGAGGAAGACGGAGTTTAACTTGTTAGTTCCTGAACAGTAGCTGGGACTTATATTTGGGGAACTTGACATTGCTGGCATTTCATAATTTAAGGTTTTGCACAGACAATTTCTAAAGTAGGTTTATGTTGGGGGTGTAAGCTCAGTTCCATGTGGACAGTCTCAGACGGGTAAAGGTGAGGACTTCTAAACCTTAGAGTTCTCATGAGGCCCCCCAGGAAACAGCAGGGAATTGAGGAGTGAGATCTTGTGTATTTCCACCTCTTCCCATGAGAACGTGATGGGAGAGAGCATCCCCGCCCTCGAGACTGGCCCGGATCTGGGCACACCTATTGTTATCTAACAGGCACGGTATTGAGGTGCAAACGAGACGGCAGGAGAGCTTAAGTAGAGTCAGGAAAGCCCGAAGGCTCTCTGAGCGCTGAGGGGCCCTTAGAGGACAGAAGGCCCCTCTTCCTTCTTTCCTCTCTTCGCTCTTCCCTCCCCCCTCTCTCCCCACTTCCACTTCTGCTTTCAATCTCTTACTGTAAGATCTTTGCCTCCTTGGGAGATTTCTCTCTCTCCTAAGGAAGAGTTCCCCCTGCACATGTAACCAGGACCCTGAATAAAGCCTAACCCTTGTTCGACTCTGGAAAGTCTCTTCTCTCATACGTTTATCTGGTTTGGCCAGCCGAAGACCTGTGATAGGTAAGGTAAGACTCGGGTAGCCCTCAGGCCTCTAGGCCTGGCAGTTGGCGCATCCAAACAGGGACAGGTGCAGATATCCTGGGTGGTTGGGACACCTGGAAGGGGCTGTGAAAGACGCGAGTCCCGAATCCTAGATTCGGAAGGAGAGAAAGAGTGAGTAGCTTCCCACACCCATGGGAAAAGGGCAGGGATGGGGAATCAATTGCCACTAATAAAGCCAGAGGAACAGGATGTCTGGGCTAAGATACTTTACAGGGAATGCAGGGAGGAGGGGGTCACTATAGAATTAAACGACCTCCGAGAATTTTGTAAAAGGATTTGGAAGGTCTCTCCCTGGCTGGAGCACACCGGAATATCAAGAGAAAGATGGGGAGCGGTCGGAGAACAAATGACCGCTTATGAACAACAATGCCCTGGGGAGCTGGAGGATTTAGATTTCCTGATATTCGGTGTGATTAAAAGTCTTTTGGAAGGCCCGGAGAGACCAGGGTGGGATTGGAATGAGAGTGGAAGCGGAGAGAGGGGAGGGGAGAACCCTGGCAAGCAGAAAGTTGAGTGTAGAGAAAAAATAGGTTCGGAGCTCCATCTAGCAGATGGGATAGGCGAGGCAGGAGAACATATACCGTGTCTTCCCTCTGCGCCTCCTTATAGCACGCTCCAAACTGGAGCGGATAGGACCTGCCTTAGTGGTCGCTCAGTACCCCGGCACTGGAAGCTCAAAGAAAGCCAGAGACCAGTGTGGGGAATAGGAGGGTGCCAAAATACCTTAGAGACAATGCACCCAGTAAAATGGGAGGCAGAGGATCGCCAAGGGACCGTATGGCCGTTGGTGATTCCAGGACTTAGTTTTAACATCTGGGGCAGAGACATCATGAGCCTCCTGGGGATGAGGCTATCAAATTTTTAGTAAGGGCCATTGCAGTTGCACTGGAGTCCCCACCCTTGAATTGAAAGTCAGACACCCCGATTTGGGTGGAGCAATGGCCCCTGACTCCAGAAAAACTCCAGGCATTACAAATACTGGTTAAGGAGCAATTAGCACCCTGGAATGCTCCTGTGTTTGTTATAAAGAAAAAATCCGGAAAATTCAGGTTCCTTACAGATGTTAATCAAGCATTAGAGAGCCCCAACCAGCAATACCAAAGTAAACAGCCAGTATGCATCCTTATCAACTTCACCTTAAAGGAGATCCTCGCTAAGCAAAAAAGGGGAAGAGGTCGCCTAACACAATCAGAGCTTGATACAGCTGTCTCAAAAAATTCACATACTACTCCAGCTATGAGACATTTTGTGACTATTCCACGACAACCCCGCAAGGAAAGTAATACCCAGGCTGGAAATAAGGAAACATGGGCCATGGTAAAGGATATGGCCTCAGGGAAATGGCAAGGTCCATATAAGATACTAATATGGGGTCCAGGGTATGTTTGTGTCTCCACAGGAAAAGGGGACGCGTGGATTCCCATTAGAAGGATCCGTAGGTGGAAACCGGTGTCGGAGACGACGGAGACGCAGGAAGCGGAGATCCCGGAGAAGGACCATGCACCACCTGAGTCTGCTGCTGACAGCTTTAACCTTGCTGCCCAGAGAGGAAGCAGCACTCATCCCAACCACTGACATTGCTGCCCACTCCATCTAGGCATCTCCTTTCAGCGGCTGAAGGAGGACTTTGGCATCACGAACCCAGGACACACGGCGGGGGGAGGTGACCAACTTTTCACCTGAACACCGCAGGCTTGGCTTGAGGTTCATTTGCATGACTGAGGGGGTGGTGAAGTGTAAGGCGCCAGCACTGAGCTACTTCTCTTAGAATATGCTTTGGAATTAGTGATTGCCCTTCCCCTTGTTGTAATTCAGCCATTTAGTTTCATCTTTGTTTTGTTGGATGCCTCTCTTTGTCAGTTGTGCTAGCTGCAGATTTCTGTGTAAATGAAGCTCTTGTTGTGGGGTACTCATATGCTAAAGGCCTCCCTAACCCACTCAGCCTCCAGCCGCTATTTGCTCTAGGGCCATGTGCGCTCTGCGCAAAACAAAAAAGGGGAGATGTTGGGGGTGTAAGCTCAGTTCCATGTGGACAGTCTCAGACGGGTAAAGGTGAGGACTTCTAAACCTTAGAGTTCTCATGAGGCCCCCCAGGAAACAGCAGGGAATTGAGGAGTGAGATCTCGTGTATTTCCGCCTCTTCCTGTGAGAACGTGATGGGAGAGAGCATCCCCGCCCTCGAGACTGGCCCGGATCTGGGCACACCTATTGTTATCTAACAGGCACGGTATTCAGGTGCAAACTATGCGGCAGGAGAGCTTAAGTAGGGTCAGGAAAGCCCGAAGGCGCTCTTAGCGCTGAGGGGCCCTTAGAGGACAGAAGGCCCCTCTTCCTTCTTTCCTCTCTTCTTTCTTCCCTCCCCCCTCTCTCCCCACTTCCACTTCTGCTTTCAATCTCTTACTGTAAGATCTTGCCTCCTTGGGAGATTTCTGTCTCTCTCCTAAGGAAGAGTTCCCCCTGCACATGTAACCAGGACCCTGAATAAAGCCTAACCCTTGTTCGACTCTGGAAAGTCTCTTCTCTCATACGTTTATCCGGTTTGGCCAGCCGAAGACCTGTGATAGGTAAGGTAAGACTTGAGTAGCCCTCAGGCCTCTAGGCCTGGCAGGTTTATTTATCCTTCAAAAAATTAACCCGCTGTTTTGGTATGGTGCCACCAAATGGTGATGCCACTTCAGTCAAAAGATTCAAAAGATTGTAAAAGGGCAGATGTAATGATTTTCAAAAATCACTTGATTGGGGAACTTGATTGTAATTCTGGGCAAAATTCTAGAACAGTATGAAATTCAAAATATGGACTAGGGCAAAGGTAAAATGCAAATGAAGAAAAGATAAAAATGAACATCAGATTACAAGAAAGACTCAAGATGAGAAGAAACAATGAATAATACCAACTTCAACCTACTCTATTCAAATGAACTGCTTATGATAAAAAATGGGAAATTGGAAACTCAGCCCTTTTTAGTTTTCTTTCATCTCTCCTTGCTCTTCAAGTCCTTGTCATGTACTGTGCAATCCAGTGATACTGGCTTCTTTGCCATTCCTCAAATAAGACACTCCATTTCTTGACACTAGGCATTTTCAATGACTGTTCCCTATGCCTGGAATGCTTTTCCTCCGCATCTCTACCTCTGGGATTCCTTTAAGAGCCAGCTATAATTCCATCTTCTCTAAGAAGCCTTTTCTAATCTCCCTGAATTCTAGTGCCTTCCTTCTATTGATTATTTCCAGTTTATCTTATCTACATCTTATTTGTACTGTTAAGGAACATTAAGGGGTCCCCTGAACTTGTCTTTCTGAATCGCCATATTTTCCAGAAACACAGGATCCAGAGTTTCCAGGAAGGTCCTGAATATATCAAAGATGAAGCATTTCTCTCTCCCTGCCCCCAGCTGACATAATTTGTAATTTGCATCCCAAACTGGACTCCCTATGTGTCCTTGGGAGTCAAGACAGGTGCCAGACAATCTGTCCTAGGCTCAGAAACTACCTGTGCAACTGGGACCCTTATAGATAAGCAGACCATCCTATTTTCATGGTTGCATTTCTCAGTGGAAACGAATGCTGCTTTTGCCATCACTTTGCTCCTCCTCTTGGAAAGGTTTTGTCCTTTTCCCACTTTTACTACACCTTTCCTCTCCCATGCCACACCCCTTTAGGTGGAGATTTCTCCTCCTTTCCTTGTTGTTCTGTTATAAATATGCAAACTTCTATATGGATTGTGAACTCTGTGGGTTCCACGTGAATGTTCCTTTCTTTTGTAATAGACATAGTTTTCATGCAAGCTTTGTGAAGTTGTAACTGCCTGTTGACAGTACATAGCTATTGGCCTGTTACCTCCTCTATTAGACTCTGGACTTCTTGAGAGAGCAGGGACTGTGTCTTGCCTTTCCTTGTCTCCTCATTGCTTAGCACAGTGCCTGGCACAAAGCAGGCACTGAATAAATGTTTATTGATTAACAGTCACCATTCTTGTAGAAGCTTGATTCAATGTAAAGCAGTTAGCACAATAAGGAGGCCAAACCCCCCCAGAAATTGCTTTTGCCTGCAAACATTTGATCTCCTTCCCAAGTACAGAGAAATGGCAATTGAGGACAACATTGGTTTAGAATATAAACTTGTTTGTAAAATATTACAAAAGAGGAAGACAGAAGATTAAATGTATTCTCGTCTCATAAAACAGCAAAAGCAGTGGAAGGAAAAAACCCAAACTTTACAATAAATTTGGCCTGAGACCCAATTGAGCCATGTCATCCCAAGAGACTACATAGAGAAAAGTTGCAAGAGAATGACAACCAAATGATAAAATTTCAAAAAATTTGTATAAGTTTCTCTAATCTATTTTTATCATCAGTGGCAATGTAGCTATCACATTTGGATGCTAATACTTCAGTTCCTCATGTGTTATGTGAGGAAGCTGAAACAGAATTAAGAAGATGAAATTAGGAAGAGCAGCGAGACCAGCCTGAGTAGACACCAAATAAGTCTGTGCTAGAGCATTATAGACTTGAAGCACTGTAGGATCATTTTACAAGATGGCTTGGAGATAGGAAAATACTAGAAGAATGGAAATAATCATAGATGATATTACCCAAAATTAGTGATTGAGAGAACACTAGTATAGCTAATTATACATTATTTCTATATGTTCATTTTTATAAAATCTTTAAATCTATGTGTATATCAAGAGTAAGTACAAGACGAAACCTGCAAGTTTTTGCAATGGTTTCCGTATAGCAGACCATATATTTACCACCACACAATGAACTGAAAAGTACGGAGAATAAAAAAAGATCTCTCTGGATTTATTATTTGCTAATTGAAAAAAAAGTAAATTGACCTCTCAGTTGTTAAGATTACATAAGATTCCTTGACAGACACAACCACAGAGACAACTCTGTTCAATGATTCTCTGGTTAATGATATCAAACAAAGCTTAAAAATGGAGATATATGCTTACCAGTGTGCTTTGCCACTATCATGGAGGATGGCTTTTTTTAATCAGTCAGTAAACATTTATTAAGTACTTATTATGTGTCAGGCTTTGTGCTAAGGACTGGGGATACAAAAAGAGGCAAAAGATAGTCCCTGCCCTTAAGGACCTTAAAATCTAAGTCCCACATGGAAGAGGGATTCTTCATATACCCTAAACCGTTGGATGTTCCTATTTGCAGATGATACTGTGCCAATTACTTCAGCTTCCAGATCATTACTATATCTTAATGAGGTCCACAATTATTTAAAACAGATCATTTACACATTTGCCAAAATAATCGTTTTAAAACACAGTCTGACCATATTGCTCTCTTGCTCAAAAATCTCCAGTGGCTCCCTATCGCCTCTAAGACAAACTACAAACTCCTCAACTCAAGAAACTTTAGTAACTCCCTATTGCCTCTACGACAAAATGTGAGCTTCCCAGTTTGGTGTATAAAGCCCTTTACTATCTGACTTTAGCTTACCTGCAAGACTTATTTTATATTACTATCCCTTCATGAGCTATATGTTCCAGCCAAACTTTACCATTTTACTATGTCTTTAATTTGGCATTCTGCTTTGTGTGCTGTGATGACAGAGACCGTTCTAGTCCTTGGCCTCCTGACCTGTCTCCTAGATGCAAGACACCCTGATATGAAGATGTGAATCAAAGGCGTTGAATGAATGTTAACCTGCTCATTGTACCTTAGTATGTTTTAGAGTCTAAAGACCAGCACAGGGAAGTTGAATTAAATCAGAAATTCAGGCCATGGACAAACCACTGCACTTCTTTGTACAAACTCATGGCCCCTCAGGGGAATGTTTCTCAGAAGACTTACTCAGGTCATGAAGAGCAGGCAACTAACTCTCAAAAGAAAAAAGATAGGACCAAAATCAATCATTTTATGAGTTAGATTCTCTCTCTACTTCCCTAATTGATGTTGCTCAGTCATTTCAGTCTTGTATGACTCTTTGTGACTCCATTTGGGGTTTTCTTGGCAAAGACCCTGGAGTAGTTTGCCATTTCCTTCTCCAGCTCATTTTACAGATGAGGAAACTGAGGCAAACAGGGTGAAATGGCTTGCCCAGGGTCACACAGCTAGTAAGTGTCTGAGGCCAGGAAGATGAATCTTCCTGACTCCAAGTCTGGCATTCTAACCACGTATCTACCCCACTTCCCTATTTCCTCTAAGATAAAATACAAACTCCTCAACTTAAGAAGCTTCAGTGGTGCCCTGTCCCTCATTGTTTCTCAGAACCTTTTTTGCTCCCAACTTTTCCTCTCTGAGTCGTCGCCATGTCTCCAAAAGTGCCATTGAGCAGCATCCACAACCATGACCCCAACTCCCTCAACTCTAGCGTCTACATTGGGAACTTAAACACAGCCATGGTGAAGAAGGAGGACGCAGAGACCATCTTCCCCAAATACTGCTGAGAAGCCGTTGCTCTGTGCACAAGGGCTGTGCCTTCGTCCAATGTTCTAGAGAGCGCCATGCCTGTGCTGCTGTGCTGGGCGAGAATGGGCGAGTGCTGGCAGGGCAGACTCTGGACATCAACATGGCTAGAGATCCTAAACCCCACAGACCAAAAGGACTCAAGGGAGCAGCTTCTGCCTCCTATGGGCTTTTCGAGCCCCAGGGCCAGCTCTCTTCAGTCCCCAGGGTGCTTTCTGTGAATAGGCCACAGGTCACCACCCCTCTCCTCTGTCGCATCAAAACAACTCTGCCTGCTAGACTCTTCGCCCGCTCCACCACTTCCAGCAGCTCATCGAAGTTGTAGTTGAAATGTACTGAGCTGCAGACCATCAAGACAGAACTTACCCAGATCAAGTACAATACTGAGGCCCTGCTGGGGCGGCTGGATCAGACCTTGGAGGAGCAGAATCCTGGCACAGATGGCAAGAAGAAGAATGACAGCAAGAAAAGTGAGGCCCCTCAGGAGGACGCCCTTGGAAGAGTTGGTGCCTGGAGATGACAGCCATGAGGCACTGGCACAGGAGGACTTCAAAGATTTGGACAGCAGCTGATACACAGATCTGGATGAACTGACTCTACAGTAAATGGCAACCCAGGATTCTTTTTGCAAGGATGAAATGTCCTCAGCATCTTGCATCCAACTAAAGAAGCATTACATTGCACCAGGAGCCCATAAATCTCATCTTAAAGCTGATGGAGAGATTGTTCCCCCTCTCTCTGGCCTACTGGACAGGAAGGGATTGTAGATTTTACACAGGAGGAGGCTGAAGTCAGAGGGGTAAGTCACACTGTAAATGCCTTAAGCAGGATTTGAGCCCAGCTCTCTCCGTGTGTCCAAGTTCAGCTCCATACGTTGCCTCATGCCTTATTATCAGTGCTCCCTCCCCAGTGCTCAGTGCTGCCACTAAGTCACCATTATTATTAATAAATAATTGCTATCATTTATGAAAAAAAACAAAACTTCAGTGGCTCCCTATTGCCTTTAGGACAAATTCCCTACTGTAACTAGCAACCCCTGAAGCAGTTACAATGTTCAAAAATCCTAATGTGGACTGGAAAGAGGAGTTAACAGACTATGTTTTGCTTCCCTACTAGTTACCTCTTGGTACCCCCTAAATATAAGGGAGAATTCCTAATATATATCAGAGATAGATTTTTTTTCTCTGCAAAAGGGGAAAACTTAGAAGGTGCTTTTGGAGTTGTTCCATCTTTTGTGTTTATTAAAAATAGAATAATGATAATAACAAGGATTTATAAAGCACTTTCCATACATTCTCATTTAGTTCTTACAACCACCCTGGTGGGTGCTATTGTTTTCTTCACTTTACAAATGAAGAAGCTGAGGTAGAGAGAGGATAAATGATTTGCTCAGGGTCACATGGCTAACAAGTGTCTCATGCAGGATTCAAGCTCAGGTCTTAATGACTCCAAGTCTATCCACTGTGCCACCTTGCTGCCTCAAGATGGTATTGCTGGACAATACCACCTTCTTTGGAAAAAGAGAATTGAGTATACAACTCCCCATAGCTAGAGTAACAGCAAGGGACGATGAGGGATCCAAAGAGGGACCTGGAGTTTGCCCTCTGTTATTATTTGGACGGCTCCCTTCTGATAGGAAGGGGGTTGCCTCTTTTGCAAATATGAGTATTTTTCTTTCTAGGTGAATCCAGGACCTCAGAGAAGTGCCCTAAAACTGGAAGCCTAAATGAGTCTCTGGGAAAAAGTGAGACTTGTTGGAATTTCAGAGGGTTTCCTGTTTAGCACCCCCAAGTATCCCCTTCCAATGAGAAACCTAAACCATAGAGTGGTCCTATGAGTCTGGAGGACTGTTTAGACCCTGGGGAGAAGAATAGGAACTTTATCAAAGGGTTATTGTGAATCTTTCATGTACTTTCTCTGAGACAACATATCAAGTCTCTTTTGTACCTCATATGTGCATTGTCAACTTGAGTACTTGTTTGGGAGCTGGGTGTCCTTCACCCACATCTATGAATGCCTTTGCATGAGTTATTCTAAGATTTCCTAGAGGCAGCTCTAGGTGGGGGCAAAATAAGCCAAAGAGAAATTATTTTGGGGGCTGCCAACTCATAGTCTGGGATGCTGGGCCACAGGTTGTATCTCAAAGAAAGTACCACATAGGTTTGTACTTAATTGTTTTTTAATTGTTGCATTTATCTTCGTTTTCTTTCTCCAGTTTGATTTTAACTACTTAAAGGACCATATCTTCTACTTTTGTATATCCTGTACAACCCAGTAAAATGCTAAGAAAATAGGAGATACTCAATAATTATTTGTTTATTGATAACACAGACACTGTAGGAAGGGCACTATTTCTGTATTGTTCATTGTTCATGTTGGCATAGCATCATCGCATTGTCCCCCAGATAACTTCCCATCATGGAGCACCAATCCTGTCCAGGGAGAGTTAGATAGGGACACCCTACTCACCCTCTGTTAAGGGATTTTATGACCTAAAAGTGGAGAGAGTTGGGTGGAAAATTGGAAAAATATTTATAAGTCTGGGTTATAACTTCCATTTAGCTGCCTGGGCTAGAAATTGCATTCCATTAATCATGTGCAAAAGTGTGTGAAAGACACTAACTGTGCAGAGCTCCATATTCATACCCTGTGGTGTCTGCCTCTAAGGAGTTCAGAGCACTGAGCTATGAGGAGTCCTCACAGGGCCCTCACGCTTCATTGATGGAAGGGTTGGAGGCACACGGGAGGGGTTCCTGCTCAGGTTATCCATAGCCAGGGGTGAAGCTGGTGTGTAAACCCAAGTGTCCCAATATCCAGCCGTAGCTCAACCAACTAAGCTGTTTTGACAGTGTGGCTCTTAGATGGCTGACCCCATGCCAACCTAGGGATGGCTGGAGGCCAGCAACAAAAAGAGGGGAGTAGTGATCACATGGAGGGGGCACTAGGGAGTAACAGCCATTCCCTGTGTATGTCACTCTTGTTCTATAGATTATCCTGTGGAGTGTACTCTAGGCTTTGCCCCAGAAGAGGAAGCTTTCCCTAGAGAGAGCTGGGCTAATGAGAATTTTGTTGTAATTGTGATTTCCCTGCCCAAGTTTTCCAGATGATTAAAGTGAGAGCACAATTAAAAGTGAACTTTACTCCTTGGGGCATGTGTTCCTAGCTAGTTGTGATTTCCCTGTGCTTGTTAAAAGTTTGTGCATGTGAATCTTGTCCTGCCTGGGTTGGGTGACAGGGAGGATGCCACAAAGCCTGCAGCTGGTTCCCAGCTTCTGTCCTTTAGATGCCTCTCATTGAAGGCCAGCTTGGCCCCAGGGTGCTGGATGAGGTTTACCCTGAACAGGAGGAGAATAGGGCACTTGAGAGAAGGAAAGAATCTTGGAAGGATGTGGTAGAGAAAAACATTCTAAAAACCCTAATGGTTTAGATGTCCAATAATTTAAAATAATAAAAAGAAATGACAATTTGAATTCCATTTTAAAAAGTAAAGCTTAGACATAGAATTAAGTCAATGTGATGATATTTTAGTTTAGGTAGAGTAAAGAGTTCTGGAATCAGCAGACCTGAGTTTGAATCCTAGCTCTGTGGCTTATATGACCTCAGGCAAATCATTTCACCTCTAGCACCTCGGTTTTCTCATCTGCAAAATGAAGATGGTATATTAGATGAACTTTATGGTCCTTTTCAGCTGTCCCTATACGATCCCCCTAACAATCATGGAACTGAGTTCCGATAAATAGAAGGGACCTTAGAGATTAAGGCCCCATCATTTTAAAGATGAAGCAATAAGACCATAGCAGACCTATAACCCTTTGGGCATTTCTTCCATTTAGGTGAAGTCATTGTTCTAGAATGTAATAAATCCTCACTTAGCAGACATATATTAAGTGACTACTGTGTGCCTGGCGCAGTGGATCCACATTCAAAGAATATGGTACTCCCTGCTCTAAAGCAGCTTCCATTCTACCGGGAAAGACAACATAGCCATACATAATAAGTGCATATAAATACAAGGTAGTTAGAGAGGGAGGGCACTAGCATTTGAGGGGATCAGGAAAGTTTGTATGTAGAAGATAGTGCTCGATTTGTGTCTTGAAAGAGGTGTCATTGTTTGTCCTTTGTTCTTGAAGCAGACCAGTGAAGTCACAAGGAGGATGTCTTGATGTGTGCATGAATTGGATTTAAGTGAGGCAGAGTTGGACAAAGTCATCAGCCTCATCCGTTCCTCCAGAGTCATTGAAGTGCAGTGTCAAGACAAAAGTTAAGACGTCCTGGGATGAAGTGGGTGACCTTGGCCTTTCTCATTGAAAGAGGTGGGGGATTATGTAAAATAGAGGTGAGGAAGGACTGCATTTCAGGCATGGAAGACAACCAGGTCAAAGGCTAAGAAAGGCAATGGTACATGCCTAGTGCATTGCATGTAATAGATGCTTAATAAATGCTCATTGTTTGGATTAACTTATTGCACATACTACCTATCTAGGAAAATAGTTATAGTTTAGTAGCACAGTTCTGTTGCGGGGGACTGATCATATATCTAAGGCATATTTTACTTCCAAATGGCACTAGTAATCACAAACCCAATCATACTCAACAAGAGAGATCAGGAGTTGGGCAGTGCCTGAGGCATCACCTTGGCTGTTATCTGTTCTCCAGACACTTTGAAGAAGGAGTGGGGGGAAGTGTAAAGCTTTCTGTGGTTCTCAGTGAAGGAACAACCCTCTGTCCCCCAGGTTTGCCTCTTTCTGGGTAACTTCACTATCTCATCAGTCTAGAGAGTATGGTTGGTATGGATTTATCCAAACAGATTATATCTGAGCTCCCATCTTTCTGGCAAAACCTTGCCTCTTCCCCAAAACTTGCTATAATTTTCAGATTCCTAGTCACATGACTTTGGCATAATGAAATCAGTTCACCCCAGAAATGGACAGGCACGCTTGACACTATGTACTATATTTTATCTTTGGCATAGAATTAATACAAACAAAATAATGCACCATAAGACATTTACTACACAACTGTGCATCTCATAACTTCTTCTAGACTAAGGCTACTCCCAGAGAGTAAGGACATAAGCTACTCTGAACTCAGAAGTTTCAGGAAAGACCTCATACATTTTTATTTAATACTCTATTACTCCTCCTGCAAATGGGTAAAGGAGTATACAAAAGTAAAGAAAATACAACACATTTGGTCCATTCCATACAGTAGAACTGGTTTCCAGATGAAGGCTCAGAGGTCTCTGGCCCCAGGTCTTAGTGTTTTCTTATGAGACAGTATAGACAATTAGGACACAATACTTTTCTCTTTCAGGTATACTGTTTCTGTCAGGGACCTTTAACTGTGATTTAACTACAGTTAGATCATGGCTTACGGAGCAGAGATAAGGGCAAGGGTGGGA
This sequence comes from Notamacropus eugenii, assembly GCF_028372415.1. Taxonomy (NCBI): domain Eukaryota; kingdom Metazoa; phylum Chordata; class Mammalia; order Diprotodontia; family Macropodidae; genus Notamacropus; species Notamacropus eugenii. Next base: position 10,438,581 of record NC_092878.1, read on the forward strand.
TAGTCTTGGAGAGAAACTCTATCCTGGCTTGCCATCTTGTTTCCTCTGTCTCTCCTCTCCTCTTTGACCTTGAATCATTTAGTTCAAGTTTCCAATGACTGAGTGGTTGTGGCACATCCCTCTCAGTCCCTTCACCCTCCTTAATTTTTTTTAACTTTAGAAGTGGATCTGATCAGAGATACAGGGCTCCCATTTACCTGTGCAATTATGCCAATGTTTTGTTAACATGTTTATTCAATGACTTTAGCTAGATGTTAATAGCAAAGAGTACCTTTCTGGAGCATCTAGGAGTTACCAAGACTAAGTCCCAGAGGAAAACCAGGGCAATTTTGTAGAAGACTGAGAATTTGAGAAAGAGAGGATGAATGAATGCATGGATGTGCTGGCAAGCAAAGTAGGATCTTTTGCTGTTTTTGTTTTAGTATAATCAAGTGCCTCTGATTGAATCTTGCCTTTGTTAACCAAGAGTCTTTACTAGGAGTAAAGTACAGAAACAAGAGTTTTTTTTAACTAGAAACAGTATATATATTTGTATTGTTAATTATTTTAATGTGATTAAAGATCTTCCCCACCCATTAATGGGCCTGCTCATTAAGGGGAGTTTGACTGGGGAAGATTTGTAGGAAGGCCCACACCTTTAGTTAAGTTTCTAGTGAGGCACTGGTTCTCAAGGATTATGATGCCCTCTGGCTCTAAAAAGTACATGAAGACTGTTTTACTTTGGGGCTTACTCTTTGGAATCCTGCATCTCTCTAAGCTTTGCTTGTACTTTGCTTTTGATGGAATTAAATGTTGCCTTCTTAGAGATGGATGAACTATCCTGCTGGTAAATCCTGTGGAGTTCAGCAAAGCTTAGAGAGATACAGAATTCCTGGTTCACGAAGAAAACAGATGAAATTCAGTTTTATGCTGATAGTAGCAATCCAAAGTACTTTTATGATTCCCTGAAAGCTATCTATGGACCAAAAACCTATGGTGTATCACAACTACTCAGTGCTGATGGAGCCACATTGATTAGTGACAAGGACATGATCCTAGAGAGATGAGCTGAATACTTCCATAGTGTTCTCAACAGACCACTGTCAATCAATGCTGAGGCCACTGACCATTTACCTTGGGTTGGAGTCAATCCTTCCTTAGCTGAACTTCCAAGTGAAGAAGGCCTTTAAGCTCCTTTCATGTGGCAAAGCCCCTGGTGCTGATTCTATTCCAGCTGAGATTTACAGGGTAGTGGGACCATTGCTCATATAAAAGTTGACTGAAATTTTTTGAGTTACATGGCAAGAGGAAGTTATTCCCCAGGAGTTCAAAGATGCCTCCATTGTCCATCTCTATAAAAGTAAAGGGAATAGATTGTCCTGCGACAATCACGGGAGGTTAAGGGATACGGGGGATGGGGGTGGTGGGAGGTGTCTCTCTCTCTTAGTCATTGCTGGCAAAATTCTTGCTAGAGTCCTCCTTAATAGACTGATCCTTCGCCTAGAAGATGGTCATATACCTGAGAGCCCATATAGCTTCAGAAAGGGCCAAGGAACACTGGATATGGTGTTTGCTGCCCGACAACTTCAGGAGAAATGGCAGGAGCAGAACAAAGGTCTGTACACAATGTTTGTAGATCTGACCAATGCTTTTGACACTGTTAGTCATGAGGGCTTATGGAAAATTATGTCAAAATTTGGTTGCCCAGAGAAGTTCATCAGTATTGTACGTCAATTTCATGATGGCATGTTTGCCTGGGTTCCGGATAGTGAACAATGCTTTTGTTGCCTTCCCAGTCACCAATGGAGTGAAACAGGGCTGTGTGCTTGCTCCCATGCTTTTTTGCATAATGTTTTCAGCCATATTGTCAAATGCTTTCAATGAGGATGAACATGGCATCAAGATCAACTACCATACTGATGGTAAGTTCTTCAATTTAAAAAGGCTACAAGCCAAGACTGAAGTGGAAGGAATGTTGGTGCATGATTTTCTGTTTGCAGATGATTGTGCACTCAATGCAGCCTCTGAAACTGAGATGCAACAAAGTATGGATCAATTGTTTGCTCCCTGTGCTAATTTTGACCTAATAACACCAAGAAAACACAGGTGTTCCATCAGCCACCAACACACCATCTATAAGTGGAACCATCAGTTACAACAAATGGAGAAGTTTTGAATGCTGTGGGTAAATGCACTTACCTTGGTAGTGTACCTTTCAGGGATGTACACATTGACAGTGAGGTTGACACATGCATTGCCAGAGCTAGCTCAGTGTTTGGGAGGCTCTGAAGAAAAGTTTGGGAGAGAAGATGGAGACAGTCACTAACACTGTTAAAGTAGACTTTCAGTGTGGGCAGGAGTTATCTCTATCATAAGTGTAGCAATAAAGTTACTGTTACTGTATTTAGTTGCTTTCCACTGACTGGTCATGGAATTACGGATGAAAGGCAGGGGAGAAATGAAACCTAGGTTGGCAGGCAGTGAAAAGGGAGGATACAAAATGGGGGGAGGGGGGACTGACCTGATATAATATGTGAGGGGATGTTGTCTAGCTAGAAGACCTCATAGAGAGAGAAATGTTTAGTCTTGGGGGATTCTGTGAAGGCAATTAAATGAGCCATAGCTGTGAAAGGATTCAGTATCCCAAGGAAACCCTTGTGATAATGACAATTCCACTTTATAATCCATCATCAGTCCTAGTCCCCCTCCCTATCACTTCCCCAGGGCCATTGGAGAATTCACAAGATGATAAATTTAGAGCTAGCAAGGATGTCAGATATAATCTAGTTCATTCCCTTTATTTTAATGTTGAGCAAACTGGGACCCAGAGAAGCCAAACCCACAACCCCCTCAAATTTTTATAGGTCCTTGGTTGCTGCAAATACCCTCCATTGAAAGATTTTCTTTTTCTTTGTGGCTACATCTAATCTCCTCCTTGTCTTATCACATGTTCTTGGAATTCAAATTCCTTCTCAGATGGATATTTATCTAGTTTTATGAACATTTGATTTTGGCACAGGTATTGGTGAACTGTTTTTACCAAGGGAATATGCCCAAAAAAGTCGAGATGGTAGAGGGGAAAAGGAAACAATAAGCATTTATCTAGCCAGACACTGTGCTAGACACTTTTAAAAAACAAATCTTATCTCATTTGATTCTCACAACAACCCAGGGAGGTGGGTGCTATTATCATCCCCACTTTACAGTCAAGGAAACTGAAGCAAACAAATTAAGTGACTTGCCCAGGATCACACAGCTAGTAGGTGTCTGAAGCTGGATTGGAATTCAGATCTTCCTGATTCCAGGTCCAGTATTACATCCACTGACCCAGCAGCTGCCTCTCGCTATGCTACTAATATACTACTATTAGTCTGGTCACAGCCTGGTCTAGCAGGCTGTGAAAGGTCATTTCATAAAGTGTTGGAAAACTACACTGGGATTCTACAACCAAAAAGAAGTTACTTTATATTTTCATCATTTCTGATTGGTTTGATATGCCATCTTCTTCATGGAGTTGGATCAGATTATGAATTCCTGAGAACTCTACTTTGGTGAAGGTAACTGCCCAATGCAACGAGGACATTAATTTGAAGATTCCATATGCCAGGCCATGAAAGCATGGTAATCATGAGAGAGCCTTGGTTCTTTATTATTTTTTAATTAAAATTTAAAAAAAAATTACCCTGGAAGGAGAGGTAGAAAGATTAATAAATTCTTTAGGCTTATTTTTCTCTAGAAAATTCCAGAGCATTTCCTTCTTGGGCCTAGTCAGTGAATAGTTGTGGCTTGAGAGAATGGAGACACCTGGAATCAAATTAATTTTTTACTCCCATGGTCTGTGTAGGGAGGGCATTTTTTTCCTATGTGGTATGGAACATGTCCCAGTGTTGCTGATGCAGTGGAGGAAATGTGATATCTAGCTCTGGGGAGGCCACTGGCCATGGGTCCCTTGAATGGTAATATGCAACTAGTAATATGCCAAATTGACCAAGGCCACCCTGAGTCCTAAGAAATGTGAGGTTTTTGCTGAATCAGCCACTCAGTTCACCACAGGATGATAGGAAATATGGGAAACCAGGTTATTCCTGATTTCCAGCATGTAGTCCCTGGCTCTGATTTTAAGGGCTTTCTGTCAATAGTCTCCATTACCACTAGGCTTCCTCTGGTGATGCAGAAGCCCATGGGGCTTCTGGGATAGTTCCTTATTTAGAAAATTTGCTGAGAATTCTAAGCCCATCAAGACCTAGACCCAGAGCAACAAGTGTCCTGGCAATTCCATTTTGTGGGACAGGAACATTTGGGATGACAGTCTGGGTACATTGGGGCAAGGCAAATAGAAGTTACCACATAGCAGAACCCTTGTGTTTCGCTTGACTGATCATAGCACTGGGTAATACCCTGGGAGGCCCTAGTGCAAACATGACCTTTCCATGCCTCTTTGGTGTTGGTTTGAGTTGGGTGTCTCCAAATTGCATAGGCTTTTGTGGATTGAGCAGTATGAGATTTAGGGTTAGAGTATGAGTTGGATGTGACCCATGCTGAGGCTATCATCACAGTTGTGAGTTAAGAAGAATCTTTATCACAGTGAGCTATTTGATGAGATCTAATAGTATCTCTAACAACATTATTTTGGGAAATTCATCTTAGAAATTTAAAATTAATTAATTAATCTAAATTTGCTAAGATTTTTTCATCAGATGCCTTGGGCCAGAATGGGAAAAAGTATTGCATTTTCCCAGGGCCAGCAGATCTGTTGGTGGGCAAATTTTGAGTAAAATAGGCCATCAGAAGCAACCTGGAGTTCCTGTAAGAACTATCAAAGTTAGTAATCATAGTGGCTGCCAATTGCTGACCTAAAAGTTTGGTTAAAAGAGGCAAACAGGCTAAATTCATATTGCTTACTCCCTCAAAGTTAGTAGATACATGATCATGGAGCCAGAACAAACTTCTGACTGTCTGATACAAGGATGACCAAGCTTAAATCTGTTTTAGGACAAACCAAGAATGTTTGTGTCCCTTAGATTTATGCTCTCTATATATGAAGTCTGTCTAGATAGGACCAATAGGTCCTCCCAAATTATGAGGTCAGTGATTATGTCAAAGGAAGTCAGTTAAACACAGGGAGAAGTAGGAAGGTACCCAAAATCTAGGCAGAGAGGGTGACTAATTCAAGGGTATTAGCTGTCATGGAGGGAAGAGTTAGGTAAACACACTCAATTAGGTAAGTGAGAGATGATAATCATACTCTGGGAGTTGTAAGGATGTATGTCCTTACAGGAACCTAAGCTAGATTACCAAGTAACAAAGGTTAAGAATTTAGAAAGGGGTCTGGATAGGCCTAGGACACAAGAAATTAGAATGGAGCTTGTTATATACAGGCAGCTAGGAGAAAAAGTGAGTTCTCCCTCAGATTACTTCTCATTTATAAGGTACAAAGTTGTTTGCATGTTGTTTCCACTGCTAGAATGTGAACCCTTTGAGGGCAGGGATTGTATTTTTGTCTTTGTATTCCCAGTGCGTGGCATAGTGTCTGGTAGTCAATCAATTAATAAGCATTTATTAAGCTTCTACTATGTACCAGGCACTGTGCTAAATTCTGAGGATGCAAAGAAAGGCAAAAGATTGTCCCTGCCCTCTGGGAACTCATAATCTGGTGGGGGAGACATGTAAACAATTACATAGAAACATGCCATACATAGAATAAATAGGAAATAATCAATAGAGGGAAGACAGTAGAATTAAGAGGTTTGGGGATATAGTGAACATTCATTAAATGCTTTTTATTAAATGCTTTATTAAGTGCCATATTTATTAAATGGAGGAAGAGAGAAGCAAGAAATGAGTGACCCAAAACCGGGAAAGGAAGAAGGAACCCCCCCCGGGGGGTTTCTCTCTTCTCTGTCTGTCTGTCTGTCTGTCTGTCTCTGTCTCTCTCTCTCTCTCTTAGGAGAAAAGGCTGCTGGACACCACTACCTGGCTTCCCTCAGCATGCGGGATTCCCACCACCAAAGCTCTGAGGAGCCCAGAGGTGAGGAGCTGCTGTCCAGAAGGAGAGATTAGACCTGAAATGAAAGAGACTACTCAAAAGCTAAGGATTTCTGTGAAAGAAACTCACCAAGAAAGCTTCATGAGTGATGGTCCCTGTGACTTCACTGGGAGACAAATGGGTATTGTATTTCACAGAATCCATGCAGGAGAGAAACCTTATGATTGTCATCATTGTGGGAAAGATATGAGTCAACAGTCATCCCTGATTTACTATAAAAAAATTCATACTGAAGAGAAACCACATGAGTGTCATGAATGTGGTGAACCTTTTAGAGAACAATCATCATAGCAGCTTTGTTATTCATCACAGCAGCTAGGTGGTGCAGTGGATAGAGCACCAGTGCAAGAGTCAAGAGGACCTGAGTTCAAATCTCACCTGAGACACTTGACATTCACTAGCTGTGTGACCTTGGGCAAATCACTTAACCCCAATTGCCTCATCCTAGGTCATCTCCAGTCATTCTGATGAATATCTGATCACTGGATTCAGATGGCTCTGGAGGAGAAGTGAGGCTGGTGACTTGCACAGCCCTCCCTCACTCAAAACAAAGTCAAGTGCAAGTCATGTCATTATTTCTCTGATGGCATGGTCTTCTTTGGCAATGAAGGGCGGACACAATTTATTAAATGACATATGGGATCAAAGCCATTCTACAATAGATAAATCATCAAAGAATCTGAACAAATAATTCTCAAAAGGAACATTGTAAACTGTTAGCAATCATATAAAATTGCTCCAGATCATAATAACAAGAGAAATGCAGATCAAAGAACCTGGAAATTTCACATTAAACCCAGGAAATTGGTGAACATGATCAAAGATGGGAATAGAGGTGAAAATGTAGGTGCTGTAAAAACAAAAGATATAAATAAAAACTTATTTAGAAAAAGAAGACTGGAGTTGGTATTAATTCTTTGAGTCAGGATCTGCTAACATGACTCCTGTCTCGGCCCAGAACTCTCTCAGAGTCTAGGTAGCACTGAGCCTACTGGGGGAAGCAGGGAAGACCAGACTAGAGTGGGGAGTGAGGGAACTTAGAACAGGTCAATTTTAATGCAGGATTTGATCTCCCATCACAGTGAAAGACATCAACATGTGTTTATTTGAAAGGTTCTCTTCCTTTTTTTAAATTAATTTTTTTCAATGAACAAAAATTCATTTTTTTCTGTCTTTCATCGCATCACTCTTGCACTCTCATAAGCAGAAAAGAAAAAAGAAAGCCCTTGCAACAAACATGCATAGTCAAAGCAAAACAAATTCCTGTTTTGGCCAAGTTCACAAAATCTATAGCCCTCAATCTGCACCCTGAGTTCATCACCTCTCCGTCCATGGGTGGTTGACATATTTTGTCACTGGTTCTCTGGACTTGTCGTTGATTATTGAGCTGATCAGAAATTCTAAGTCTTTCAAAGTTGTCTCAAGCACAGAAATTATCTAAAAGCCTCCTCAAGCATGAAAACTCATAATTATTTTTGAATTGGAATAGCCATTCCATTCAAATTCCTACTTGATGAGTGTCTACTATAAAGTATTAATATGACAAGTATTAAAGTTTATGAGAATTATAACAGTGGAACAAATTAGGGTTTGCAAACCCTATGAAGCAGGCAATGGAAATGCTATTGCCACCATTTTATAGATAGAAAAACTGAAACTCCGAGTGGTTACATGAACTGCCCCAGGTTACATAGCTAACAAGTGTGGAAGGCTGGATTTGACCTTCCTGCTGTACTGTGCTAGACACTGAGATTCAAAAGAAGTATATATAATACAGTTATAATACTCAAAGAACTAACAAATCTTGCTGGGGAGACATGACTTCTATGCATGAGGCAGTTAGAGGATAATGTAAATTAGCACACAATAATGTGTTAAGTTGAGGGGACAGCAATGTGAAATAGAGGAAAGAGCCCAAGTTCTGGAGTCAGAGGTCTCACTTCTGATGCTTACTACCTGTATGACCTTGGGTGAATCATTTAATCTTCTTAGGTTTCAGTTTTATCATCTTCAAAGAAAGGGTTGGACTAGATAGTCTCGAGGTCTCTTCCATCTCTAGATCTGTTATTCTATGAATACCTGTAAGTTCTAAATGTGTGGTAGAGTGGGTGGATGCCATGTCTAATCTAGAAAGTGAGAGAGAAATATTGGCTAGAGTTACTGGGGAAGGCCCTGGAAGAGGTGGGGTGTGAGTTAGAGATTGAATAATTAAGTTAAACTTGGGTAGATGAAGAAGAGGACAGAACATCCTAAAGGGGTTGAACAGTACAAGAAATGGCACAGATGTGACAATAAGTCAAATATACATAGCTTGCAAATGATAAAGAGTATTGTGTATGCAGGGAAGAAGAGTGATGAGACAGGGCTTCTGTGGCTTGAAGGAGAGAGAGAGGCAGACTGTAATGGTAAGGAAATTTGAAAATCTTCCCTGCCCCTTAATAGGCCCATATGACGTGCTTTGATCTTTGGCCCAGTCCACAACCTGAGTTACATGGATCTGATGGTGGAAGGAGTTTGCTGAATGGGTGGAGCAGGAAGGGTGGAGCAGGAAGAGAGAGTGAGGCAGAACTGAGGGAGACAGCAAGCAGAGCAGAGCAGAGCAGAGCAGAGCAGCTAGCATGAGTGAGAGAGGGAGTGATTTTGCCTAAGGGAGCTGGTTTGTGGGAAGGCCTGACAGAGGGAAGGCTAGGGGGCTGGCCATGCTCCCTGCATTGATTATGTGTATAGATTGCTTTGTTACTGGGAAGGATTTGACTTTCTGGTGTTTGAATAATGTCTTGGTTTCATCTTTGAGGAAGAGAGTTTGTATTTTGCAAATTTACCCTGGAAATATGGATGCATACCCATAGCGGCTGCTGTGGAAATTGCACTAGTGTTACATAGACCTAAATTTAAGTCATAGCTGTGTAAATTTGCTCAAGCTGCTCCACTTTTTTGGGCCTTGGGTTCCCTAGTTATAAAAAAAGATAATAAGTTGAACTAAGTGACCTCTCTGTTTTCTTTTATCTTTAAGTCTATTAATCTACAAGTATAGTTGTTATCACTTTTTAGATTTGGGTGTGGTATGGTTCAAGGTAAAAGGTACTGGATTTGAAGTCCAAGGACCTGGGTTAAAATCCTGGCTCTGCCACTTCCTCAATGATAAAATGAGGGAGCTGGAGTAGATGATTTCTAAGATCTCATCTTGATCTAAATCTATGATCCTATGTTTTTAAAAAGGTGCTTTGCTTGTAATCAAAGTAGCCAGCCAGGTACTAGTAGTGACCTTGTGGTTTGGATGACTAGATTTCCTGTACAGGCATACCTTGTTTTATACCTCTTCACTTTATTGTGCTTCACAGATACTGAGGTGGTTTTTTTTTGTTTGTTTGTTTGTTTGTTTTTTTACAAATTGAACATTTGTGCCAATCCTGGTTGAACAATGCTATTAATGCCATTTTTTCAACACCATGTGTTCACATTGTGTTTCTGTGTCACATTTTGGTAAATCTCATGATATTTCAAATTTTTCATTATTATTATATTTGTTATGGTGATCTGTGATCAGTGATCTTTGATGTTACTATTATACTTTTTTTGGGGGGGATGCCATCACCTGTGCCCATATAAGATGGTGAACTTAATCAATAAATGTGTGTGTTCTGGCTGCTCCACCTATGGGCTGTTCCCATTCTCCCTCCCCCTCTTTGGGCCTCCCTATTTGCTGAGACGCAATCATATTGAAATTAGGCCAGTTAATAACCCTAGAATGGCCTCTAAGTGTCCAAGTGAAAGGAAAACTCAATCAATGAGACAAACTTCTTTGTTGTCTTATTTTAAGGCATTGCCACAGCTACCCCAACCTTCAGCAACCACCACCCTGATCAGTCAGCAGTCATCAACATGGAGGCAAGACCCCCCCCCCCCACTAGCAAAAAGGTTACAACTCATTGAAGGCTAAGATGATGGTTAGCATTTCTTAGCAATAAAGTATTTTTTAATTAAAGTATGTACATTTTTGTGTGTGTATAATGCTACCAACTACCCAGATACTGAAAAAAGTTTCAAGAGTTACAAATATTATCTTTCCATGTAGGAATGTAAACAGTTCAACTTTAGTAAATCCCTTATGATTTCTCTTTCCTGTTTACCTTTTCATGCTTCTCTTGATTCTTGTGTTTTAAAATCAAATTGTCTATTCAGCTCTGGTCTTTTCATCAAGAATGCTTGAAAGCCCTCTATTTCATGGAAAGACCATTTTTTCCCCCCTGAAGTATTATACTCAGTTTTGCTGGGTAGGTGCTTCTTGGTTTTAATCCTAGTTCCTTTGACTTCTGGAATATCATATTCCATGCCCTTCAATCCCTTAATGTAGAAGCTGCTAGATCTTGTGTTATCCTGATTGTATTTCCACAATACTCAAATGGGTATTTACATTTTTAGAAAGATATAATACTATTGCACACTTAATAGACTACAGTATAGTATAAGCATAGAAACCAAAAAATTCATGTGACTCACTTTATCACAATATTTGTTTTATATTGATAGTCTGGAACTGAACCTACAATATCTCCATTGTATGTCTGTATGTGGGCAGCTAGGTGGCACAGTGGATAGAATGCTGGGCCTGAAGTCAGGAAGACTCATCTTCCTGAGTTTAATTCTGGCCTCTCAGACATTTACTAGCTGAATGATAACTTCTTGTGATCACAGAGGAGTAGGGGCCCTGGTCACAGTTCCAGGGCCATGAGAAGCACTAGAACTTGTAGCTTCAGGGAAGCAAGGGTCCCTCCTGGGTAAACAGCAGAGCACAGACCAGGAAAACAGTGACCACACCTCTCTCTGCATCACACAACCTTGGATGCATCAAAAACTTGCAAATCCCCAGAATTTCTGAAAACAGTAGCACAAAAAAATCTGAAGCTTGGAGCAGTGCCTCCCTACCCCAAGGTGAGCAGAACCAAACTTTAATATAAAATTCAAAGTCAAGAAATAAGCTGGAAGAATGAGCAAACAGCAAAAAAGAAGAACTTGGCCATAAAAAGCAGCTATGGTGGCAGGGAAGAGCAAGACATAAACACAAAAAAAGGCAACAGTGTGAAAACAGCTACATGCAAAGCCTCAAAAAAGTGCTAATTGGACTCAAACTCAACAAGAATTCCTAGAAGAGTTAAAGAAAGGGATTAGAGTGGTAGAGGAAAAATTGGGAAAAGAAATAAGAATGATGCAAGAAAATTGTGGAAAGATAATTAGCAGTTTGGTAAAAGAGGCACCAAAAATACTGAAGAAAATACCTTAAAAAACAGAATGAGCTAATGGCAAAAGAGGCACAAAAATTCACTGAAGAAAAGAACTCCTTAAAAAGCAGAATTGATCAACTGGAAAAAAGAGGTACAATATCACTGAAATAAATATTTCCTTAAAAATTAGAGTTGGACAAGTGGAAGCTAATGAAAGAAACAATAAAACAAAGTCAAAAAAATGAAAAAAATAGAAGAAAATGTGACATATTTCATTGGAAAGACAAATGATCTAGAAAACAGATTGAGGAAAGATAATTTAAGAACTATTGGACCACCCAAAACCTATTATTAAAAAAAAAAGAGCCTTGACATCATATTTCAAGGAATTATCAAGGAAGACTGCCTCTGTATCTTAGATACAGAGGGCAAAATGGAAATTGAAAGAATCTATTGATCACTTCCAGAAAGCAATCCCAAAATGAAAACTCCCAGAAATATTATAACCAATTCCAGAGTTCCCAGGTCAAGGAGAAAATACTTCAGTCACCCAGACAGAAACCATTCAAATATCATGGAGCTACAGTCAAGGTCACACAACATCTCGCAGCTTCCTTGTTAAAGAAGCAGTGGACTTGGAATAAGATAGGCAAAGGAGATAGGGTTGCAACCAAAAATGACTTACCTTGCAAAACTAAGTATAATCCTTCAGGGTAAAAATGGATATTTAATGAAATAAAGGGTTTTCAAGTATTCCTGATAAAAAGACCAGAGCTGAATAGAAAAGCTGACATTCAAACACAAGACTCAAGTGAAACATGAAATGATAAACATGAAAGAGTAATTATAAGGGACTCCATAAAGTTAAACTGTTTACATTTCTATATGGGAACATGATACATGTAACTCCTAAAGACTTTATCATTTTTAGGGCAGTTAGAAGGAGTTTACATCACCAGAAGATAAGGATATGAATCACTTATTTTGGGATGATCTCTAAAAAACAATGACGGGATAAGAAAGAGAGGTGCATTGGGAAAAGAAGAAAGGGAGATAAAGGATGGGGAAAATTTTCTTATGCAAAAGAAGTACACAAGGAGAAACTTTTTTAGTGAAGGAGGAAATGAGGGTTGGTGGGTAATGCTTGAACTTCACTCTCATCACAATTGGTTCAAAGAGGGAAGAATATATATCCACACTCAGTTATGTATAAACATGTAACTTACCCAGTAGGGAAATAGGAGGTGAAGAGAATAAGAGAAAAGGAGGAGGACAATAATAAAAGGGAGGGCAGAGTAAGAGAGGGAGTGGTCAGAAGCAAAAAAACCAGACTTCCTAGGAGGGACGGGTTAAAAAGAGAGGTTGGTGATACATGTAGCCTTATTTATTCCCATTTTATAGATGAAGCAAACTGAGGCTCCAAGGATTTATGTAACCCAATTTCTAACCTCAGGAAGCAACAAGGATGTTTTTAAGGGTTATCAGGGCTTGTTTTATTGGAATTTTATCTTTTGGGGATCCATCAAAATTCACCTCAAGTAGAAAGGCCATGACCCCAAGTAGGCTGTTTTGACAGACTGGGTCATAGGTTGTGTTGTGTACGACAAAGTGTTAAGTTCTCTTTGTGAACTCTGGGTCAGGAGTTCAGAGACTCTGGTGAATCAGGGTAGGCAAAGTCAATGACTCCCTTCACTGAGGCAAATTTTTCAAATGGAAGTCATTGAGTCCTGAAAGTGGCTCAGTAGAGGAGACATCCTTGTTCAGGTCCTAGGTCAATATTAATGAAGAACTGATATAGTCCAGAGTAGACACATGACTGTTTTGGAATCTATTAATTGATAGGTTCTTTCCACTATAGATCTCAAACACCATTTGGTTTTAGAGTATCAGGAACTATTCTTGGACACAATGTCAAAGTGGCCTGTTTGGTCAGGCAAATAGTGGGGAAGCCCATATCTATGCAATCATTTGGAAAGTGACAGTGGGACAGCTCCATATAAAAGTGAATTTGGAGCAGAAAACTGGGCACAGCACTTCTTTATCTGGTCTGAGAAAGGGCAAAAGATTCTCCCAGATTCTACCTGTGCTCATCTAGAGAAACTATCCCTGTAATACCATTTTTTTCTTCTGCAGTGCCTGAATGATGGCTGGATGGTTTTATAGTATGTCTTGTAGAAGTGGTGTGGTATTTGGAAGGACCTTCCCAACACAAGCTAAAAGCAGGTAAGTCTGGGTAGCTCTAAGATACCACTGGCTGCAGCCCCTCTGTTGCCTTGGAAAACGTAGGTGTAGCTGAGATGTGAAAGCATCTGGTGATAGTAAAGTTGGACAACTGTTTGTGAATTGACTGGAGAAGCCAACTAAATCCATCCTGACCATGCAGGGTAAGCTACATCCTGGAGTGTCGCAATGAAAGAAGTCATCAAGGGCATGGCCCAAAGCAGTCTAGGCATGAAAAAGACAGGTCATGGAATAAAGGAACAGACAAAGGTAGAGTACCGCCCAACCGAAAAGAGCAGAAAGCTAGCAAAGAGTGATATGACAGGATTAGAATTGATGGCAGAAGTCTGCAAGGCAAGCAAAGTTTTTCAAAAATGCTTTTAATGTTTTATGGACACTTGGAAAAGCTTTACCCTCACTTCCTAATCCCCTCTTCCTCTAAGAATCTTCCTTTGTAACAAAGAAGTAATGATACCAATTTGCATTTATCTAGTGCCTGAACCCAACCACCGGTCATGTAAGGCAATGCATACTCATCCTCACTATGTGAATTCCATTATCAGTCCTTTGGAGTCTTTATTGGTCCTTACATCGCTCAGAGTTCTGTTTTCTCGATGTTGTTTTTTTTACGTTGTTGTGGTCGTGTGTAATTATTCTCTTGGTTCTGTTTACTTCATTTTGCATTAGTTAATACAATTTTTTCCAAGTTTACCAGAATTCTATATATTCATTACATCTTATGGCACAATAACATTCTATTCCATTCATTTACATACCACAATTTGTTCAACCATTTCCCAATTCCTAGGCACCTACTTTGTTTCCAGTTTTTTGCTGCCACAAAATATCTAGCAATAAATATTTTTGTACATATGGGGCATTTTCCTGTGTTTTTGATCTCCTTATACTACACCTAATAGTGGTATTGGTGGGTCAAAAGTTATGTATAGTTTAGTGACTTTTCTATCATAGTTCCAAATTGTTACCTAGAATGATTAGGCTGATTCATATCTGTCTACCAACGGTGCATAAGTGTGCCTCTCTTTTGTATACTCTTTTCAACATTTAACATTTTCTTCTTTGCCAAGTTATAGAAGATAGTCTTAGGTAAAGCCTCAAAATTGTTTTATTTGCATTTCTCCCTTAAAAAATTTTTTTTATTGATATCTTTTAAAAAATTAATTTGTGGGGGGTGGAGCCAAGATGGCAGAGTAGAAGCAGAGATTTGCTAGAGCTCTCTCTGCAAACCCAGTCAAATACCTGTAAAAAATTACTCTAAACAAATTCTGGAGTTGCAGAACCCCCAGCTGACAGAGTGAAGCAAATCTCCAGCCAAGATAGCCTGGAAGGTCATGGGAAAGTGTCTATCATGCCACAATGGGAGCAGAGCACAGTCCAGCATGGGCTGTGTTGGAAAGAGAAATGAGACTGCTGCAAAAAAAAAAATCATGAAAGTCAAGTCAACTGCTTGCTAAAGGGGACCCAAAAGATTCTGAAGAAATAACACCTTAAAAATAGACTAACACAAATGGCAAAAGAGATCCAAAAAGCCAATGAGGAGAAGAATACCTTACAAAGCAAAATTGGCCAGATGGAAAAGGAGGTCCAAAAGCTCACTGAAGAAAAGAATTCCTTAAAGATTAGAGTGGAGCATATGGAAACTAAGGACTTTATGAAAAATCAAGAAATTATAAAACAAAAGGAATGAACAAAATAGCAGACAATGTGAAATATCTCATTGGAAAAACAACTGAACTGGAAAATAGATCCAGGAGAGACAAATTAAAAATGATTGGACCTGAAAACCATGATAAAAAAAAGAGCCTAGACATCATCTTTAAAGAAATTATCAAGGAAAATATATTTTATTTTATGCCCTAATATTCTAGAACCAGAGGGTGAAATAGATATCAAAAGAATCCACCAATTGCTTCCTGAAAGAGACCCCAACAGGAAAACTCTGAGGAATATTGTAGCCAAATTCCAGAGCTCCCAGGTCAAGGTGAAAATATTGCAAGTAGCTAGAAAGAAACAATTTGAATATTGTGAAAACACAATCAGGATAACACAATTAGAATAACACAATCAGGATTGAGCAGCTTCTACATTAAGGGATCAGAGGGCTTGGAATATGATATTCCAGAGGTCAAAGGAGTTAAGATTAAAACCAAGAATCACCTACCGGAGAAAACGGAATATAACACTTCAGGGGAAAATATGGTCATTTAATGAAATAGAGGACTTTCAAGCATTCTGGATGAAAAGACCAGAACTGAATAGGAAATTTGATTTTCAGACACAAGAATCAGGAGAGGCATGAAAAGGTAAACAAGAAATAGAAATCATAAGGGATTTACTAAAGTTGAACTGTTTACATTCCTACATGGAAAGATAAGATTTGTAACTCTTGAGACTTTTCTCAGTTTGAGGGTAGTTGGAGGGATTGTATACATATAGACAGAGGGCACAGGGTGAATTGAATATGTAGGGATGATATAAAAAAATAAAACTAAGGGGTGAGAGAGGAATGTATTGGAAGAAGGAGAAAGGGAGAAATAGAATGGGGTAAATTATCTCTCACATCAAAGAGTCAAGAAAAAGTTTTTTCAATGGAGGAGAAGAGGGGGGAGGTGAGAAGAAAAGAGTGAACTTTACTCTTACAAGATTTGGCTTAAGGAGGAAATAACATGCACACTCAATTTGGTATGAAAATCTATCTTACACTACAGGAAAGTAGGGGGGAAGAGGGGAAGTGGGAGGGAAAGTGGGGGGGATGAGAGAAGGGAGGGTAAATAGGAGGAGAGGGTAATTAGAAGTAAACATTTTTGAGGAGGGACAGGGTCAAAAGAGAGAACAGAATAAATAGGGGGCAGGATAGGATGGAGGGAATAAAGTTAGTCTTTCACAACATGACTGTTATGGAAATATTTTGCATGACTACATATGTATAGTCTATATTGAATTGCTTGCCTTCTCGGTGGGGATGGGTGGGGATGGAGGAAGGGAGAGTAGTTGTAACTCAGAGTTTTAAAAATGAATGTTAAAAATTATTTTTACATGCAACTGGGAAATAACACATACAGGCAATGGGGTATAGAAATCTATCTTGCCCTATAAGAAAATAGAGGAGAAGGGAATGAGAGAAGAGAGGGGTGTGATAGAAGGGAGGGCAGATTGGGGGGAGGGATAATTGGAATGCATGATGTCTTGGGGTGGGTGGAGGGGAGAGATGGGGAGAAAATATGGAACTCAAAATCTTGTGGAAGTGAATGTTGAAAACTGAATATAAATAAATCTTTAAAATTGCTCCTATGGAATTTGAACATTCTTTCATATGGTTATTGATAGCTTGATCTTTGTATATTGAAAACTGACTATTCATATCTTTTGATCACTTATCTATAGGAAGGATCTTCATTATAAGCACTGAGAACCCCTTGAGTTGATTCCACTAAGTGAAGCTCTCATTGCAATCCAACAGCCAAGCATCTGAGAGACCCTCTAAGTCCTTGGGGTTTCCTTGTCTTTAGGCAATTAGGAAGTCAGTAGTCTGAGCTCTTAGTCCCTTGAACTAACCAATTCTCAAGGAATGTTTCAATTAACCTAACCTGCATGGGACTGGGTGTGGTGGAGAGAGATATTACTCCCATCACACTGGATACAGAGAGGAAAGTTCTATGAATGTGAGACTACTTGAGCATACAGAATCAGAGGGAGGATTAAATAAGGAGAACTTGAGAGTGTAATTATATGCTGTGTTGCTCTTTTTAATACCTCCATAAAAAAACTACCTCTATGAAGTTAAATTCTGCATCTTCACTGGTGCATACTCTTGCCCAAGTAGGTGATATCCTTCTCTTGGTCCTAAATTCAGGTGCTTTATATGGGATTATAAAATGGTCCTTGTGCAAGTGGAAAGAAGGACTCTTATCAAGGATCTTTTTTGGACATTCAGCTTAACAGTTCTCTTCCTCTTTCCACTAAAAATTCTCTGAATCCCACCCACACCCCCCTAAGGATCCAATGCACTGTGTCATTGTGCAGGCTGTAGATGAAGGAGCTGAGAAAAGTTGCCACCATACTGCTCAACACTGAGGGTATTTTGTTGATCTCCAAGGTTTCTTTCTGGAAGGGTGTCACATAGATAAAGGCTGTGATGCTTCCAGCTATCACCACAATGATCAGGTGAGAAGCACAGGTGTTAAAGGCCTTCTTCTTCCCACTGACTGATGGGATGTGTAAGATGGTCATAATAATGCAAGCACAGGAGTGTTCAGTGAGAATTATGGAAAAGATAATGATTGTGGATGACAGCAGGAAATCCATCAGCTCAATGGATGTTGTGTCTGTACAGGGCAGGGCCATCAGAGACCCACTGTCACAGAAATGGTGGTTAATGATGTTAGAGCTACAGAAGGGTAACCTGGAGATGAGTGTAGTGGGGAAAAGAACAGACAAGAAATTACCCACCCGTGAGAAAATAGCCTGGCTAATGCACACAGAAGGACTCATGATGGTGCTATACCTCAGAAAGTACCTATCATAGGGCATGGATGTCAGCAGAAGAAACTCCACTATTCCCAGGAAGAAGTAGAAAAAGCATTGGGTGATACACTCAGTAAAGGAGATGGTCTTATCCCCAGTGGCCAAGTTGTTCGCTACCCTTGGGGAAAAGACAGAGGTGAAGAGGTTATCCAAGATGGAGAGACTGCAGAGGAAGAAGCACATGGGTGTGTAGAGGCATGAATTGGACACAACAAGGCAGATGATGAGGAGGTTCCCCAGGAGTGTCATCACGTACGTGGTCAGGAGCACGTACCTTTCTGCTCTTCCTTTCTGCTGATGGGAAACCTGAGCGGAATCAATGCAGTTACCGTAGGGTCTGATTCTCCATGGATGGTGAAATTGTCCTGGATCTTTTCCCATGAGGGAACAATAGGAAAGGAATCTATAGGACAGAAATGAATTGATGAACTTTGCAAGTTGTTATTAAGCAACTCACAGTAAGAAACTAAATCTGTGGGAAGAGACTGCTACCCTGGGCATCATAACTCTGGGGCATACTAGAGCGCTAAAAACTAGGACTTGAGCTTTTCATGATTTAAACTAGAAATGTGGCCAGGGAATGTGGCTGGGCCAACTGCCCCCACCCCACAAAAACTTCCCCAAATGTAACCTGTTAGAAAACAGATATTAAATCTTCTTACCTCTCTTCTGTTCTAAACCTCTAAAATGAACAGCAGCCTCATCTTGCAGTTAGGAAATTTGCAGATGTTAGAGAAATCATGCTGTCCTCAAAACAGCATTGGGATACTACTTAGGAGACCTGGTTTTTAGTGTCATCTCTGTAGTAAATAGCTCTCTGGCCTTGGATTTTGCCTCTCTAGAGCTGTTTCCTGTTTTGTGAAATGAGGAGCTGGACTAGACTTCTGGTCAAACTTTCATCCCTGAAATTCTATGATTTAATGACATGACAGTAGTTAAACAATACTTATGCCTTCTAGCTCCTAGTTCCCATTCCCCCCCCATCTCAGCCTCAAAACTGAAAAAAATAAAAAGCTTATCCTATCCTTGTTTGAAGTAACTCCTTCAAGCTTATTGGGGAAGTTTTAATTTCTATAAATTTTCAGTTCTTCAATCATACTCCTAACCTTAGAGCTTATGGATAAAATGGAGAGAGAGCTCTAGTCAACTGACCTTCAGAAAGTAAACTCCCTGTGGGACTTATTTACTTGGTTTGCTCTTTTCACGTGGCTTTATCAATCGTATCTACTCTTCCTTTTGTTTGACACATGATAGAGTGAATTTGATAGCTTTTTTTTAATGGGACCTGTGATTTCAGCAGTGTAGGGAACCACATGATAAAGGTCTTCTACTTCTACAGATCATCTCTTTCCTCACCTTTTACAGGAAGTTTTTCCCAACCTCTCTTAATTCCGGTGCCTTCCCTATGTTTCATTATTTCCTATTTATCATATATAGATTACTTTGTACATGTTTGTTTGCTTGAGTGTGGTCTCCTCCATTAGATTATAAATTCTTTCAGGGTATGGATTTTTTGTCTCTTTTTGTATCCCCAGTTTTTAGTGGTGTCCTGCACATAGTAGGTGCTTAACAAATGTTTACTGATTGATTAAGTTTATAATCTTTGAAAGCTGCCTAGAGACATTGAGAAGTTAAGTCATTTGCCCAAGATCACAGAGCTGCTAAGTGTCAGAAGTAAGATTTGAACACAGATCTTCCTGGCATTGAGTCTGGTTCTTTATCTGTTATACCACTACTTCCTCTCTTATGAAAGCGATGCTACTTCTTAATGATTCATGGTCTCAAATTCTTACCAGGTGCTTTCAGGATCTGTTCTCATAGGTAGTTTTAAGTAAAGTGACACACTTCCTCCTTCTTCCTTACCCTTTACCTTTAACTCTGTCCTTCCTCTAATGGCCAATTAACTCCAGTAACATAGAGAGGTACTTGTGAGAGACTGGGATCATAGTATTTTCCTACAGTTGGAAGGTATTCCTTATCGATGCTTGATGTCCAGTGTGAGCAAAAACTCTCAAAACTCTCTCCTAAGATAACCTCAGTTTAGCTAAGACCAGAGTGAACAAAATGTAATTTTAAAAAATTCATGGTTGGTATGCTCGAGAAGTGGGGAAACATTATATATATATATATAAAATATATATTTATGGGAAGGGAGAACAGAAAGATGAAGGGTTAAAGGAGAGCACAGGTGACTTTCTGGATATTTGTCCTGGGTCATGTGCTGGAAATTTGCTTGGTCTGTAAACAAACCAGAAGCACTACTAAGTCAGGGCTTGGGTTTTGAATGCAAGCTTGACCAGGAGCTCAGGATGGACCTGGAACCAGCACAAGAAGAACCTTGTTTTCTCAGTGACACAAAGTATTCCAGTTTGGAGTAGGGGTGGAAGTAAGAGCAAACTAGGGAAACAACCTGGAGAAGGTGCTAAAAGCCTGTTTTGGGACTAAACTGTGCCAACTTACAGTGAGGAAGGTGTTATGCTTAGAATTCCTTTCCTGTATATAGCTTGTCCTTGGAGACACACACACACACACACACACACACACACACACACACACACACACACTAAAGCCAAGCGTCTTTTTTTCTCTAATAATTGAGCCTAACCTTCAGAACACATTAGAGGACATTACAGGATAAAGAAGGGTGAGGCTATAGTGTTGAGAATGTGGTCTGTGGATGGGAAATTCCAAGGAATGGGAATAGGGCCAGGGGAAATTTAGCCAGCAGCTCTGGGAAGCATTCTCTTGGAAGTATTTATCACAGGGACAGAGAAATTTCCAGGTGAAGATAGCATGAAAAAAGTCATATCCTTCAGTCTCAAAAGACAAAGGTTGAGAATGGATGAGATCCAAGCTTCTAAAACAATGAAGGTCATAAATTGGGTAAAATGAACCCATACACCAAATACTAGGAAGCTAGAATTCTGGAGCACCCCTCAATGTTTGAAGAAAATTATAGGATTAAAAAAAGGGAATTGCCATTCTATGCAGTAAGTAGTAAATTCAGGGAACTCACTACTCTACATGCAATTAAAATATACAAATAGAAAATATATACTTATATATTATTTATGTAAATATATAAAATATGTAAACAGCATCCAAAATTTTAGATACATTTCTGAGTGATAATGAGATGTTCTGTGACCTCATCATTCCTACCTCTAGAAAACTGCAAAAGGTACAGGTTAGCTGATGAGTCAGCAGGCTAGTCTGATTGCTTTCTAGGAGTGGTCCTACCTTGAGCTGCCTAAACTCGATGCTGGTGGAAACTCCACCTTTTCAGTTTGGCTCTGCTGGTTGGCCCATCGCTACATGCTCTTCCCAGTTACCACCTGATCCCCAGTAGACATTCATGGTAACAATATTTTATAAACAAATCCTGACTTTTTCTCAACTTATTGAGATTATTCCACCTGACTTCTTTGACCTTGCACCAACCTTGCAGGATCATCATGCTATTTTTAAAATAAGAGCTTAGCAGGTGCCTAGTGCAAAGCATGCACATGCTCACTCCCTTCCCCTCCCTTCCTCTCTTGCTATAAATTCTTCCCTTACAAGTGTTTCTGCTGGCTGCATGTTAGAAAAGTCTATTCAATTTGATTTTTTTTTTAAAAAAATTTTTTTAAAAATACATCTCAAGAATTTGATCTTTGACTCTTACAAAATAGTAGTCACAGAATCTGAGTTGGAAAAGAATTTCCCAACTGTACCTGAATTTTAAGAATCATCTCTGCAAGATTCCTGAGAAGTAATCCAGACTTTGCTTCAATATCTCTGGTGAAGGGATACCCATTACCTCTTCCAATCAGTAACATTTTTAAAGTCCTGTTGGTGTTGCCTGAAACTTAGCTCAAGAGAGGAGGAGAATGTGTCCAAATCAGAGGCTCCCAGGCTGATGTGACCTGCAAACTCTGAGTGTGGCTCATCCAGATTAAAATATAATTGGGAAATATTTAACAAAATAAAAAAAATACAATAGAATACAGATAATGTTAATGTGTGGTTTTCTAAGTCAACATGCCACCCACAAGGATCCTTATTTATGGTTTAGTCTAGGTACCCAGAACTGTGTGACAAAACAGGAGCTTCTTACAGCTCCCTGCTATCTGATCCATTTAAGACTGAACAGTAGAGCCAAAGAGTAGTCAGCCTGTGTTTTGAAATGATTTATTATTCTTTTTTCCCACCTTTCTCTCATTTACCCTTAGGATCATAGGCTTAGAACTTGAAGTTCATCTAGTCTCAAACCTTCATTCTACCCTTAAGTTCTCCCTTCTCCTCAGAATTGAGCAAGGCAGTGGATTTGGTATGAAAGGACTTGAATTAAAATTCTCATTTGGCTATTTACTGCTAGTTTGGCCTAGAAAAAGTCACTTAAATGCTCTGGGCCATAGTTCCATTTGTAGAATTAAAATGGTTGAACTAGATGGACTAGATGATTTCTAAGGTTCCTCTCAGTTATAAAGACTTTGCTTCTGATAATCATTTAATATCATTTTTGGACTTTAATAAGGGCCAGAGTTTGCCTGGACCTAACGGCCTGTTTGTTCTCTGAAGTAAACTCAGATATTACCTCTTCCTGTGTCAACAAGGCCAGATGGGGCTGACAACATTCTTTATGAGACCCTTAACCCAAGACACTATCTTGAATGATGAGATTTTTTCCATATCTTAATATTTTGTGGACATATACTATGTTATGGCATGTTAATGGTAAAGAAAACACAGATATCCTGGGTCATAATTTCAATGGAAACTTTGTCAATTCTCTTATCTTATTTATGTATTTACAACCTAGTCAATTAAGAAAATTACTTGCTCATAGTATAGTTAAACACATATAGAGACCATAAATCTGAGGGACACAGACATTCTTGGATTGTCCTAAAACAGATTTAAGCCTGGTCATCCTTGTATCAGACAGTCAGAAGTTTCCTTCTGGCTGCATGATTATGTATCTGCTAGCTTAAGGGAATAAACAACAGGAATTTATCCTGTTTGCCTCTTTTAACCAAACTTTCAGGTCGATACTTCAAAAGAGGGAAAATAAAAAGTTGCCAACTAGGTACCATGTTGTCTCCCTGCTTGAACTCCAATTTTGTACCCAGGCCAAAACATTTTAGAAACTGACAAACTTTCAGATTTTTAACAATTTTGTCTCCTTATGCAAGGAACTTGACCCATACTTCTATCAAATGCTCTGAAATAAATTTTTAAAAATAAATTCAAATAGGAGAGAGAAGGGAGAGATCCTGGGGAAACCACCTTCAGCTGGGAGACAGAGAACTTGGAACACTGGTTCTTCTTAAAGGTGGAGACTCTGGTGAGCCAGTCAGTCAGTAAATTTGCACTTATTAAGTACCTACTACTATGGTTGTTGTGTTGTCCTTTATTCTCGAAGAGGACCTTGACATCAGGGAGATGATGACTTGATTTGAAGTGGACTTTGATTTGAGTGAGAGAGGACTGTGCAAGGTCACTAGCCTCACTTTCTGCTCCTGAGCCATCTGGATCAGTGGCCAGATATTCCTCAGGACGACTGGAGATGACCCAGGATGCAGCGGGAGACCCTGGCCCTTTTAGGTCAAGGTCTTTTCAGGTTCTCACTTAGACTGCGGTAAGGCCTACCCAGTAGAGGTAAGTCAAGGGATGGCCCCTTTAATTAGAAAAAAAGAAAAAAATCAAGCTGAGAGGGGAAGCTGTTCCTCAGGGTGGCTGTTCCAAAAAGAAACAGTTACCATTGACATTCACTCTAAGCCAGGAGGGCCCAAAATACAACCATTAAGTGGAGCTTGGGCAGGGACCTATTGTGGCCCAATCTATGAGCTTCAGAGTGAACTGAGTTTAAGATTCTTCCTTCCTTCCTCCCTCCCTCCCTCCCTCCCTTCCTTCCTTCTTTTACTATTAATGGTAGATTCTGAGGATACAAAGAAAGGCAAAAACAATTCCTGTCCTCAAGAAGCTCCCAGTCTAATGGGGGAGACAGCATGAAAATACGTACAAACAACCCATACAGAGTATGCCATGGGGATAGATGCAAAGGGAAGGCGCTCAAATTAAGAACTGAGACAGAGTTCTTGTAGTTGGAACTTCTGTAATATTATGATGCTGCTTTTGGATTCAACTCTAGGGCTATGTTGGAAAGAGCAAACCTAGGGTTGCAGAAAATGTGGGAGAGGAAGACTGCCAGCTAGTAACTATTTTAATTAATTATTCTTGCTAGCTGGGGACTAAATTCAGTTATTTCTAAGCTGCTAAAGGTGTGCTATTGGCACCTTAAATTTTAACCTTTTGGTGGAGCTAGCTTTGATTATTCTGCTTTAGTTGTGATTCTGAAGGTTCTAACCAAATTTTATATATATATATATATGTGTGTGTGTGTGTGTGTGTGTGTGTGTGTGTGTGTGTGTGTGTGACATACATTCAAAACCTACTCTAAGGAGTTTCATTATTCTATTGCTTTCGTCATGTTAAGGATCAAATCACATCCGTTAGGTGTACTATGATCTACAGAGCATCTTTCTCACTAAAATGTCAGAGACTTGACTTTGCTGTTACTGGTGGCAAGCTTTTCTCTCCAGGTACAGAATGATCCCAGTGTAATTTATGCATAAAATCATCTTATCCTAATTATTACATGTTGTTTGCTATGAGAATAAAGGCCATTTTCTCCAGTGGAATATTGTAAGACTCCCCTGTCCAGGGTAGAAATGTTCCTACTTCTGTGGAGAGAATTGAAAACAGTCCCTTCACACACTTCTTACATTCTCTAGTAGAATCAATAAGTTTGAGGCGACAAAACACTCACGTTATCCTAGCTGAGACAGACAATGGCAGAACCTGGGATCCATTGCTCCACAGAACAGCTGACTGGAGATGCTACTGTTCTCTTTGAGCTCTGAGATCTCAGAATTCCGGGGCTCCCGGTGCTCTTGGAGGCTGCTGTATTGAGACTTCCCCTGCTGAGAATTGGTGGGTCTTGGGCATGAGCACATTCCTCCCTGATAAGACAGTGTAGAGTAGTGCAACAATAAGCTTTGGACTTGGGTTGTGGGGCATTGAAGGATTGTCTATAATGCAGAGCTGTGCATTGTTGATGAGGGGGACTATTCTCATTCAGCAAAGGCACCTCTAGGACCCAATCAATGGAGATCCCTCAGGGGGTACAATTTACAAACTTATCCCTAGCACAAAACCTCAGAGGATTGCTTAGGAGACTGGGCCAACTCAAACATGTCTGTACTGGAATACCAGCCAAGGTGAATAACACTTCACTACTGCAGCCAAATCCTTTTTCCTTCCTCCTTTACAAAATTTCTCTAATTTGTCATTTTTTTTTCTAGTCTTTCCGTTTTCAATCTCACCACTCTCCTACAGAATCTTATGGAGGCACCTGGATTGCAGTAACAGCCTCCTAACCTGGCTTCTTATGTCCAGGCTCTTTCTCTCCAATTTATTCTACACCCCAGACTAATTTTTTTAAATTGACATATTTATAATGGCATATCCCTTCTCAAAAAGCCTTTCATGGTTAGCCATACCCTATGGGATGATGTCTAAGACCTTCTAAAATCCTGCCTCCTCTGCAGCCTTGTTTCTTGTAACTCCTAGAATTTAGAGTTGATGGGGTCTTAGTGATCATGCAGACCAAGCCCTCTTTCTACTATATTTTTCCTTTTACTGTCCATTGCAGGCAGATCAGTTTATTCTCCATCCTCCAAAACCTCCTTTGCTATTAGAGCCTCTATTCCTTTTTTTAAAAATAGGACTTCATTTTTTCAGTTAATTAGCATTTATTTTTCCTCACTGCCAATTCCTCCCCACTGGAAGAAGAAAAAGAAAAAAATTATTGTAACAAATATACATAGCTAAGCAAACAAATTCCCACCTTGTCCAGGTCTAAAAATGTATGTGTTGTTCTTCGTATTGAATCTACCACGTCTCTGAACGAAATATATGAATGTACTTAGAGAAGCCAGAGAGATAAAATAAAAATATTTATCAAGTGCCTACTATGTGCCAGGTACTGTGCTAAGCCCCAGGGATACAATAAGAGGCAAAAGTTCTCTTGACTTGCCCTCAATGAGTTTACAGTCTGAAGGGGGAGACAACACACATAAGGAAGTTGGAAAGTAAGGGGAAAGGGATGAGATATCAGGGACTTGGGGGCATCTTGTTGCATGGAGCTGAAACCAGGCAGGGCAGCAGATGCAAGGTGAGGTGATCTGAGAGTGCAGTTTCTGCCCTGTATAAAGGAAGGTATTGGGAGGAGTTTGATATTCTGCCTCCAAACATAGGGGAGAGGAGGTTGAGGGAAACGGAGTCAATCAAGGCTTGAGTTGGCAGCATGGTGGTGAGTTTAGAAGTGATGAGCTTATCTTGGGAGGGGCATCTTGTTGCATGGAGTTGAAACCAGGCAGGTCAGCAGATGCAAGGCTGAGTGATCATGGACCCATCACAGGTGATTAGGAGCTATTATAGGAGCTGTCAGTATTCTTAAGTGCAAAACAGCATTACATTCTGGTGGCAGAATTGATAAAGTAAAACTTCATATCTGCAATCTACTGCCTCTTTCTGTTGAGAGGCAGGAGGACTGCCAAATCATCAGACCTCTGAAGTTCTGATTGGTTACTGCATTGATTAGGATTCTAAAGTCTTTAAGTGTTGATTTCCTGTACATTATTGTGGTCATTGAGTGAATTGTTTTCCTGGTTTGGTTATCTTTTTTTTTTTAATCAATTTGTACAAGTCTTTCCAAGTTTCCCTGAATTTTTCCTATTGGTTGTTTCTTATTACATTCACATATCACAATTTGTTTAGTCGTTCCCAAAATGATGGGCACTCATTTTCCTTCCCATTCCTTGCTGTTCTAACAATATTTTTACATATACAAGACCAATGACCAGTTTTTAAAGAAAGCCATTAGCTTCAGCCCACCAGCGTCCAAATGACCAGTCAGTTGAGTTCTCATGGGGAAGTCAATCACTCTAGAAGAATAGGAATTTATGAAAATGCTTCACACTTGGAAAAGCTAGCTTTCTCTTCACATTTTTATTCCAAAAGGGTTTCCAACTTTTTGCTCCCCAAAGCCTACAAAATAAGCCATGAGGTGCCTGAGACTCAGCTTTACTGACTACTTTGATTTCAGACCAGATGGCTTTTTGGACAAGAAATGCTATTTATTATTTTACGTATATGACTGAGAGTAGGGGGTAAGTGTTTGGGAGAAGGAGGCAGAGGTGCTAATCTCTCTTAAGACTCCTCCCCTCCACCAAAACACACACACACACACACACACACACACACACTCATGAACACACACACACACAAACACACACACACATACTTCTACTGCTGGTGTTGCCTGACCTCTGTTTACATGAGGCCCACAGTTTGTAAATCCCCCAAGGATGGTGTTATTTCCTGGGCTGCCCTTAGCTAATGGCTGTAAGAGCAGTAGTGACAGCTCTGAAACAGGGTTGCTCTCTCATCTTCTTCTTCTTGTTTTTGACTCAGGTCAGTAAACTTCATCACAAGTAAAGTTCCTGTCACATTTGGAACAAACAGAAAAGTTTTAATTCTCTAGTTAAACTCAGCAATAGCAAAGGGACTCGTGAAGCATCTGGGGCCTTGTTATCACAGTGTTAAATTGATTCCTCGGATAAACCCAGACTCATCATCCCAGAGAAGGCAGGGGAATCACTGGGTAGGTGCATACTATGGCCTGTCTACTTCTTTTGCTATGGAAACAAACAGCATTTCATGTACTGCAGAATTGGGACCTACTCCAAAGGGAGACAAGGATCTCATTCACAAAGTTCCCTGGGGGTACATTGCCTCTGGACATGCTAAGAATCAACCGACTGAACCTCCATTGCCAATGTGGCCCTGGGAGCCAGGAGTGGGGAGAGAGAATGGTTTATTTCTTAAAATAAGCTGCTAATTCACTAATTATCCTAAGTCACTTTACTATATTGAGGTATAGAGATATTAAGTGGCTTGTCTAGAGTCACACAAGTGGTATGTGGTGAAAGTAGGATTCCAGCCCAGGTCTTCTGACTCCAAATCCAATGTCTGACCCCCTTTGAAAATCCCACCTGTGTCCCCAAGCAGAGTTCAGATTTAGCAGGTCATAGCTTTAACCAGTATCAAAACAGAATGTCCTGATGGGTTGTAATGAAAGGAATATCTTAAGAGCTTGGTCACTCCAGATAAGCTGAAGGACAGGGGGAGTCTAAGAAAGGTTTCCTGGGTGCTCTTGAGTTGGTCTGGGGTCTAGATCAGTGATAGCTCATAAAAGAAGCTGCCTTACAGGAGATACAATTGAGAAAAGGTACTGACAATGAGAGAAACGGGTTTGAAACATGGAAGGCAAAACCCCCCACAATCTCTCTTGTTTGGGGCTTGTAGAATATGATCAACTCCAAAAGCTTTCAGTGAGAGCCACAAGTCTCCTGCCACCCTCCGGGGAGCATTCTCAGTCAGGTCAGCAAACGTTTAGTAAGTACGATGTGCCAAATGCTATGCCATTAAGCACTAGGAACACTGTGCTTAAGAAAGGCAGAAGCACCCCCTGTCTTCAAGAAGTTCACATTTTAATGGGGGAGACAACTTGCAGACAGCTATGAATAAATAAACTATAGGCAGGATAAATAGGAGATATCAACAGAAGGAAGGCACTGGTATTAAGGAGGACTGGGAAAGACTTCAGGCAGAAGGTGAGATTTGAGCTGGTATTTAAAAGAAGCCACTGAAGCCAGGAGGTGAAGATGGGAAAGTGGAGAATTCCAGGCATGGGGGACAGCCAGTGAAAATGCATGGACTATGGAGAGGGAGTGTTGTGTGTTTGAGGAATAGCTAGAAGACTAGTATCGCTGGATGATAGAGTCTCTGGAGGGCTTTAAGGTGTAAGAAGACTGAAAAGGTAGGAAGGGACTAGGGCATGAAGGTCTTAAAATGCCAGCAGAGGATTTTACATTTTACATTTCAAGGGGCCACTGGAATTTGTTGAATAGGCAGAGTAGCACAGTCAGACCTGCACTTCTGGGAAGACCAATCTGGCAGCTGATTGGAGGATGGGCTGGAGTGGAGATAGATTTCAGACAAGGAGAGAAACCTGAAAGCTGTTGGTGAGGGCCTATACTTGGGTAGTGGCAGTGTTAGAGGAGGAAAGAAGGCATATTCAAGAGATATTGCAAAGGTAAAATCGCTTGGCCTTGGCAACAGATTGGATATGGGGAGTGACAGAGAGTTTAGGGTTAGTCAAGGATGGTACCTATGACTGTGCCCTTGTCAATAACAGGAAAGTTAGGAAGAGGGGAAAGTTTTGAGGGAAAGATCTCAGTATCATCCTGTAACTACCACTGAAGGCAATCTGGCATCTCTCTGGGGGCCCAAGACCCAACCTGAATCTTATTTTTTTGTGTAAGAAAGAGAAAATAGTACCTGGAGCTCATGGAAACTCTGCCTTGTAGTTTGGAATCTTTGTGTGTGTGCGGATACATCATTGTCTCATAAACTTCTGCCCCTCGTCTGTATCTTGTAACAGAGGCTCAGTCTTTGAATCGTGGTCTCAGAATAGGAGGAGACCCCATAGACATCACACACATACACTGTACAGCAGTGATTATAAACTGCTTTCAGACCAGTTATATCATTAGATCTTCACCGTGCGCTGTGAAATAGGTGGGCAGAAATCATTATTCTTTCCTCACATATGAAGAAACTGAGACGCAGAGGTCATACTGCAGGTACCAGAGGTGAGATCTGAACCCACTGACTCCAACTTGGGGGTTTGTTTTCCCCTGTTGTGCCAGGTTGCTTTCCTGTTCCCCTCTCCCAGCAGCCTTGGCTGCTGAGCTAGCCTCCTCCCAGGTCGCCTAGAGCCCTGAAGGAAAGGGGGATCCTAGGCATTTACCCAGCAGGCAATCTTTTCTCTCCAACAATCACCAACATCATACTTTACCATACATGAACAAAGAACAGAATTATTTTACATGAAATTGTAAGCTTACATCATTTGTTGTTCAATAAAATTATTTAGATTAACTAACAAAATAATAAAATAGTTATTTCCTTATAAACTTCCTTTTCCCTCTATTCATTTTCTGTATTTTTTCAGATTGTTACTGTTATTATTCAGTTATAATGATGCATATATATATATTTCTCTTGATTTCTCTTTTGTCATCCTATATCATTTCCTAAAAATCTTTCCATATCTTTTTATATTCCTCATATTTATCATTTCCTATAGGGGAAGAAATTATTTAGATTTAAGAGAGAGAAAGAACCTAAGTGGTCATCTAATTCAAACTAATTCTGTAGATGAAAAAACTAAGTCCCAGTTAAGTGAGCTGCCTGAGGTCAGAAAGACCTCAGGGATTTGATCTCAGGTTCTTTGACTCTGTGTTCTACTCGATTTCCTCTAGACCACACTGCCGATGACACAAAAATGTTTCCTTACCTTTATACACACCAGTTTTTCCGGCCACTCTTTGAATAATTGGATATTGGGGTGTTTCCAGTTTTGCTATTATAAAAAATGCTGGTAAATATGTTTGCTGAAAGATACCTTTCCTATCAACAAAATCAATGGGTTATAGTTCAATTACATAATTGGATTATTGGGTCAAAGAGTGTGATGAGTAAGAGACATTCTCAGTAAGACTGGGAGAATGAAATCAACTCTAATTCATTTGTTGTTCAGTTGTTTCAGTCATGTCTGACTCCTCATGACCTCTTTTGGTTTTTGTTTTTGGTGAAGATACTGGAGTGGTTTGCCATTTCTTTCTCCAGGTTATTTTGCAGATGAGGAAACTGAGGCAAACAGGGTTAAATGACTTGTGTAGGCTCACACAGCAAGTATCTGAGCCACCAAGCTGCCCTTCGAGAACCCTGGAGAGCTAATTAGCTAAAAAAGCTAATCCAAACAATTAACGATATCAGTAAAATTACAGGATATTAAACAAACCCACACAAGTTGTCAGCATTTTTGTGTTACCAAGAAAACACATTGGAAAAAATAGAAAGAAAAATCCCATTTAAAAGAACTTATAGACAGTAAAAAATACTTGGGAAGCTCCTTATGCACAGGAATTGTATGAGCACAATTACAAAACATTCTTCACGCAAATAAAGACATTTATATAATTGGAGAAATACTAGTAGCCCATAGGTAGGTCAAGTCAACATGATAAAAATGACAATAGGACCTAAATTAATATACTTGTTCAGTGCCATATTAACCAAATTATCAAACAAATACCCTATGGAGCTAGGAAAAAAATCATAACAAAATTCATCTGGAGGAACAGAAGGTTAAGAATATGAAGGGAATTGAAGAAAATATAACCGGAAGGAAGGGAGTATAGCAGAACCAGATCTCAAACTATGGAGGAAAGCTATAGCTATCAAAACAATTAGGTACTGGCTAAGAAACAGAGAGGTTTATCATTGGAACAGATTAGGACGCAAATCTATAGATGCAAATGAGTACAGTAACCTGGTGTTTGATAACCCCAGAGATTTCAACTATTGGGAGAAGAACTCGCGATTTAACAAAAACTGGGGAAAACTGGAAAGTAGTCTGGCAGAAGCTAGGCATAGAGTAATATTTCACATTATATCTTGTATATCAAGATAAGTTCAAAATGATTTAGACATAAAAGCTTAATATCATAAGCAAATCAGTGGAGCATGGAAGAAATGACCTATTTGAATCTATGGATAGAGGAAGACGTCATGACCAAATAAGAGCTAGAGAAGTTTACAGGAAATAAACTGGATAATTTTGATTGCATAACATCTAAGTTTTTGAACAAACAAAACCAAGGCAGTTAAAATCAGAGAAAAGCAATAAACTGAGAAAAAATCTTTTCAGCAGCTTTCTCAGATGAAGGTCTTATTTCTAAAATATATAGAGAACTAAGTCACATTTAAAAGAACAAGAGATTCCCTCAGCTGATAAATGGTGAAAGAATATGGGCAGACACCTACTAGTTTTGTTATCCTGGGCTCACCTTGTCTGCCTCAGTTTCCTCATCTATAAAATGAGCTAGAGAAGGAAATGGCAAACCACTCCAATATTTTTGCCTCAAAGTGGGGTCACAAAGAGCTGGATACAACTGAAACCAGTAAACAACAACAGATATGAATAGGCAATTTTCAGAGAGTGAAATCAAAGCTTTCAGTTGCCTTATGAAAAACTGCTCTGTCACCAACAGAGAAATGTAAATTAAAACAACTCTGAGATAACCACCTCACACCCATTGTATTTGCTAAGCTGACAAAAAAGGAAAGTGGCAAATACTGAAAGGGACTCATGACATGCTATCCACCCCTAGAAAGAGATCTGATAGACTCAAAGTACAGACTGAATCACTCTTTTTCTTCCTTTTTCTTCCTTATCTTTTGGAACATGACGAATGTGAAAATTTTTCTCTAGACTTATTTGTAATGGGTTTTATATTTCTTGCTTTCTTTTTGGTTAGGAGGGAGGGGAAAGAGTGAGAGAATTTGGAACTGAAAATTAAATAAAATAGAACTAAAAAAAGGACGTAAAATTCAGATTGGGTCATGGGCTACCAGATAGATGCCTGATTGTCCTCTGGGGTAGTTCCCAGCCTGATGATAATAAGATCTTTTCCTCCCAAATCTCTCCTCTTCCTAACTATCCTATTACTATCAAGGGCACTACATTTCTCCCAGTCTAGATGTCATTCTCAACTCCTCACTTTCTCTCATTCCCCAAATCCAATCTACTGCCAAGGTCTGTCAATTTTTACCTTTGTAACATTGGGCTAGATGCCCTGTAAGATCCCTTCCAGCTCTAAGCTATGACCCCATGAATTTTCATCATACCATGGTCCATTGTTCTTATTGTAGGAAAGACTATAGTTTTCCATAGGTTTCATGCCTTTAGTTGGGGTTGTTTTTCAGAAGTATAGTTCCAGTGTAAATTCTAATTCAATTGTAGATGACACTTACATAGGGGTATGTATGTATCTTGGAAAGCTTTTGATTCTAAGATAAAATATTAGGATCAGTTTTAAGTCTTCAATTTAAGTTGATCTCTTCCAGTTATAACATTCAATGGATCTGAGGTCTACTTTAAGAAAAACTCATATAAAAAAATTCAAGCTTACAAAACAAAGAAACATTGCTCATATACTCGAGAATGTGCTTGGAAAAGGAAAAAAGTGAAATCAACCTACAGTTCCCTCCAAAATAAGGTGATCAGAATTAATAGACTTTAGAACCTTACTAGTGCTAGTGTTAGTTTCTCCAAGCCAACCACTACCATACCCTTCTCTGGCTACAATGGCCAGACTGTTGACATGGTCATGTCTGCCCATTTCCCTCCTCCAAGTTCCTCAAAACTTTATCAAAGTTAATGATGAAAAATAAGTCATTCCTGGCATAATTAAAGTTTATCAAAAGTAATTCTATTTCTTGGTTAGAATAAAGAAAACTTTCAGTCCCAGTGCCGGAGAAAGTAACAACCAATTGGGTTGTAAGAAAGGTGAGTCTTTGTTACAAAGGTGTTATAATGAATCTCTATGGAAATCAGCCCCATCAGTTCAGAGGAGGGAGGAGATTCCTGAGCGGATCCACAGTTTGAGGTTATGCACATCTCTGTCTCCATGAAAACAAAGCAGCAGCCCAAGTACTGCAGGTCTTGTTCCTTTTCCACAGAGACACCCATAGTCTATTTCACCAAAGTCTCATATACAAAGTCCTCTCTGGGCATGTTATCCTGAGGCGTGAAAGAACCATTTAACAAGAGACCCCTTGAGCACACCTGGGGATAACCTAAGGGAGCCACCACCAGCAAAAGTTACCCCTTTGGTCTAGGACAGGAGGATGATTGGCAAGCAGTGATTAACATAGCTTGCTTCTTTATCCATTTGCATTGGAAGCTGCTTCTCACCAAGAGAGTAGAGAGATGTAGATCAGAGCAAAGGTCATTGTCAACTTATGATGCCATGATGCTAGGACAAGAGGCTCCAAAAGGGAAGCAAAGGGGTGTATGAGAACAGTGTGATGCTATACTGAGCCTGGCTGAGGAGAATGGTCCAGAGAAAGTGTCTTCTCTCTCATTAAGAGGGAGGTGAGGACCTTTAGATAGTGAGTTGTGCAGGGAGCCAAGAAAAGGGCATTGCTGGGAAACACTGAACTTCCTGAGAAACATGGCAGCCCAGTGCAAGAAAGGGGAGGACACCTGATTATTTCAGATCTGCAGACCACGTTCTGTCCCCTGCAGCCTGTGGGGAGAATCAGAAGGACCCTGCCACCCTGCCACCCTGTGAGTAGCACCATCTTTATTACCAGGAGTGCAATTGACCCAGAGGGGAATTTGAATATTTGCCCAGTGATTTGTGGCATAATTTACATAGTAGACCCTTTTGTAAGGAGATAATGACTGGGGCAGCAGTTGCATGGGAACCCCTGGTAGGTGCCTTGTAGTCACCATTTTTTTTTTTTTAGCAATTTACACACAAAGTCTAATATGACATAGATTAGGGATTCCAGAAAAAGTGACAGACAAAAGGAAGGAAAACACATCACTGAAATATTCGTCTTGCCTGGCTTGTCAGGGCTGTCTGACCCCATGGACGATGATATTGTTTTAAGTGAAGAAAATGTCAAAGGGGCTGATTGCCTCAAGTTAAGGTTTGAATGAAATCCTTTCATGTTCTTACGCAGGATAAATATCACATACCCTCCTTAGGTAACACTATCACAGAATCTGGGTTGAAAGGGTCCTCAGAGGCTGCCTAGTCCAACCTTTACCTGACCAAGAATTCACTCTGCAACATACCAATAAAGAAGTATACCATCTTTGCTTGAGGGGAATCCACTACCTCTAAGGCAGCCATAGTATTTTTGGACATCTCTAATTATTATAGGGGCAGCTAAGCGGCTCAGTGGATAGAGCACTGGGCTTGAAATCTGGAGGACCCATCTTCCTGAGTTCAAATCTTGCCACAGACACACCTCACTTTACAAATCTGTCTTTAAGCAGTTTCAACCCACTATGCCTAGTTCTTCCCCGGGGCCAAACAGAGCAAGTTTAATCCCTCTTCTGGCTGAGAATCCTTCAGATAATAAGAGGTGGTTATTCTATTTTCATTGCCTCCTCTGCTGTCATATAAACATCCCTAGTTTCTTCAGCCCCTCTTCACGTAGCATGACTTCGTTGCCCTAAACCATTTTTGTTGCGCTCCAGTTTAACAACATCCTTAAAAGCTGTTACCCAGAACTGAATACAATTCTGCAGGTGTGGTCTGAGTAGGAGAGGATAGAGGAAAAACTACCACATCTCATTCGGGACATCATGTCTCCTCTCTTCATGAAGTCTGTGACTGAACTCGCTTTGGGGGCTCTCTTTCACTCATGACTCATAGTAAGCTTGCTGAAACCCCACAATGACTTTCAGGCAAATTGCTGTCTAGCCAAGCCTCCCTCATCTTTTGCTTAAAGCATCAATTTTTTGAAACCAAATATAAGACTGTACGTATATCCCTCTTAAATGTCCTCTTATAAGATTCAGTCAATCTTGTAACCAGCTGAGAAAATAATGACCATATAGACCTTTAAGATTTGTAAAATGCTTTACATAACATCCTCTCATTTGATTCATACAACAATCTTGAAAAGTACACGCTAACCATCCCTCCTGCATGTATCATTTGCACATGTGATAAGCATAACTTTTCTGACTTTGCCCAAGGCTCTGATAACAATCTTAACCAACATATGGCCAGCTTCATAACCCTGCATGACTCCACTGGAGACCTCCTTTGAAGTTGACATCAAGCCATTAAAGACTACTTTTTGGGTCTAATGTATCTAAATGTACCATTGACCAGCACACATTGTTATCCATAAGAAGAGCATGAAAGATTTTGTCAAGTTTGTTACTCAAATCCAAGTAGACTCCATCTATAGGACTTCCTTGTCATCCATCTGTTAATTTTTTCAAACAGTATTGGATGAGCCCAGGATGGAACCTGACCTGAGACATCATGAGGGAAGACTGTCTAGGCCATTATAGCAATGACTTTCAAACCTGGTCAATCCACTCTCACACAACCCTACAAAGAAATATAACTATTCTCACAAAGAGGAAGGTGAGGCTATTTTTTTTTTCTTCTCCAGCAACTACACAGTGAGAACCAAGACTCTTTGAACCTACAGTAGGGGAGAATATGAAGAATTCATAGGAGGGTAAATCTCTGCTTTCTACCTAGGAGGTCTGTCATAAATTGTCCCATTTTGGTTTAGGTCTTGCATATTCAATTCCTGAGAAATACAAGAAGTATTGATCTGATTATAAATTGGTTTTCTGGAACAATGTGATTTATACTCATCCTTAAATATGTCACTATCTCACTTGGCTTTTCCACAAGAGCTTGGGTTAGCTGATTTATTTTCAACTTATATTTTACCATAAACCCTAAATTTTTTTTTTGCCTGCCTGAAATATATAAAATCAGTCCTTCCTTGGCTTATTCCTGGGTGTCTCTTGAACCATCCTGTCCAACTGTCCAATCCTAGCGAATCTGGTTCTGTTGACTGATGACTTCTCCAAATTATCCTAACCACTCTCATTCATGCTCTTTTCCTCTATAAGGGGCTACAGACCTTAGCTGGCAGGCAAGCCCTCATCACTGAACTTGAAGATTAGGCGAGGTAGTTCATTATGACTTCAATATTCAAGTCAATAAATGTTTATGAAGTGCCTACAATGTGCTAGGTACTAGGAACTGAAAGGCAGGAATGAAATGGTCCTTCTCCCCAAGGAACTTACCTTCTACTGAAAGGACACAACAGGTATAGAAGGAAGCACAGTATGAGAAAAACTGAAGGGAGAGAGAGAGAGAGAGAGAGAGAGAGAGAGAGAGAGAGAGAGAGAGAGAGAGAGAGAGAGAGAGAGAGAGGGAGAGAGAGAGAAAGAGAGACAGAGGGAGAGAGAGAGGGAGAGAGAGAGGGAGAGAGAGAGAGAAAGAGAGAGGGAGAGAGAGAGAGGGAGGGAGTGAGGGAGGGAGGGAGAGAGAGAGAGGGAGGGAGGGAGGGAGGGAGAGCACGAATAGTAATGACTTGGGGATCTGGGATGAGGTAACTGTATGAAGTAACTATGTTAGTAACTATGAAGTAACTCCTGATTTGAATTTTATTTTATTTTATTTTATTTTTTTAAATTATTTTTTAATGTTTAACAATCACTGCCATACAATTGAGATTTTATCCCCCCCACACCTACCCCGCACTACCCCCCTCCCTCCCCACGACTGCATACAATTCTGTATAGGTTCTACATATACTTTCCTATTGAGTACAATTTCACTATAGTCATGCTATGTAGTCAGACTAAGATAAATGAAAGAAATCATATAACAAATCAGAACATGATACACAAAAACTTACACATGCACAAACATGATCTGCTACATTCTGCGAATGACTTCCATATTTCTTTCTCTGAGTGTGGAAGGCATTTTGCCTTGAGAACCACCACTGGGATTTTATTATTATTATTATTTTTTTAAGAAGTTCTTGCGTTATTACAAAATTCCAAGTCTACCAGAAAATACTCTCACACACTGTGGTCGTTGCTGTGCACAAAGTTCTCCTGGTTCTGCTCCTTTCACTCAGCATCAGGTCATATAAGTCCTTCCAGGCCTCTCTGAAGTCTTCTTGTTCATCATTTCTTATGACACCATAGTACTCCATTACATTTATATACCATAATTTATTCAGCCATTCCCCAATTGATGGACATCCCCTTGACTTCCAGTTTTTGGCAACTACATAGAGTGCTGCTATAAATATTTTTGTACATGTGGGACCCTTTCCCATTTTTATGATCTCTTGGGGATACAGTCCTAGTAGCGATATTGCTGGGTCAAAAGGTATGCACATTTTTGTAGCCCTTTGGGCATAGTTCCAAATTGCTCTCCAGAATGGTTGGATGTGCCCGCAGCTCCACCAACAATGAATTAGTGTTCCAACTCTCCCACATCCTCTCCAGCATTTATCATTTTCTTGTTCTGTCATGTTTGCCAATCTTATAGGTGTGATGTGGTACCTCAGAGTTGTTTTGATTTGCATCTCTCTAATCAATAGTGATTTAGAGCATTTTTTCATATGATTATAGATATCTTTAGTTTCTTCTTCTGAAAATTGCCTGTTCATATCCTTTGACCATTTATCAATTGGGGAATGACTTGTATGATTATACATTTGAGTCAGTTCTCTATATATTCTAGAAATGAGGCCTTTATCCCCGAGCTTAGCTGTAAAAATTCTTTCCCAATTTACTACATCCCTCTGGATTTTGGTTGCATTGGGTTTGGTTGTGCAAAAACTTCTCAGTTTAATGTAATCAAAATTATCCATTTTGCATTTCATAATGCTTTCTATCTCTTCTTTAGTAAAAAATTCTTCCCTTCTCCATAAATCTCTGATTTGAATTTTAAAGGAAAAGTTAGAGGTTTTGGTAGACAAAGCTAATGATGAAATTCATTCAGGCAATGAGGAATGGCAGTTCATAGAGCTGGAAGATAGTGTCAAGAATGACTAGCAGTCCGGTCTGACTGAAGCTTATTGAGTGGCAGGAAGTGGTATGAAGTAAAGCCAAAAAGGTAGGTGGGAGCTAGGTTATAGAAGCTCTTCAATGCCCAGCTATGGACATTTTATTCTATAGACAATGATGAAGAATCACTGAATGTTTTCCTTCCTTCCTTCCTTCCTTCCTTCCTTCCTTCCTTCCTTCCTTCCTTCCTTCCTTCCTTCCTTCCTTCCTTCCTTCCTTCCTTCCTTCCTACCTTCCTTTTCCCTCCTAATTACTTGCAAAAATAATTTTTATCAGGTTTTCAAAAAATTTTGAATTTCAATTTTTCTCTTTCTCCTTTCCTTTTCCTCTGAGAAGACTAGCAATTTGATATAGGTTATACATATGCAGGCATGAAAGACATATTTCTATATTAGTTATGTTGTGAAAGAAAAAAGACCAAAAAAAAAAACCCAAAAGAAATAAAGACAGCTTAAAAAATGTATGCTTCAATCTGCATTCAGAGCTTTTTCCCTGGAGGTGATAATTTTTTTTTTTATCATAAATCCTTTGGAGTTGTTTTATGTTACTGTACTGCTGAGAACAGCCAGATCATTCATAGGTGACCACTGCGCAACACTGCTGTTATTATGTTCTCCTGATTCTGTTCACTTCATTACATGGGTTCATGTCTTTCCAGATTTTTCTGAAAGCATCACGTTCATCATTTTTTAGAGCACAAAAGGATTTTATCACAATCATATACCACAACTTGTTCAGTCATTCCCCAATGGATGAGCATCCCCTCAATTTTCAATTCTTTGCTACCACAAAAAGCTGCTATAAATATTTTTGTATGTATAGGTCCCTTAGGCCTCCTCCCCATTTTTTTATCTCTTTGGAATAGAGACCCAGTAGTGATATTACTGGGTCAAAGAGTATGCACAGTTATATAGCCCTTTGGCATAGTTTCAAATTGATTTCCGGAATAGTTGGATCAGTTCACAACTCCACCAAAAGTGCTTTAGTGCCACAATTTTCCCACATCTCCTCCAATATTTATCATTTCCCTTTTCTGTCATATTAGCCAATCTGAGAAGTGTGAGGTGGCATCTTAGCCTTGTTTTAATTTGCCTTTCTTTAGTCTAATCAATAGTGATTTAGAGCATTTTTTTTCATATGACTATAGGATAATTTTGATTTCTTCTTCTGAGAATGCCTGTTCATATCCTTTGACCACTTATCAATTGAGAAATGAATTGTATTCTTATAAATTTGATTCAGTTCTCTATATAGTTTAGAAATGAGTCCTTTATTAGAGAAACTTGTTGTCAATTTCTTTTCACAATCATGATTATTGTGTATTTCCCTCCATTCTGTTTTTCCTGTTTTTGTTTCTCTCTCTCTGGCCTTTCACTCTGTCCCTCCTCAAAAGTGTTTTGCTTTTGGTCTGAACTGGGATGGCAGACATATAAGTAGAGAGGAGAATGAATATGAGGAATGGTATGCATGTGGTATCTAGATTAATTGACAGTGGATTAGATATGCTGAATGACAAATAGACAATAGTCAAAGACAGCTTCAGGCAGCTCGGTGGTACAGTAGATAGAGTGCTGGGTCTAGAGTCAGGAAGACTTGACTTCAAATGTGGCCTCAGATACTATCTGGGTGACCCTGGGCAAGTCTCTTAACCCTGTTTGCCTCAGTTTCCTCATCTGTAAAATGAACTGGAGAAGGAAATGGCAAACCACTCCAGTATCTTTGCCAAGAAAACTCCAAATGGGGTCATGAAGAGTCAGACACAACTAATCAACCAAAAAAAAAGTTTGAGATGCCCTGCAGCTATCTGGTAGTTGGTAATATGTGACTAGAGTGGAGGAGAGAAGTTAAGGGTGGGTAGTTCAATGAATCTTTGACCTCAGTGATGTGAGGACTTCCTCCAGATGGTTCATCAGTGCTTACAATTTTAGATATGTTTCCCATAAATACCCCATAGAGTCTATTAACCTGAATTTAGTTCAGAATATATTCTTGAGCACTAACAGTCTTCCCAAGTTGAAATTGACTCATACCTCTGATATCATTCTTCGGTTGGTTGTTCCTCTCATGATACTCATTGAGTACAAGATCATGAACATCAGATGCAAAGTACATGATTTCTGATCTCTG
Organism: Notamacropus eugenii; assembly: GCF_028372415.1. Lineage (NCBI taxonomy): Eukaryota > Metazoa > Chordata > Mammalia > Diprotodontia > Macropodidae > Notamacropus > Notamacropus eugenii. The sequence continues at coordinate 10,479,322 of NC_092878.1, forward strand.
TGACATATTGCACATTTAGTACATGGATTCCTTAAAAATTCATCCTCCAGAATATCATTCTCTTTAATCCAGTTGAATTCTTGCTTATTTTAATTATCTCTAATAAGAACTTCCAGTTTTTGTTTCTTTATGTTAATTTTTTCCTTTTCCTTACTTAGTTAATAATAAAATAAAGTATCAAAAAATGAACATTTCAAAATGAGGAAGTTTAAAAAATTTTTTTTCAGGGATTGGTTGTTTATTTATTTTTTAAAAAATATATAATTTATTTATTTTTCAGTTTTCAACATTACCTTCCACAAGAATTTGAATTCCAAATTTTCTTCTCATTTCTCCCCAACCCCCACCCCAGGAGAGTGTACAGTCCATCCACCCCTTCCCCCAATCTGTCCTCCCTTCTATTACCACCCCCTTCTCCCATCCTTCTCCCCTCTATTTTCCTGTAGGGCAAAATAGTTTTCTATACTCCATTGCTTATACATCTGATTTCCCAGTTATATGCAAAAACAAATTTTAACATTCATTTTTAAAGCTTTGAGTTCCACATTCTCTCCCTCCCTCCCTCCCCACCCACCCTCATTGAGAAAGCAAGCAATTCAATATAGGTCATACACTGTAGCCATGCAGAACACTTCCATAACAGTCATGTTGCAAAAGACTAACCACATTTCCCTCTGTCCTGTCCTGCCCTACATTTATTCCATTCTCACCCTTGACCTGTCCCCTGACAATAGTGTTTGCTTCTGATTATCGCCTTCCCCAATTTGCTATCCCTTCTACTATCTTCTCTCTCCTATCCCCTTCCCTCCACCTTCCTACAGGGTAAGATAGGTTTCCATACCCAATTGAGTGTGTGTTATTTCCTCCTTAAGTCAAATCTCATGAGCGTAAGGCTCACTTATTCCCTTTCATTCCCCCCTCTTCCCCTCCATTGTAAAAGCTCTTTCTTGCCTCTTTTATGTGAGATGATTTGCTATATTTTACCTCTTCCTTTCTCTTTCTTCCATTACATTCCTCTCAACAGTAAATTTTATTTTTTAGGTATTCTCCCTTCATGTTCAGCTTACCCTGTGCCCTCTGTACATACATATACATACACACACTTACATATACATATACACTTATACACATAAATATATATAATATATGATATATATAACATACCTTATTGCTATGTCAGTAATATGCTTTTCAACTCCAGCCACTTAAAAAAAACAACCCAACCCTTCTACTAAATGATGGGAGAGTTTCGATCTCTGTCGGTAGAGTTAGTTCCCACATCAATGAAATTATACAGATCCTTGAGGTCCTGATACAAGGAGTCAAAACTGGAAGCACAAGGAAGGAACATCTGGGTAAACAAGCTAGGTTGCATGTGTACTTTCAATGTCTCTGCTTTGAATGACCTGAAGGATATGGGATTGTGGGAGGGAGAATGTTTGGTGGAACAATGAAATGATTTCTATGGTGCCAAAGAACATAAGAAAAGATGGCCCATAATCTGGGATAAAAGAGAGAAGGAGAAGTGTTGAGAACAGGTTTTCTTATTAGGTACAGAGTAAGTGCAGAAAGAGTGGACCTGGCTTGGTTGGGAAACTAAAGTAGATAACAGTTTGGTCCACACACTCTTAAGTCAACTATCTGAGTTATTATTCAGCTTTACACTGCTAACCCCACTTAGTTCCCAATCCAAGACTAATTCTATATAGGTTATTCACTGCCCAAGAAGATGGATGTGGATTTGGCAGTTAAAGATGTTGCTGTACATAAAAATAAAAGACTTGTTCTGCTGGAAATGCTTCCTTCATCTCCTATTCCCTCTACCTTTAGATCAAATGGGATTGAGATCTTAAGCATCACAGTTTCTTCTGATAATACTCTCATCTCTTTCTCCCCAACAGGGAACATGGGGAATATTACCACTGTCACTGAGATCATTCTTCAGGGACTCACAGATGCCTGCGAATTACAAATGCTGATCTTTGTGGGGCTCCTTCTGACCTACCTTATCACACTGCTAGGGAACCTCCTCATCATTGTTGTGACCCTGATGGATCATCGCCTTCACACCCCCGTGTACTACTTCCTCAGAAACTTTGCTGTTCTGGAGATCTGGTTCACTTCTGTCATTTTTCCTAAGACACTGGACAACATCCGAACAGGGAATAAGACCATCTCCTTACTGGGATGCTTCTTTCAGTGTTTCCTTTACTTCTTTCTAGGAACAACAGAATTCTTCCTCCTGGCTGTGATGTCCTTTGATCGCTATGTGGCGATCTGTAACCCCTTGCGTTATGCCACCATCATGAGCAAAGGACTCTGTGTGCAGCTGGTGCTGTCCTCCTGGATGGGAGGGTTCCTTCTCATCATCGTCCAAAGTTACATCACATTTCAGCAGCCTTTCTGTGGCCCCAATGTCATCAATCACTTTTTCTGTGACAGTTTCCCATTGTTAGAGCTTATATGTGCAGACACAAGCCTGGTGGAACTGATAGGCTTTGTCATAGCCAATACCAGTCTTCTGGGCACCTTATCTGTCACTGCCTCTTGTTATGGCCACATCCTCCACACAATCCTGCGTATCCCCTCAGCCAAGGAGAGGCAGAAAGCCTTTTCCACTTGTTCTTCTCACATCATTGTGGTATCACTTTTTTATGGCAGCTGCATCTTTATGTATGTCAGGGAAGGTAAGGGCAGCGAGGGAGAGAATCTGAACAAGGTTGTAGCCATCCTCAACACTGTGGTGACCCCAATGCTCAATCCTTTTATCTACACCCTTAGGAACAAACAGGTAAAACTGGTGATTAGGGAAAAGGTGGGCAAGTGGATCTCCCAGGCCTGAGCTGGAGCTGCAGAGCAGAAAGAGTTCCACATAGGAGGCAACGGCTTTTGTAGTTCCCTGAGTTCCTATGACTGAGTCTTATCTCATGTCGACAATATAGTGCCACAATAGTCTTTCTGTGTGGGTCACCGTGCCTTCTTCCTTCATCCAAATGGCTCTGGACTATTCTTGGGGTCATCTTAGCTATTAACCCAGATTTTTTCCCTTCTCCTCCCTAGAATGAGTTGCCAAAAAGTCCCCGCCTTCTTCTCAATACATTGTCCCCAGCCTCCCAATGGAACTAAATCACTCTGCTCCATTATTCTGCTGACATCATGGGAACCTGGGGATTTTTCATTGCTTCTAGTTAAGGGGGAAGAGAACACAAGGAGGTCAGCTCCACTCTGGCAGCAGGTCAAGTGATAGTTGCCAGGCCTAGAGGCCTGAGGGCTACCTGAGTCTTCCCTTACCTCTACCGGAGGTCTTCGGTTGGCCAAACCGGATGCTCGTATGAGAGAAAGGACGTTCCAGAGTCGAACAAGGGTTGAGCTTTATTTCAGGGTCTAGTTACAAGTGCAGGGGGATTCTTCCTTAGGAGGGAGCGAAGAATCTCCCAAGGAGGCAAAGATCTTACAATATAAGCGGGGAGAGATTGGAAGTAGAAGTGTAAGTGGGGAGAGAGGGGGAGGGGAGAGAGGAGAGAGGAAAAGCGGAGCCTTGTTGTCCTCACCGCTCCGCGCCCCTCCGCCCAAGAGAGCTTTCAGGCTTTTCTGATCCTACTTAAACTCTCCAGCAGCATAGTTTGCATCTGAATACTGTGCTGTTAGATAACAATAGTGTGCCCAGATCCGGGACAATCTCGAGGGCGGGGAGAGCTCTCTCCCATCATGTTTCTCACGGGAAGAGGCGGAAATACACGAGATAGCTCGGTTCACCTCGATTCCCAGCCGTTTCCTGGGGGGTCTCGTGAGAACTCTAAGATTTAGAAGTTCCCACCTTTACCCGCCCGAGACTGTCCACATGGAATTGAGCTTCCAACCCTAGCAGATAGTCTCTATGACTCATGGTTCATCATTCATGTACAACAAACCCAGCTACTATTCCTGATGGAATGGCTTCTGCTTAAAATGAGAAAAATTATCATTTGCCAAAGCCCTTTTATTTTATTGTTATATAAAATTGTTTAAAATGTTATGTAAAGCTAATGAAAATACACAATACTTGCCCTTTGGGAGTTTATTATCTAAAATATGCAAACTTAATATAGATTAAGATACCAAGGTCATAGCAAGAGCAAACAAACATTAAAAAATCCAGATCTATACAAGTTGAAGCCAATAGATGGGATATAAAAATTCAGGTAATTTGGAAACAGGCTGGATCACAACCATATTTGTCCCTGGAGATCTTACTGGGAAAAGGAACTTTGTCCAGAGCCACTGGGATGAAATAATAAGGCATGGTGACCCATGCGGAAAGACTATTGTGGTGCTATGTTGTTGACATAAGATGAGGCTCAGTCATAGGAAACATTCAGATGAAGAGATTGACTAAATTTCTGTGCTAAGAAGGGGACCAAGACAAGGTAAATGAGTAAACATCAGGGCATGTTTAATAAAGGCTTTCATAAGCATACTTTGAATTTCTTTTTTTTTTTTTAATTTTATTTATTTTCCAAATTATTTGTTTTCAGTTTTCAGCAATCACTTCCAAAACTTTTAAATTTTCTCTCCCTCCCTCCCCAAGATGACATGCAACCTTGTATGGGCTCTACATATACATTCTTATTTTACATATTTTCACATTAGTCACTACTGTGAATTTCCTAAACCCGATCCAGAGTATAATAGGAGGGTAGCACAGAATCCTAAACAGGCAGATGAAACAGAGAAAATGACAGCTAAGAAAACAACTTTGGTTATGATTTAAGAACGGGGCATTGGTTGGAAGGGAGAGGAGGTTTGCCATGCCCGGGCAAGAAATTGCTGGCACTCAAAGTAAATAAATATTTGTTCTGAAAGGATCAAGTTCAGGAGATACGATCTGAGGCAAAATAGTATTTGTTTCCACCTGGCTGTATAAAGGGAAGGGCATTTATACTCAGATGTTACACTATTTATTACCACTGTAGAGGGAACAATTTCATTACTGGCAGGAAAGTCTACCCAGTAAAAATGATGATCTGCATAGATCATATGTATGGCTGGAGTTGATAGGAATCAAAAGAGTTTCTCCATCTAGCTCAAAGAGTAGATTGAATTTAAGAAGCGGCACTTCAGGCAGATGAAAAGCAATTGTAAAAAAGGACAATAACTTAGAACTATTCATGCAATGACCATAACATTGTAAATGAAAACAACTTGAAAGATAAAAATTCTGATTAATTTAATGACCAGTTATGACTCCAGAAGACTGATGAAGAAGCCTGTCTTCCAGCTCAGGATGGATTGGTGAAGGACTTTAGGCACAAGATGGTATCTACATTTTCAGAAACAATACAACACAAATCTGTTTTGTTTGACTATTTTGTAGTTGTTCAGTGAACTCATCTGGGGTTTTCTTGGCAAGATACTTGAGCGGCTTGCTATTTCCTTCCCCAGCTCATTTTATAGATGAGGAAATCAAGGCAAATAGGGTGAAGTGACTTGTGCAGGGTCACATAGCTAGTAAGTATTTTAAGCCAAATTTGAATTCAGGAAGATGTCTTCCTCACTGCAGCCCTGGTATTATACACTGTGCCACGTAACTGCCCAGCTTTGTTTGACTATACTTATTTGTTAGTCTGAGAAAGCTTTATATTTGCAGTAAGGGAGAAGAGTAGAAGAGAGTGATAGTAATGCAAAAAAAAAGGGAGAAGAGAACTTTAATGAAACATTCAAATATTATAAAAGAGAGCAGAAGGAATTCAGAAGAAGTTCAGATAAGCCGGACAATATTAACACTGCCATATTAAATTTTATGTATATTTAAAAAGCAAACTGTGTAATGGAGTCACTTTTCTTGGCCTTCTTTGAATATGGAAAGGTTCATAATTGCTGGTGATGTTCTAGTTCATATTAAAATTTTTTTTTTAAAGGCAATACCTAAGGATTTCTCCAGCTGGCTATCAGACTAGCTGACTATGGCTCTAAATCCTAAAATGTTGAACCAGTCCCTGAGTCTTGAACTAAAAGAGTTGAAAACCCTACCTGTATTTAATGGAGAACCAGCAGAAAATAATTCAGGGGAGATGTGGGTATAATGCAGGAACAGACAAAGCAGTTCGTAGTGTGATACCATCACCAGCCCCACTGTTATTTAATTAACTATCATTTGCTTGGAACTGGTATGTCCTTTGGTTGGTTTGTCAGAGGAAATATCAACAGATGTTTGTCATTTGTGGTTTTGAGTGAATGCTGATCCAAAAGATCTCCTGAAACTCAGCTAGCTTTCAGAAGGTCCTTAATTGAGGAGGATCCCAGGATACACTTCCAATCCAACATTTCCCCAACTAGCCTCCCTGTTCAAGTTCCCCATTTTTACCAAATGACATCATCTGTAAAAAGACTCCTACTGAAGTTTGTCATTGAGTCATTTTTCCAGTTGTGGAATGACTCTTCATGACCCCATTTGGGGTTTTCTTGGTAAAGATGCTGGAATGGTTTGCCATTTCCTTTTCCTGCTCATTTTACAAATGAGTAAACTAAGGGAAACAAGGTTAAGAGACTTGCCCATAGAATCACACAGCTAGTCAATTTCTGAGGCCAGATTTGAACTCAGGAAGATGAGTATTCCTGACTTCAGACCCAGTACTCTTATCGACTGTCCCTCCTCTGCTCAGGGATGTCTGAGATATTTATGGAGGACTAGTTCCTCTGACATGATAGGGCTTGCTGAGCTTTTTTTCAGGGTTGCTCATCCACCTTTGACGAAACTCTCACCTGTGGATCCAAGAAGCTGTAGCATCATAGTAGCCATACCCTGGTAAAACCATCTTGTCCGATGGGCTAAACCAGATGGAGGGCAACCAACAGGTAAGTTAGGGGAATGTCTATCCCAAGCATGTGAAGACTTTCCAGGCAGAATGGGTAGATGAAAACAATTTGTTCCAGCGGCCATGAAGGTGGCGGAAGCAGGCACTGTGGTGCAATTAGAGCTTGTTCAGACATTCAAGATGCTAATGTCATCCACAGCATCCTGGACCAGTACCAATCCTCTTGACTTTTGTCTTGCCACTGGACTTTGATAACTCTGGTAGAGAGAGTGAGGCTGACAACTTTGTGCAACTCTGTCTCCCCTAAATCTAATTCAGGTGTAAGTCAAGTCATCACCCTGTGTTTTCAGTGATTCTCTTCAGAAACAGCGAATGAGCAGTGTCATCTGCAAAATGAGTTTGGATTTAGGTGGCCTCGAACGTTCCTTCTGGATCGAAAATGTATAATCTTTTATTCTCTCCATTATTTCTCTATTTTAAATTATGGTCCTGGAATCTTCAGCCCATTCTTACACAGAATTTCCTCATCAGTTACTTACTTCCCAAATGGATCTCTCTCTTCTGAAGTCCTCATTCTTCAATCAGAAAGTGATGAAAACACCACCTAAATCCCAGGTTCTTTCCTGGAATGTCATTATTTCTAGTAATGCTTTCTAGGTACCTTGTTTTGGTGTGATTTGTCCTCACTTGAATCACCAGAAGTGGGTAGTGATTGTGAGGTTTAACAAGTTTCGAAAGGCTCTTTGCAATATCTTGGGTAGCTTGCCTGGAAAGACAGCATGGATATGTTGAGTCCATACATGGCCACCCAGGGACTGCTGCTTCTTCTGATCATTACTGCATGACCTGTGTCCTAATGACACCTGGGATTCCATGTGTGTTTGTCCTTCGTTGCTGAAGAAGACCAAGCTATCAGAGAAGTGATGACCTGACTTGCACTCGACTTTGTTTTGAGTGAGGGAGGGTTGTGCAGGTCACTAGTGTCACTTCTCCTCCAGAGCCATCTGAATCTAGTGATCAAATATTCATCAGGATGACTGGAGATGACCCAGGATGAGGCAATTGGGGCTAAGTGACTTGCCCAAGGTCACACAGCTAATGCGTGTTAAGTGTGTGAGGTGAGATTTGAACTCAGGTCCTCCTGACTCCTGCACTGGTGCTCTATCCACTGCACCACCTAGCTGCCCAGTGATTCCATGTACTTATTCTTTGGAGCACAAGATGCTGTCTTTCTTTGAGCTCATCATGAATTCCCTCATCTCCTATTCTCTCCACCTCAAAACTTTATCTACATCTTTATCAGTTTCCTCCAAGGAAAAGATGGTTCTTCTCTTAGGCAACACTAATACCTCTATTTATGTCTTTGACCACATCAGGAAGATACACCCAGTGATCAATCCTTCCTTCTCCCTTATCATTAACCTTTTCCTTTCTATTAGTTCTTTCTCTGCTACCTTGATAGTTTTCCTTCATCCTTTAAGAAAAAAACCCTTTATTATCACCTCAAACTATCATTTGATTTCTCTCCTTCCTTTCATGGTGAAAATCCTAGAAATAACCTTTTCATCTGTTTGCTTCTAGTTCTTCATTACCCATTTTTCAGCTTCATCTGTTACTTCTGACCCCATCACTCAACTGAAACTACTGTCTCAAAGGTTATCAAACATCTCTGAGATGTTAAATCCAATGAGCTTTTTCTCAGTGCTCATCTTTCTTGACCTTTCTGCAGTTTGTGATACTACTGACTATCCCCTCCCCTTGGATACTCTGTCTCCCATTGACTTCCACACCGTAAGTCTTGCCTGGTTCTCTTCCTATGTGACCGTCCCTTTACAATCCCCTTAAATGATTTATGTTTATTTCCTACCCCTAAAACTCTGTCTTGGGTCCTCTTCTGCCTTCATTCTACATATTCTTTTTGGTAATTTCATCAGCTCCTTTAGGCACAACTATTATATGTAACAAATGACTCCCAAAGCTATATATCTAGCCCTGATCTCCTCAATTCCATTCCCACATCACCAACTGCCTGTTGGGCACCTCTGCTTAGAAGGCATCTAAAATTCAAAATGTCTAAAATGGAATTTATTCATTTCCCTGCCTAAGCCCAGCCTTCCTACAAACTTCTCAATTTTTATCAAGGCACTACAGCCTTCCAGTCAAATAGGTTCATAATTTCAGTCATTCTTGACTGTTTCCCTCCTCCTCATTCCCCCAAATCAGTGAACAAATCTTGTCACATGTAGCTATAAAGTATTTTTCATTTTATTTTTTCAGTTAACAAAAATCTATTTTTCTCCTTTTACTCTCCTCCCTCCACTGGAAAAATTAAAAGTTTAAACCCCCCCAAACCTTGACTATGGTCATAAATTTGAATGAAAAAGCTTGATTATGAATGTAACAATCACGCATAACAGCAAAACAAATTCCTGTATTATCTATCGCCAAAATTATAGTTTTCATTTTGTGCCCCAAATTTATCACCTCTTTTGTCAGGAAGTAGGTAGCATGCTTCATTACCATGGTACCATGATTCAAAGGTTGAATATCCATTAGGAGACACAGAAGAGGGGCAGAGACAGAGAGAATGCTATGTGTACACACACACACACACACACACACACACACACACACACACACACACCCACACACACACACACCCACACACACACACATACACACACACACACACACTCCAAACTACAAGGTAGACTTTCCATGAGTTTCAGGCTTAGAGTTGAAAGAAATCTTAAAGGTTATCTTGGCAGTGTCTAGAGCCCTGGACCAGGAGTCAGGAAGACCTGGCCTTGGACACTTGCTAGCTCTGTGACCCTGAGCACACCACTTAACTTCAATTTGCCTTAGTTTCCTCAACTGTTCAATGGAGATCATAATAATACCGACCTTCCAGGGTTGTTGTGAGGATCAAATGAGAATAATTGTCAAGTGCTTAGCACAGTGCCTGGCACACAGGATGTGATATATAAATTTTATCCATTATTACTACAATTCTCTCAAGGGAAGCAAAGGGGCCTGCTGGGTAATATGGGATTTGGAGTCAAGAATTCAATCTAGTCCACTTTCTAGGTTGTTGTGGAGGAGGCATATTGGGAAAGGTAAGAGAAAATGCTGATTCTCACAGTCCCGTTATGATACATTTTTTTGTAAGAGTGGAAAAAGCAGTGTTTGAAACTCATGGAAACGCTACATTATGGTTTGGACTCCATGTCTCTGTGTGTGTGTGTGTCTGTGTGTGTGTGTGTGTGTGTGTGTGTGTGTGTGTGTACACATAGAATTCTCTCTCTGCCCCTCTTCTGTGTCTCACAATGCTATCTATCTTTAAAGAAAGAGCGGATGGAGTCTGAATGCAAACTGAAACGTACTATTTTCACTTTCTTTTTCGCGGTCCTTTTCTTTCAGTTTGTTCCTCCTTTCATAAAGTAGTTAATATAGTAATATGTTTGTACATTATGATTACACATATATAGCCTATATCAAATTACTTACTGTCCTAGGCAGGGGATCATGAGAAAGGGAGGGAAATAATTTGGAACTCAGCATTTTAAAAAAATGAATGTTAATAATTGTCTTTGCATCTGTATCCCCAAGAGATCATAAAAATAGGAAAGGGTCCCACATGTACAAAAATATTTATAGCAGCTCCCTTTGTGGTGGCCAAAAACTGGAAATCAAAGGGGTGCCCATCAATTGGGGAATGGCTGAACAAGTTGTGGTATATGAATGTAAGGGAATACTAATGTGTTATAAGAAATGATGAACAAGAAGACTTCAGAGAAGCCTGGAAGGACTTATATGAACTAATGCTGAGTGAAAGGAGCAGAACCCAGAGAACTCTGTGCACAGCAACAACCACAGTGTGCAAGAGTTTTTTCTGGTAGACTTGGAACTTCGTAACTACGCAAGAACTTAAAAAAAAAAAATTCCCCATGGTCTTCTAAGGCAAAATGCCTTTCACACTCAGAGAAAGAACTATGGAATTCATTGACAGGATGTAGCAGATCATTTGCTTTTGTATTACGTTTTGGTTTGTTATATGATTTCTCTCATTCATTTCAATTCTTCTATGCAGCATGGCTATGGTGAAAATGTATTTAATAGGAATGTATGCGTAGAACCTATATAAAATTGTATGCTGTCTCAGGGAGGGAGGGGAAAAGTGGGGGGAGGGAGGGAAAAAAAAATCTAAGTTATATGGTGGTGATTGTAGAACACTGAAAATAAATAAAATTAATAATAAAAAGTGGAAAAAATTGTCTTTGCATCTAAGTGAATGAAAATAAAATTCTATTAAAAAGTCCCTGTCTTGAGGTTATTTTTGGACTTTGGAGATTTAGATTGCAGCTAGCTGCCTTTGGTTGACTAGCTAGAGAATTTCTGCAGCATTTGTCTGTCTTTTAACTTTTCTTTTAAAAAAAGAATGTCTCATGGTAAACTCTAAACTCTTAATTTACCTAGAATGAGAAAAATTACTTTTCACTCCCATGCTGCCAGGTGTAGTCCAGAAAAGTCAGATATGTGTCAGAGGCTTGCCCCTCGCCATCTCTTGGGATTCCTTAGTTTTCTTCAAAGTTCAGCACAAATGTCACCTCCCACATTCAGGAAAGGTCCTGAATGCCCTTCCCAGTGGCTGTTAGTGCCTCCCCCCGCCATCTTGCCAAATGGCCTCCTTCTTACTTCATGTATGTCCTCTATTCTGCATCTACTTAGGTGTGTACATGATGCACAATGTGGTGTCCCTGACAGACCTTGAGAGAACCAGCAGTGCTTCATGTCTGTATTTGTAACACCAGCATCTAGCACAGAACCTGACACTCTTAGCAGGCCCTCAGTCATGCCAGTTAATTGAATGACAACATCTGTGTTGTCTAGGTAACTTTTCATAATCTCCCTACCCTGATTTATTTGTTTCATAAATTTGGATTTTGCATCTGACGTTCTCAAAGTAGCACACACTTGTACTTTTTCCCAATCACCTTCACAGACTCATGAAATATTATAGCTGAAAGGGTTGTGTAGGAGAAGGATGAACTTGAGCACGGTGGATTTTGGGAAAACATGGTGTTTCTAGTAGCAATGTTTGGCTGTGAGAATTAGACTATGAGGAAAGCTGAACATCTAAGAATCGATGCTTTTGAACTGTGGTGCTGGAGAAGACTTTTGAGAGTTCCTTGGACAATAAGGAGATCAAATCAGTCAATACTTAAAGAAATTAATTCAGACTATTCACTGGGAGGTCATTTGACCTCCCAGTGCTGAAGCTTAAATACTTTGGCCACATAAGGAGAAGATGGGACTTGTTGGAAAAGACTCTAATGTTGGGAAAGATTGAAGACAAAAGGAAAATAAGACAGCAGAGAATGAGACAGATGGTGTCACAGAAAAAATGAACATGAACTTGGGCAGACTTCAAAAAACAGTGAAGGATAGAAGGGCCGGGTATGCTATGGTCCATGGGGTTATGAAAAGTCAGATCATGAACAACAACAATTTCTTCCCAAACAAAGAAACCTCTAAGTCCACAGAAATAGAATTATGGTGCGATATCAAGAGAGACCCTCAGACTATATTCTGTTTCCCTCCTCAAGAACATTTACAAGAAGAGCAAGACTGATTCTCTCTTTAAGGAGACTTCCACTATCTTAGAAGTTACTAACCACAGAGGAATTCATTTTTCCATAGGAACAAATCTGATTTTTGTTAACTCCTTGAGATTTTAGCAATTGTCTCTCCCCCTTTTCTTCCTGCTGAACAATGTAGCTGATTGGCTCTGTACCTAGACCCCTTTTGCTACATTATGAGAGCCCCAAGTATGTCCATCCAAGTGGGACTCTCTTTGGACCCTTACCTCTAACTAATGAACTTGTTTCTCCTTAGCTAGTCCTTTGTTTATCTGGCACTCAGTCTGATCCACAGACCTGTTTTATGCTTGAGAGCCTTCTCAGACCTGTTGAGTCCTGAGGTTGGAATTCATGAGACAGATTCCTTAGAGCTTTCCTTATTCATTGGCTGGCCAAATATGTGCCCCTAATTTGTGAGGACAATTTTTTTCATGTTAAAATAGGAAGTGTTCTCTATATGATTGTAATAGAACATTATTGTACCATAAGAAATGATGAAATGGATGGTTTTAGAGAAATCTGGAAATTTTAAGTACATACACTTAAATTGTACTTAAAATTCTTCAGAAGAATATTGTAATAAAGTTATACTTTTAAACATTTAGTGTGTATTGTTGTTAAAATAAGGTTATTTATTGATTTGATCTACATCTGTGATTCCATTGGTGTGGGGGACTCCTGGTGAAGAAACTTCCTCAACCAATGCAGATAGGCCAATTTATGTGATTCATAGTCTTAGAGATTTGACCGGAGGCACTAAAAAATGGAATGACTTGTCCAGGGTCACGCAACCAGTATGTGTAAAAAACTGAACTTGAACAGAGGTCTTCCTGACCCTGAGGCTAACTCTCCCTCCAAGATTACTTTATTTAAAATTTTTTTAATCACCAAAAATCTACCTTCTCTCCCTTTCATTTCCTACCCCTTTCCTCATCCCAGTGAGAAAGAAAAAGCCCCTCTTACAGATATGTATTGTCAAGCAAAAAAAAAGTCATACTTTGCACCCTTAGTCCATCACCTTTCAGGAGGTGAGAGCCTAAGGGAAGTTAGTGAATTGTTTCTTTGTGTTGGTCTTCTCGGTGATAAGAGTCCTAAAGTCTTTCACAGTTGTTTATCATAGCAGCAATCTTTGTGATAGCACAGAACTGTGATAGCATGTCCATTGATTAATAATGAATTTTTAAAATGATGTCATGGGAATGGAATTGAATATTATTATGGAGTAAGGAATGATAAATATGAAGAATTCAGAGAAATGTGAGAAGATTTTGTTTGAAGTGATATAGAGTTTAAAGGCAGAGAATATATAGAGTATGCAATGACTATGTAATAGAAAGAAAAAGCAGCAAGGGACAAATGGATAAAATGCTGGGCTTGGAGTCAAGAAGATGAGTTCAAATACTGCTTCAGACACTTGCAATTCATGTGACCCTGGGCAAGTCACTAAACTGTGATTGCTTCAGTTTCTTCACCTGTAAAATAAGAATAATAGCAGCACTGACCCCCCAGGATTATTTGAGGATTGAATGAGATAATATGTGTAAAACAGCCTAGTTCTTAGCAAATACTAGGTACTTTATAAATGCTTACTCCCTCCATCCTTCCCTGCCCTAAGAGGAAATCTGAGCAAATAAAAAAGCAGTGAATGACCTGGGGGAGAAGACAATGAAAAATGCCTTCCGTGTTATGGCAGATAGATTGGGAGCTAGTAGAACAAAATATATGTCTGTTATGAAATCACTATATTAGTTTTTGCATAATTTTTTAGCCACTAGGGAGGGTGGGATATATTGAAATGACTGTGATGCAAATATTAAAAGGATTGATTATATATATTTATATGATGATATAATCAACATTAAACATTACATGAAATTATATGATATATGAATATGCATTAAGCAAATATGTTATGTATTGCATATTCAACAAATATTTATATAATACAAGAAAATGGTCCTAATTTAGGTGAAGAAAAAGAGGATTCAATTCTTTTGTCAATGATCTTTATTAGATATGCTACTCAACAGTTTTCTCCTCCTTCCCATTAAAAATGCTCTGAGTCCCACCCACAGCTCCCTGAGGATCCCCAGCACAGTGTCATTGTGCAGGGTGTAGATGAAGGGGTTGAGGAAAGGTGCCACCACACTGCTCAACACTAAATGTATTTTGTTGATCTCCCAGGTTTCTTTCTGGGAGATGAAGGCTGTGATGCTTCCAGCTATCACAACAATGGTCAGGTGAGAAGCACAGGTGTTAAAGACCTTCTTCCTCCCATTGGTTGATGGGATGCGAAAGATGGTCATGATGATGTAAACATAGAAGTATTCAATGAGGATGACTAGGGAAAATAGGAGGAAATCCATCAGCTCAATAAATGTTGTGTTTGTACAAGCCAGGGCTAAGAGAGGCCCACTGTCACAGAGAAAGTGGCTAATGATAATGGATTCACAGAAGGGTTACCTGGAGATAAATGTGATGGGGTAGAGAAGAGACAAAATACCAGCCACCCATGAGAAAAGAACCAGTCCAATGCACACGGAAGGGAATGCCTCAGTGGGTACCAACCATGGGGTACGGATGTGAGCAGAAGAAACTCCACTGTCCCCAGGAAGAAGTAGAAAAAGCACTGGGTGATACATTCAGCAAAGGAGATGGTCTTATCCCCAGTGACCAAGTTGTCGAGAACCTTTGGGGAAATACAGAGATGAAGAGTATGTCTAAGATGGAGATACTGGAGAGGAAGAAGCACATGGGTTTGTAGAGGCATCAATGGAACACCACAAGGCAGATGATGAGGAGGTTCCCCAGGAGTGTCATCAGGTACGTGGGCAGGAAGAACACAAAGAACAGCAGCCCCACCTCTCTGCTGGGAAAACCGAGTAGAATGAAGTCAGACACTGTGGTGGTCTGATTCTCTTTTGATGTGGTCATCTTAGGTCTCTGTGAGGACAATGGGAAAGAGTTCCACAAGATGGAAATGAATGGATGAAATCTACAGCTTCTGTCTAGACAACCATAGAGAAAAAAAAACTTATATGAAGAAACTTATATTGAAAATAAAAAAGTCCTGAGCATACCAGAGTTAAAAACTAGTTTTTTCAGTAACAGACTAAGGACATGGCAATAATGTGTGGTCAGCCAGAGGAAATCAGGTTGAAAACAAATACTGTCGGTCTTTTCCACTAACTTTTAGGGAATATTCTCATAGTTCTTTATATATTAACTCCTACCAGGCCTACCTTGTAATCAGATGGTGGAAAAATCATGTTGCAATGCAATGATCATTGGACCTGGTTTTAAGCGATCTCTTTGAGTGCCATCCATGCTACTAATGAACTGTGTGACCTGGAGAAACCATTTCATCTTTCTAAGCTCATGTCCATCATTTGTATAATAAAGGGACTGCATGAGATCATGAGTCCAATTCCCATATTGGAAGTTCTTTGATTCTAATAAAATAATGTGAATAAGGTTAAACGATCTCATATCTTCTCTCATTCCCCAATATTCATGTCTCCCTCACTGTTTAGAGGAAAGACAAACTTTCCCCTTTTGTTTAAAGCTAAGTTCCCTAAACTTTCCCAACTTAGAGTTTATGAATAAAATGAGGAGAAAGTAGTTATCTAAAACCAAATTGCACAAGTGAGTTATCTACTTCCTCTCCTCTCTCTGAGGTGTCTTCTTCAATAGTGTTTACTCTTCTATCACGTAGGAAATGTAGGGAAGGGATAATGCTGCTTAATGATTCATGAGCCTCAATTTTCACCAACTGCTCAGAGGATCTGCACATGGGAGTGGATTTAAATCATGTGGTTCATTCTGTACCACTACCATTGATTCCTTCATGTCAATCTCTGGGGTCCAGTAGTATGAAAAATGATATTTTTGTCAAAGTTTGAGAGTACAACATATTCTTTGTGTGCAATATGAGCAAAGGAATATGGTGGCCTCCAAACATCTCCCTGGAATGATATGGTAAGCTTAGTCTAGCTGAGACAAAAATCATCCACATGTAACTGGTTTTAGATATGGTATGGGGATGGGTGGTTATGGGCAAAGGTTACGAGAAAATTTGCATTTTTTTGTTCATTTTTACAAATAGCAAGTATAGAGAAATGAGAAAGGATTAAGGGAGAACAAAGATGCCTTTATTGGATATTATCCTGGGCTGTATGTAACAAAAGAGTGTGGACTAGGAATGGTTTATGAGTAGAAAATAGGGGAATGACTTAGGCTTGGATTTTGACTGAGAGGTGAACCTGCAGACGATGCACAAGGTATCTTGCTTCTTCCTTGGTAAACACTGTGTTTGTTACTGGGAGTGCTGGTGTTGGTGGTGGAGGAAGTAACTAACTAGGAAATAGGCCTAGATAGAGGCTGCTACAAGTTTTGTATTCATACTAACCTGCGCCAGTTTAAAAAAAGTCATGATTTAATGCCTGTAACTACTTTCATGTACCCAGAAATCTCTACATGCATATTGAAGCAAAATAACTTTTGCCCTCTAAGGAACTATTCTTCCTAAGCTACAATTCTCAGAGACCACTGTGGGATAAGAGTACTGCCTGAGAAAAGGAAAGCTGTAGAGATGGGAACATGGACCGTGGAGAGGAAACCACAATGAATCGGACTCAGACCAGAATGGCCTTAGGCAGGAAATGGTATTAGAGGCTCTTTTCTTTTTTTCACAAAGTTGAAGCATTTCTAAAGCAAAAGCAGGCTAACATTACTGGACTGTAGTCTCAAAAAGAGAAAGTCTGAGACTGAACAAAATTAAAATCTCTAAAATGTTGAAGTGCATGGATAGGGGAACATGAATCCTCACTAAATCCTGGTATGCTAGAATGTGGGAGCAACTATGTGTTCACTTTGACCAGTCATTAGAAAGGCCTCTTCTCTTTGATTCATTTGCATCTCAAGAGTTTGATACCTGCTACCTACAGAATCAGAACCACAGAACCTGTGTTGGAAGGACCTTAAAGACTGTCCGGTTTAATTTATGCCTGAAACAAGAATCCCTTCTGTGACGTGCTTGGCAAGTGACCATCCAGGCTATATCCTGTAAGATCTCTACTGGGGCAGAACCCACAAGCTCTTTCAATGCAGTGAGGTCTACACAAGGCTTTAGGTCTTGCCTCACCCTTAGTTAATGAGATGGTGATAACAGGTCTAGGTGCTGAGAAATGTCTGCAGTCTCAGGAATTCTTTGTGACTCATCTACCACTTAGACCCCTCCCTGCTGCTTGTTCCTGTGCAGACTCTGGTGTGGACTCAGCAGTAAGTCTGGGTTAGAAGCTGCTTTACTGCTCTTTTTCCCACTTTGCTTTCATTTCTCCTCACCTTCCATAAGATCTGAAGATCATGGGCTTTAGGGTTCAAAGTTCATTTATTTCCAAACCCACATTCTACTCTCAAGCTTCCTTGCTGCTCACAACTAAGCAACACAATCTTTGTGATTCCTCCTTGGCCACAGAACAAGAATACTGAGGAACAGAACCCTGGGTTTAGAGGCAAAAGATCTAGGTCACAACTTTGGTTTGACTGTTTTCTTCTTGTGTGACTGGGCAACCTATTTAACTGCTGAAGGCCTCAGTCTGGCTCAGTGGGGAGAGTGCTGGATGTGGAATCAGGAACATGAAAGTTCAAATCTCACCTTAGACACTTACCAGTTGTGTGACCATGGGCAGGTCACCTAATTTCTCTCAGCCTCAGTTTCCTCCTCTGTAAAATGGGAATAATAAGAGGATCTTCTTCATAGCATTGTTGTGAGGATCAAGTGAGATAATATATGTCCAGTGCTTTGTAAACCTTGAAGTGCTACATAAATGGTAGTAATAATAAAATCAGGGAGTTAGACCAGCTGATCTCTAAGGTTTCTTTTAAATACTAAAACCTATGATCTCATGATTATAAAGGAGCTGCCAAACAGAATCCAAATTATCACCTACTTCGCCTTTCTCTCTCTCTTCCAACCACTGTATCCAACCCATGGAACACCATGTCAGAAACTGACAGGCCATACAAACTTAGCACCTTGTGTATTACTGAAGTATAATAAAGCCTGTCAAAGGGACATCACTATTCACCATGGTTCTTATCATAGTGAACATCAAATTGAATCTTCATTGATAAACATTTTACAAAATCATAAAGCCAGCCTTTCTTACAGTGGTCTTTGGCTTGTCCTAACAGTAGTGTCTCCACCTAGTTCTACTGTAAATTATAAATAAATGAATCTTACCCTACACAGCATATCCTGTTTGGTGTTGAGAAAGAAGGTCACTCTTCCCGGCAGGATATTTATTGTAAGACCCTCTCCTGGCCCTTCTAGGATAGAGAAGTGAAAACCTTGGTTCCACCTGTTCCTTCCATTCTCCAGTAGAGTCAGTAAGTTTGACAAAATTGCAAATACATACATCATTCTAACTGAGCTTGGTGATGCCAGCCTCCAGGAACCCCTCACCTACAAAACTACCTGGCCAGAGGCAATGTTGCTCTCTTTGAGCTCTGAGACCTCTGAATTCCAAGACTTCTTTCTACTGCAGAAGGCTGTTGTGTTGAGACTCATGATGTTAAGACTTTCAAGGTCCCTAGCTAAACCAGATCTCAGATTGTATTATAAAACAGCAATCATCAAAACCACTTGGCACTGGCCAAGAAATAGAGAGGTAGATCAGTGGAACAGGTTAGGTATTCAAGACACAGTAGTCAATGAACATAGCAGCCCACTATATGATAAACTGTATGATAAACCCCAGCTTCTGGGATGAGAACTCACTGTTTGACAAAAACTACTGGGAAAACTGGATAAGAGTGTGGTAGAAACTGGGCATAGACCAATGCCTGACACTGTACACAAGAATAAAGTCCAAATGGGTACATGATCTAGGTATAAAGGCTGATAATATAAACAAATTAGGGGAACAAGGGATGGTGTATTTGTCAGACTTATGGAGAATGGAGAAATATATGACCAAACAAGAGACAGAGAATATTCTGAAGTGCAAAGTGGATAATTTTTTTTTTACATTGAATTGAAAAGTTTTTGCACAAACAAACCCAATGCAACCAAGATTAGGAGGGAAGCAGAAAACTGGGAGAGAATTTTTGCAACTAGTATCTGTGCTAAAGGCCTCATTTCTAAAATATATAGAGAACTGAGTCAAATGTACAACAATACAAGTCATTTCCCAATTGATAAATGGTCAAAGGATATGAACAGGCAGTTTCAGAGGAAGAAATTAAAGATGTCTATAGTCATATGAAAAAATGCTCTAAATCACTATTGATTAGAGAGATGCAAATCAAAACAACTCTGAGAAACCACATCACACCTATCAGATTGGCTAACATGACAAAACAGGAAGATGATAAATGTTGGAGAAGATGTGGGAGAGTTAGAACACTAATTCATTGTTGGTGGAACTGTGAGTTGATCCAACCATTCAGGAAAGCAATTTGGAACTATGCCCAAAGGGCTACAAAAATGTGCATAACCTTTGACCCAGCAATATCACTTCTAGGGCTATATCCCAAAGAGATCATAAAAAAGGAAAAATACTCCACATGTACAAAAATATTTATAGCAGCTCTCTTTATGATGGCCAAGAACTGGAAATCAAGGGAATGTCCATCAGTTGGGGAATGGCTGAAGAAGTTGTGGTATATGAATGTAATGGAATTCTATTGTGCTATATAAGAAATGATGAACAGGAGGACTTCAGAAAAACCTGGAAAGACTTATATGAACTGATGCTGAATGAAATGAGCAGAGCCAGGAGAACATTATATACAGTAACAGCCACAGTGTGTGAGGACTGTTTCTGATTAACTTAGCCCTTCACAGCAATTCAAGGACCTAAAATATTCCCAAAGGATTCTTGAGACAAAATGCCATCCACATCCAGAGAAAGAACTATGGAAGCAGAATGCAGACTGAAGCAGACTATTTTCTCTTGTGTTATGTTATGTTTTGTTTTGTTTCTTCTCGTGGTTTCTGTCATTCATTTTAGTTCTCTGCAACATGACTAATGTGAAAATGTGTTTAATAAGAATGTAAGCGTAGAATCCATGCAAGATTGCAAGTCGTCTTGCGGAGGGAAGTGGGGGTAGGGAGGGGGAGAAAATTTAAAACTTACGGAAGTGATTGTTGAAAACTGAAAACAAATAAATTAAATTAAAAAATAAATGAAAAGATATTTATTTTGCAATTAAAAATATTTTCTATGTCTTGGGCCTATATACATTTGCCCTGATGGCACAGAGGAAGGCAGACCACAGAATGGCTTTTGGGTTTGGTTGTAGGATCTGATAGAATCATTTTTGACAGAAACCAGGGTGCTGTGGAGTAACAGAAAGATTCTTATTTGGGAAAGTTAGCTCCAGGACCAAATCATAGGAGATGCCTCAAGAGATACAATTTACTTGTTTCTGAGCACAAAACCTCATTCACTGCTCTTGAGGTTTAAATGCTTAGGAAACCAGGCCAACTCAAACATGTCTGCACTAGAAGGAGTCAGGACCAAAATGCCAGCTGTGATGTGTAATACCTATTGCTGCTACCTAGTCCTGTTCCTTATTCTTTTCTATTGTTTCTTTAATCTTTCCTGTGTTTTTTTTTCATTCTCATTGTTACCACTTAACTCTTGGACCTGATCACGGTCATCACATCTGCAGTAGAAAAGTTGCTTTCTCAATTGTCTCCCCTCTTTTAGGCTCTCCTCTAATTTACCTTACATGTCTCCACCAGATTATTATTATCCACATTTTAAAGATGAGGAAACTGAGGTAAATAGAGATTAAATGACTTGTCCAGTCTCTGTGGAAAGCAATATTTTAGGAAGATTAACTTGGCAATATTGTGCAAGATGGTTTTGAGGTAGATAGATTAAAAGTAAGAATGTTATTGTAGAAATAATCCATATATTAACAGAGAGATTTCATGGTGAGAATGGACATGCAAGGAACAGTTTGTATATGAGTGTTTTTGTGAAAAGAGCTATTGAGAGAACCTGATGGCAAATAAGATTGTTTAGGAGAGGGAGGAGTTCATAGATGACCGCTGGATCTTGAGCTGGGCTTATCTAGAGAACAGTGATGCCACTGGATAAAAATGGGGAACTTGAGCAAGTAAGTTAGTTTGGGACATGTTGAATTGGAAGTATATCTTGGGATCTTCTTCAATTAAGGACTTTCTGGAAGTTATTTGGGTTTTAGGAGATCTTTTGGATCAGCATTCATTCAAAACCACAAATGAGAAAACATATTGACACTTCTTCTGCCAAGTCAACCAAGGGACATACCAGTTCAAAGCAAATGATATTTAATTAAACAATATGGTAGATCTGGTGATAGCATTGCACTGTGAACAGCTGTTGTCTGTTCCTGCCTACACCCCATGTCTCTCCTGAATCATTCTCTGCTGGTTATCCCCTAAGTGGGTTCAGCTTTTGGTTCACCTTTTTAGGATTTAGAACCATAGTCATGTAGACTGATAGCCAGATAGAGAAATCCTTAGGCACTGTCTTAAAAAATTTTTTTTAATATGAACTAGAACATCCCCATCAGACATAAACATTTCCATTTATAAATGAGGCCAGGAAAATAGAGTTGTGCATGAAACTGTGAATCAATCAATCAACCAACCAATCTAGCTGCCTATCTATCATTTATCTACCTTCTCCCCTCAAAATCTACAAAAGAGAGTAATAAAAGTGAAGATATGCTTCTTATCAAGCAGTTTGGTCAGAGCAAATTCATTGATAGGCAACAAAAGGTGCTAATTACAACAAAAGAGAATGCTTATCATTGTTACAAAGGAAAGAATGGGTCTGTTTTTGCTTAATATTTTACACTACACCAAAGGAAACTGTACTTTATCCATCAGTCAATAATCATTTGTTATTTGCTTTGTCAGGTTGAATAAAAGAGAAATGGACAGCTTTCTTGAACCATCAAAGTTCTCTTTTGTCCCCTTCTGTAGTCATAAAGTGCTTAGAAAGAAGGGCAATCTGGAAAGGGCAGTTTGCTTTAAGGGGTACCAGTAGTAGACATCACATAACAACAACAAAAAACCAAAACAAAGCAAAAAACTGTCAACTATGCAACAAAATGGAATTAATGATATGAACTCCCAACAGATCTCTTAGCTCTTAAAAATATCCTTTCAACACCTTTATACGGCCAGTGGAGCTAAGTCCTACTGTTCCCCTCTCATGACCGTGGTTGCTCCTTTCAGATCACACTTGGACTTCCCTTCAGCGCCTGTTCAGTTCTTGCCCAGGTGCTGTGAGCCTCCCCTCCCTGTCAGCGGATGATCTGTTCTTAAATTGTAACCAAGGTTGTTTTCCTAGACTTCACTTTGTCTTTACCATCCACACATTTAAGATTTTATGATATCTTCCTATTTATGTGTGGTATGTTTCAAAAGCCTTTAGTAAATAGACCCAGATAACCTCACTTTCCATAATCTTTCTCCTTAAACCATCTTTCCCTTCTAACTTCTTTTCTTGGGGTGGGGGTAAGGTATTGAATACTTTTATTCTGCACAGAGAAGCCACTAAGGATTTAGCCTGTGGGCTCATTGGGGCTTCATCACTAGTATGTGGCTCCACACATGAACCCAGGAGAGGAGGTATGAAGGGTAGGGGGTATGGGGTAAGAACTATCCATACAGTCTCAAGATGATAAGGGTCTTCTGACAGACAGCCAGATGATCTCGCACACTCTCTGATAAGATAGTTCTGACAAAGCAGTGAGAATATCACAGAAAGGTGGAAGGGAAAGGGAAGTTAAACCACAGAGGCCCCTGCTCTCAGAACAAAACTGGTCTAGTACTTGGTGCTGTCCACTCTTAGAACAGGAGTAGACTTCTATGGAGGTGCCTGCTAGGTCTGAGGCCTCCTGGCCACAGAGCTTACTTGGCCTAAAAGTTTCTGAAGTTTCTTCTAGCAAATTTAGCTTTGCTGCCTGGCTCTTCCTCAATTCTGGTTACTTAAAAAATTTTTAAGCATTTTATTTTTTCCCCAATTATAGTAAATAAAGTTTCCAACATTCACTTTTATAAGATTTTGAGTTCCGAGCCACTTTCTCCCTCCTCTCTAAGACAGTAAGCAATTTGATGTAGGTTATTTATGTATAATCATATTAAACTTATTTCCACATTAGTCATATTGTGAAAGAAGAATCAGAACTAAAGGGAAAAACTAAGAGAAAGAAAAACAAACAAAAGAGGTGAAAATAGTATACTGATCTGCATTCAGACTCCATAGTTCTTTCCCTGGATATGGATAGTGTTTTCCATCATGAGTCTTTTGGAATTGTCTTAGGTCATTGTATTGCTGAGAAGAGCTAAATCTATCAAAGTTGATCATCGCACAGTGCTGTGTACAATGTTGAGAAGCTAGTAATATTTGGCTAGAGGCTCAGATCGGTAAGGGGAACCAGTCGATCTGTCCAGTGCAGAGATCCACCACCAAGTCTGCAATGAAGTATCTTCAGACCTCCCAGAACAATGGGAAACCATGATACCCCACCCAATGGACTGGGTCAGCTTGCATACCTAGAGGAATTCAGTCACAGAGTCAATCTGGTTCACTTTGAGTAGCATGAAGTTGCAGGCTCTCTCATTTCAAAGAGCTTGGGATCGATCACTGTGAAATCATCCCCTACCACCTGGGTGCCTGCAGTAGCACTGAAATTCTTCTAAGCTTCCCAATCATGCAGTCAAAGGAATCTTCAATAGGCACCACTGGATAGTCCTTGATGAAGGTCTTATAGAGGATCCCAAGCTCAAAAAGGGAGATGTATCTTCTGGAATCATGAAACTTGAAGTTCAAGTCATATTTACCAAATCAGAAGAATTCTGAGGCAGCAACTATCCATGACAATTACGACCTTATTAGTATAGCCAGCCTTACCAATAGCATTCTTTAGCAGCTCCAGAAGTCTTTACTCTCCAGGATTTTAAGAGCAAAGCCACCTGTATCCCCTACATTGGTGGTGTCCTGTCCATAGTAGTGCTTAATCATGTTCATCAGGTTGTGGTTGACCTCAGACCCAATGCACATGGTCTTGTTGAAATTTGCTGCTCCAACAGAGAGGATGATGAACTCCTGCATGCCTAGCTTGTTATCGCCATGGGAACCACCATTGATCACATTGAAGGTTGGAAGGGGCAGGATGGCTTCATCATTACCTGCAAGGTCAGCAATATGGTAGTACAAGGAGACACCTTTCTTACCTGCTCCAGCCTTACGAACAGCCAGAGACACTCTCAATAGGGCATTTGCACCAAAGTTAGACTTATTCTAGAAGTCATCCATCTCTATCATCAATTTGCCAGTCTTCTTTTGCTCCATGACATTCAGTTTTTTGCTAATCAGGATCGATGCAACAGTTTTATTGATGTGTTCAACTGTTTTGGGGACACCTTTCTCTGTATATCTGGTTTCATTATTGTCTTTATGGAAGCTGGTAGGAGCACCACTGGGGACTGCAGCTCAGAAGAGACCATTTTCAGTTAGAGATCAGCCTCAACAGTGGGGTTTCCATGAGAGCTGAAGATCTCTCTTGCCTGGATCTTGAAAATAGACGTTGAATTTCTGAGTGGAGCTTCCTCCACTGGGCTTAGACAACAGAAACTGAGGGCCTAATTTTTTTTCTAGAGGACAGCACTAGCCTCCCAGTCCTTCAGGCCAATAACGTAGGTGTCATTCTCAACTCTTGACTATTTCCCCACCTACACATCTAAACATTTGCCAGATCCTCTCATTTCTACCATCATAATATTTCTGGTATATCCCTCCCTCTTCTCTGTTAAAAGCCCTTATCAATTCATTTGTTATTCAGTTGTTTTTAGTTGTGTCCAACCCTTTGTGACCCCTTTTGAGGTTTTCTTGGCAAAGACACTGAAGGGATATTCCATTTCCTTCTCCAGCTCATTTTACAGATGAAGAAACTGAGGCAAACAGGGTTAAGTGACTTGTTCAGGGTCACACAGCTAGTAAGTGTCTGAAACCAAATTTGAACTTAGGAAATTGAGTCTTCCTGACTCCAGACCCACCACTCTATCCACTATGCCACCTAGCTGCCCCATCACCTCATACCTGGATTATTGCAATAGTCCACTGGTTAGTTTCTCTGCCTCAAATTTCTCCCCACTCCCAACCATCCCCAATTCAGTTACCAAAGTAGTTTTCCTAAAGTGCAGGTCTGACCAAGTCAACCACCCCATTCCAGTGGTTTCCAATTGTCTCCAGGATAAAACTCAAAATATTTTGGCACTCAGATCCTTTTCTTACCTAGCCCCCTCCTACCTTTCCAACCTTACCCACATAATCTGATTCGGTGGCACTAGCCTCCTTGCAGTACTTAGAACAAGATGCTATAACTAGTCCCTCCCATACATTTTCTCTGCCCAGGGATATCCTGCAGGCCTGAACTGCTTTCCCTTCTCACCTTTGCCTTCCATTTTTCCTGGCTTCTTTTAAGGTCCAACCAAAACCTCCCAATCAAGAGGAAGCCTTTCTTAACCCCTCTTAATTCTTGAAACTTCACTCTTGATTATTTCCTATTTATTAGCTCCTTATACTTGTTTCTTTCCTTATAGTCTCCCCCATTAGATTGTGAGCTCCTTGACGGTAGGGATTGCTTTTTGCCTTTTTTTATATCCCTAGTATTTAGCATAATGTCTTATACATATATACATATATATGTATGTATATAGTTATTAAGTGTTTTCTTGTTGTTCAGTGGTTTCAGTCCTATCCGACCCTTTGCAAGCTCATTTGGAGTTTTCTTGGCAAAGATATTGAAGCAATTTGTCATTTCCTTCTCTAGCTCATTTTGCGCATGAGGAAACTGAAGCAAACAGGGTTAAGCGACTTGATCACATAGCCAGTAAGTATCTGAGGCCAGAATTGAACTCAGGAAGATGAGTCTTCTATCCACTGTGCCATCTTCTTCTAAACTTTCCTATGTCAACAAAATAATATCACAATTACCTTTAGGCTTGGGTCACCATGTGTTGTTCCTTCATTCAAACGACTCTGGATAAGGTTCCTTTCCAGTGAGACATTCCCCAGGTTCAAACGAGGTTGTGAGCCAGCCTGTTTCCAAATGACCTGAACTTGTATATCCTACCTACTGGCTTCAATATATAGATATAGATATATAGATATGTATATATATTATATATATTATACATATATAGGCATCTTATATAGATGCATCATTTAATCTGGATTTTTAAATGCTATGATCTTGACATCCTAAATTTTCATATTTTAGATAATACATTCCCAGAGAGCAAGTGTTATATATTTTTGAATAGCTTTATGTAACATTTTCCAGAAAGGTACAATAAAGGGGCTTAGAGGGATGATAATTTTTAACATTTTAAGCAGATATTATCTCATCAGGAATAGCACCTGGATTTGTTGTAAATGAATGATGAACTTTGAGTGATAGAAACTAACTCTTGCATTCAGGCATGGGTCAGGAGCTAGATACCAGAGAAGACCTGCCACCAGAGTGGAGTTGACCTCCTTGTGTTCTCTGCCTTCTTAACTAGGAGAACTGAGCAATCAATAGGTTCCCATGAGGTGAGAAGGGCAATGGAGCACTATGGTTTTAGTTCCATTGGGAAGGCTTGGGATACTGTATTGAGAAGAGGTCAAGGGCTTTGTTGGCAAAAAGGAGGAGAAGCAGGGAAAAAATCTGAGTGAATAGTGAGGAAGACTTCTAGAACAATCTTTCCATGGAACTTCAAGAACATTTGTCTCCTATGGGGAACTTTACCTGCTCCACAGCTCCAGCTCAGGCCTGGGAGATCCACTTGCCCACCTTTTCCCTAATCACCAGTTTCACCTGTTTGTTCCTAAGGGTGTAGATGAAAGGGTTGAGCATTGGGGTCACCACAGTGTTGAGGATGGCTACAACCTTGTTCAAGTTCTCTCCTTCACTGCCCTTACCTGCCCTGACATACATAAAGATACAGCTGCCATAAAAAAGTGATACCACAATGATGTGGGAAGAACAAGTGGAAAAGGCTTTCTGCCTCTCCTTGGCTGAAGGGATGTGCAGGATTGTGTAGAGGATGTGGCCATAACAAGAGGCAGTGACAGATAAGGTGCCCAGAAGACTGATATTGGCTATGACAAAGCCTATCAGTTCCACCAGGCTTGTGTCTGCACATATAAGCTCTAACAATGGGAAATTGTCACAGAAAAAGTGATTAATGACATTGGGGCCGCAGAAAGGCTGCTGAATCGTGATGTAACTTTGGACAATGATGAGAAGGAACCCTCCCATCCAGGAGGACAGCACCAGCTGCACACAGAACCTTTTGCTCATGATGGTGGTATAACGCAAGGGATTACAGATTGCCACATAGCGATCAAAGGACATCACAGCCAGGAGGAGGAATTCTGTAGTACCTAGGAAGAAGTAGAGAAAACTTTGCAGTAAGCATCCCAGAAAGGAGATGGTCTTGTTCCCTGTTCGGATGTTGTCCAGTGTCTTAGGAAAAATAACAGAAGTGAACCAGATCTCCAGAACAGCAAAGTTTCTGAGGAAGTAGTACATGGCGGTATGAAGGCGATGATCCATCAGGGTCACAACAATGATGAGGAGGTTCCCTAGTAGTGTGATAAGGTAGGTCAGAAAGAGTCCCACAAAGATCAGCATTTGTAATTCGCAGGCATCTGTGAGTCCCTGGAGAATGATCTCAGTGATAGTGGTGATATTCCCCATGTTCCTTGTTGGGGAGAAAGAGATGAGAGTATTATCAGAAGAAACTGTGATGCTTAAGATCTCAATCCCAATTGATCTAAAGGTAGAGGGAATAGGAGATGAAGGAAGCATTTCCAGCAGAACAAGTCCTTTATTTTTATGTACAGCAACATCTTTAACTGCCAAATCCACATCCATCTTCTTGGGCAGTGAATAACCTATATAGAATTAGTCTTGGATTGGGAACTAAGTGGGCTTATCAGTGTAAAGCTGAATAATAACTCAGATAGTTGACTGAAGAGTGTGTGGACTAAACTGTTATCTACTTTAGTTTCCCTACCAAGCCAGGTCCATTCTTTCTGCACTTACTCTGTACCTAATAAGAAAACCTGTTCTCAACACTTCCTCTTCTTTCTTTTATCCCAGATTATGGATCACCTTGTTTAATATTGTTTGACACTAGAAATCATTTCATTGTTTCACTAAACATTTCCCCTCCCACAATCTCATATCCTTCAGGTCACTCACAGTGGTGACATTGAACGTAAGCATGCAATCTAGCTTGTTTACCCAGATGTTCCTTCCTTGTGCTTCCAGTATTGAATCCTTGCCTCAAGACTTCAAGGACCTATAGTTTCACCAGTGTGGGCACTATTCATACCGATAGAGATTGAAACTCTGCCATTATTTAGTGGAAGGTGTTTTTTTTTTGAAAGCTGCTGGAGTTAAAAAATTTGTTGTCTTGCCTGACTACCTTCGTAATGATAGATCTCTTTCAATTTCATTAGAATGTTCTCAGACATCAGATATGTACTATAAAACCAAATCCACAATTGTAGTCTTTCTACATTAGAAGGATTTATCAAAATCTGTGCTCATACTTATGATGTGCTCATACCTTATGATAAGGTATTCAGGTAGTACTTGGAAGACTGAATAGTAGTCATATCTATATCTACATCTATACTTATCTCTATCTTTATATATATATGTATACATATATATATCTCCTTATATTTCTATATACTTATGTGTGTATGAGGGGGCAAATTAGGAGTCTATTATAGTAGTCCAATATGAGTTCTTATGGGAATTGCTTAAAAAATTGCCTTATTTAAAAATACTCCAAATCACTAATAAATACAGGAATGTAAATTAAAACAATTCTGAGATTCTTCCTCATACCTGCCAGCTTGGCAAAGGTGGCAAAAGAAGCAAAAGATAAATTTTGAAGGGGCTGCAGGAAAACAGGCACATCAATGAACTATTGGAGGAAGTGGTGGAATTGGTCCAGTCATACTGGAAAACAATTTGGAACTATGCCCCCAAATTTATCTAATTTGTGCATTTAATCCAGGCATACAACATTTCTCTGATGTCACGGTCCTCTTTGAAAACAAAGGACAAACACAATAACAACAATAACAAACTAGACTTATACCCCAAAGAAACAACAGAGAAGAAAAATTTACGTGTGTGTGTGTGTGTGTGTGTGTGTGTGTGTGTGTGTGTGTGTGTATAAAAGCAGCCCTTTTTGTAGTACCCTAAAACTTGAAGGTAAGGCAGTGTCTTCTAATTGGGAATGGTTAAATAAGTTGTGGAATTGTATCACCAAGGCAATATTCACAGCACTGGTGATGACTATGAATATGCCAGTATAGTTCTCAATCACAAAGTATAACAGACTCTCCATATAGAAGGCAGAAGAAAAACATTTATTCAAACACCAGAAAGCCAAATTCCAAAACCAGAAAGCCAAATCCATCATAGTAGCCAAGAAGTTGATACACATTAGCAACATAGTGGAGAAAGCCATTCCCAAGCCTCCTCCCCGCTGCTGGGGCTTTCCCACAAACAAACACTTAGGAGCCTAGGTGTTGCTTGCCTGTGTCCTCTCTCTCTCCCTCCACCCTAAGTGCTCTCAATAACGTTCTCTCAGTTCTGCTGCACCCTTCCTGTTCCACCCATTCCTCCCACCACATGTGACTTAGGCTTCTATGTGATTTAAGCAAGTCACATGGACCTATTAATGAGTGGGAAGGATCTTCCCATTTAAATTACCATTACAGGTATATGAATGTAATGAAATATTGTGCCATAAAGAATGACAAAATGAGCAGTTTTAGAGGAAACTAAGCAGATTTCTATGAACTGATTCAGAATGGCATAAGCAGAACTAGGAGAACAATTTATACCAGGACAATTATAGAGAATAACAGCTTTACAAGACTTTAGAACTCTGGTCAATGCAATGATAAAACATGCTTCCAGAGGAATAAAAATGCAATATGCCACTTACCTCATTTCAGAGAGGTAATGCATTTAAAGTGCAGAATGAGACATACATTGATGGGCATAACCAATGGGGGAATTTGCTTTGTCTGAACTATATATATGTGTTAAATGGAATTTTAATTTAAAAAATTGATTAATGAGGGAGCAGTGGGAAGGAGAGATAATAAGCATTTATAAAAAACTTATTTTAAAACCTTAATCATTTAAAAAATTCTACTTTTTATATTTTGCTAACACTGTAAGAAAAATGAAAAAAGGAAATGAACAAGAAGCAAAAAATAGCAGCCCGATTATGAAGTGATTAAAACAAAAGCAAGTATGAAACTGGATTAAAGAAAATGATATTTTATGTAACACATTTCTGAGGAATACATATGCTAAGTGCCCAATATATTATAGAGATCAGAAATCATATACTTTATGCATGATGTTCACTATCTTGTACTCAATGAGTATTATCACTTGATTAATAGTAAGAAAAGAATAATATTGAAAGTATTGTTCAGTTTCAACTTTGGAAGACTGTTAGTGCTCAAAAGACATGTTCTGAGCTGAATTCTAGTTAATAGCCTCTGTGGGGTATTTACGAAAAATACCTATAAGTATAATCACTGAAGCAGAATGAATATATTTCAATCTCTACCGTTTGGAGGAAGTACCCACATTAATGAGCCCAAAGATCCATTGAACTATCCACCTGTAACTTTTCTTCTCAATTCTAGTCACATACCACCAACTGCCAGATAGCTGATGATCATTTCAAACTTAGTCTGTTAAAAATAAAACTTTTTATCTATCTCCTTGAACCTGCCACGACTCTTAAGCATCACTAATTCCAATGAAGGTACTTTAATTGTCTCAATCACTAGTGCTGAAGGTATCATTGACTATTGTATATTCCTCATCCACCATATCTCATCAGTTTCCAATTCATCTGGATTTTACACATCCATTCCCTTCTCTCTACTTAAATGCTACCATCGCAGTTCAGACCTTTGTCACCTCTGTCCTAGAGATTACCGTAGTAGACTCTTAATTTGCTTTCTTCCTATTATCTACCTTTTCCAATTCATACTCTAAACATTTACTAAAGTTGTCTTTCTAAGGCACAAGTTGGCCATGTTACTCCTTTGCTTTATATATTCAATAGATCTTCATCACCTATAGAATAAAATGCCCATAGCTGAGCCATGAAAGTCCTCTGTAACCCAGCTCTTACCTGCCTTTTTGCCCTTACTTCATACTGCTCCCTGCCATTCATTACATTCCAATCAAATTGGAAAAATAACCATTCCTTCATCTTGATACCCATCTCCTACCTCTGTGAACTCTCTCAAGTTAATCCTCATTTCCAGAATGAACTTGCTCATCAGTTTTACTTATCAGAACTCTCATTTACTTTTTCCTTTCAGGCAATTGGGGTTAAGTGACTTGCCCACAGTCACACATTTAATAAGTATCTGAGTCTGGATTTTATCTCAGGTCCTCCTGACTTCATTTACTTTTTTTAAAAATTAATTTATTTGTTTTTAGTTTTCAACAATCACTTCTATAAGTTTTAAATTTTCTCCTCCTTTCTCCTTCCTTGCCTGAGATGGCATGCAATCTTATATGGGTTCTACACATACTTTCTTGTTAAACACATTTCCACATTAGTCATGCTGCATAGAAGAATTAGAACAAATGGGAGAAACAATAAGAAAGACCAAAACAGAGCAAAACATTATTATACAAGAGAAAATAGTCTGCTTTGTTATATGTTCTGATTCCATAGTTCTTTCTTTGGATGTGGATGGCATTTTGGCTTCATTTGCTTTTCAAGGTCACTTTCAATTTAAAGTTCAATTCAGGAGCTACCTCCTTTAGGAAACCTTCCCAGATCCCTTAGTTTATTCACTTTCCTTCCCTAATTTTTCTTGTATTGAGCTTATTTTGATACCTGTTATGTCTTTCAGTAGAGGTTAAGTTTCTTGGGATTAAGGACTGTTTCATTCTTGTCTTTATGTTCCCAGTATCTAGTACAGTGCCTTGCACACAGGAGGCACTTAATAAATGTTTATCGAATTGAATGTTGAAGTCACAATGCACTATATGGCTTTAACACCAAGCACAGTGATGAGCTTTGTAGATCTTTCTATAGGACAGGAGCAGGAATCAGAGTGGAGTTGTAAGTTAACAGAACCAGATGCAACAGGATTAAGAGTTGGATAGGACAATTCAAGAGATGCTCAGATCTAAGACAGGGAAAAGCTGGTTTTATGTGATTCAGGCAGGAAAAAAATAGGGTTTGTGATAGAGCATAAGTTGGAAAGAAATCAACTATACTATGTTGTGAAAAAGACAAGTGAAAGTGTGATGCATTCCAGGACTAATATAAAGCACATTATTCCACAAAGTATGCCAAGTACCAATTGATAATCAGAACAATCCTTCCTTTATTTCTCAGGAATTGAATATATAATATATAAGAATGAAATAATTTATGGCACAGCCCCTAGGTAGGAAGCAGAGATTTACCTTCCTATGAATTCTTGCTATTTGCCCCTCCTTTAGAGGGGAGAGAGTCTGAGTTCTTATTGTGTAGTTGCTGGAGAAGAGGAAAATAACATCTTCCTCCTTGTGAGAGTGGTTCTTTTTCTTTGTATGGTTTGTGAGAGTGGAATGGCAGGTGAAAATCACTCCTGTGCTGGCCTAGGTGGTCTTGCCTCATGATGCCTCAGGCTGTGTTCTCTCCTGGGCTTATCTGGTACTATTCCAAAGAGTTAATAAACTAGCAGGTTAAGGAAATCCTATAGATGGAGTCTACCTAGATTTTAGCAAAGCACTGGATAGAATCTGTTGGGCTCTTCTTGTGGACAAGATGGAAACGCATTTGCTACTAGGTCAGAACTGGTTTAATAGTTAGACTCAAGCAGTAGTCTTTATGGTTTGGTCTGAACGTCAAAAAAGGGAAAGTGATATTCAATAGCGATAAATGTAAAATCTTATATTTGGGTTCAACAAATTGATGCTATAAGTAGAAGATGAGGGAGGCTTGGCTAGGCAGCAATTTGCCTGAAAGTCATCTTGGGGTTTTAGTGGACTGCAAGCTTAATATGAGTCATGAGAGAGCACCCCTTTCCCCAAACCTGGGCATAGTGTCTAGAATGGGGATGTTATAGTTTTTTCTGTATCCTCTCCCATTCAGACCACATCTGCAGTATTGTGTTCAGTTATGGGTAACACCTTTTAAGGATGTTGTTGAACTTGAGGACCTTGAGGTCTTGCCATGTAAAGAGAGGTCGAAGGAATTAGGGATGTTTATCTCACAGCTGAGGAGACAGTGAGGACATAATAGCGACCTCCAAGTATTTGAAGGACTGTCAGCCAAAGGAAGGACTAGACTTGTTCTGTCTGGCCCCAGAGACAGATCTAGGTGTAATGGGTTGAAACTGCATGAAGACAGATTTATAAAGTGAGGCTTCCTAGCAATTGTTGTTGTTCTGTCGTGTCTGACTCTCTGTGGCCCCATTTGGGGTTTTCTTTGCAAAGATACTGGAGTGGTTTGCCATTTCATTCTCCAAATCATTTTACAGATGAGGAAACTGAAGCAAACAGGGTTAAGTGATTTGCCCTGATCACACAGCTAGTAAGTTTCTGAGACAAGACTTGAACTCAGGAAGATGGGTCCTCCAGATTTCAAGCCCAGCGCTCTATCCACTGAGCCACTTAGCTGCCCCTATAATGATCAGAGATGTCCAAAAATAGAATGGCTGCCTTAGAGGTAGTGGATTCCCCTCAAGCAAAGATGGTATACTTCTTTATTGGTATGTTGCAGAGGGAATTCTTGGTCAGGTAAAGGTTGGACTAGGCAGCCTCTGAGGACCCTTTCAACCCAGATTCTGTGATAGTGTTACCTAAGGAGAGTATGTGATATTTATCCTGTGTAAGGACATGAAAGGATTTCATCCAAACCCTAACTTGAGGCAATCAGCCCCTTTGACATTTTCTTCACTTAAAACAATATCATCGTCCATGGGGTCAGACAGCCCTGACAAGCCAGGCAAGACGAATATTTCAGTGATGTGTTTTCCTTCCTTTTGTCTGTCACTTTTTCTGGAATCCCTAATCTATGTCATATTAGACTTTGTGTGTAAATTGCTAAAAAAAAAAATGGTGACTACAAGGCACCTACCAGGGGTTCCCATGCAACTGCTGCCCCAGTCATTATCTCCTTACAAAAGGGTCTACTATGTAAATTATGCCACAAATCACTGGGCAAATATTCAAATTCCCTTCTGGGTCAATTGCACTCCTGGTAATAAAGATGGTGCTACTCACAGGGTGGCAGGGTCCTTCTGATTCTCCCCACAGGCTGCAGGAGACAGAACGTGGTCTGCAGATCTGAAATAATCAGGTGCCCTCCCCTTTCTTGCACTGGGCTGCCATGTTTCTCAGGAAGTTCAGTGTTTCCCAGCAATGCCCTTTTCTTGGCTCCCTGCACAACTCACTATCTAAAGGTCCTCACCTCCCTCTTAATGAGAAGAGAAGACACTTTCTCTGGACCATTCTCCTCAGCCAGGCTCAGTATAGCATCACACTGTTCTCATACACCCCTTTGCTTCCCTTTTGGAGCCTCTTGCCCTAGCATCATGGCATCATAAGTTGACAATGAACTTTGCTCTGATCTACATCTCTCTACTCTCTTGGTGAGAAGCAGCTTCCAATGCAAATGGATAAAGAAGCAAGCTATGTTAATCACTGCTTGCCAATCATCCTCCTGTCCTAGACCAAAAGGGTAACTTTTGCTGGTGGTGGCTCCCTTAGGTTATCCCCAGGTGTGCTCAAGGGGTCTCTTGTTAAATGGTTCTTTCATGTCTCAGGATAATATGCCCAGAGAGGACAATGTACATTAGACTTTGGTGAAATAGACTATGAGTGTCTCTATAGAACAGGAACAAGACCTGCAGTATTTGGGATGCTGTTTTGTTTTCATAGAGCTAGAGATGAACACAACCCCAAAGTATGGACCCACTCAGGGATCTGCTCCTTCCTCTGAGTTAATGGGGCTGAGTTCCCTAGAGATTCATTATAACACTGTTGTAATAAGGACTCAGCCTCATCACAACCCAACTGGTTGTTACTTTCTCCAGCACTGGGACTGAAAGTTTCCTTTACTCTTGCCAAGAAATAGACTTACTTTTGATAAACTTTAATTGTTCCAAGAATGACTTATTTTTTATAATACTTTGAGGCACTTGGAGGAGGAAGAGGAGTAGACAAAATTATGTTCAGTGGTCTGACTAATGTAGCCATGGAAGGGTATGATAGTGGTTGGTTTGGAGGAACTAAGGGCATGATGAAAGCTAGCACTGGCTAGGGTCTAAGAGTCTATTCATACTAACTGCCCTGTTTTGCAGGGAAATGTAGGCTGATTTCACTTTTTCTCTCTTTCCAAGCACATTTCCTAGTGTGTAAACAATCTACTTTTATTTTTTGTTTCGATTTTTGTAAACTAGTTTTTCTTAAAACAGGACTCATAGAATGGTAAAGTTGGAAGGAATAAATTTGAATAGAAGGCTTAAAATGAACACTAAAATTTTATGTCAGAATCAAATGCCCTTTGGGATACATACATAGATCTAAATGTATATGTCTACATACATACTCTAAATGACATCTACAGCTGAATTGGAACTTATATTGAAAATCACTTCCCACTCTGTAGCTAAAATGATGAAACTATGGAAAACTAGGGTTTTTCCTATAATAGGGACATGTGACCAAGATTTGATCAAAATTGATAGTATCATAAAATTAGAGTTAGAAGGATCAACTGATATAAAGCCCAGCTGATATAAAGAAGAACCTGAAATCTAGAAAAGTAAAAGAGCTTCTTCAGTTTCACATGGGTAAAGGTGGCAGAGCCAGGATTGGGATCAACATCATTTGACTCCAAAGATAACATGCTTTATGTTTTATTAATACACAAAATAAATTGATGTATTTAAATCACCTTATCAAAACCTTTCTTAACAAAGTGCTGCCCACATGTACAAAAATATTCCCACATGCACAAAAATATTTATAGCAGCTCTCTTTGTGGTGGCCAAAAACTGGAAACCAAGGGGATGCCCATCAATTGGGGAATGGTTGAATAAATTATGGTATATGAATGTAATAGAATACTGTTGTGCTATAAGAAATGATGAACAGGAAGACTTCAGAGAGGCCTGGAAAGACTTACATGAACTGGTGCTGAGCTAAAGGAGCAGAACCTGGAGAACTTTGTACCCAGTGACGACCACAGTGTGTGAGGAATTTTTCTGGCAGACTTAGTCCTTCGTAGCAAAGCAAGGACTTAAAAAATTCCCAACGGACTTTTGAGGCAAAACACCTTCCCCATCCAGAGAAAGAACTGTGGAACTGGATCGCAGAATGAAGGAGACTATTTACTTTTGTATTATGTTTTGTTTTGTGGTTTCTCCCATTCATTTTAATTCTTCTATTCAACATGACTAAGGTCAAAATGTATTTAATAGGAGCATATGTGTAGAACCTATATCAGATGACACACCATCTTGGGGAGGGAGTTGGAAGGGAGGGAGGGAAGGAGGAAGAAGGAGGATGAAGGGGGAAATGATTGTAGAACACTGAAAACAAATAAAACAATTGAAAAAAATTGGAAACAAAGTGCTGAAGGGGCAGTGGGAGGGTGAGAGAAAACAGAAGAGGGATGCTGAAGGGGGAGCAGATGTATACCAAAGACAAACTTTGTTAAGAAGTTGTTCCTGGGGTGTCCCACTCTATTCCCCTCCTTCCACAGACTAGATGTAAAGTAATCCTTCCCTTTGGAAAAATGAAACTTGAAAGTGAGAGGAGCTCCTCACCCTCTTGAGTCCATTGTCCTCCTGCTGCATACTAGTATTAGTATATTAGAATTAATTAGTATAATATTAATGTGCAGGCAGATTTCTAGAGCAATGTCCTTGGGGAATCTGTCCTTGACTTTGTGTTAACATTTTATTCAATGATTTAATTAACGATATAGATAACAGACAACAGATTTACAAATGACAAAAAGCTAGGTGGGATAAGTAACCTGCTGGATGAAAGAGTCAGGGTAGAAAAAGGTTTCTACAGTCTATATTTAACATTGGCTATGGATGTATTAGGAACTCTGTAGACCTTGGGATTACAGTTTAAAAGTCACAAGGGACTGTTCGGTAGAGTCCCATAAAGTTTAACAGCACTCTTTGTCTGATGACTGTACGGGCAAGCCCTCTTCTTTATCAGTCACCTTGCCTATTCTAACTTCTTAATCAAATCAGGTCCATTCTTTCTGCATCTCTTTTGCTCATTTTTTTCCATTTTCCCTCTTACCCTAAGGACTATCTTCTTATTTCACAAAACAATTTTTTACCCTCCAAATTCATATCTGTAGAATATTGACCTAGAACCTGGGAAGGAATATGGCCTCTATTTGCTCTACTTGGGGCCTATATTAATTTTTTAAAGAAGGAAATTAAAAAATGAAGCAAAAAATATGTAATTTTTGTGAGGAATTAATAAAACCAAGGAAGAAAAATATTTGGCAAAAGCAAATGATAGATATTATAGTTGATGCCTGATTGAGTGATTCAAGAGTATGTGTCTGACATGTTTAGTCAGCAGAAATTATATAATTTAATAATATAATTTAATATGATAATATAATTAGAGCAGACATTATGTATTTTGAATATTATGCATAGTACCTCTTAAACATTGTACAAATAATGAACATTATTAACACCAAGGGCATGATACCTAAAATTGTTCAATGTCAGTTTCAGAAGATATAAGTAAATGCTAGTTCTCAAGAATTTGTTTACGGACCAGTTTTGGTTAATGTGTCACAAGTGACCTGGATGGTGAACGTGATGTGATACATCTATGGTTGGAGCACTTATTAATCACCTATTTTGTGCCAGACATCGTGTAAAGTGTTGGAGATTCATAGACAAGCAAACAAGACGTTCCCTGCCATCCAGAAGAAACATCAACTCCAACACCAATGGGGGAGGCAGCCTAGGGTTTTGGAAAGGGGCAATGGGGGGTATATGGAAGAGGACATGCTGAGGAGAATTCAGGAAATTGCACAAAGGCCTGGACACTGGCAGTATAAGACAAAAATCTCACCTGTCAGAGAGAGGGGAGCCAGAGGGAGAGTCCAGATTTACAGTAGGGTGGACATATTTAGACAGAAGAACCATAGAAAGGAGACTTCAGGCAGCCTTAATCATTAAAGGATGTGGCTAAGTGGCTGGGAAGGTGATCTGGCTTTTCAACTGGAGCAGTTCAGAGTGACTGTATAAACTGTGGAAGGAAGGAAACAAGCATTTATTAAACACTTTCTGCGTACCAGACTCTGTGCTAAGTGCTTTACAATTATTATCTCCTTTGATCCTCATGACCCTGGGAGCTAGGTGCTATTATTATTCCCATTCCACATGTGGGAGAAACTGAGGCAGACAGAGCTGAAGAGACTTACCCATGGTCACATAGCTAACAAGTGTCTAAGGCCAGATTTGCTACTCAGGTCTTTTGACTCCAGGCCTAGCTAGCACTCTATACACTGTGCCACCTAACTGACATCTAGAAATGCTGAAGTTATTCAGATTAAATTTTGGGTGGGATACTCTAGGAAGACAGACTAGAATATGATGGCAAAGACCTGCCTTTTGAGTAATTAATGGAGCATAAACTGAAAACAAGTCAGTATAATAGAATTCTGTTGGAAAAGGCAAGTACAATAGTGGCCCATGCCAAGAGCCTTATGTGACAACAATAGGGTCTCATATTTATATAGCATGGGCCCAAGCACATAGGCAAGGGCCACTATTTTCTCCCGTGTTCCTCAGGAAACAGATTCACAAAACCAAAGCCATGAAGGAATAATTTTTTGAGAGCCCACCTGAATGTGAAACAGAAATTCACTCTCTTATGAATCCTTGGAGTTTTCCTGATGATGCAAAATCTATATCTGTAATCTTTATCTAGGGACATCTTGTTTTTCAATTTTATAGTTGCTGAAGGAACAACCTGGGTCACCTTGTTTAGTTTAAATGTAGCTTTTTTCTTTGTAGAATAATATGAGTGTAGAGTGGGAAGGGAAGAGAACAAGTATTTATTAAGTGCCTACTGTGCACCGGGCAAACATTATGTGTTTTCCAAATGTCATCTCATTTAATGCTCATAACAACCCCAGGTGATAGGTACTATTGTTATCTCTATGTTACAGATGAGAAAACAGGTAAACAGAGGTTAAGTTAAGCCCAGGGGTCACTCAGCTAATAAGTATCTGAAGCTGGATTTCAATTCCGGTCTTCCTGACTCCATCTCAGTCTCTATCCACTGTGTCACATCTCTTCCTGGGAGGGATCAGGCTAGGAAGTTCTTGTTGTGATACCCTAGGTGGCCTTTTTGCACCTTGGCCATACATTACAGGCATGTCCAACTCAAGGAAGAAGTTGGTGGCTTCTAACTACCTCCTGCCACATCATAAGGCAATTCTACCCAACTAGTACCTGACTAATCAAAACGTAAAATAGTTTTAAGATATGTTGGGGGTGTTGGTGGTGGTGGTGATAGATATGTGTGAGTGAAGTAGAAAAAACTAGTCCTTAGAAGAAGGGAGTGTTGAAGGAGGATAGTTTTAGGGAAGGTAAGGAAGG
The DNA here is from genome assembly GCF_028372415.1 of Notamacropus eugenii. NCBI lineage: Eukaryota > Metazoa > Chordata > Mammalia > Diprotodontia > Macropodidae > Notamacropus > Notamacropus eugenii. Next base: position 10,519,480 of record NC_092878.1, read on the forward strand.
CTTAAGGGAGATCGAAGTCTTTCTTGAATGCTGGTCTCAGGCTGATGCTGAGATGTCTAGACCAGGGATAGTCTGTGAGCAGAAACCAGAGGGCTGTAGCTTTGAATCTGATACCAAAGATTAGACCGCGCATCATTGCAAATGGAACTTTGCTTCTTTGGTGATAGGAAGAAAATTCTAGTGAGATGGTAGATGGAAGTAAGAGTGAGCTGGAAAATAAAAGTAGAAATGCATGCTAAAATTTTTGTATTAACCTTTGCCAATGTAGAGGGAATGATGAACCACTACTGTCACTATGGCTTTCCCCCTCAATTCTCTTGCAGTACCCCCAATATTGTCTGCAATATTGGCTGGAAAATGGAGGAGAAATCTCAATGCATCTGGCTAGGAATAGTGGGAAATTAGCCAGCGGCTGGGGAAACTTCCTCTAGAGGCCCTTTGTCCCAGGGTTGTGTCATTTCCGTATGAAGAGAGGCTACAAATATTGGACTTCTCAAGTCTCAAAAGACAAAGGCTGACACAGAGTAAAATCAAAGTTTCTGAAGTGATGGATGGAGATGGTAATGAGTTGGGCCTTCATGATTCTTATCTTGGAAAAATTGTCAGAGGTATAGATGAGCCTACGAGCCACCAGGCAAACGTCCAGTTGCATTCTGGGGATACTTTTAACTAGAGTAGCCCTCACAGCCTCCTCTATGCGACCACTTCCCTCCCCCCTCCAAAGAGTAAGCTACACATTTACTGTAAGAATATTTTATCAGCACAAATTACCTTAGCTTATCTCAATTCTTGCCATTCCATAGAATTATTTTTAAATTCTAGCTGTGAATTTCCACCCTCATAATATGTACATGTATATGATGGGTGGCATGTTAGAAAGGACTATTCTGTTTGATTCTTGCACCCCCCATGAGTTTGCTTTCTGTCACCCACAGAACAATTCCAGAATCTTGAAGATATTGAGTCTAACCTGTCCCTGAAATAAGGTTTCCTTCTACAATCTCCTCCTTCACACTCCACTTCCCTAAAGTAGTCATCCAGCCCTTGTTTGGAGGTCTCTAATGAGGGAGAACACACAACTAATTCCTACTGAGTCATGTCTTCAAAGTCTTTGTTGGGCCTACCTAATTCTTAACGAGAAGGTGGTATGGTAATAAGTCTAGATGTAAATGCTCAGAACTGCCTGAAACCCCTGGAACTCCTTGCAGCCCAGCTACAGTGTGGGGCCCTCCCTACTGACTGTTTTTCTCTAGCCTAGGAGGTGAAGTCCATGTTTCCAGCTGTAATATGGTTCTTTCTTCCTGTCTCCTTTTATAAGTTCATCAGATCTCAGGAGCACAGGCTTCACAGTTGAAAGTTTAAAACCCACATTCCACTCTAAAGCCACACCCTTTATCTGCACTACAGAAGTGAATAAACCTATCCCTTGCCTTTCCCTCTTGAGTACACAGCAAGTGTACTCCAAAAAAAATTATTGTCCAGTTATTACCTATAGGGTAAGTTCAACTCAACAAGCCTTTATTAAATTCTTGCCACGTGCCAAGCTTTGTGGAAGGTGCTGGGATTAAAAAGACTAACAATTCCTGCTCCCAAGGACCTCTAAATTCTAAACTCCTTAACCTACCATTTGAGATCCTCTACAATCTTGTCCCTTAAGGACAATTCCTAGAATTCAGTATTGAAAGAGGCCTTAGAGATCACCTCCAACTCTCACTTTACACGCAAAATTACTGAATACAAAGAAGGTTCAGTGACATGCCCAAAGTCATATAGGTTAATACTTGCAGTATAGCTAGGATCTTAACAATGGGAGCATAGCGAGTTTGGTTACCGGGGTTTAGGGGTTTGGTAAAGATTTGCTGCTTTACTAGTGCTGCCCAGACCCTATTTACCAGGGTTGTGATTGGCATCATGGGAATGAAATTCAATTCAATTCAATAAGCATTAAGTGCCTACTATACGCCTGGCAGTATGATAGGCACTGGGGATTGTTGAGGTTGTGTTCGTCCTTCATTGCCAAAGAAGACCATGCCATCAGAGACATGATGACAAGACTTGTCCTTGACTTTGTTTTGAGTGAGGGAGAACTGTGCAGGTCACCAGCCTCACTTCTCCTCCTAAGCCAGCTGGATCCAGTGACCAGATATTCATCAGGATGACTGGAGATGACCCAGGATGCAATGGGAGACTTTGGCCCCTTTAGGTCAAGGTCTATTCAGGTACTCTCTTAAGGGAAGGTAATGTCCATTCTATGAATAAGGCTGTTTAAGAAGTAGTCAAGGGATGGCCCCTTTAATGAGGCAAAGAAAAAGAACTAAGTCAGACTGGGAGGAAAATAGCAATAGTTACTATTGATCGTCTCTTTTAAGCCAGGAGGGTCCAGAAAACAGCTCTTAAGTGGAGCTTGAGCAAGAGTCTAGTGTGGTATAATCTACGAGCTTCAGAGTGCAGCAGGTTTAAGGTTTTGGGAAAGGAAAGGAAAGGAAAGGAGGAAAGGGAAGGGGAAGGAAGGAAAGGATGTAGCCAGTAAACACCAAGTTAACTGGGCATCCTCTGGCCATCTGAATTTACCTTCCTTTGGATAGGAGAAGGAAGGGGAGGGGGAGACAAGAGAGGAGGAGCTGGGTTACCTAGCTAGCTAGGTCCCCATTCAGTGAGCTGGGTCTACCCACAGGTTGTTGTGAGGAGAGGATGCAAGAGAGGGATCATGGCATAGTGAGTAAAAAGCCCCAGTGTGTCAGAAGAGCTGCATTTAAGGCATGACTATAGTCAGACCCCACTGAAGGTCTACAAGGTCCTGGCTCAGAGATGTCTCAGTAGTTCTGTCCTCCATCACGTGGACCATCCTCAGCTTCGAGGCCAAGCACTACCAAGGGAGCTGCTTCATAAGCCCACGCCTCCTACCTCCATCTCCAGTTTCTGATGCTGCCAGACAAGATACCTAAAGAAATTAAAATAGATTTAACAAACTCAACAAAGAGATAAGAGAAAATGAACCACAGGCTATGGTGGAAACCATCCAGCCTGTCACAAGTCAGTAGAGTCTTCATGATCCCATTCGCTATAATAACACCTCACTTGGGAGGTACTTTTCTCACTGAAAGCACCTACTGTTTTGTAACAAAGTGGCTGAAGGGTGGATAAGTGTAGAGACCAGGGGGTTACATACCCAGATTTTCATTCCAGAATTCTTCAAAACTGATACATGTCATTTGGGAACTTGGGCTTTAACCACGTACTGGAGGTGAAGAAAAGGAAGCAACTTATCTTTGATTGGCAGTTCTTAGGACTTACCATCTTGAGTGTTCTTGCAAAGGATTTGGGTTTTGAGTTCCTCCAGGCTAATGTCTAGGTAATTGCAGACTTCCTCTTGGCTATAAGGTTCTGAATGGAAGACTTCTTCCACTAGTAGCAACATTTCCTCCAGACTTAAGTCTAGTTTGATCTGCACCTCCTCCAAGCACAGGGCTTTGTTCCATTCCAGGCCTTTGTACTTAGCCAGAAACTCTGGGGATACAAGTAAGACAAATAGAGGGTTCTTGTCCTCAGGGAGCTATAGTCTAATGAAGGAAGACAACACAGAAGGAAACTGAAAACTGAGGGGATGATTAAAGGGGGTCATCTGGTGCTGGGGCATGCTTTTCTCTAGAGTAGGCCCCAAGCAGAGCTGCTGGTGGAACATGGAGTCATCCAGAATGCTGGGAGCCCTCTATAAAGGAAGGTTTGGGGAGGAGTTCAGTGTTCTCCCCTTCAGCCCTCCAATCAGAGTAGAGAGGCAACTGAAGGTATCTAAACCTGAGTCGTTCTTCACAGGGATGAGATTTCAGGCGATCAGCTTATCTTGCTGTGGAGGGGAGCATGATGTTCCTTCAAGAGGAAACCAAGCAGAACTGTTGCTGGAGAAAGGAATCTTTGCATTCTGCTGAGAGATACCTCTACATATTTTACCTCAGAAAGAGGAAAGATAAAAAGAGATTAAAAAAACTCTAAACAGAGATTTAAAGTTGATTGTAAAATATTCAGGAAACCTTGGTGGCCCAGGAAAATGCATGGAGTGTCACACACAGAGCGAACATGCCTGGTTCAGGAAAGTTTGTAGTTGGGGCAGCTCAGGCCTCTGATGTTGAGGAGTCCCCAGGACTCTCTGGTGAGGGTCCCACTCTGCTACTACTCCTCTGCAGTGAGATGCTCTCTCTTGGGCATGTCTGTTCTCTGTCAGGAATGTCTGCTTCTCTGTTACCCTGTTCTGGGACTATCCAGTGGCCTTCAGCTGGCTATCCAGTTCCTTTTCTGCTGAGTTGCTGTTGAGGCTATTAGATCTCATCTCTAAAGTATTCCTATCCTGAGGCTATTTTGGGCTTGGAGATTTAGATTTCAGCCAGCTTCTTCTGGTGGCTAGCTAGAAAATTCCCAAAGCATTTGTCTGTCTTTTGAGCTTTTTTAAAAAAGTCTACTGTATATCTCATGTTAAATTCTAAACTCTTACCTAGAATGAGAAAAATTACTTTCCCCTCCCATGCTGCCAGATGTAGTCCATGCAGGTCAGACTTGTGTCAGAGGCTCGCCCCTGACCACCTTTTAGGATCCCTTAGTTTTCATCAGCGTTCAGCCCAAATGTTATCTCTTACATGAGGACTTTCCTGAATGCCCTTCCCACTAGTTGTTAGTACCTCCCCCACCCCCCCATCTTGCCAAATGGCCTCCTTCTTACTTTGTGTATAAGCTCTATCTACTTAGGTGTGTACATTATGCATATGTGGTGTTCCTGACAGATCAGAAACGCCTTGAGAGAATCAGCAGTGCTTCATGTCTGTATTTGTAACACCATCATCTAGCAACTGACACTTTTAGTAGGCCCTCAGTTGTTCTTGTTAATTGAATGACTGAACATCTGTGTTGTCCAGTGTAACTTTTCACAATCTCCCCACTCTGATTTATTTGTTTTGTAAATTGGGATTTTGCATTTGACATGTTCTCAAGGCAGCACACACTTGTACTTGTTCCCAGTCACCTTCACAGACTCATGAAATATTATAGCTGAAAGGGTTGTGGAGGAGAAGAATGAACCTGAGCACTGTGGATTTTGGGAAAACATCTTGTTCCTAGATGAAGAAACCTTCAAGGTCACAGAAATAGGGCAATAACAAAAGAGATCCTCAGACTATCTTCTATTTCCCTTCTCAAGGACATTTACAAAAAGAGCAAGGCTGATTTTATCTTTGAGAAGACTTCCACTATCTTAAAGATTACTAACCACAGAGGAATTTATTTTTCCACATGAACAAACCTGGAGGAGAGAGTGAGGCTGATGACTTTGTGCAGCTCTGTGTCATTTAAATCCGAACCACTTGCAAGTCATCACCCTCATAATGGCCTTGGTCCTCTTTGAGAATAAGTACTACCACCAGCACCTCCAACAATAACTGCGTGATCCACAGACAGATTGAGATCCTTCTCAGGTCTGTTTGGGGACTAAGGTTGGAACTCATGAGACAGATTCCTTAGAGCTTTCCTTATTCAGTGGATGGCCAAAAATATACGTGAGGGCATTTTGGAAAGCATTCTCTATATGAATATAGTGGAATATTACTGTACCATAAGAAATGATGAAATGGAAATCTGGGAAGGCTTATAGGTGTTTTAAAGAATCCACAGGATGATATTGTGATAAAATTACACTTTTAAACATTTTTAGTTCTTAAAATAAGATTATTTGTTGATTTGATTTGTACCTGTCATTTCATTGGTGTGGGGAACTCCTGGTGAAGAAAGTTCCTCAACCAATGCCGACAGGCCAATTTATGTGACTCATAGTCTTAGTCTGGAGGCGCTATGAAATTGAATGACTTAAGCAGAGTCACATCGCCAAAGACTAGACTTGAGCAAAGGTCTTTCGGGCCCTGAGGCTGGCTTTTCCACCATGATTCATTTACTTTGTATTTTAAATTTTACTATTATTTATTTTCCATATTCTTTTCTTTTTAAATTTTGAGTTCCAAATTTTCTCCCTTTCTCCTTCCCACCCCCTGCTTCAGCCCCTGAGATGGCAATATGCTATCAACTACACATGTGAAATCACGCCAAACACATTCCATATTAGTCATATTTTTTTAAAAGCAAGAAAAATAAGGAGTGAAAAAATTATATTTCAATTTGCACTCAGAGTTCATAAATTCTCTCTCTGGAAGTGGGTAGCACTTTTCATCCTGATTCCTTTGGAATTGTCTTGGATCATTGTACTGATCAGAGAAGCCAAGTCTTTCCCAGCTGGTCATCATTACAACATTGCTATTAATGTGCATAGTGACCTCCCAGTTTTTCTCAATTCATTTTGCATCAGTTCGTATAGATGTAACCGTGGTTTTCTGAAACCACCCCCCTCATCTTTTCTGTTAGCAGAATGGTTCCTCATTTGGTGAGCATCCCCCTCAATTTCCAGTTCTTTTTAAGACTGAAAGAGCTATTATTCATACTTTTTGTACAAATATGTTTTTCTATTTTGTTGATCTTACTGAGATATAGACCTAGTAGTGGTATTGCTAGGTCAAAGTGTATGCATAGTTTTATAGCCTTTTAGGCATAGTTTCTAATTGTTTTGTAGAATGGTTGGACTAGTTCACTTCTCTACCAGCAGTTCATTAGTGTCCTTATTTTACCCTTCAGTATTTATGATTTCTGATAGGTGTGAGGTGATACTTCAGAATTGTTTTAATTTGCATTTCTCTAATCAATAGTGATTTAGAACATCTTTTCATATGACTATAGAGGACTTTGATATATTCTTCTGAAAACTGCCTGTTTATTTCCTTTGACCAATTGGGGAATGACTCTTTTCATCAGGAATGCTTGAAAGTCCACTTTTTCATTAAATATAAATCTCCTCACCCCCACTGCTGCCCTGCAAAGAAATATACTCAGTTTTGCTGGGTAGATTATTCGTGGTTGTATTTTTGCCTTCTGGAATATCATATTCTAAGTCCTCTGGTCCTTTAATGTGGAAGCTGCTAAATGTTATGTGATCCTAACTGTAGCCCCATGATATTTGAATTCTTTCTCTCTGATTGTTTGAAGTATTTTCTCTTTGGGACCTTTGGAATTTGGCTAGATCTTTCCTGGCAGTTTTTATTTTGGGATGTCTTTGAGGAAATGATTGGTGAATTCTTTCCATTTCTATTTTACTCTTTGGATCTAAGATATCACAGCAGTTTTCCTTGATAATTTCTTGAAATATGATGTCTTAGGCTCTTTTTTTTGATCATGACTTTCAGGTAGTACACTAATTCTTAAATTATTTCTTGATCTATTTTCTAGATCAATATAATAGTTGTTTTTCCAATGAGATATTTCACATTTTTTCTGTTTTTTCATTCTTTTGACTTTGTTTTATTGTTTCTTGATGTCTCGTGGAGTCTTAGCTTCCACTTGCTCAATTCTAATTTTTAAGGAATTATTTTCTTCAGTGAACTTTTGTATCTCTTTTTCCATTTGATCAATTCTTGCTTCTTTAGAAGTTATTTTATTCAGTGAATTTTTCCATTTGTCCTATTCTGCTTTTTCAAGAGTTCTTTCTTTCAGTGGGTTTTTGTGCTTCTTTTACCATTTTGGCCAATTCTATTTCTGAGGTATTTTCTTCTGTATTTTTTTGCCTCTTTTACCAAGTTGTTAATTCTCTTTTCATAATTTTCTTGCATCATTCTCACTTCTTTCTCCAATATTCCTCATATGTATGCATACACACATATATTCAAGTGAAAAAAATTCCCTTATCATTCGTGTCCAAAAAAATGTCTTATTTTGCATACTGAGTCTATCACCTTTCAGGAAGCAGGAGGCAGAAGAAAGTAGGTAGCTCATTTCCTCATGAATGCTCTAAATCATGGTGGGTCCATTCATTGATCAAAGTTTTAAAGGAAAAGTTGTTTGTCATAGAAGTACTCTGTGGTAGCAAAGAACTAGAAATCAAGCCCATTGATTGTAAAATGAGTGAAAAAATTATGTTGCAGGAATATAATTGAGTATTTTTGTGAAGAAAGAAATAATGACTATGAAGAATTTAGAGAAACATTAGAAGATTTGTTTGAAATGATGTAGGGCAAAATAATTAGAAACAAGAGAATATATAGAATATGCAACGACTGTGTAAATGGAAAGACCATTATAAGGCAACTTGGTGGCACAGTGGATAAATCTTAAGGTCCGAAGTCAAGAAGTCATTTCAAACCCTACCTCAGACATGTAATAGTTCTTTGATCCTGGGCAAATTAGTCAACCCCTGTCTGCTTCAGTTTTCTCACTTGTAAAATAATGATAACTATAGTACCTACCACCCATTTTATTGTGAGGATAAAATGAGATAATATTTGTAAAGCACTAAACACAATTCTTGGTAACTAGTAGGTGCTTCACAAATGCTTATTCCCTTCCCTCCTCCCTCCTTTAATAGGAAGCTGGAGCAAATTGAAAACTGGCTAGAATTTGGGGAAAAGACAATGAAAAAATTCTGTTCTAATTATGGAAAATATGTGGGGAGCTACCAAGAAAGAATATCATTTATAGCCAGACTGCCAGATACAGTTACTGTATTGTTTTTGCTTAATTTTTTTACCCTTTAGGGAATATTAAATTCAGAGAAGGAAGGAGGTTGATATATGTTGGAATGACTGTGATGTAGATATTAAAAGGCTTGATTATATATTTATATGATTATATAATATTAACTATTATATTATATTTTTAAAATTTGTTTATTTATTTAAGTTTTCAACATTCATTTCCATAAAATTTTGAGTTATATTATATTTTCTTAAAGATGTTATTATACCAAACATATTATTACATATTGAATACTATATTTTCAACATATTCATATAATTGAAGAAAATAATCCTTATTCAGATAAAGAGAAAGAAGTTTCAATTCATGTCAGCGATCTTTTTTAGATACTCTACTCAACAATTCTCTCCCCCTTCCCACTAAAAATGTTCTGAATCTAGGTATAAAGATTGATACTATAAACAAATTAGGGGAGCAAGGAATAATGTATTTGTCAGATTTATGGAGAATGGAGAAATTTTTGACAAGAGACAGACAACATTATGAGGTGCAAAATGGATAATCTTGATTACATGAAATTGAAAAGTTTTTGCATAAAAAAACCCAATGCAACCAAGATTAGGAGGGAACCAGAAAACTGAGAAAGAATTTTTGCAACTAGTGTCTGTGATAAAGGCCTCATTTCTAAAATATATAGAGAGCTGAGTCAAATGTACAAGAATACAAATCATTCCCCAATTGATAAATAATCAAAGGATATGAACAGGCAGTTTTCAGAGGAAGAAGTTAAAGCTATCTATAGTCATATGAAAAAATGCTCTAAATCACTATTGATTAGAGAGAAGCAAACCAACTCTGAGGTACCACATCACACCTATCAGATTGGCTAACATGACAAAAAAGGAAGATGATAAATGTTGGAGAACATGTAGAATTCATTGTTGGTGGAGCTGTGAGCTGATCCAACCATTCTGGAGAGCAATTTGTAACTATGCCCAAGGGGCTACAAAAATGTGCATACCCTTTGACTCAGCAATATTGTTTCTGGGACTGTATCCCAAAGAGATCATAAAAATGAGAAAGGGTCCCACATGTACAAAAATATTTATAACAGCTCTCGTTCTGGTGGCCAAAAACTGGAAATCAAGGGGATGTCCATCAACTGGGGAATGGCTGAACAAGTTGTGGTATATGAATGTAATGTCATACTATTGTGCTTTAAGAATACAAGTCATTCCCCAGTTGATAAATGGTCAAAGGATATGAACAGGCAATTTTCAGAGAAAGAAATTAAAGCATAGTCATATGAAAAAATGCTCTAAATTGCTACTGATTAGAGTGATGCAAATCAAAACAACTCTGAAGTACCACATCACAGGAAGACTTCAGAGAGGTCTGGAAAGATTTATATGAACTGATGCTGAGTGAAAGGTGCAGAACCAGGAGAACTTTGTACACAGCAACAATCACAGTGCGTGAGGAATTTTTCTGGTAGACTTAGTACTTCATCACAATGCAAGAACTTAAAAAATTCCCAATGGACTCTTGAGGCAAAACACCTTCCACATCCAGAGAAAGAACTATGGAATTGGATTGCAGAATGGAGTAGACCATTTTCTTTTGTGTTATGTTTTATTTTGTTTTGTTTCATGGTTTCTTCCATTCATTTTAATTCTTCTATACAAGATGACTAAGTATGAAAGATGAAAATGTATTTAATAGGAATGTATGTGTAGAACCTATATAAGATTGTACACCAACTCAGGGAGAGAGAGGGAGGGAGGGGAAAAAAATCTAAGATATATGGAAGTGATCGTAGAACACTGAAAGCAAATAAAATAATATAATAAAAAATAAAACAAAAATAAAAATGCTCTGACTCCCACCTGCCTCCCTGAGTATTCCTAGCACAGTGTCACTGAGCAAGGTGTAGATGAAGGGGTTGAGAAAAGATGCCATCACACTGCTCAACACCAAGGGTATTTTGTTGATCTCCAGGATTTCTTTCTGGGAGGGAGTCACATAAAGACTATAATCCCACTAGCAAACACTACAATGGTTAAGTGAGAATCACAGGTGTTAAAGGACTTCTTTCTCTCATTGGTTGATGGGATGTATAAAATGGTCATGATGATGTAAACATAGAAGTATCCAATGAGGATGACGAGGGAAAATAGGAGGAAGTCCATCAGCTCAATAAATGTTGTGTTTGTACAAGCCAGGGCCAAGAGAGGCCCACTGTCACAGAGAAAGTGGCTAATGATAATGGATTCACAGAAGGGTTACCTGGAGATAAATGTGATGGGGTAGAGAAGAGACAAGATACCAGCCACCCATGAGAAAAGAACCAGTCCAATGCATGCAGAAGGACTCATGATGATGCTATGCCTCAGTGGGTACTAACCATGGGGCATGGATGTCAGCAGAAGAAACTCCACTATCCCCAGGAAGAAGTAGAAAAAGCACTGGGTGATACATTCAGCAAAGGAGATGGTCTTATCCCCAGTGACCAAGTTGTCCAGAACCCTTGGGGAAATACAGAGGTGAAGAGTATGTCCAAGATGGAGATACTGCAGAGGAAGAAGCACATGGGTGTGTAGAGGCATGAATGGGACACCACAAGGCAGATAATGAGGAAGTTTCCCGGGAGTGTCATCAGGTACGTGGGCAGCAAGAACACAAAGAACAGCAGCCCCACCTCTCTGCTGGGAAAACCGAGCAGAATGAAGTCAGACACTATGGTGGTCTGATTCTCTTTTGGTGTGGTCATCTTGGGTTTCTGCGAGGACAATGGGAAAGAATTCCACGAGATGGAAATGAATGGATGAAATCTACAGCTTCTGTCTAGACAACCACAGAAAGAAAGCTTATGTGAAGAAAAGGTTATATTGGAAATAAAAAAAAAATCCTGAACATGCCAGAGTTAAAAACTAGTTTTTTTCAGTGACAATGGTGTGTGATCAGCCAGAGAAAACCAGGTTGAAAACAGAGAATACAGATCTTTTCCACCAACTTTTAGGGAATATTCTTATAGTTTTTAAAACAATAATTACAACCAGCCCCACTTTATAATCAGAATATTTTCCCCTTTGTTTAAAGGTAAATCCTTAAACTTATCCATCCTAGAGCTTATGAATAAAGTAAAATGAAAATGATTATCTGAAATTAAACCTCCCAAGTGAGTCAACTACTTTTCCTCCTGTTCCTGAGATGCCTTCATCATTAGTATTTACTGTTTTATTATGACGGATATGTATAAAATGATACGGTTGCCTAATAATTCATACATGGTCCTAAATTCTCACCAGTAGCTCAGAGGATCTGTGCATATATGTGTGCTTAAATTAAATGGTTCATTCTGCACCATTGGTTCCCTCATCTCAATCCTTGCAGTCCAGTAGCATGAAAAAAGTGAGATTTTTGTTAAGAATCTAAAGTACATTATAGTTTTGCATTTATACCACATTGCTTATAGATAGTGCGCCATAGTGAGCAAGTGAATGTTGGCCTCCAAACATCTCCCTGGAGTCATATGGTAACCTTAGCCTTGCTGAGACCAAAGTAATACACTTAAATTGTTTTTAGATATGATATTGGGATGGGTAGTTATGGGCAAAGTATGTGAAAAAATTAGCATTTATTAAAAAACAGAAGTACAGGAAAAATGAGAAAGGATTAAGGTAGAACTAAGATGACTCTGTTAGATATTTGTCCTGGGTTGTAGGTGAAGGAGTCTAGATCAGAGATGGTCTGTGAACAGAAAAATAGGGGGACTATTTGGATTTTGACTGGGAGGTGGACATATAGATAAATACAAAAAAGATCTTATTTGTTAAAGTTTGACGAGCCCTCTGGTTGTCACTGAGGGGTCCTGATGGTGGTGCTGGTAAAGAAAAGAGCGAACTAGGAAATACAACTAGGTGGGACTACTCCAAACTCTATTTCCATATTAACCTGTATAAAGAAAATAATGAATTGATACTTGTAATTTCTATCCTATATATAGTTAGAACACTGCAGTCTCTACACACACACTGAAGCACTTGTTCTCTACCTAACTGCTTTTCCTAAGCTATATGCCTCAAAGAATACTGTGAGATAATTACTGCAGAACTGCATGGGTATGTCATAGTGATGGGAACATGGGCTGTGGAGGAGAAACCACAATGAATCTGAGCACGACCAATGGAAATGGTTTTAGGGAATCTCCACTTGGGGCTTTTTGTTGCAGGGCTGCAGCTTTTCTAACGCAAAAGCAAGCTAAAATATTGTCTTAGTCTAAAAGAAAAAAAAAAGATCTGAAATAGAATAAAAACAGTTTTTAAAATGTTGAAGGACAATAGATAGAGTGAACATGAACATGTTCACTAAATCCTAGAATACTAGAATGTGGGAACACCCCTTAATTTTTGAAGGAAATAATTGTTGGATTAAAAAAATTGCACACAGTAACAGCCACAGGGTGTGAGGACTGTTTGTGACAGACAGACCTAATACATTCCCAAAGGACTGGATACAAAATGCCATCCACATCCAGAGAAAGAGCTATGGAATAGGAATGCAGAATGGAGCAGACTATTCTCTCTTGTGTTATGTTTTGTTTTGTTTTTTCTCATGGTTTCTCCCATTCATTTTAATTCTTCTATGCAACATGACCAACATGACATGAAAATGTCTTTAATAGGAATGCATGTGTAGAACCCGTATAAGATTGCTCGCCGTCTTGGGGAGAGAGGAGGAGAAAATTGAAAACTTATGGAAGTGATAGTTGAAAACTGAAAACAAATTAATTTTAAAAAGTGAATTACAACTTTAAACAATAAGTAGTAAACTCAGGGAATTCACCACTCTTAGAGGCCATGTGAGTTGAAAAATTATAAGATGAAGAATCTTTTTTGCTACATTCCTGAGTGATAATGAGCCTTTACCAATCCTAATCTTTTTTTGTCGTTTTGTTTTGTTTTTGTGAGGCAGTTGGAGTTGTGACTTGCCCGGAGTCACACAGCTAGTAAATGTGAAGTGTCTGAGGCCAGATTTGAGCTGAAATCCTCCTAACTCCAGGGCTGGGGCTCTACCAACCCTACTTCAGGAAAACTGAAGAAGCCCTGAGGCAAATGGCCAGTTGCCCTTTGGGATCATTTTCACATCTTCCTTAAATCTCCACTTCTTAAACTTGTTTCTGCTAATTGGAATTTGCTGCCACCTCTAATTATTTCCACTGACACAATAGTTCTTAACTTTTTGTGTGTGTCTTTCAGTTAGATGGGTGAAGCCAATAGACTCCTTTTCAGAATAACGTTTTTAAATGCTTAAAATAAGATGTGGATGTTTACAAAGGAAACCAATTAATTATACTAAAATATAATTAGCAATTTTTTTTAAGTTCATGGACTGCAGGTTAAAAGAACCTCTGCCATTATCTCCATTTAGGAAAAAAAAGCAATCTGCATATTTATAAACACAATATCTGTAAACACAAAGTGACTTTTTCTAACTCAGTTCTTGCAATTGGAGTCATTCCATGGAACTTACTTTGGCTTTTGCTCTGAATTCTCCGACAAATGTGTGTATCACTTTAGCCACTCATTAGAAAGGCCTCTGATTTTTTTTTTGCCTCTCATGCCTGCCGCCGACAGAATCAGAACCACAGAACCTAAGAGCTGGAAGGACCTCAAAGATTGTCCAGTTCAATTTATGCCTGAAACAAGAATCCCTTTTGTGACGTGCTTGGCAAGTGACCATCCAGGCTATATCCCGTAAGATCTCTACTGGGGCAGAACCCACAAGCTCTTTCAATGCAGTGAGGTCTACACAAGGCTTTAGGTCTTGCCTCACCCTCAGTTAATGAGATGGTGATAGGTCTAGGTGCTGAGAAATGTCTGCAGTCTCAGGAATTCTTTGTGATTCATCTACCACTTAGACCCCTCCCTGCTGCCTGTTCCTGTGCAGACTGTGGTGTGGGATCAGCAGTAAGTCTGGGTTAGAAGCTGCTTTACTGCTCTTTTTCCCACTTTGCTTTCATTTCTCCTCACCTTCCATGAGACCTGAAGATCATGGGCTTTAGGGTTCAAAGTTCATTTATTTCCAAACCCACATTCTACTCTCAAGCTTCCTTGCTGCTCACAACTAAGCAACACAATCTTTGTGATTCCTCCTTGGCCACAGAACAAGAATATAGAGGAACAGAACCCTGGGTTTAGAGGCAAAAGATCTAGGTCACAACTTTGGTTTGACTGTTTTCTTCTTGTGTGACTGTGCAACCTATTTAACTGCTGAAGGCCTCAGTCTGACCCAGTGGGGAGAGTGCTGGATGTGGAATCGGGAACATGAGAGTTCAAATCTCACCTCAGACACTTACCAGTTGTGTGACCATGGGCAGGTCACCTAATTTCTCTCAGTCTCAGTTTCCTCCTCTGTAAAATGGGGATAATAAGAGGATCTTCTTCATAGCATTGTTGTGAGGATCAAATGAGATAATATATGTCCAGTGCTTTGTAAACCTTGAAGTGCTATATAAATGGTAGTAATAATAAAATCAGGGAGTTAGACCAGCTGATCACTAAGGTTTCTTTTAAATACTAAAACCTATGATCTCATGATTATAAAGGAGCTGCCAAACAGAATCCAAATTATCACCTACTTCCCCTTTCTCTCTCTCCTCCAACCACTGTATCCCACCCATAGAACACCATGTCAGAGACTGACAGGCCATGAACATTTGGCACCATGTGTGTTACTGAAATACAACAAAACCTGTCAAAGGGACATCACTATTCATCATGGTTCTCATCATAGTGAACATCAAATTGAATCTTCATTGATAAACATTACACAAAATCATAAAGTCAGCCTTTCTGGCAGTGATCTTTGGCTTGTCCTAACAGTAGTGTCTCCACCTAGTTCTACTGTAAAGTACAAATAAATGAATCTTACCCTACATAGCATATCCTGTTTGGTGATGGGAAAGAAGGCCACTCTTCCTAGCAGGATATTTATTGCAAGGCCCTCTCCGGCCCCTCTAGGATAGAGAAGTGAAAACCTCGGTTCTACTGTTCCTTCCATCCTCCAGTAGAGTCAACAAATTTGATGAAATTCTAACTGAGCCTCGAGCTGCCAGCCTCCAGGAGTCCCTCACCCATAGAACTACCTGGCCAGAGGCAATGTTGCTCTCTTTGAGCTCTGAGATCTCAGAATTCCAACACCTCTTCCTACTGCAGAAGGCTGCTATATTGAGACTCCTGATGTTAAGACGTTCAAGATCTTCAGCCTATGTACATTTGTTCTGATGGTACATTGGAAGGCCGACCACAGAATGGCTCTTGGGCTTGGTTGTAGGACCTGACAGAATCATTTTTGACAGAAACCAGGGTGCTGTGGAGTAGCAGAAAGATTCTTACTTGGGAAAGTTAGCTCAGGACCAAATCATAGGAGATGCCTCAAGGGATACAATTTACTTGTCTCTGAGCACAAAACCTCAGTTCAGTGCTCTTGAGGATTAAATCCTTAGGGGACGGAGCCGACTCAAACATGTCTACACCAGAAGGAGTTGGGACCAAAATACCAGTCGTGACGTATAATACCCATTGCTGCTACCTTGTTCTGTACCGTCTTCATTTTATTCTTTTTCTGATCTTTCCTGTTGTTTTTGTTCTCATTGTTACCACTTGACTCCTGTACCTCATCGCCTCACAGCTGCAACAGAATAATGACTTCCTAATTTTTCTCCCTTCTTCTAGGCTCTTTTCCAATTCACCCTACCTGTCTCCACCAGATTAATCTTTCTAAAATCCCATATTTTTCCTTCATTTTTTTTTGTATTATGTAATGACTTTCTTCAAAAAACTTTCTATGTCTAACAAGTATTTATTAAGTACTTATTGTGTGCCAGGCATCAGGGCATACAAAGACAAAAATGAAACAGTTCCTACTTGTTAGAAATTCCAGTTTTCATGTCCTTTATTTTTCCTGTAAAGATCCTGAATGAGCTTCTCTTTCAACCTCATTTCTTACAACCAGCAGGACTTAGCACTGCAACAGATCTTAGTGATAATTTGATAATTTGAACCCCTTCCTTTTGCACATGAGAAAAGTTAAGTCCATGGGGTGGGGAACCTGCAGCCTCAAGGCCACATGTGGCCCTCTAGGTCCTGAAGTATGGCCCTTGGGCTGAAATCAGACTTCACAGAACAAATCTCCTTAATCAAAGGATTTGTCCTATAAAACTGAAACTCCATCAAAAGTTGTACCCAAGGACCTAGAAGGCCATATGTGGCCTCAGTGCTGTAGGTTCCCTAGCCCTGGAAGAAATTTGACCGAGGTCATTCTTGTAAGAAATAATGGAGCCAGGAACAGGAATACAGTCATTTAGGTTTCTGGATGGGAATTTCTCCAGCTCTATCAGCTCTTTGTGACCTGTGTGAGTTATTGCTGGCATTGCATGCAATTGGAAAGGGTTGAAAGGACCATTCTCACTTTAAGGCAATTCACAACAGATACGTCAATGCCTATGGGCCTTACTAACTGGGTGTAGCTGAACTGGGTCTGTATCTCAAAAGAGCTGCAATAGCTGGGAAATATTAAGTGGAGGGAACACAGCTCATGGGGCAGATATATGGACATGGAATGTTCATGGAGGGTCCATCAGGGTGGAAGAAAGTCACGTACAAACCTAAGGAAAGCTGTGGCGTTTCTGTAGACTAATCAGTGTCCTCTGGTGGTGTCATGGTGTTGTAGATTGCTGCTGAGCTACTCTCTGTTGGCATTTCTGCTGACTTGCTCTTGCTTTCTGTGGAGTTTCTTTGCTCAACAACTGTCATCTGCCGTCATCTTCTTGTCTTCAGTTGTGATTTAGCTTCTTTGTTAAGGGGATGTGGGATCGCTTTCTGCTTCTGTCCATTGGTATTCAGCCATAACTGAGCCTCATCTTTGAGCTGCCACTGAAGTTACTAGTGTCTCAGTTCCCAAAAACTTATCACCTCAGAATATTTTAATTTTGTTACTATTTGGATCTCAACAAATTGAACCCAATTGACTGGATAGAAAACTCAGGGGCATTTCAGTTTGTCTTTTTTCCTCCATTTCTCATGCTGTTACTTGGAAGGGTGGAGAGAATGTCATGGTAAATTCTTATTTGATTTAGAATGAGAAAATTCTTTCCTACTACCATAATACTAGCTTGATCCCATGCAAATCACAGCAGTGAGTCTGGCAGAGCAGGTGAATCTGGAGACATTTGCCATACTTCTATGTCCACTCCTCCTTTAGCCGCCAAAATTTCTGTCCTCTCTATGTAATTGTGATTCTCTGACTCCAAATCCAGATTCTTTTTATCATACCATGCTATTTCATAATTGTCCCTTCCAGTCATGGTAGAGGTGGCATTTGAGCTAGATCTTAAAGGATAAGTAAGATCTAAAAGGAGGAGTTTGGGGTAGAATTTCAGCCATAAAGAACATACAAACAAAGAGCTAGGGGAACATAGAGGAAAGGAGTACATTATGAAAGCCAGGCTATGGAGGTTAGAGTTTATTCTACCAACAACAGAAAGCCACCAGATGTTTTCTGAGTAGAGACTGTCATCAAAATCACATATAAGAGGCAGCTGATGGCAGAGTGATTTGGAGTCAGCAAGAACTGGGTTTGAACCCTGCCTCTGACCCATAGATGCTGTGTGAACACAGGTAGCTCATTTAACTTCTCTGAGATTGAGTTTCCTCCTCTCTGAGCCTTGTTCTGTAAAAAGAAGGTAATCATAGCCCAATATCTATTATACTGGGTTGTTGTGAAATTCAGATGAGACAATATATGTAACGGTGCTGTGCAGGTCTTAAAAAAATTATCATCATTAGTCAGAAAGGAGTGGTGCCATTGGAATTCAATTGATCAATCCAGGAAAGAGTAAATAGTGGCACTCAGGGTGTTGGAGGCCTTTGTCTCTCTCCTTTCATTCCTTTATTTTCTAACAATAACAACTAATGGTAGGTCCAGGGAGCTGGGGCACTTGTCAGCTCCCCATGTTATCTCTGGACCCAGACATGTGGTTCTGACCAGGTTCATGTGGGCATTTAGTGAAAGGAGTTCACCTCCCTTTTCTTATATTCTTCATCTCATTAAACTTAGAAGTTAGGTGAGGAATAAAAAGGTACTTAGTATACAATATGAATCAGATATAGGACAGGTAATTATTTCCAAAACATAAGTGAAATGCTAAAAGACAAAAAAAAAAAAAAAGTCATGGTATTGTGGGAAAACTTTATTGCATTGTTTGAACTTAGCCCTGTGTGTCTGAGAGACCAGACTTGTTGCTTAGAGAATAGATGTGTTTAATGTTTAGCTCAGGACTGCAGGTTATGCTGACCCCCAAAAAAATCTTCCAGGGGAGCTAAAGACTGATGCAAAGAATGTAAGGAGTTTCCTGCCACCATGGATCTCCAATAATCTATGTGCCTTATCTAGAAACTGTCTCTGTTGAGATCAATCAGTTGTTGTTTCCTTGTTTCTCTGTTTGATCTCTATATAATGTAAAACTTAAAGAGACTCTGGGGGAGTGGCCACCCCTTTTTGGCTCTTCTCCCTGGCAAATGACTTAACAGATTTCTTTCTAAAACTTTTTTCAGTTCTGGGTTTATTCTTGACTGACCAATAGTTAGCTATTGACAAGACTTAGGCAATCAGTGACATAACTACCATTACAATCTTCTGGGTAGTTGAGTTATAAACACTAGAGAATGATGCCTTGTGTATAACTACCAAATAGGCATTCCATTGTCCATCTTAATTCTGTGCTGTCCTACTCACAATGAATGTCTTCTGCCAGGTTTTGGGTTCATTCTACCGGTGGGAATTACCTTTTCCAAGAAGTGCTGAAATATCTGTAGTAGATTCCTCCTGCAGCTGCTGGTCAGCTCCAGCCAAAGTCTCCAAGTCTCAAACTCAAAGAGTGGTATCTAAGTCTGGGCATATCAGTTTTAGGGTTGATGGTCATTCGCTTGAAATTGGGAAATGATCACAGAAGAGGCACTGAAAAACCCAGAATCAGGCTCATCTGGGTAGGACATGAGCTTTAGCTGCATGGTCCAATGGCAGCCAGGATAAGGCATAGAGTAAACTTTACTTCTTTAATTCTTCCAGGAAACAAGTTGACATCCTTTGTTTTCTGAAAGGAGCAAGGACATCATGGGTTGATATTCTGACTTGCTCAAGAGTTGAGTATAAATGAGGCAGAGCTGTACAAAGTCGTCAGCCTCATTCTCCCTGAGTTATTGAAGTCCTGTGACAGGACAGAAGTCAGGTCAAGGTCTGATGGTCCATGCACAGTGGCCATGCCCTAGTCAACATTTCCCTCTATCAGAAAGGGGAACAGAGGGGAAGAAAGAGAGAGATTTGGCCAATAAGGGCATTACTTTATCATCTTAAAGTGTAAGCCTAGCACCTTTGAGTCATGCATAGCTAAAAGCTGAAAAGGGTGCTATTTCCAAGCTTGGAGCAATTCCTGGTTACAACTGTGACTAGGGGAAAGTATTCACCTGTATGTTTTGATCAGTAGCTAAGGTTTATGCTGTTCCAGAGCACATGCAGCACCCCCACACCCACATTGGAGGGATGGTAATGAAATCATATCTCAAATCCCAAACCAGCCTGGACCTGGACCTATCTAATTAGAACAGGGGTATTCAGAGGCATCCAAAGGGCGTATGGGGGAATGCTTCCTTTCAGCTCTGCCATAATTTGACTCAGCCAGTACTGTCCCCTTCCTTTTCTGAACTCTAGCTGAATTTATAGTCAGTATTAGATCACTTAGTGTTTAATTGTTTTCTAATTATTTTCACTCACTTGGTAGACTTCATTATTTAAGATGGAATATTTGAGATCAGGGAGTTTGTCTTGCATTGTTTTGTAGTCCCTATTGCTGGGAATGATTAGAAGTGCTTAATAACCATTTGCTGGTCTTAACAAAACTTTCAATTTCATCCTTAATCATACATATTCAACAATTGACAAAATGATTTAAACCTATATATTAAAGTTCCTTAGTGGCTCTCTAGATGATAGATATATCTTCTCCCCAAAGGCATATTACAACTATCCTTCCATAGCAGAGCATCTTATAATTCCTAAGAAGATTCATCTCAGCTTTGCATAGTGCCTGGCACATAGTAGACTCCATATGTTTGTTGATCGATTGATTTCAAAATAGACATGATTATTATGTTTGCTGTGAGAGCTAAGATTATCTTCTCGGTGTAATTCTGTGATACTTTTTTCTTGTTCAGACTAGTATTGTGCCCGCCTGAGCACATGTTGGGGATGGGATGGGGAAGGGAGGAAATTTCTTTACCAATGGAAATCAGTACTGAAACTTCTAGACTAACTCACCTGGGGCACTTTTAAAAAAAGGTTTTTACAGAGGTATAAAAATATAGTATGGACAAAGAGGTACACATATTTTCCCAACACGTCAAGGCACACTCTGTCCTATGCCATTTTAGTTCCTGGGGAGAATGTGTTCAGACAGACATAATGCAATTTCTATATAACATTTGCTCCACTGGTTTCACTTGACCAATGGATGGATGAATCCCCATTCCTGCTACTGCTGGGGTAAGCCAGAAAGGTCCCTCCACTTCATGTACAGTTGGTCCTCACTTCGTGGCTTCTTACAGTGGCATGGACTGCAGTTCCCAGACATCATGCTCTCCTGACCTTTGGAGCTCCTAAGGTTATATTCATTTCCAATCTTGTTCACCTTAAAGAAGGAAAGAATAAACCCAAGAGGGATAGAACCCATAGGAGGACTGTAGACACTCTCAGCTTTATGTTAGTTCTGAGGGAAGAGAGACCCCAAACCCTCTTCCCTCCCAGTGGCCCCACAGCAGCTCATTCTCCTTTTCCAAAGGTCCAGAAAAACAACAAAAGCCAATGACAAATCCAAGAGCTTCCTGGGGCATTCTTCAGTGATTTGTCCAGGGTCATATGGGCAGCGAGATGGGGCAGAGAATATATCACCAGGCCAAGAGTCAGGAAGACTCATTTTCATGAGTTTAAATCTGGCCTCAGACATTTATTAGTTGGGGGCTCTTGAGTAAGTCACTTAACCTTCTTTGCCTCAGTTTATTCATGTGTAAAAATGAACTGGGGAAGGAAATGGCAAACTATTCCAGTATCTTTGTCAAGAATACCCCAAATGAGAGCACAAAGAGTCTGAAAGAACTGAACCACTAGAGTCATATAGTCAGGATGTATCAGAAACAGGACTTGAGCTCAGGTCTTCGTGATGCAGAAATCAGCTCTCTAAACATTATTCCTCATAGCCTCTTAAAGGTTCTTTAGTAATGGAATCTTAGGTATGGCTCTACTGCCTGGTACCATTGCAAATTTAACCACAATGCATCAAAGCTAACCTGATCTTATTCAGCAAGAAAGGACCTGGGAAGTCCCACACTCACACTAGGCAAGAGGGAAGTGCAAAGCTCTCTGTAGTTCTGAGAGTGCCTACAACCTCATATTTCTCAGCTTCACCTCTCTTTCTCAGTGACTGCCTTGTCTTAATAGTCTAAGCAATGTATTTAGGATGGATTTATATAATCAGTATAGTTCTGTGATGCCCCTGCTGGCAACATCCTCCTCTCTTCCCTGAATTTATTCTATTTAATTGAGGTTTAGTCATGTTTAGTCATGCCATAATGCACTTGGCTCCCCAATAAAATAGACAGGCTTACTTAGATATGATAGAAAGTATCTCTCTCTCTCTCTCTCTCTCTCTCTCTCTTTCTCTCTCTCTTTTGTATGGAATAAGTAGAGGCATAAACAGTACATAATGAACCCTTTTCTTCAGGGTTGAACATATATCAGTTTCTCCTGAATCCAGGGTACCCCACCCCCCCAATCAGTAAATTGCTCTGAACTCAGAAGGTGTAGGGAAGATACAACTCAGTTTGTTTAGTCCCCCAACAATTACTACTTCTTTGAGTAATCGGAGTATGGGAAATATAATGCATTATTAATGGAAGCTCAACTAATGCATCTAGAAGGGACAATCACTAGATCAAGGACTAAGCAAATCTAGTTCTAGTCTTTCCTCCTCACGGTATAGCATATGGACTTGGAGAGGACAAAAACTCCAGTGGCCAGTGTTTGTTCTTTCAATATCCCGTTGCTGCCAGGGAACATTGACTACTCACCAAAGCTAGATAATATTGTGGCTAGTAGAATGTTGGAACATAGGTAAGTGTCAGCCAAGAATTATGGTTGGCTAGGTGGTACGGTGGACAGAACACTGGGCCTGAAGTCAGAATCTTCTTCATGAGTTCAAATCTGGCCTCAGATACTTGCTGGCTGTGTGACCCTGGGCAAGTCATTCTGCCCTTTTTGTCTCAGTTTCTGCATCTATAAAATGAGCTGGAGAAGGACATGGCAAACCACTCCAGCATCTTTGCCAAGAAAACCCCAAATGGAGTCATGAAGAGTAGGAAATGATTGATTTGGCTGAACAAAAACAAAGCTGGGCATTGAGAGAAACTTTCCCTGTCTTGTTCCACCATCTTGCTTTCTCTGTCTCGTTTATGTTTTTGACCATGAGAACTTCAATTCAAGTTTTAATGACTTGGAAGTTTGTCACATGCCATCTATCCCTTTGTTCTCCTTGTCTTTTTGGCTCTATGGTCAGGGCTCACTGAAGGCACAGAGCTATGGATGGCAGGTCAGCATAGTTTTCAAAATTTCCAGATTATGGTCAGAACACACTGTAGAGTAACTCATTGCTTAGGTTCACTCAAGGAGTCACCTGAAATCTTATGCTAACATTTAACTGTAAGTTGATGAATAGATTAGCAGAATTAAAATTGAGACAAAAACAGTTTATGGGACATCCTTTCTCTCCCCCAAGACATTATTTATGCCTTCCACCTGTCCTGGCTACCACTGTTGCTTCTGGGTATGCTTGGATCTCATGCCTGATGGCAATGAGCACTTTGACAAGCTCAACCAGTACTGTTAAAATGTGCTCATAGCTCCAAATGAGAATGCTAGTCACCATGGTTTGTTTTTTAATCTATTAGCTTCTGACTGAAACAGCAAAGATATGCATGGACAGTAAAGTCCATAATGAAAAGTGAATTACTTCAGATGAGGAATTTATTTAAATGCTTTACTCTTGTGAAAAATGGCTTTCTCTTCCCACCCTTCATTCCAAAAGGGTTTCTAGTCTCAAACCTGGGCAAAATATCCCAAGAAGTTCATGTGTCCCACTCTTTTTTATTGCCTTGCTACCAGGCAAACATTTCTCTGGAAAAAACTACTACTTTGCTTTTAAACTTACCTGGAAGGGGAAACGTCAGAAAATTGCATGATAAAGGGGGCAGAGATGAGAATTCCTACCCCCACATATACTTAGCTGGCATTGGCAGATTTTTGTTCTTGGCTCACAATCTGTTAGTCACTCAGAATCATAGAGTCACTCCTTCTACACCAGCCCCGTGACCAGAATAGCCTTGACTATAGCTTTGATATACATTGCCTCCCATCTTCTTCCACTGCCAAGTTTGCTAAGTGTTATCACAGGTAAAGATTGAATTCTATCTGGAACAAACAAAAAGTTTTAGTTCCAACTTGTAGGAAGAGCCAAAGGACTTTTGGAGTGGCTGGAGTCTTCTTATCAGCTTTAATGACTCCCTACGGAAGTCCAGCTCTGTCAGTACAGAGAGGGAGGAAAACCCTGGCTTCATTCCAATGGTCCCATACTTCTGTATTTCCATAGAAATGAAGCAGCAACTCAAATGCTGGAGCACTGTTATCTGCTCCAAAGCAAGACAATTAATTTTAGTCCACAAAGATGTCATATATATCTCTGTAGGCATGCTGCCAAGAACCATTTACCAACAGGCCCTTAGGGCTGATCTGAGGATGAACAAGATGAACCTTCAGCAGCCAAAGTCATTCCATTGGCCAGGAGGGAAGGGAGGATTGTTTATTCCTAAAGATAAAGTGTGCTTGGTCTCTGAATCCATTCAATAGTATAACAAAGGTTTAGAATTGGAAGGAACCTTCGAGGTTGCCTAAGTTCAATTTCATCATTTTACAGGAAAGAATTTAAATGACTTGCACACTCAAAAAAATAATAAGTAACAGAATAAAAATGAGAACGCAGGGTCTTTGATTCTAAGTGCATCATCCTTTTTACTGAAAATTCTACCCTTCCAACCCTTTGCAAATGTAAGAGAGATAATTATAGGTCATAGTTGTGACCTGCATCAGAATGTAATGCAATGATGTGTGTGTTCATCCTTCGTTGCTGAAGAAGACCACGCCATCAGAGAAATGATGACATGACTTGCACTTGATTTTGTTTTGAGCGAGGAAGGGCTATGCAGGTCACCAGCCTCACTTCTCCTCCAGAGCCACCTGAATCCAGTGACCAGATATTCATCAGGATGACTGGAGATGGCCCATAATGAGGCAATTGGGGTTAAGTGACTTGCCCAAGGTCACACAGCTAGTGAGTGTCAAGTGTCTGAGGTGAGATTTGAACTCAAGTCCTCCTGACTCCTACACTGGTGCTCTATCCGCAGCACCAGCTAGCTGCCCCAATGCAATGATAGGATTGAAGGGAACAGGAAGATGCTCAGAGCTTGGTCAACCCAGTTCTGTTGAATGACAAAAGGTGCCCTATCTCTAAGTACATCTGGGGTCTGTGCTAACTACAGCTCATAAAAGAAGCCATATTATGGAAACTGGGTTCTTGGAGAAATGATAATGATTTAGTATTAGGAATCTACATGTGGTCATAACATAAAAACAAAAATTTGACTTGCTCAAGAGTTGTAGATCACATCACATCCTTAAGGAACCCGATGTTTCCAGCAACTGTAAATGGTATTCTCAGGCTCATCTGAGAAGGTAATTGGGGCTCTGTACAGTAGCTAATGAGATAATTTGAACATTATGTAATGTGTGTATGCGTGTGTGTATGTGTGAGAATGAGAGTGAGAATGTAGGAGTTTTTGGCACTCTTGGAAACTGCCTAGAAACTGGGAGTCTTTTCTTTTGCTTTTGGATCGATTTGTTATAGCTCTACACACTCTGCTCCTATGTCTCATGTCTCACATAATATACACTCAAATGGTACGGACCCATAGATGTCATGATAAACAGTCATGAATAAATTTAAAAACCAAAACCAAAACCAAAACAGTCATGTAATGCTTGCGGTTTATAGATTGTGTTTAGACTTTTTTTTTCATTCATTACTCTGTGAGTAGATTTGCATTTATTACTTTTGAGAGAGATCGGGCAGATATTAGTATCTTCCATTTTACAAATGAAGAAACTGAGGTTCGGTGAAGTTGCAACTTTGTCCAAAGTCACAAAGTATGTGCCAGAATGGAGAACAGACTGCTTCATGGCTCCACTCTCTCAGAGTAAGTACAGGATCTTTGGGCTCCAGGGTAATCTCTTCTTACATCAGCCAGAGTCCTGAGGGAAAGGGAGAATACTTGAAATTTGCAAAATTCCTTCAGTCACATGTAAGAAGTGGTAAATATGAAGAACATAAAGAAATCTGAAAAGATTTATGTGATGTACTTTAGAATTGCAAAAGTAAAATTCTTAACTCTGGAGCCAAAAGCAACTTCAGAGGCCATGTAGTCCAATCCCTTCACACTAAAAATGAAGCAGCTGAGATCCAGAGAAGTTAATGGATTGGGCCATGGTCTCATAGGTGATGAGTATCACAGCCAAGATTTTAAACCCACATTCTCCAAATCCAAATCTAGTGTCTTTTCCGCTGTTATTGTTGAGCTGTTTCTGATTCTCTGTGACCCCATTTGAGGTTTTCTTAGCACGGATACTGGAGTAGTTTGCCATTTCTTTCTCCAGCTCATTTTACAGATGAGAAAACTGAGGCAAACAGGGTAAAATGACTTACCCACAGTCACACAGCTAGCATCTGAGGCCAGATTTGAACTCCAGGGTCAGCACTCCAGTCTTTGTACCACCTAGTCTTTCAAATGGGTGATGAATAAATATATGTCCATATATATATGTGTGTATGTATGTATTTATGTATATGTGATCTGTAGGTCAAAGCCCATTTGCATGGGACTCTTCTGATTAGTGGAGATTTTTTACTCAATGCCCCATGCCTACACAAGGGGCAACTGCCCTCAAGTGAGAACTTGAAAGTAGAGAGAGATTCTGTTCTTTTGGCTTCCAGTTTGAAGAAAGGACATCTGGGAAGAGAAAGGCTCTGGGAAGAAGTAGAAATGTGGAGGAGCTAGTACCTTGATCATGTGCATATCCCTAGTTTACTACACTATAGATTTCTGGGAATTTCCCCTTGGTGAGATCTGGGAACTTCTCTCTTGGTCGATCTGACACATAAAATGAAAGTTCATTTACGCTGTGTATGGTCTAGTTTATTCTCATCTGTCTATCGGCTCTGATGTCTGTTTGCTCTTGGCTTGGATAAATGGATTTGTTTGCTGTTCATCATGTTTGTGCATTTGGTGAAAAGGGAGTCAAGCCTTAGATTTGTAGCTGGGAGATACTCCTTCACTGTTAAGGACATTGAAACTTGACTCTAGCATCATGGTGTCATTTTGGTCTTCTTCAAGAACAAAAGACAACAGCCAGCCAACCAACCAACCAACCAACCAACCAACCAACCAACCAACCAAGCAGTAACAATTAGGAGGCCAGTCTGAACCTAGACATTATTTCCCCTAGACTAACAATATTTATGGGGGACAGGTAGATATAATTAAAATCCAGTACTCCCTGGAGAGTAGATTAACCAGCCTCTAGCCTCAACCTCTTACTTTCTCTCCTGACAGAAATAAAGGTTTCCCTTGGAGAAGGATGGGCAGAGGAGACCAGAGATATCTCTACTCATATGTTCTTTCAAGTCACATCTAGACATATCCATCTGGACACATACAACCTGCATGACTACCACATATACCACTCCTTACATTTATTTGTATATGTGTGTATACTCATACATACTCATATACATCCATGTGCATATACACATGCACACATATGTCAATCAACAAGCACTCGTGTTAGGTACTATATGTAGGTTTTGTATGTAGATAGATGTTTACATGTATATGTATATGCATACTCATATACACATGTGTATGTATGTATGCATCTATCTGTATAGTTGTTTGTATATTCTCTCCCAGAGAAAGAAAACTATTTAAGGGAAAAGATTATGTCTTATCTCTGTATCCCCAATGCCTTAAACTGTACCTTCGTAGGATAGGCACTTAATAATTGTTTGCTGAAGGTAGGGAGGAGTCACTGAATGAATGAACAAACTGATGAACTGTGTACTTACAAGGCCTCTCACAGACACTACCATTAAGTGGATTCATGTAGTTGCAACCTTTAAGCCCTGGGTAGTAGAGTGTGATGAGATTCAACAAAATGTAGCATTGTTTGTTTTTCTGGAAGCCATTGACTCTCCAGTCAAGCTTTTGGTAAATGGACACATTTATTCCAAGTATCAGCATGACACACAGATCTTCCAGACGTTGTTTTGGATTATAGTAATGCATATATGACTGATATTCCACCCTATCTCTGGGTTGTGTGTGGTGGGGATGCAAGGGGAGGGATGGAGGGAGTCATTCAGAGCTCCAATTACACACAACCTGATCCTCCCAACTGTGGGGCACAAGTTCCCCCATGACAGAGATGGGCTTGGAGGGAAATTGAAGAGGATTAGCAGCATTTTATGGTGAATGTATTCATGTCATGCCTGTGTTGATTTACTATGTTCATTTTGTAGATGTTAAAAATAAGGGTCAAAGAAAATAAGTCACTTGCCAAAATTTTTACAGAGGACATATAGCAAAGTTATCATTTGAACTTTAAATTCTTGAATTTCTGCCTAATATCTCTGACCACATTAATGGTGGCCTCCAGCAAATCACCTGGTACTTATCATTCATTTAACAAGCTTTCATGCAGGGTCCAGCATTATATCTACTGTACCAATCTACTGAAAAATACAAGGAACAATCCCAGTCTTCAAAGAGTCAAAAATATGGCTGTATATACACTATAATTAGCTCCAAATGTACACAAAAAGTTTGCCTTATAAAATAATTGGAGAATTAACTTTTCACTCATGTCTGTTGGGGAATGGGGAGAGAAGACTTAACCAAGCAAGAAACTTAGGTCATCCTAAAAGAATAAAAACAATTTCAACCGTGTAAAATTGAAAAGCTAATTCCTGTACTTGTTTTTCCTTTAAAAAAAAAAAAGCTTTCAAGTCACAAAACGACCCCAGAAAATCGTACATGAAATAAAAATTTATATCAGATTAATAAAAATGCTTAGTTTTAGCAAAGTAACAGTTAAATGTGTCTTATTTGTTTATGCCCTCCCTTTTCTCTGCATTCAATCTCATTGTTCATTCATGTCTGACTCTTTGTGACCCCATTTGGGGTTTTCTTGGCAAAGATACTAGAGTGGTTTGCCGTTTCCTTCTCGAGCTCATTTTACAGATGAGAAGACTGAGGTAAACAGAATTAAGTGACTTGTCCAGGGTCACACAGTTAATATGTATCTGTGGCCAGATTTGAGCTCAGGAAGATGAATATTCCTGGCCCTCTATCTAGAACTCTATCCACTGCACCGCCTAGCGCCACCTCAGCATCATCACTACATTTTTGGGATTTTATTGTAGTTATTATTTAAATTTGTCACCTATGAGCATAGTGTTCTTTAAATTTTACTTTTTTAAAACTCTAAATCATGTTATGTAAATATTTCCACATTCTCTACATTATTCACAAAATACCAAATATACTAAATATTTAGTATTTTAGTATTTCTTATGGCACGATAATATTGCATTATGTTATCATCATGGCTCATGTGATATCACATATGGGAGGACTTTTCTCATGCCTCCCACTTGTTAGTATTCTCTTTCTATTGAAATTACTATTTAACTTTGTATATACTTTGTACTCAGCTATCCGTGTATTTATTTTATTCCTCTCACATAGAAGGTAAGATGCTTAAGGGCAGGAATAATTTAATTTTTGCCTTTTTATCTCCAGCACCTTGAATGTAGCAATTAATAATAGTACATTATACTTTGTTTTACCTATTGCTAATCTCTGAACTCCTTGTTATGTCCTAGTTTTTATTAGGAATAATGTTTGTAAAATATTCATATGCAAATATTCTCTCCTCCACTGCCTCCATTGATAGCATTCTATGAATACAATCCCAAGACTGGGCTCACTGGGTCAAAGGACATGAGCAGTTTTATAGAAGAGAGCTCATTGGTTATAATCATTTAATATGTGATAATCATTTAATATCATTTTTGGACTTTAATAAGGGCCAGAGCTTCAATCAATCAATCAGAAGAGTCTGGATGTAACAGTCTCTTCTCTGAAGTAAACTCAGAGAAAACATGTCAACAAGGTCAGATGACTTGGCATACTTTTTGAGACCCTTAACCCAAGACACTATCCTGAATAATGGGACTTTTCCTGTATCTTAATATTTTGTGGACATATACTATGTTATGGCACTTTAATGGTAAAGAAAACAGATATCCTGGGTCATAATTTCAGTTGAAACTTTGTCAACTCTCTTATCTTGTTGTATTTACAACCTAGTCAATTAAGAAAATTCTTTGCTCATGGTATAGTTAAACACATAGAGACCATAAATCTGAGGGACACAGACATCCTTGGATTCTTCTAAAACAGATTTAAGCCTGGTCATTCTTGTATCAAACAGTCAGAAGTTTCCTTCTGGCTCCATGATCATGTATGTGCTAGCTTTAAGAGAATAAACAATATGAATTTAGCCTGTTTGCCTTTTCTAACCAAACTTTCAGGTTGACATCAGTAAAAACTGAACCAATCTTCAACACTAACTCATTCAGTGGCAACATTGGTGGCATTGTTATATATACTAGAGAGTAAACAGCAGACTCCCCAGACTGCTCTGTCACCCCATGGAGTTCTGAACTGGCCACTTGGCACGTTGCTGTGAGAACAGAGTTTGGTGGTTCCAGTACCACTGGTAGAGTGAGGTGCTGAATTAGTTAAAAAGGAGAGAATTTCTGGTTTTTCAGCTCTTAAAGCAGCAAATAAATTTCTTTCCCTGGACTTCCAATAAGAGGCTAGTGGAGGGAACTACACTTCCTCTATTGTGACAGCATGGATCTTGTATTTCCCCAAATGATAGTCAAATGATATGTCAGTCAAGGAGCATTTTTAAGTGCCTACTATGTGTCAGGCACTGAGTTAAACACTGGAGATAGAAAAAAAAAGACATCTCTAGTCTCAAGGAGCTCATAGTCTAATAGGGGAGATCCTATGAGAACATGTCTGCAACAATTCCTGCATACAATTATTATAGTCAAGGTCAATTACTGATGTTTAAATTTCTCTGTCAACATGTGCTTATGGGTCTTGTGTATGTTCAGCATTTCTTTTGTATGGAGGAAATAAATAGATGTTCATACAAAATTTACTTAGCTTTCTACTCCTCCCTTTTTGGGGGGTAAGAACCTAGACATAAGCCAAACCTAAGCTTTAAGTAATTTCCCCCTGGTTTTGAAATGGAGGCAGAAAGAGAACATGAGGCAAAAGAGGATTACTTTTCTCTTTAAGGTGATAGTCTCCCCAAAGACTGAAGTGCATGAGAACAATTCCTTAATGGAGAAAGAGAAGGGGAACGCTCAGCCCCACTGGCACAAAGCAGCATTGCTGTTGTTTAGATAGGTCCAACTCTTCATGACCCCATTTAGGGTTTTCTTGGCAAAGATACTGCAGTGATTTTCCATTTCCTTCTCCAGTTCATTTTATAAATGAGGAAATTGAGGTAAACAGGGTTAAGTGACTTGCCCAGGGTTTCACAGCTAGTAAATGCCTGAGGCCAGATTTGAACTCAGGAAGATGAGTCTTTCTGACTCCAGGTCTGGCACTCCATCTGATGGGGTGCTTGGGCTCGGACCCCAGCCCTAAGACCATGTCTCTGGGAATAACCCACTGTGCTACCTAGCTGTCCATGGTTGTTATTGTTACATAAGCATGATGCATATTCTGGTTGGGATAGGTCCCACTCCCTCACTTGCCTTTTGTACAACAGTTCCATTTGCTAACTCAGCGTTCAGCTCAGGATGATCTACTGTGAGCAACAATCAACAGCTCTGTCCACACACAGACAGCTTGGTCCTTGCCATTATCGTCCTTGCTCCAGTGGACCATCCACCACTTGACTTAAAAGGATTGAATTTTGCTATTTTTTCATCTGACAGACGTGTATTGATTGCTTCTGTTAATCAGTCATTTATCAGTCATGTCTGACTCTCTGTGATCCCATTTGGGGTTTTCTTGGCAAAAAGTGATTTGCCATTTCCTTCTCCAGCTCATTTTATAGATGAGAAAATTGAGGCAAATAGGGTTAAGTGA